>NC_143020.1:45701846-46369393 GCF_055824585.1 Amblyomma mixtum
AAATTTTGGTAGACACCAGTTGCCGCACAAGTGACTGGAGGCCTGAAAACAGGTAACACAAAAGCAGGGAGCTGCTAATTAATGTTATAAATGAACAGCAGGTGAAAATCTGTGTCCTAAATAAAACCCAATCGTTGATACTTGAAATGAAACAACCACGTTGCTCATCGGACAGGATGTACCACAGCGCCCCCTGCATCATCTGGCGCGTCTAGTCGCGATGTCATCTTTCATGTCGCATTGAGGTACGGTTACCGGCTGCACGGTCCCGCTTTTCAAGTAATGCTTGGTCGAAGTAAGAGGAGCAAAAGTTATTAATCAGAAGCCCCCGTCTGGTTTAGGGAGGTAAAAATATGCGCAGGAGCAGAAGGTGACTTGGTCGAGACATAGTAATTACCGCAAATATCCATGTACAATTGGAGTAGGAAAGACACGGATAGGCAGGAGAAGGAAAATGACAAGAGAATGAACACTGCGAGGAATACGGCGAACAGGAGGAAGACAAAGACACGGAAAAGAAGAACGAGGAGGGGAGACAACTTTTAGAGCATAGCCCGTTCCTGGGACGGGCGGCGTCCCTCACCGTAGGCCTCGGCGTAATCGGCGGAGCGAACGAGCAGCACAACAGAGGATGAAAGAGTGCAACGCGGAATGCAACGGAGGAAAAAAAGTTTAAGAGGGCACTTAAGTGCCGCCTTAAGAGTAGGACGCGAGAGCTGAATGAGCTAATTCCCACATATGTAGAAGGCCATTCTCTACAATCTTTGATCCCTGGGAGTCCTCGTACCCGTCCTGGCGCAGTGGTGCAGCGGTTAAGTGTTTTGAAACTTACGACGCCAGGTGCTCCCAGCAATGGGCCTTGTGCGGACAAAGTTGCTCTTCCCGAGCGACCACTAATTAATTTAGCTCCGGCCTCCCACGGGGGGGGGGGGGGGGGGCAGTTTGCTCTCACTATCCGGCGGGTGGGTTGTGATCACGCCGTATGGTCACGTGACCTTAGTTGCTCCCTGGGCGCCACCTGCTAAAGTCATGGCCTTGATTTTTCACTCACAACGCCGACGCCGAAAATGCCCTCACCGGATTGTCTACGTAAAGAGGCCTTTATTGTTATCGCGTTAAAATACACCGATCAGCACAATCGTGTGCGTTTCCCTTCAGTAGTCAAAATTTTTTTTCTTCTTTTATTTTCCTCTTCTTCGTCCCTTTCTTCACAGTGCTGCTCACACTCAACCATTCGCTGCAGCAACTCGGTAGACACGGTGGACAGCTGCCAGGCTATATTTGAAGGATTGAATCCAAGCCGAGACAGCCGTGAATTCGATGGAGGCGAAAACTATTTAAAACACATCTGTGTGCGGTGCGAAGTCCTTGCACGCTAACGAAACCAAGGTATATTCGAAATTAATCCTCTGTCCTCACAATGGCGCCGCAAGTGGCCCATGTAAAGCTTCACAATGTTGAAAACATACACCAAGCCACAACATTCACAGAACCAACTTAGTCTTTCCTTCTTCGTTCTTCTCAAGCAGTACGACGCTTTGAAACTTGCAAACTCTAGCGCCCGTCTGTCATTCCGGAATATCTGACAAATTACAAACTGATATAAGCTCTACCACGCTCTGCAAAAGGAAAGTTTGTTGAACGAGATGCATATCAGCACGCACAATTACCCCATAAGCTGACAGTTCTACATTACGTGATCAGATAGGTGCTACACAGGCGTGCCTGACACTCGCTCTACACATATGCTTCGTGGCAAACTGGCACAAACTAGCACGCCAAACGAATTGATAGTCGTGCGTTCGGCTGGAACAATTCGACAACAGTCATGCAGAGACTATACACACCGTATATTTCATGTTCTTTTTTTTTCATAGCTTGTGCAACATCAAAACATTCGCCTTTTTTCATATATATCTGCTGGATCTGCATGCACGATATTGTGGGTGTGTAGTTGACGTGCATATTCTTGTCACTGACATGAAGTTTTCAGCGCTTGTCCACGACCACCAAGCGGAGATTTTATTCATCCAAATAAAGTGAGTGTGACCTTGTCGTTGGTGTTGTCATTATTTTAGAGATAAAATTTTACTACGCTAGTCTGAATAAAAATTTCGCTGCTTGTTGCCGGAGATCCGAGAGGATTAGCAAGTGGTTAGCAACGGCGTCCCTAGCAACCGGATCTGCGTCTATCAAGAGGTAGTCGCTGCGCCGCGGCGTAGCTCCGCTGGATCGCTAGACTAAGATTGTACAAGCGTGTACTAGTCAGTGTGGTTAACCTTGACGATATTGTTAACCTAGTGTGGTTAACAGTAAGGAGCCTAATTAGCAGTTAACATAAAAATGTTCACATGAAATACATCACTGTAAAGAGGAAATTTAGCCTAAGTAAATAAAACTAATTAAACAAAATTTCCTCTGTAATTGATCACATGGTATGTTGCTAGAGCAACGGAAAATTTGTGCTAGACACATGACAAGACCTTGAGCTTGGCCTTCACGAAGAATACCAATGCGTGAAAGGATAACGTCGTGTATGGTATAACACAATGGAAGTCACGTCACTTAGCATGACGTCAATATGCGCGTTGAAAACGCGCCTACCGAGGCTGGTCTCGCCAAAGCCAACGGTGGTATGGACGGGAACGAAGACGCAGTCGCTTCGACCAGCTCCGGTGCTGGCAGCTGTCCGGAAGGCATTCAACGTTAAGATAATAATTTCAACAGCGCATGCTACACACGGACACAGGACGACGAAGACACAAACACGAGCGCTGAACTGCAACTTTATTTGAAAAAAAGCGCCAACCTCTACATATATACTCTGAAGAAACCACCCACCAGGTTAAAGCAGTAAAAGGCTTTCTGTTCTTACCGCAGGTTAGTTGCAAGAGTGATCTGCACACTTAATTGTAATTTCGAACTGTACGCTTCGTCGCTGCTGCCAGTTTTAACTGCATAAATATTTACACTGCGTGAGTTGCTGATTCTGGTGTGCTCGGTTTTGATATTGATTGTGTGTTTTGGAAACCGTTTGACAGCCTCCTCTCTTTTGTTAACTAACAATGAGCAAGGAAGTGAAAGAGTTAGCAATAACTGTAGAGGATTTCAAACGCGAGATAAGGGCTGACGTCCGAAGCTTGAAAGACAGTGTCAAGCACTGTAGCGACATATGTGACGGCGTCAACGAAATCAAAATCGAGATCAAAGAACAAAAAGTTCAAAGGCTGACTAAACAAAATGATGAACTTGCTGTTGAAAACCAAAAGCTTACTGAAAAAATGAAGAACTCGAGCAATACCTGAGAGCAAACAATCTAGAAATAAACGGTGTACCTGAGGAGGGTGATGCAATGGACATAGTTAAAAGGATTGGAAATCTGGTCAATGAGTCAATTGTCGACCCTGATATTGATGTGTGCCATCGCGTCAGTACCTTTAAGTCTGACAAGAAGAATATTGTTGCCCGCTTTGTGCAGCGCAGGAAAAGAGACAAGCTCCTGCAGAAATGCAAGAAGGAGGATATCGATACCAAAAACCTTGACTATGGTGGCGACGGTGCACCTGTGTACGTGAATGAACACCTGACTGGCACAAACACAAAGCTTCTCGGTGCAGCCATTGCTCAAAAGAAAAGAGCAGGATGGAAGTTTGTGTGGTTTACTCGCGGCCGAATTCTTGCAATGAAGGACGAGGAGGCAGACATTGTCAGAATCGCCAATATGACAGATATTGCCAAGATTGCAAGCTAGACAATATAACCTGCATTCTTGTGTGCTTCAGAAGCTATTAAATTGGAAAGGCAGGAAATTTGTTGTTTCTACTATGACTGTTCCACATTTAACAAAACATGCACAACTAAAAACTTACCGTTTGCGACCATACATTTGAACATGAGAAGTGTTAAAAACAAGATAGATGATTCAGAAATGTACCTCGATTCTCTTGCTGCAAAATTTGATATCGTAGTCCTTACTGAAATTTGGTTAAAAAAGGATGAAGTGCCTCCTCACATTCAAGGTTATAAGAGTGTATCCGTTAGCAGAGAAAACCGGAGAGGTGGCGGAATAGCCATTTAGGTTAAGTGTAGTTACGAATATGTAATTCTTGATTACCTAATGAAGCTAAATGAAAATAGCGAAAGCCTATTTCTTAAAGTATCGAACGCGGTAGTCGGTGCACTCTACCGACGACCATCTGGCATTGTAGCAGAATTATTAATTTATTTTGAAAACGCCCTGTAATCACTTGGGTATCTAGCTGCCTCTTTCGATCTTCTCGGTAATGTCAATATTGATGCTCTATCGGATGGACCATGTGCAAAAGAATTTGAAGATATCGTTCATGAGCATGCGTGTAAAAATATGATAAGCTTACCAACCAGGATTACTGCTGATACAGCCACGTGTATTGATGTCTGTGTCACAAACATTGAAATCGAAAATCTTATTGCTGGTGTGATGACAAGCAATATCAGTGACCACATGCTAATCTTTGCCTAGCTTCTGTCGCTACAAAAAACCACGGTTAAAAGAAGCATAGTAAGTAACAGGTCCGCACAATCAACGAACAGACGTTGCAAAACTTTCGTTTTTTTACAGCTAGCAGACTGGGATCATATATTGAAAGACACCGACCCCAAGACAGCTTATCAAAAATTTCTCCATCAGTTTCTTTCCTGCTATAATACAGCTTTCCTTGTGCGAGAAAGTAAGACCAAAAATGGAAAAGTAAGAAACCATGGGTAACCAAGCATCTATAGCAAAGAATTTAATAAAGGGAGAAAATGTATCATGCTTTAAAAAAAATGGTGATCCCGCTTTGCTCGTTGTGTACAAAAAGATCAGGAATAGACTAAACTCGGACCTGAAAAAAGCCAAAACTGAATTTTATCAGAATAAGTTTATCCAGATCAACGGAGACCAGAAAAAAATGTGGGGCATGATTAACCACCTTATGAATAGAAAGCATACTTGTGATGCTGTGCAAGACATAATGAAAGACAACGTGCATGTAAAAGGGCAGGAACTGGCAGAAGAAATGAATTGTCACTTTGTTAACATTGGTCAGTATGGTGGGCAAAATGCGTGCACGGATAACTGCCCACAAGGACATAGGCTGCCGCAATCTGTTATGCTTTGGCCATCTACTCCTGCTGAAATGTATTTATTTATTTATTTATTTATTTATTTCTTAATTTATTTATTTATTTATTTATTTATTTATTTATTTATTTATTTATTTATTTATTACAGTACCCACAGCGCCCTGAGGCATTACAGTGGGGGGGGGAGACGACTCAAACACAGTCGAAAAAGCTGGAATGGAGACAATAATAGCGCAACTAAAAATGATGCAGCAGCTGGAGACGATGGAATAAGAGCATTGCCACTGAAATACACTGCGCCTGTTATTGGCTCAATACTGGCACATATCATTAATTCGATGCTTCAGCCTGGAGACTATCCTAAAAAATTAAAAATGGCTAAAGTCACGCCCGTGTATAAAGGTGGTTGTGCATTAGCTATCAATAACTATCAGCCAATCTCCGTCCTGCCGGTTTTTTCGAAGATACCTGAAAGAGCTATAAGTGATCGGCTTGTGTCCTTTTTCGAAAAGTATTCGATTATTACCTCTGCCAAATACGGGTTCCAAAAGAGAAAATCAACGGAATTGGCTCTGATTCATAGTAAAGAAAAGATAATGGAAAGCATGGAACACACACTTTTGACCCTAGGGTTATTTTGGACCCAAAGAAAGCATTTCACACTGTACAGCACGACATTCTGATAAAAAAAGCTTGATATGTGTGGTGTACGACGAATAGCACTCAATTTAATTCAAAGTTATTTATGTGATCGCTACCAATATGTTGACATTAACGGTATAGCATCTAGTAAAATGCGAATTCTATATGGTGTGCCCCAAGAATCCATTCTAGGCCCGTTTTTATTCCTGGTGTACATAAATGATATTATCTCAGTCACTGGCCTTACCGAGATAGTTTTATGTGCGGATGATACAAATGTCTTCTTCACTGGAGCAAACAAAGCAAGGTTGAAAAAAGCTGCTAATGAATAGTTCCTTAAATTACCACGATGACTTTTAAATAACAAATTGAGTCTAAATACAACTAAGACAAAGTACATTATATTCAAGCCCATAAATAGAAGAGACTATTCAACTATAAATGTAACCTGTGACGAAACTGTGATAGAATAGGTAAAAGAACAAAACTTTTTGGGTGTATGACTCAGCGAAGAGCTTTCGTAGACTGCGCATGTTAATAAATTAAAAGCTGTTTTGGCGCTAATAACTGGGAGCATCTACACTATCAGGAATAGATACCCACATATTTAAAACAGGTGTTATATTATTATCTTTTTTACTCTTGATTAAGTTATGAAATATTGGTCTGAGGGACGACGACAACTATAAATATAATAAATTAATTGTCGCACAAAATGTACTACGCTTGTGTGAGAAGTATAAAGGCGGTAGGCGACACTTACGGACCGGGCGCGTTTTGTTAAATACAACATGCCAAAAACAAACCAGGTCTATTACTTTAATCTGCTGCAGTAGGCCCATCGAAACAAACTACTTATCCATCTAAGAGAATATAGCAGTACATACCCTATCAGCGAGCCTAAACGAAGAGTTCCTATACTACGAACTAATGATGGTCGCCAAACGCTAACTTTTCAGTCTACTAAACTGTTGAATAGGTCTGGAATGCACATGGATTTCAACAAACCCGTTACTGTTTTGAAATGTAAATGCAGACACTTCTTGGGTAATTCAGCAATGTCATACACAACTTAATGATATGTGTTTTAGTATACCATTACCAAATCGATTTAATCGTCAATACGTGTACCGCGTTTTGCGCATGGAATATGGTACCTAACGCTTGCCATTGGATACAAAATTATTCTGGTGTTCAATTTTTCTTTCCTTTTCTTCATGACGGTGAGATGGCGCGGGGGGGTGGGGGGACGAGCAACAGAAAGAGAACGACACGTGCTCCTGCTGCGCTATCTTTTCATCATGAACGTTATCTAACTTGCCCAACTTTCGGCATTGCTTTTGTTGTGTACTGGTTTGGATGTTTGTAGTGCCGGTTTCGCACTTGATGTTTCCTATTGCCTGTGCCCTTTTAAGGCGGAAGCCTTTAATGCCTCATCGTTGTAAGCAGGAGCTGTCGACAAGAAATGTCACGCTTTTCAGTTGGTCGAAACGGTCGTAACGTCACAGTGCGCGAATTTCAAACGGGGCCAATTGTACTTTGGCTACTAACCATGCAACCAATTAAAGGGATTGTATAGTGATGCTCCAAGTAAGTTTGAGTTTAGTTAATTGCTTACTTAACCAATTAGTCCAATTAACCTTTCTAGTCAGGCCAGATAAATAAATAAAACCGAGTAAGAAATTGGCCGAGCTTGGGAATCGAACCCCGGTCTCCGGAGTGCGAGTCGAGCACACTACCACTCGGCTATGCCAGCTCGATGGTTTGGAATGAACAAAGGTGCGTCTAGTGAATACGGTGTCTTCGTTCACTCCCATCTTCCTCCCTTCCCGTTACGGCGAGGTTCAGGTGTGCACCGAGATATGCGAGACAGATACATTTCCTTTCCTCAAAAAAACAATTTACTGACGAGCAAGGCGTATTTGTCCGCGTTTCGGATTGGCCCAAATTGTCGTGATGTCACCACGCGCGAATTTTGACGGGTGTCCACCGAAATATGTGAGACAGTTACTGCGCAACTTTCTTTCGTCAAATACAATTTTCGACTAGTGCTACTGATATATGCGAGACAGTTAATGCGTAATTTCCTTTCCTCAAATACAATTTTCATTTTCTTCATTACGGCCTCTCTTTCTTCTTTCACTCCACTTCCTCCCTTCCTGTACAGTGCGGCTCAGGTGTCCACTTGAGACGACAGAGAATTACTACGCCATTTACTTTCCTTAAAAAGCGTTGCGTTCAAAGGGCAAGGCATCGCGCCGAACGGGTGGTGGCGTTCAATGGACTCCGTGGCAGCGCTACAACACGCTGTCGCGTTCCAATCCTAAAGGCGAAGCTTAAGCGTCATTAATTGGCAGTTAATTAATGCACCAACAAAATGTGAAGTGAACAATCGTGTAGCAGAATACAGCACTCAGGCTTTCGCCTTTCAGCACTTTAGCCGCTAAAGTTCCTCGTAATTTTGTTTGTAAACTCGGACATGTTTACAGAAGCCGCGTTTCCTTACAACTTTAGATCATTTGAGACTGATGTACAGGACGGTGCAATTTTGCCTTTTAAAGAATTGTTTACATTGTTTCCCTGCTACTGACCGAAGTATTATGCCTGATTTCTTTTCGATGCTGCAAAAATTTGTACAAGGGGCCAAGGCCTCGTCAGGCTCTTAGCATTTAGCCTTGGCATCTTCATAGACACTGTCTGAGGAACAAATAAAGAAGAAAAATTAGTGAATGCTTTTCTTGCAGAGTCAGCAATGTAGTTCGGTGATTCTCTATACCACGAAGGAAGGAAGGGAAAACTTTATTTACAGTAATGGTTTTTCCTGCGGTTTGGGGGCTTCTTCAGAGACGTCTTGGTTCTACCCCCAGGAGCCTTCTCTGTCGAAGTCGTCCGCCTCTAATCAGTGGTCGGTTGCCCTCAGTCCAGGGCTCCGCTGGCCACTGCCGCCCGTTGAGCTCGCTGTACCAGACCTTGTTGGTCTTCGCAGCGGTCGCTGGACAGCAGAGTCTCCCACTGCTCCGCACTCGGGTTTTGTATTTTGTGGACCACGTCTATGTTTTGGCACGCCCATGTGATATGGTATAGTGTAGGTTTTTCGTCGCACCAGGGACATTTGTTCGTGTATATCGTAGGGTGCATTTTGTTTAGTATATGTAGGTTTGGGAAAGCGCCTGTTTGTAATTGTCTCCAAGTGACAGCTTCCTCTCTGCTGAGAGATTTGTGCGGTGGGGGATATCGCATTCTTCTGCCTCTATAGTTTTGTAGTATGGCCGAGTATTCCCTGGGTGCTGGCGCGAGTTCCGCGGTCTCGTCGGAAGCTCGGAAAGTAATGTATCCTCGAGCTATCCTGTCGGCCTCTCGGTTCCCTGCAACCCCCGTGTGCCCCGGTACCCACACAATTTTGTGTAGGATCTTGTCGTTTTGTTCTTCCCGGTTTTTAATTCTGTCACTCGCTGCGAGGAGTATACGGAGCGCGTGACGACCTATCCTGCCATTCATGTAATTTCGGCAGGCTGTTTGAGAGTCCGTAAGTATTGTTAGTGACCGCCCGGTTCTATAGCCCTCTGCCACCGCTAGAGCAACGGCTACTTCCTCGGACTCTGTATACCAGATAAATAAAAAGCGACAGAAAAAATAGCAACGAATACTAGCCGCATTGTATCTGTATGAAAGAAGGATCCTCGCGACGCTTTTAAAGAAAAATACAGGCAGGAAAGCAAGGTGATTACACATACAAAAAAATTAACGCTGCTTTCGCTCTGATCGATCCGAGTGAGAAGCGGTAACTTCATGATGGTTTGGCTTGGAAAAAACCGAATAAACGCTGGATCTCTTGTCGAGGCGGCTTTTACTCAGCTTTCAAAATGAATGCGCGGGCCAGCGGCAGAGGCTAGCGGCTCGGATAGATGGGCGAGTTCATGCGTGTGCATGGTAAGGGGGAGACGGGATGCAGCTCGTAGGTCCTTATCAATGTTTGTACACGCTGACCATTCCCACGGGCAACGACTTTTATTTAACCGTCACACTATTAGTATTCCTCCAGCGCTACTTGACTGCAACTATGACAAAGGTCCTGTGCTTCGTTCTATAGGGCTACAAAAATTGCTGGGGTTTAACTGTGGTGAAACCTGGTTGGTTGCGAAAGCAATAAAGCTGGAGGGCAACTAGATTCAGATATAGACTCTTCGTCGGTGACTTCCATGGCGAGACTCCTCGAGGAGTGCGGCACGACCAGCTTCTCCTTGCGCGGTGGAGAGAGCAAGCACACGTCACGCATCGCCATGGCAACGAAGAGGCTGACCTCATACCATCTGTTAGGCTCGGTGGCGGCTCCACAAGGAGCAGGGGGGTCCACGGGGCCGCGGACCACGCGACGAGCGGTTAGACCTGACGTAGTATTGCTATCGCAATAAAACAACTTTGGTGAAACGTCGTTGCCCATAACTCGTGCCTAGCGAGCGTCTGTACGTAACAAGCGATGCACACCCCGCAATGATCAGCATTCTATGGTCCGCATAAGCGATAACACAAAGATTAAAAGATAAATGTAATTCACCTCAAAGCACGAGTGTGGGTTTCCGGAGGCGCCCAGTAAATCGAGCCCGCACGGCGCTAAAGCATAGTTCCAATTCGGCGGTCATTCACGGGCAAACTGATATTTCTGGCCGTGCATCCACTACCCAGCACTAAAAAGGCAGCAGAGAGCGCGGGAGCAGCAGCTATCTCCATGGGTTTCGCACGGACTGCCTTTCAGCACGTTAGGAACATCATAGCGGCAAAGTCGTAAGCGGCATTCCGCTGCTGTAACGCAGCTTACAAACGTGATAGCAAATTTGTCGCTGCACAGATTATCTGTTTGCACACACAGCTAGTCTGCGAATGGTTTAGAAGACCAAATTAATAAAGCATAATCGTGTAGACTTACCGTGAACGGATGATTAAGTTGGATTTCGTTCGAGACGTAATCGACGAGAACACGCCGACGACACCGACAAATCTGCGCGCAAAGTTGCTTGCAGCCCGAATAATTTTCCGCTGTCTCGCGGAAAGATGTGTAAAATGTGAAACAGAAACCCATTTCACGGTCGTATCTTTACCAATCGCACTCTTTCCGTGTCCAGCTTGACCTGGTATCCAAGACGACAGAGGGCAAAGATTTATAAACTTAAATTCTCCCCTCGCGCTTTAAGAGCCGCATTGTTTTCGCGAAAACGCCAGAAACCTTACTGCTCTAAATAATAAACATCGCTACGAGATTGTTGTGCTGGACGTGAACTTTCTAATTTGTCGTTGGATGCAGACTAAAGGCGAAATATTCTTTTTTGCCATCAAGAGGCTCTGTTTCTATTAGCGTAGTCAAAGCAGAAACCTAGGCTAGCTGGTTCTGATTCATATCAAACGTAAGGCTAGCGCTGAGGGCGCGGACATGTATGTTGCCATGTCCAGTTCTTTTTCTACGCCCACGTCTTAAGCGTCAGTTTGACGTATAATATGGATTTTATTACCGTTATTACATGCTTCGTGTTAAGAAGAGCCGTGATTCCGGAAAACCGCACGGGTGTGGTATCTGCATGCCACATTGCTTCTTGGAATACTCCCTGTCCTCTGTCTGATGAGGGGTCAGTTGATATAAATGCTAACTATCACTCAAACAGCAGGTCCCTTAAACACACTATAAGTGCTGGAGAAAGCACGAGACGAAAACAAGGCGACACCGGTCATGACGCCAAACACATCCCAGAAGGACCTGAATGCGTCGGGCGCCCTCTTTCTAAGTACAGGGAAGCACTTACTTCCGCCGTCCACACGACGCCATTTTCGGTAGCTCAGATGCAGGAGTGTCATCGCTTTCTGACGCCGAAACATCTCCTGTCAACGTTAGGTGCACGTCCACTCGCTGGGCGTAGAGCGCTTCGAAGAAGCCTACCGGATGTTCACATAAGCCGTCTCTACGTCGACGATGTCTGGTTCCTTAAACGATGCTTGCACAGAAGTCGCATCAGGACTGCGCCTGGCACCACTCAGCCTTACGCAGTAGGTACTGTTGTCCTTGAAAATGCGTCCCAATTATAGTCCGCCGTGCTTCTTACTGCTCTCAACGGCACAACTTTCCATTGTTTTGCGCCTGCAGACGTAGCGGCATGTTCGACGAAATCATGTCGCTGTCGTGTACATGGCTGCCCAAGAAGCGTAGCTTGTTCGGCCAGTTGGTGCGTGGTAAGTGGAAAAGCCACTTGCTATTCTCCTCACCTGTTTGCTTCACTGTACCTGTGACTGTGGACAACCCCATTTTATGTAGGCATGAACGATCCCGCGTGACTGTAATTCTATATGGACGCTCACAAGCGGGATACATGGCGGTGCCTGAGGCGAGCCTTCCTGACGCATGTGCTCCCCCCCCCCCTTTCCCTTACCACCGCACCCCATTTCTTGTCACTGAACCCTGGTATTCCCGCAGTCAGCAAAGGCCACCTCTACTTTGGACGAGTAGGTTAATATTAACATTGAGCACCACACTGTCTAATACTGAAATTCGCAATGAAAGAAGGGTAAACGTCTTTGTATTTCTCTTCTGTTGAAATTTCAGATTTGGTCAGCAAAAGAATTAGGGGCCTTACCTGTATATATTCTGAACATTCAATCGTTGCTATTTTGCTCAGGCTTAGTTGCAAGCGTGCCTGTGACAATGCAAAGAAAAAATAAAGAATCGGGTTGTAACAGATGCGGACTGTTATCGTTACTAATATATCATCCGCTCTGAACTACAACAGCTAAAACAGCTACCGCGGTGCCTTGGTGTGTCTCAGCACTTTACTCTTCCCACGTGGTGTGCTCTTAGACGCGTCAACACGTTTTCGCATGTGCCGTTCACTATTTCCGCCAGTGTTTTCACCGCCTGGAACGTATAAATCTCAATGGGCGAGCAAGCTCCCTCACATTAATGGGAGCTGGTGGGAGCGTTCCGTGCACCCGAAAGCGAGAACCATGGCTGCCATCAGGAACTGCATCTGCGGCACCTGCGAAGAGTGTCGCAAGTACTGCTCTGATGACGAACCGCAAGACCAGAGCGACGTTCAGCAGCTTCATCACCCCCTGCAGGAAACACCGCAGCCGCAGCGGCCCACTAGTTCGGAGAGCTCATTCGAGCTCTTGATGCCACATGAGATTGCCTTGAAGGTCATGTCTGAGCCTGTGATTACTAGGGTGCCGTCTGGTTCCGGAGCAGTTGCATCTGGATCAGTGCCCGACGATGGTGCGGGCCCGTCAGGAAAGTCGAAGCACAAGTCGGAGACGAAGCAAGAGGGACCCGATGCGGACTTGGTTCGGGAACGAAGCGTTGGTTCCTGCTGCAGCGAGGAGACCGAGCCTTCTGAGGCAGTCTCTGTGGAACAGCAAGGGACGTCCGTAGACAGCAGCGGGTCTTCTGAGGGAGGTACCGGAAAGGGCTCCTCCAAAGCTTGACCAAGACGTGTCCATGGTTCTGCTTAAGCGGATGAGGTCAGTTTGTCTTCCTAACCTTGTCTTGTGCGTTCTTTGAGCAACATATCAGTCGGACATCGCTGTTCTTCGCGGCGCGCTCTAATTACTTATTGGCACTAGTCTTGCATACCTCCTTTTTCGCAGTGTGCCTGGAAGTGACGGGTGCTGTGTCGTACATATCGCAGCAATTCAGTGTCCTTGGTTTCTCCGTTTGAAACCTTTGCGTGCTGTCTCGTCATCAGCACATGCCCCGTTTGTCCTACACCACGTTCCGTTTCGGTAACCCGACGCGGCCTCTCTACTATGGTCTCGGGCACTGTTGGCAATGTATCGAGCATGCTACCGAAAACGCTACAAGGGCAGACCTTCGTCCGTAACCCAGCTTGGCTCTCTCTAATACGTCCGCCGGCCGCAGACAGTGACTACTTCCCTAGCAAGGGCTCCCATACCGCGCCTTCAGCTCTAGCTTGACCGGCTTGAAATCCGCGTGTGACGTAAACTTCTTACTGTTTATTCCTTCGCTTCAAAGAGTGCCTTGTAAACTTGCATCTCGTGACGTAACAATTACTGCGCCGTCTCACGGTCGCACATTTGATTCCACATGTTACTTTTTCGCCCTTTCCCGTTTCAGCCTCGCCGAGCTGCCCCTGGCTTTCAAGTTCTCTCGCATAAACAGGGTACTCGCCGTATTCCCAAGTTTTTTTTTGTATTTCAGCTGTGCTTTTTGCTGCTTTTATCATTCTAAAACGTGCTTGCGTACTTTTTATTGCTAATAAAACTTTTCCCCGCCTTTTTACCGGGGCTTGGGTATCTTTTTTTGTTTGAGGTTCAGAAAAGAAACAGGCCGCAGTCCCCGGATTCCCGTCACACCTCCTGTCTCAAAAAACTTGGCCTGAACTGCGTCTGACGCCGTCATAAGGGCTGATGTCTTGGCACTTCGTTGAATAGATTAGGACACCTTTTTCTACATCGTAGCTCAGGTTTATACTTCTATAAAATGTGTTCAAACACTGAGGCTTCACCTCTGATGTTACTTTTCCAGACCTAACGTGAGCAAGCATTCATGCCTCCGTATCTACGGAGGAAGCAAGCGTACTTTGACAGCTTTCTGTACCCGTTATCATCAGTGGCGTTTTAGTAAGGTAAGGAACAGATACTACAGGCTGCAATTCTAGGGCACCCGTCATAACATTTGCACGCGCACCTTCAGCACTAAAATAAGTGAAGTCTTACTATTATTTCATTTAAATGTTCATATACAGAGGCCTGGACGCTTTCTGTATATTTTGATCTCAGTGTAAAAAAAATGGCGGGGGCTTAGCTTTGGTTAAGCCTGGTAGATTGCGAAAGCAAGCGTAGCGCCTCTAATGGAAGGACGCAGTGCGCCGCTTCTGCAGGTCATGCGTGGATACCGCACCGCCATTACCCGACGAGCCGAATTGGTAGCCCGTCTCTCGCTCTTAGTAGGACGTCACGCTATAACATCACTAGCGCCTCTAGCGGGAAACGACGCCTGCCTGTCTGATACCTCGGTGGACAGCAGAACCGCGCCGTAAGGGCCTTAAAGAAAATGAAAATTGCTTTTATGGAAGGGAAATGCCTTGCTCTCATATCTTGGTGTACCCCTGAAAGAAATGGACATCAGAGAGAAAGAGCGACTTCGTCGCCCATAATCTACAGCTGGTATGATGTCACAGCGTCAGTAGCGCCACAGGTGCGCGGCGCGACGTAACTGCAGCCGGGCTATCTGAAGGAGCGAGTTGGTCGCCCATATAAAGTCCGCTAAAGGTCAAACGTAACTGCAGCCGAGTCATGCGAAGGCTTGAAAGAGCGAGTAGTATTGCTTTCGCAATACAATCTTCAGACGAGTGCAACACTTGCCGTGGTTAAACAACACTGGCATGCCGGTTATGGCCGTCGGAGCGCGCATGCCCAAACGAGCACTACTGGAAGCAACAGCGAAGAGACGACCTCTTCAAGGACCAGAAGCGTTGAAAGGATTCGAGCATAGCTTTGCAGCTGCCTTACTCTGAGGAAGCCCCAAAGAAGCCTTCATCACGAGCCCTTCAGTAAAGAAGCTTTTACTTTCCAATAAGACGGCCTCACCGCAATGGAAGCTTCTGTACTGAAGATACAAAGGAGCCTCTGTTGATGTGTTTTCCGCTTCCCGCGAGCTTCCCGGCCTGCGTGCCCGTATCACCGGCGAAGAGCAAAGATACGGTGCCTGCGAAACGAAACACCAGATAATGTTTGGCGCATCGGACGCCGCTTGAAGGCGCTCCTGGGAGAACGGGGGAGACCTGGAGCAACCTGACCATGCATGTAAAAGCTTGTAGTTGGAGCTCGTCTTTGTTCGACTACGCTAAGACTATCGGCTCCGGGAAGTCGTCATCCGGGCAAGCTGTTGCACTTTCAACGTAGTGCGCTGATTTTAAACCAACTCTATAAAAACAAAGCATTCCTTTTACTTTTCCTATAGTGCTAAGTATTCCTGTATTCTGTATTCATGTGGCGGTTTTTTCTACTGCAATTGTGTTAACGTGATGTGGAATAAAGAGGGCAGGCATTACCAGCGTGGCAATGGATCATGTCTCTGAGATATATTAGGCAGTGTGTCCAATACGTCTTATTTCCGGCAGTGCTCTTAAAATCAGAAAAGGGCTGGTCTAAATGCTTGAGGCTTGTTGTTAATCTGGTCTAGATGGTTACTTTGTAAGTATGAATCTTGTTTTTTGAATCTTGTTTTTGGGATATGTTAGGCAGTGTGTCCATTACGTCTAATTTCTGGCAGTGCTCTTAAAATCGAAAAAGAGCTAGTCTAAATGCTTGGGGCTTGTTACTCTGTTCTAGATAGGCACTTTGTAAGTATGGATCATGTTTCCAGGATATATTAGGCAGTGTGTCAGTTACGTCTGATTTGTGCCAGTTCTCTTACAATCAAAGAAGGGCTGGTCTAAATGCATGGGTTTGTTGTCAATATGTTCTAGAAAGGGCTGGTCTAAATACTTGGGGTTTGTTGTTAATATTTTCTGGACGGGCACTTTGTAACGGGGGATAACGCAGATGTATCGGGAGCGAACGGAATGTGTGAACCTGTGAGCATGGTTCTTCTACCGTTAAGTGGTGGTTCGTTGGTTTCTGCATAAAGACTTTACGGACGACGTCGCGTATGCTCGAATTGAAAGACGGAAACCTAAATTATATACTAGATCCCGCTGTTTAAGGAGCGATCGTCTCGCTGTCCTATAAATTATATATCCATAATGCTAGGTAGAACCCACTATAGAACAATAAATGTGTAAAAAACATGTCCTATCGGAGCTAGATTGCTTTCGTAAGCGTACTTTGAGTAATTTCCAGAATGTGCACTGTCTATTCGTGAGAGCGTTAACCTCAGGTAAGGATGCCAGGTTTTGTCGAAAGTAATGCCCGGAAATTTGATTTCGTTTTTCAAAGGCAATTAAGTTTTGTTCAGGTGTAAGGTGAGGCCGGCTTGTAGGACTGGTTTGAGTGAAAACAACGCCCACTGTTTTCTGCGGAGAGAACTGGAATCCATTTTTGTCTGCCCATGCCGCTAGTTTATTGCAAACTGTATTTGTCTCTCGCATGTTGCAACGTTGTAGGACATGCAGGTGATTTGAAGATCGTCAACGTAGACTGAATACATAACGGATATCGAGAGTATTTTAGTAATGGAACTCACAAAGTGGCGTCTGCTTTAAAATGTTGCCAGTCTGCTAAATAAAGCTTCCAAAGCAGCGGTTTAGTTCGAATGACTTCCAGTGCAGATGGGTTTTTGGGGTTTTACGTCCGAAAGCGACTCAGGCTATGAGGGACACCATAGTGAAGGGTTACCTAAATTTCCACCACCTGGAGTTCTTTAGCGTGCATTCACATCGCACAGTTCACGAGACTCTGAGAATTTTGCCTTCGACCGCGGCGACCGGGATCGAACCCGCGTCTTTCGGCCCAGTGCAGATGTCAAGCTGATTAGAACAGGTAGGTGGTCATTCCCGTAGGGGCTGTCGAAGAAATCCCATTTAAAATCGCTAAAAACTGAGGGTGAAGAAAAAACAAATCTACGCAGCTCAGTTTTTCCGAGCTTGGTGAGCAGTATGCGGTTTCAGTTGTATTGAAAAGGCAGACATTGCTTAGAAAAAACTTCTAAAATACACACTCTAGGGTCAGTTGGTGCACTTCCCCAAAAACCGTACTAGGCATTCCAAATAACAGCAATGCCTCTGGTGGCTGTTCTCAAATGTTTCTAAATCATGAAGTATAACTGTTAGGTGTTGCTTAACATATATAGAGCACACTGCGATTCTTTTAAGCTTGTTTCACGGGTTGCAACACCAGTCTCGATTACAATAGGAACACCTCCATAGAGTTTACTCGTTTGCTCTCGGTCACACCGAAAGACTCTATACATCCTTAAAATATTTTTGTTTAAAACCGAAGCTGGTATCGTGTAAGCATAAGGTCACCGGCGGAAGTGAATTTAATGGATCTGTTACATCACCGTAGTTTTATTCAACATCCCCAACTTATTAAGAATGCCACATTGCATGAGCTTTTGGGAGTCCAGTTAAAAACCAAAGTTCGCGGTTCTGAGGGTCCCGTTGTGGGGGTCCCCTTTTCCCCTCAACAGAGCTGTGCCGCAGCTGCAGCTTGGGCCAGCTCGGAGTTGTGCCCATCTCCTCCCTAAAGGCTCTAAGTGTACAGTTTGCAGGAAACTTCACTTTGCGGGAGGTCTTGTGAGCTGCCGACTGAAATGGCAGGGCAGGAGAGGCACGGCAGACTTCGCTGCGTCGTCCCCGGGCATGGCTGTCCCTGCCTTTGTCTGTGTAGCCTGGGATGGTGCCGCAAGCCCGTGTGGTGCTCTGCCCCGTCGCACCACATCGGCGAAATTCGTTTTTGCTGCAAAATGCAATATTGAGGGAAGTCGTTTCAGTAGTTCTTGATAAGCTGTGTTTTTTTTTTCATCCTGCCAGACATAACATAATCAGTCAACACAGCACACTCGGCACCTATGGACTAAGACGCATCCGCAACGATTCTGACACCCGAAGAGGACGAACAAGGAGGAAGAAACAAGAAAAACAAGACTTTTTTGGATGCCTCCGTAGTGAAAAACGGAACTTTACCTTCTTCCCTGCTTTCACATCCTGAACCTTTTCCCCTTTCTTCTTTATAACAATTGATTTATTTTCATGGCTCTATGCCTCTTTCATTTATTTTTAATTATATTTTCTTCATCACTCGTCTGAAAGTAGTGCTGCGGGCGACGTCTCTTAATGGACCTCCACTGGACCTCAACCTATAGTAAGTTATCTTTCCCTCGATTTCAGGATGCACACGACCTCGAGTATGTGGGGTGGTCCCCTTCACACTTTGCGCACAGCGTTGGAGTCCTCATATTTTTGACCATTTGATGCTCATTTGGCACCGGAATGGCGGCCGCGACACCTCTGGGAGCCATGGCCGAATATGGCATTTGAACCACCGTCTAGGATTTGATATGCGTGGCCGCACAGTTATTTTCACATATCCTACTTCTATGAAATCTTGGAGTTGGGTGCAGGCAAAAGTTAGGCTTGCGTGCATTGTGGGCCTTTCCTTATCTTTTCGGATTTTTATTCTATGGACATCAGTGACTTCATGGTCCCGGAGGCCCTCTATCATTTCTTGTTCAGTGAGATTGAGGAAATCGCGTTCATAAATCACACATTTCACTGTATTTAGAGATTGATGAGCACTGATGGATACACATATGTTTCCAACGGTCGCTTGACAGTTTGAAACATTGCACCTGCTCAGGGATATGGAGGAGTAGGTAGCCGTTGGTCAGCTTCGTCATGTTCTAGCACAAGCCCAAGGCCTCCGAGATTTAGAGACAATAAATGAAGACATTTTCCTTGCAGGTATGGCTGCTTCTTTACTGTGTACTACATGGTACTTTAAACACATTTCTTTGGCTTTTTAGAGGAACTTTGCCGTATCCTCGGTCCAACCTCTTCTTTTTTTAGGGCGATCATTTGTTGAAGTAAAGAATGCCTCAGGGAATGTGTGTTTACGCCGTGGTGCCAGTCGCCTATCATGGAGCCATGGGAGGGGACAGGACAGGAACTTGCAAACAAATCCCGCCCATGTCAGCTGTGCACCTTAATTATGATCTAATATGGTGTCACACAGGACAAGTAAACACAAAATGACAACCCTAGCAGGCACAAAAAAGGAAAAACCAAGAAGATAGTTTCAGGATTCCCCCGGCCTAATATTTAAATGCGACGGAACAGGATACTTGTACTTGCAACCCACAAAAAAAATCATGATCGCCAAATAATATGCCCAAAAATCTATAATGCCTACCGAACCATTTTTCAGGTCAATAGATTACGCGTGATGCAACTTTGGGGCGCGAGCAACAAGTGAACAATTCATTGCATGCAGAACAAGTTCACGTCGTACAGTACCATCGCAACTGCGTTGAGTCAAACAACACGACCTTCACTCGCATCTGATGGCACAGCACGCCATGGAAGATCTCATCCACACCTCTGCCATCCACACATCTGCCACAGGCGTGGGGCCTTTTATGAGTGCGTTGATCTCTGTATTCCTACCTCTCGCCAAACAAAATGGAATGGTATATCGCAGGGCACAAGACGTACTACGTACGGGCATCGTCTTTACATAAGGCCCTAAACATTGGCGGTGACCAGTATGACTCCACACTGGGCCCGGTAATACACACGGAGCTCGCTACTTATCCTGCCGCAACTGTGATTTAGCTGCTTCTATGAATGTTCTGACCTCTTGTAGGTTCTTCGCTTCCTTCACAAGATAAGTATAGACCAGCACTCCGTCTCTTCTTATGTTCCATAAAAGCTGGCCAGTTTCGGTGGCCAGCTTTTCATAATTCCTAACCCTAAACACGTTTACCATTGCTTCATTAATACTGTCGCCCAATTCACACGGATACTCCAGAAGCGGAATCGACGGTAGCGAAGTGTGACGCCTTCACGTAGAAGATCCCCTAGACGTCAACGACCAGCGTTCAGCGATTCTGAATCTACCTAGACTCTGTGAAGGGTCTGAGGCATCTTTCGGCCAGCCTCTCAATGAACCTGACACCCCAGGGCCTCCACGATCAGGTATGACAAAACTTTCACCACTGTTACCCTCATGAGGACGTATCATTTCCCCCTTTGAGCCTGCATGTGCGAGGCGATATCTTCGTGTCCGCGAGCTCCTAGCCAGTATTCAATGGGTATCTCGTCCAGGCCTTCTGCACCAGTGGCAGCACTGAAAGAGGGTTGCCTTTTAGTGCGCAGTGGTGAGATCGATCCACCAGAGTGGCGTCGTCTGGCCACGCGGCCAGCATCTACACGCAGACTCCCGATTACTAGCGGATGTTCAATGGGCTCCGAATCCCAGTATTCTGTACTGGAGGTAGCGCCTCCGTGTGGCCATCTCGGAGGGTGGTGCCTCCAGCTGGATCCTTCGGACTGCCATGCTTTTACTGCTTGACCTTCCCGTTGATCCAGAGGTTCTAGCGACTCATGCATAAACATTCGTTCCTGGTCCTCTGCACCAGAGACCGCACTGCCGTAAGACCACATCGACGCCCGGTCTCTTGAGCTCGACTCACCTGTGTGCCGTCGTCTTGCGCCTCGCTTTCATGCTGCCCTCTAGTTGCCACCGACTGTCCAGCGGACATCCGACGCTCATCTTCGGGATCCGAGAAAACGCTGCTGTACGATGGCCTTGACGACCGCTCCGTCGTGCTGGATCCATCTGAGCGTCGCCATAGCGCATTACCTTCCTTCGGACGCGGATAGCGAAGAAATCCTGAAGCGTAATCTTCCGGACGAGGGTCCTTTGGGTGGCATCCCGGTAAAGCATGGACTGGTATAACCGTTTCTTCGCGTTTTCGGCCCGTCGGTAATAAGAATGAGCCCTCAACCACATTCAGAACTCTCAAAGTATGCTTCTCTCTAGAAGCCGTAGCTTGATCCTGTAGGATGCAATCCGCACTGACTAGCCTACCTGAGGGCTCCTGTTGCATCAACGTCGCTTTATCATCACTTACGGCTTATCCAGAGGCTTGAGGAGAAGTGGGTCCTGGTGGCTGGAATTCAGCACTAAAAGAGGGGCCTGGTTGTGGTGAAAAGCTGGAGTGGCGCTCATAAACCATTGCTTCTTGTGGTAGAGGCAGGACACTGCGCAGCTATGGCCATTGGCCATCGCGCATTCCGCTCTTCCCAATGGCCTGGTGTCTCGGCGGAACGTCGCCACTATCGCGTTCCTGGACTTGCCCGCGCTCCCGTCGCCTAAACTCGTCGGTTCACTTTGAGATCGGTGATGGTGGCAAGTTTGCTCGTGTTCTTCTGTCTCATGTTCTCTTACGCCGTGTCCCAGGCTTCTCTCCCGCTCACTGAAGGATGGGTAGCGCTCGGCCTCCACGGCGCGCTCTTCTTCCCTGTAATGCCACCTTGAGATATCTCTTTCCTCTCTTCTGTGACATGCGTGCTCCGCGTGCCGCCAGTCTGAGCCAGGGGCTCCTCTCGTAACTACTCCATAAAGCCAAACTTTGTCGATCAACAGCACCAAGCGGTGATTAGGCTGTTACTAACGACCGGCTACAAATTTCAAACTGCAACAATGCTCCTAACTCGAATAGTTTAACAGTTAATAAAAATTAGCTAACCAATTAACCACTCAGGAAGATTCACTAGTTTTCTGGTGTCAGCAAACACTGGTAATACTGGTTGGTTTGGTTTGGTTTATGGGGTTTAACGTCCCAAAGCAACTAAGGCTATGAGAAACGCCGTAGTGGAGGGCTCCGGAAATTCCGACCATCTGGGGTTCTTTAACGTGCACTGACATCGCACAGTACACGGGCCTCTAGAATTTCCCCTCCAAAGAAATTCAACCGCCGCGACCGGGATCGAAATCGCATGTGTCGGGTAAGCAGCCGGGCACCATAACCACTGAACCACCGCGGCAGTGGTAATACTATGCTGAAAAAAGAAATATTTTCACCACAAGAATCACATTTTTGAGAATTACTTAAAAATCTTTACTGAAACGCCTGGTATATTGCACGAAGAATCATCGATGATGTTTAATGGTTCAATCAATTAATAAATGAATTAAAATTTCTCTAAAGTAGAGAAGGAAACTGCACTAATAATCGCAAGCTTCACAGAGGTCATTTAGCGACGTCGCAACACAGATGAGAATCGGAAAGTAAAATTTCAATTTTACATTCGCTAAGAGAATAAAATGAAGAAAATATAAACATTATTTTAAACGCATTGTTATTTACTGCACGCAGGAGTAAAGCAGCGACACCATATACCAAAAACCCTTTCTAATCCGCATATAGGCGAAAACATCCAGGCTTATTTCAAGCAGAATCACATTCGTGGAACTTTCTCGTCAATATCTTGGTCGCCTTAATATTCTTTTATTTTAAGTGCGCTAGCGTGCAGCCTTATTTCATTCTGATTCGCAGCCAGCATTCATCACGAGAAGTATTAAATTTGCATGTGCCGTCTTGCACCGGGAACATGTCCGCATTGTTACTTTCAATTTTCTCTTGGGCCATTTATGTACAGGAGCCACTTCGTGCCACTCACTTTTTATTGGCACCACGCCCCACGGCAACAGGCATTTATCTTCGTTGAGCTGTTTTTACGCCTTTTTTCTTAGTTGCTTCGTTCTCCCAAGGCGTACCCTTAAACATGCAACAACCTAGGATTGTTGCGCGACGTCGTCAGAGGTAGGGCACTCAACGTCGTAGGACACTCAATTTTATTGGCTCCGGTGTTTCATGGCAACATGCATTTCTCTTCTTCAAGGTCTGACCTTATGCCCTTTCTCTTCGTATCTGCGTCCCTCAGAGCGTGCCCATGAGCAACCCCACTCCAGAATATGATTGTCCCATGACTTCGTCAGAGAAGGCAGTGAGCGTTGAATTAGCCGGGCGTTTGAAAGGCAGCTAGCAATTTGTTCAGCAGGTAGTCGTACCGGAGACACAGCCCCTCAAAGCTTTTCGACCATTGAATATTTACATTTCTTGTTGGCAAGTATACATATACACCACAGTCATAACAATAATGCACCGTCCACTGAAGCCAGTTTTTGTGATTCACGCTTTCCTCATGTCGACGTCATCTTGTCAGTTCTCGCCTCTCATGCTCGATGTCATGGCCTCGACAAAAGGTACATGCAGCGAAGCACTACTGGTTTTCGGAAAGTCGGACACCCATATTCTTCGCACCATATTTCAAGACATGCCTATTCCTCTCAGGTTTGTGAGCTTGTCAGGTCCGCATCTGATGTTCGAGCTAATAAGAATGACCAACGAACTGACGCCTGCACAGCGCGGCATTTCAACAAACATTATAAGCTCATTCAGCGATCACCCAGCGGTAATTTTTGTTCCCTTATTCGGCACAATGTCAATGAGAGAAAACTTGTACTTGCTTTCATCAATGCAACATCTGCGGCCATATCTTTGGCTCGTTTCCGTGCAGTCACACCACCAAGCTTTAGAGATGTACAGAAAAGCACTTTGCCGAGTGGTAACAGTTACAACGACGGAGGTCAGTGTTCCAGCGGACCGTTTTCGCAGGTGTGCCACTCGCCACTTGGTTCCGCCATCACGGTTATTCACCAAAGAAATAAGGTCAGAGGGTAGTTTTCCACGAGGTGGCCAATACTCAGCAGTGTTGTCGTATAAACCCTCTCGCCTTGAAGACGTCATGTCAAAACCAGAGGTCTTGGCCATGTTAGACGCGTACGCGCACCTAAACAATACAATTCGCATTGCCAAAACACGACTAAACTTCGGCGCCCTGATTCTCAAAGGCGTCGACCTTATTCTTGACCCATTGGGAAACCGACAGAAATATATTTTTCTGCACGCGCAGTTCTCCCCTGCGTCATTCTGCATCTTCATTCCACAGAAGCAGTCAAAGAAGACAATATTCATAGACTCTTGGCTTTCTCTCCTGTGGTTTCTTATTGTCCTCACGTCCACAACATTTTTTGTTGTAATGGTTCCGGTGCTCAGGTACCGTCTTCTGTCATTCGGAAGGAAGCGGTTCCCCATCTCCCCTCTGGTTCTCTTTCTTCTCGGTACACTTTTCGGCAGGAGTCCTCCAACTCCAGCATACAGTGCTAAAGCATTTCAAAATCTGGCAGTAGGATGCTGGTCACTGTGCATGCTGACGATGGGGATTTACGTTCAGACCAGCATCACGGCCATTCGTAGTGTCACGGGTGTAACGGTCGGACCTAGGACTTTCGCAGAGCTGATACCTTTAATCAAAAGAGGCGACCTCACCATCTGCTTCAGCAATGATTGGCTGCATCTCGCCGTGCAGACACAACATCAAAATGTTTTGCCCATACGCGTACTACACGAAACCCTAACAATCTATATGGCCAAAGGCCAGCGTTTACCAGAAACTATGCTGGAATGCTATCAAAGAACGCAAGAAGGTTCACACATTGCATTCTCAACTTGCACTATGGAAGAGGAGTATGTTGCTTCTCGCTGGGGTCTTGTCCCTGGCGAGAGATTCTCCACTATGCTCCAGATATCGGCCATGCACATCTTCAATCCTCTGAGGTAGGTATATATTTATACGCTTTTAAGCATCTCTACCGAAGATAACGGGAATCTTGACTGACTAATACCTTTTAAAAATGCTATTAGTCATTTTGATTATGTTTTTGTACCCAGAAAATTACAATGTTTGGTTTGGCTTAGTGTATGAGATTTAACATCCCAAAGTGGTTTGGTTTGTTTTATGATGTTTAACGTCCCAAAGCAACTCAGGCTATGAGAGAGGCCGTAGTGGAGGGCTCCGGAAGTTTCGACCACCTGGGGTTCTTTAACGAACATCACAAAGTGACTCAAGCTTTGAGAGACACTCCTGTGGAAGGTTCCGGTTACTTCCGTCCACCTGAGGTTGTTTCACGTGCGCTGACATCGCATAGTACACGTGTTTATCGCATTCCGCCGCTGCAAAGTGGCCGTTGATGCGCGTCCTGGACGTCAAAAACCAGCACTATAACCACTGAGTCACAGTGGCGGCAATTAAAATCGGTAAGTTTTCAATACGGTTGTTCCTAAATATGGTTGCCGGGATGCAAATGAATTCACAGTAATTATTCCGAGGTACCAGCATCGATGAAGTGCATGAACAAATTAATTTTGAGAAGGATATAAATTCATTTGTTATTACTCTACAAATATCTTGCAAATGCACTTCAGCTAGTTTCCCAGTTACTGCTCACAAAATAAGTAATGGCATATCATTATAGTTACTCTCGAAGTGCGCTGCAATAACTTTAGTATTTCATGGACTATATTTGGCCGATTTGCAGTGCTGCTGGGGGAAGTGCGACTGTGCAGTCACTGCCCGCAGCTCCAGCCAGCAATTCATATTTCTTAATTGATTTTGCCGCAGATTGCAGAATGCTTATTGTGATTGGCTGAAATTTTTCCCAGCTTTGAACAAAGCGTACACTTGGTAAAGCTGAAAAGCCGCTCGAGTACCGCAAATGGTGCGAGCCCCAGTGTCTCAAATAAAAAGGCTTCGGTACCAATTCGAAATCCTAGAGTAGCTGACGTCGTTCTACACCTGGCAATCAATTTAATCTTTCGATTCGATCGGTTCCATGCAGATGCGCCAAGTTCATTCTGGAATATTAATGTCCTCATCAATTCTAAGCCCTTGACTGATTTCAGTAATTTTCTTCACCGCAATCTTGGGTTGTCCTATAGCACTGACTAGAAAAAAATTCAAACTCTGGTTTGGTTTTAGTTTATGGGGTTTAACGTCCCAAAGCGACTCAGGCTATGAGGGACGCCATACTGAAGGGCTCCGGAAATTTCGACCACCTGGAGTTCTTTACCCTGCACAGACATCGCGCAGTGCACGGGCTTCTAGAATTTCTCCTCCAAAGAAATTCAACCGCCACGGCCGGGATCTGTAAACGGTCGGCGGCGTAATAACGCGTTTATTTATTTCGAGAACAATATTCAATACTTGTCAGTCGGTGTTTTCCACAAACTTATAATTTTTGCAAAGAGCGTGATAGAACTACTTGGCTATATCAATGCACTCACATGTATTCATTTTTCATATTTAATGACTTCTCCTACTTGTTCTATTCAAGGCATTATGCCCTTGGGTTTCTCTCCTCTATGCACATGGTTGCGTTACATCATCATTGATAATTTGAAGTTCTACTGGGAGAGAAAGACCAAGCCGGCAGATACAAATCCTGACAGGGGGCGCTACAGAACAAACAAGCGAACAGAGAGGGGTACATCTTCATAACGTATAGCTCTTTGCTTCTTCTACAACCTGAGTCTTCTACAGACCAGTACGCGTGTCCTGTCATGCTTTTTGAGATTAAACCTTCAAGAGCTATTTCTGTGCAGAAATCAGGCCTCAAAGAGCGTCTGCACTGAGCACGTCGATGCTTCTACGCAAGCATGAGCATGGCACGTCGATGCTTGTACGCAAGCATGAGTATGGCACGTCTGCTCTGTGTGCAAGCATGAGCGTCTGCTCAAAGAGCGTCTGCTCTGAGCACGTCGATGCTTCTACGCAAGCATGAGTATGGCACGTCGATGCTTGTACGCAAGCATGAGTATGGCTACACACACACGCACACACACACGCACACACGCACACACGCACACACGCACGCACGCACGCGCACACGCGCACCTGTGAATGCTCCCCGAGGTGCTCTGAGGCGACAATTTTTGATATACAGAGGTACAGACACAAACATACACGTACATGAGACTGCTTATGATTAGCGAAATGCTAAGATAGGCACCTTTCGATATGTAGATGCACGCAAGTGCAGGCACAAACACACACGCCATGATCATCGAGGAGTGTTTGTTAGAGCCTGTCATCGATTTGTTGGAAAAAGAAATAACGATGATTAACGGGCCGGATGCCTGACATCGGTCCCTAATTTTCGGCACTTACTGGCAATCCTAGCGAATTCAGTCTGTTTTCGGACCCCGCCGAGGAGTGAACTGAGGTCCCTGACCTCCGTCAGTAGGACGTCAAGCGAGGGATTCGTCGGATGCTTAGAGGTATGCACACTCCACAGCTATTGCAGTATCAAAGAGACGCATGTCTCCGCGTCTCGATGAAGTGACCTATGACACCATCGCAACGCTAGCCCACAACTCCCGTCTTCGACTCCTGTAATATTAGAATTCTTCCTGGATTACTGGTGAGTTCCCCACGGAATGGAAGTTGTGCATCTTCGGAAACCTCGTAGGCAGCCAACAAGCTACGAATCCTTCAAGCCCTTCGCTCTACTGAGCTGCGTGGGTGAGCTTATGAAGCGAATGGTCTGAAAGCACTTCGTCTGGCTTGTCAAAAGCCGCAATGTGTATCCCCATGAAATGAACGGGTTCCGTCAAAATAGCTCTCCGAGTGTAATAACTTTCGTCTCCTCACTCGAAGAGTAGCTTCATGCTGGATGTATGCCAAAAGCAGTTTTTCTTGCCATCGAGTCAGTCCACTTTGGGCTCTATTTTTCACCATGCAGATCTTGAAGGCTTGGCCAGCTTAGGCCCCGGCGGAAAGCTGTACAACTGGATGGGACACTATTTAAAAGAACCACACATTTTTAAGAACACTACAAACGGTCCTACAAACTTTCACACAGTGGAGAGGGGCGTACCTCTGGGAGCGGTGCTCAGCCCTATCCTTTGCAATATTACCATTATACACATAACGAGAAACCTTCCACGAGGAATACACTTACCGATTTTTGCAGATAATATCTGCATTCGGAGCGCGACACGTTCGCGAATACACTACCTAGCAACGTCTCCACAGAGCGTTACTGCATATCTCGATGTACCTAGCTTCCTTAGGTCTCAGGCTCTCGCCAGAAAAGTGCATTACCATGGCTTTTAAGAGAAAAACGATGTCTCGATATCCAGTCCTTCTAGTTGGACGGTCACTACCTTAAGTACAAACTGAGCGATTCCTAGCTGTTGTGATAGACAGTAATCTCTCGTCGTCACATGAGATCAAAATCTCTGCGAGAAGATCACAGCAGCATCGCAAGTTGTCAGTTTCATACTGGTAACATGGTGGGGCACGAACTGCTGATCAATGATTATTCTTTAGGAAGCATAGGTTGGAGGAACATTGCGCTACTGTCTGCCAGAGCTTCCGATATTATCTCCAACAAGCAAGAAGATTCTCGAGGCCATGAGTAACAACCGCCTCTGGATACGCGTTCGCCTTGCAAAGGGTTCCTCTGCATCAGGAACAGTAGAGGAAACAGGCTCTATCCCGCTAGATGGGATCGCCGCCGAGGAAACAATGCATACACATCTACGCCATGTTTGTCAATGGAACAACTTCGTAAACGACGTCCACGTAAACCGCTACAAGTCTCGCTTTGGGCAAGTTATGAAGCTCCTGCCACTCTCAACTATTAATTAGCCTCAAAAACAACTGCCTCTGAACTTTCCCCCTGGACACTCGCCTGTAAAGGTGAAGCATTTTCATTCAGGTGTGAACGCAAGAAGGCGCATACCATAGGCAGTGCTTCTACAGTCTGCTCTCGCGTACCTAACCGAGGGATATAATAAGCATACTAACATCTTCAGCGAAGGTTCAACTACGCAAGCAGCTTCTCATTGTGGTCTTTATGCGCCTTCAATAAGTTATGTTGTTTCTTACCGGCTGCAGCGGAAGACATCCTCTACGAAAGCTGAGCTTTACGCCATTAGAGAAGCTGTTTCCTATATCCTTCATCAGACTCTCGGCAGATGGGTCGTCTTTGCGCACTCCAAAGCATCTCTGCAGATCCTCTCCAACCTGCTGAACAAAACCAACCATCAGACCGCTTCTCTCAATATCGGGAGTCTACATCATTTGGCTATTGCCTCAGGCCACAGCATAACATTTCATTGGAATGCCGGCACACTGCAGCATTCTGAAAAATGAAAAGCAGATGGAGCGGCCCGCAAACGCCACCCACAGCGTAGATACATTCAGACTTATTCACGAAATCTGATGTATCTCAGGTGGCTAAAATATTTGCATCGCAAGAAATGTGTAGTCTCTGGAGATTGCCGACACATCACTGCGTGTTTCTTTACTCCATAAACCCACATTTCGGATCAAGACTCCCAACCGGAATTCCTCGCCATCTGGAGACACTCTATCCCCGACTTCGCCTGTACGCTGTATTTACAAATGGCTTGCGATGCCGTATCGGACAAATGAACAGTCCGCTATGTGACAACTGCGGCTGCGTGGAACCTGTGGAACATATGCTGATTAAGTGCCCTCCGTATGCTGACGACCATGCGCACTGTGAACAGCGCATGGAGAAGCTCTCCCGAGTGCCTCTAACAATGAACAGTGATTTAGGGCTATTAGACTGCCTTAGGCAATAAAGAGATGCAATGAACTTTTAGAGCGCAGCTCTTTGGCGTCCGTTCCTGGGTTTCGCGTCGTCGTCGGCGTTGTCGTCGACCTCGTAACCAGCTCCGCCCCCCTTTCATCCCCCCAGCGCTAGCAGCGACCGACTGATACCGCTGGATGCCGCTGACGCCGCTAGAGAGTCAAGATAACGTGACTGCATAGAACACCGTCGCCGCCATGCAGAAAGAGGAGGAAAGGGTCCCCCCCCCCCCCTGTTCTTGTGTGGCGGATAGGGTGCTCTTCAGTTGCCGACGCGCAGTTGTCGACGCGCCGACGATTACGTTACTTTACGTTCTGTGATAGCGCCGACGCGCAGTTGTCTACGCGCCGACGATTACGTTACTTTACGTTCTGTGATAGCGCCGACGATTACGTTACTTTACGTTCTGTGATAGCGCATACATGTGTTGCTCGATTTCTTTGCCTCAATCTATCGAAAAGGTGAAACAGCTTATTTGCTGCGCTCAAATTTCGCATTAGGAAGTAACGTAATCGTCGGTATTTTTTTGTTTGCACATCTAACTGACACCACATATATTGAAAAGTCATAACTTCCCATTACATATTACCCTCACTCATACTTCACGCAGTGAACTTCGTAGCCCATTTTTCGGACTATGCACCCCATTATTTTATACGTTACATGATTACTCGCCGTTTCACAATAATACGCATTTAATGGCCACATTTGATCTTCTACACTTTTCATTCCTTTTTTTTCTGCACCACCCTCCTTCCGTCTTTGCCTCCCCAATTCTCGTCCCAATGTAGAGTAGCATGCCGGCGAGTTTTAAACGCCAACTGAATTTTGTGTTCTTCATTAAAGGCTTTTTCTCTCTGCCTTTGAAGTACTCAAAATGAGCCTTTTTTGACATCTGAAGGGTCTGCATACGGAAATCAGTCTATAAAAGTTACATATAATTTTGCGCATAACAATTTTCCAGTGAGGAGTTCAAAAAGTTTTTTGAGGAAATAAGTATCCGAACTTTTTTACGTGGAGAATAATCTCTACGAAGTTGTCCTGCTTGGTGCCAGGCCTTACTAAATTCCTCTTATTTTTTATTTATGTAAACTCCCTCTTACACAGTTTATTCTATTTCTCGTTTTCCTTTATGCTTCCCACGTTGTTGCCGAATATTTGATTGTGTAAAACACGATGTCAGTAATAGCAATAAGTGCGTGTGTTCTCTGTACAATGTTCCCTCATTTCTTTTTCACTAAGGGAATGACACTTTTGTATTTTATTATATCTATTTTACTATAATACATATTTAATCGCCGCATTTGATCTTCTCCCCTTCTATTTCTTTTTTTTCTGCACCGCTCTCCTTCCTTCTTCCCCATGCAGAGTAGCATGCCAGTGAATTTTTAACGAAAACTAAATAGTTTGTTTTTCATTAAAGAAATTCTGTTTCTCCCTTTCGAGGCGCTCAAAACCTTTCAACATCAAAAAGCTTTGCATACGAAAATCACTTTATATAACTCGGAGATAATTTTGCGCCTAACATTCTTTCAGTGAATAGTTTTAAAAATGTTTAGGCAATCAGTATCCGAACTCTACGAAGTTGCTCTACTAGGTGCAACGGCTTACTAAATACCTCCAATTTTTCAATTCTGTAAACTCGATCTTGCCATGTTTATTCCATTTCTCGTTTTTCTTTGCGCTTCCCACGTTGTTGCTGAGCATTCGATTGTGTAAAACACGATGTCAGTAATAGCAATAAGTGCGGGGGTTCCTTGTACGATGTTCTCTCATTTCTATTCCCGTAAGGGTAGAACATTTTCGCATTTCACTTTTGCTCACGTGTTTCAGTGAGACGAACATCGATTGTTTACACCTGAAAATGTGCAGCGCGCCATTTTATCCGGGGCTTGTTTGGTGGCGACAAGCACGGAGTTCTTTCAAGGACACGCTAATTCCAACTTTCTAGCACCGTAAACAATCGGCCGTCCCGTTTCTGCTTTATTTCTTGTTCTTAGCTGTGTCTACTTTCATTTACATAAGTGGCTGTCTTCCATCTACTTGTTTTATTAAAGCCGCGATCTCAATGCGACCAGTACAGGGCTTTTGTTTGGGGCTCCGCCTTTCGCTGTTTTTAATTTATACACTGCGGATCATGATGTGGCCGGTTTTTGACGCACACACGTTAGATTTTCTGGCGACATCCTCTGGTGAAACAGGCAGTGTCCAAGTAGACAGGCATGTCACAAAAGCGTCTACCTCAACCATTTATTACATGGGTATGCATAACGGAGCCACCTTCCCTCCAACCATTTGTGCTGGAGAGATGTTACAATTTCGTCGAAGAGTAAGTTACCAAAGTTGCAGTTAGGATAAGAAGCTCATTCCGAGCAGTTGCTTCCTTAAGCATGTTTTAGAAGTCTCAAGAAATCTGCTGCGTTGCTCTCTGTTTTTTTTTTTTGCCCCTACTCTCGGGCGCCATGTTCTTTAGTGCTCGATGTAGTGGCCGCGTCAAGCCCATCAGGTGCAAGGGCAGACCTAGTTTAAGCTACTTTGTACAGAGATGTTATCCACGCTGGCATTCCTAGGCTTTTGAAATTTTTGAGCTCGTGAGGTTCTTCCATACATAAGAGCTACATGATATTGACACATGCCTTCCTTAGAACATGACGAAGAGCGACACGAGCGATTGAAAAAAAAAACGAAGTGAAACTGCTCCGTCTCGTGCTGGCCTGACTGGATGCTGGTGTTTCTCGGTGCAAGAGTGACTTCTTCGTAACATTACGCTACAAACCTGGTGGAGGCAGTGCCGGGTACGCTTCTAGTGCTGCATAACCTACCTCTCATTACGGAGCTTACTGCGGTACGTCAGTGCCTCGGTCGCCGCCTTCGGGGAGCGCCCGGAATTCGGACCCCTAACGGCCGCTACCAGGACGACGCAGCCTCGGCCCCCTATAGCACCTGCGGCAATGACACCTGAGAACAGGCTTCCCGCAAACATCCTGTGCCGTCAGCCGTGTTCGAGGACGCCAGGACTGGCTTGAGGCCTTCGAGCGTGTGGCACTTTACAACGGGGGGACCGATGAGCGTAAGCTCCACAACGTGTACTTCGCTCTTGAAGAGTCGGCACGGACATGGTTTGAAAACCATGAGGCTTCTTTTCCGTCCTGGGAAGCCTTCTGTCGTGACTTGAAGGCCACTTTTCCGAGTGCCGACCGCCGGCAGCGAGCAGAAGCTGCGCTGCACTCGCGCAACCAGTGCCAAAAAGAGAGCGTGCGCATGTTTTTTGAGGATAAGACACGTCTTTTCAAGCGCGCAGACCCACAAATGCCAGAAGACAAGAAGCTGCACCAACTGATGCGGGGCGTGAATCAAGAACTTTTCGCAGGACTAGTGCGCAGCCCACCACGCACTGTTGCGGAGTTTCTCAGTGAGGCTACCACCATGGAGACGACGCTCCAACACCGAGCTCTTCACTACAATCCTGATGTGAACATCATTGGGTCCGACGCACTCCCTATGCAGGGCGGTAGCGATATGGATGCACTACGCAAACTTGTCCGTTCTGTCATGCGAGAAGAACTGCAAGCCCTCCGGATGCCTTGCAACACGCCACCTTTTCTATCACTGGCTGAGGTCGTCTGGGACGAGGTGCGTATGGCAGCTGAGCAAGTGCCTTACGTTCCCCACCAGTTCGACGGGAGACCCACCTACGCGTACGTCCTACGTAGGGCTCCCATGCAGGACCACAGTATCAACACCGCAGCTCCAGCAATGGAGCTGCAGGGTCCTCCTCGCTACACCCCTCCGCCAACCTATCAACGACCCCGTAAGAGTCAAGTATGGCGGGCCGGCCACCGTCGGCCCCTCTGCTACCATCACGGTGAAGCAGGTCACCTCTCCGGGCATGCCCGTCCGCCGCGTCGACCTGCAGGGTTTCGCACCAGACGACCTCTGCCCTCGGAATGGGGAACGGCCTACTGAAATCGCTAGCCACCTTGCTGCGCAACAGTATCCTATCATGTCCTGCTACCAGAGTGTCGGTCTACGTCCCCGTCAAGCTTCTGCTCTAGTCCGAGCTATCCCCGACGCCGCTCCTCTCCCAGCCCTCGCCGGAAAAACTAATACCAGCGGCCTTCCGAGGCAGGGTAGCTGATGTCGGGAAATGTGAAGATCCTCCGTCCTTGTCAAACCGATTCGACGAGATTTCGCTGGCGTCAGGTAGCAACAGCATCCGACAGGCTACCTCCGACCGATACGACGAGATTCTGCTCCGGACAGGTAGCGACAGCATCCGGCACACTACCTCCGATTTGTGCTCAAAGATTGATGGAGCCGATGTCACCGCGTTACTCGACACCGGTGCTGATTACTCGGTAATGAGCCATGGCCTCGCCCGCGAACTGAAGAAAGTTTTGACGCACAAGTCCGGCCCCAAATCCGCACGGCGGGGAGTCACTTGATTACCCCTGCAGGCAAATGCACAGCGCGTGTCGGCATCCGTGGTTTTGTGTATGTCGGAGAATTCGTCGTACTTCGCGAGTGTTCGGAAGACTTGATCCTTGGCCTAGACTTCCTACAGACTAACGGCGCTGTCATTGAAATGAAAGAAGCGCGTGTGACGTTCTCGACGAAACCAGTTGCAAGCATTGAAAACGAGGACCCGGAACTCAACGTTCTGTGTGTTGTCGACGACGACGTGAGGTTGCCAGCACAGTCTAGTGTGCTGGTTCTTGTGCGGTATAACTTTTTTCACGACTACGAGGGCATCGCGGATGGGCACCACCCGCTACTTCTCGAGAAGGAGGTAGCCGTTGCTCGAGGACTCGTTCAACTCCATAACGGTTCTGCTACTGTCCTCCTGACGAATTTTTGCTAAGTAGATGGGGCACCTTGCCAAGGAAACGGCTGTTGCTTTTCTTCACGACGTTTGTGCCTCGCCTCGTTTATGCACCGCCGGGGCCAACCCTGAAGAAGAGTCTGCACCTTGCCATGTCCTTCAAACCATGAAAATTAGCCCGCACTGTACGCCCGATCAAAGGAATCTTCTATCGGCTCCTTTGACCGATTTCGCAGACTGCTTCGCCACTGGCTTCAAGGTCGGTCGTACACCTGTCGCCAAGCACCGCATCATCGGCGATGAGACCTCGTTTCCGGTATGCCAACGCCCGTACCCGGTTTCTCCTAAGGAACGTGAAGCGATGAAAACGCAAATGGATGAGATGCTTGCGGATAACGTAATATAGCCTATGACAAGCCCATGGGCGTCACCAGCAGTCCTTGTCAAAAAGAAAGATGGTACCTTGAGATTCTGTGCCGATTACCGGTAACTAAATAACGCGACCAAAATGACCTCTATCCGCTCCCCAGGATTGACGATGCCCACGACCGTCTACGCGACGCCAGGTACTTCTCATTAGCCCTCAAAAGCGGATACTGGCAAATCGAGATGGATCAGAGACATCGAGAGAAGACTGCATTTGTGACGCCCGACGGCCTATACGAGCTTAAGGTGCTTCCGCTTGGTCTTTGCTCTGTGACGGCCAAGTTCCAACGTTTGACGGGCATGAATTTATCAGGTATGAAGTGGCTGTCGTGCTTAGTGTACTTAGATGATGTCGTCGTTTCCTCGCATACTTTCGAGCAACACCTGGACCGGTTGCGCATTGTGCTTCAAGCACTCAAAGGCGCAAAATTAACGATCAAGCCGGAGAAATGCCATTTCGCTTTCAAGGAACTCCACTTTCTCGGCCATGTTAGTGCACAGGGCGTTCTCCCTGACCCCGACAATTCTACCGCGGTGTCACATTTTCCACCTCCGAGCGACAAAACGGCACTTCGGCGATTTCTGGGTATTTGTTCTTACTACCGACGCTTCGTCCAAGATTTCTCCAAGATAGCTGAACCATTAACAGCAATAACCAGAGAAGACATACCCTTCCTGTGTGGAGGAGATCAAGAACAAACCTTCCAGGAGCTCCGAAGCCGCCTCCACAGTCCCCCCATACTCGCCCATTTCGATGAAAACGCAGCAACCGACGTCCACACTGATGCCAGACGTTGGCCTTTTGGCTGTACTTATCCAGTGGCAGGATGGAGTAGAACGGCTTATCGCTTACGCGAACCGAATACTACCACCATCGGAGGCGAACTATTCAATGACGGAGAAGGAGTGTCTTAAGGTAATCGGGGCCATAAGCAAGTTTCGACCATATCTGTATGGACGACCCTTCCGTATTGTCAGCGACCTTCATTTGCTGTGCTGGCTGGCAAGCGTTAAAGACCCGTCTGGACGCTTGGCTCGATGGAGCCTTCGTCTTCAAGAGTATGACGTTACCGTTATTTATAAGTCAGCACTTAAACACCAAGACTCAGATTGCTTGTCACGCGCGCCCTTGGACTCCGCTGCAGTGAAAAATGCCGATGATTTTCCCTTCATTGGGGCCATTACTAAATCTCATATGGCTGACCTTCAACGCAAGGACCCCGAGCTGGCGCCGGTCATCGAGTATCTAGAAGGCCGTGGTGGTCGGGAACCGCCTGTTTTTCGCCGTGGCTTGCAGTCATACACTTTACGCACTGGGATTCTCTACAAGCACAATTTTGAAAGCTCACAAGAAACGTCCCTACTCGTAGTACCTATGGACCTATGACCTGACATCTTGAGCGCTTGTCACGACGAACCGTCCGCTGGCCACTTGGGAGTTCTTGGTTTATTATTTGAGAAGTCTGCCTTGAGGGAGAAGTTGAGAAAAGGGGGAGTGGAAAGTAGGTTACAGAAAGTTAAAAGAAGGATTGTAGACCAGTTTCGGCGAGGTACTCGCATAAGCTGCTGGTGAAGTGATTGTTCATAGTCCACTTCACATAGTCCCCGTCGCGGTTCCACCACAGGCCGACCTCTCTGAGGAGCCGTTTTCTAATAGGGGCCGTCGCTGGGCAAGTCCACAACAGGTGCCGCACATCACAAATGTCTGGTGCAGCGCCGCAGTGAGGGCACCTGTCAGTTGCTGGCAGATATTTATCACCCCACCGATAACGCGGACAGATGGGGTCAGGGCCGCTCCTGCCCGAATCCGGCGCACTGATACCTCCTCCTGCCGAGTTAGACTACGGGGGAGAGGTACTGGAGTTAGTCGCACACTTGCCAGAATTCATGCGAAGTATTATTGGCCAAAATTATTACCTTCAGTGCGGTCTTACGTTAAACCCTGCCGTGACTGTCAACGCCGAAAATCTCCACCCATGAAACCAGTCTAATTTCTTCAACCAATTGCTCAAAAAAAAAAAAACTCCTTTCCGACAGCGCGAATGGATCTTTTTCGCCCTTTTCCAGAGTCAGCTAATGGAAAGCGTTGTATTATTGTCGCGACGGATTAAATAACCCCGTATGCTGAGACCGCGTCACTCACAAATGGAACTGCTACCAAAGTCGCAGAATTTTTGTCCACGACAGCGTATTGTGGCATGGCACCCGGCTATTATTGTTACTGACCGTAGGGCAGCTTTTAGGGCCCGCCTGACTAAGGCTGTGCTGAATCTTACACACACTAGCCATAGATGGGCCACGGCGTACCAACCGCAGACTAACGGCCTGTTGTAACGGCTAAACAGAACTCTGATCGACATATTGTCCATGTACGTGAATATAGAGCATAAGACCTGGGATCGAACTCCCCCATACGCCACGTTCGCATACGATACGGCACTTCAAGAGACTACGCGGCTTGCTCTTTTCGAGGTTGTCTTCGGCCGTCGATGGCCCACTCCCCTAGATACGATGTTGCCCGTATACCCCGACTGCGAACGCGAGCTTGATCTGAATGTCGCTAGTTTTGCTCAGCGTGCAGAAGAATCGTGGCAGCAGGCAAGGCAGCGCATATACCTACAACAGCAACTAGACGCTGTCCGCTACAACCAGGGACGGCGCTTCGTTTCCTACGAGCCTGGAGACTATGTCTGTATTTAGACACCCGTTCGTCATCGCGGACTGTCTGAAAAGTTAATGCGCCGGCACTTCTGACCATACCGTGTCCTCCGTCGCACCAGTGACGTTACTTACGAAGTTGAATGCGCCACCCAAGACCCCTCAAGCCGCAGACGCCGCAACTCACTGGCGTTGTACACATGGTCCGAATGAAACCATACCACGGCCGCCCTGTTGACTGATCTCGAGAGTGATGGTGCCCCGTTTTGTGTGGCGGTCCTCCTGTACAAACCTAGCACACTACAACGCAAACAAGGGGGGCAATGACACATGCCTTCCTTAGAAGATGAACAAGGAGAAGAACGACACGGGCGATTGGAAAAAGACGAAGTGAAACTGCTCCGTCTCGTGCTGCCCTGACTGGCTGCTGGCGTTCCTCGGTGCAAGAGTGACTTCTTTGGAACGTTACGTTACAATATCAATGAATCCCAATTGTAAGCACTCTTAATATTCATACCCCAGTGCGAGGTCGCTGAGATAGGCGCCACTGGAGGTTACTCAGGAGGCGGCATCTTCCAGGTCTGGAGTGTGTATGGAAGGTATCCGGATTCCCTGCGGACTTTACACACGTCCGTCCGCACGCACGCTCACATACACATTATGGAAAAAAGAGCAAATAAAAAGAATAAAATTTAACACCCATCGCCGTCATGCACAGTTTTCGCACTCAGTGTGATAACGTTCACAATTTTTTACGCAGACCTCCCAAGCTAGACCGTACCTCCACTTGCTTAGAGCCAGTAGTGCCACTGCATCACTAGTTTGATTCATGACGCAGGCGAATGAAGTATCATTTAATTCCAGATTTATTGGCATTAAGAATATTTTCAGTGCTCTCTGAACGTAAATACCGCCGAAACACCCAAATAATGAAATTTAACTAAGATGCAACAGTGGCTGAAGTTACGTGAACTGTCGGTTAAAGATGGCGCCTCTGGCCTCCATTGTAGGCGTAGCCCTAGGAATGCCTCGATAACGTGGCCACAAGTGGCTCATCCTCGTAAACGCTCACTGGACGCCCTTAAATGCCCCTTAGGGGCAACGTCACATAAATGGCGCCCCCATCGGTACGAGCTGAAACGTCTGAGGTGGACATTTTCCGTGGAGCAGATTTCTCATTTTTATTGAGTTCATACTTTTGTGTGGACTTAAAAAAAGAAAATGTCGTTGTCAGGGACGTAACGAGGAATATCGAGAGATATTTGCATACTAGTGACATTCTGGAGCGCACAGAAGGCAGGTTTCCCCTCAATTGAGGAGAGACTTGCAGTGAGAGTCAACTTTTCTTAACGTTCCCGAAGGATTTGAGACTAAGGTTAGCGTGCATTACATAGAAACTAATTTAGGACGCTGCAGCTGAAGCTGCAGGTATGAATTATTCTAGTGTCGATGCCCAAGGGGGAAATGGTAGTAACCGTTGTAACGACCCTTTCTAGTTTTGCTTTGCCTTTTGGTATCACTCACACACATGCTTAAGCCAGCTGCCAAGAAGTGGTTGCCTTAAATGCGTGGTGTCGCAGGCGATATTAACAAATAATAAAGTAAAGACACTACATATATATACACCAAACGGACCCTGGGCTGAAAATTGAATTAATCCGCTACTATGTCTTTCCAGGTACCAGCACCGCCGTGTACTGCTGGCCATCGCAGAAGGGGGACTGGCTGTACCTCACCGAAAACGAGTGCTTCCCGACAGTACGCAGGAAGTCGCAGCAGCAGAACCGTTTCATTTGTACTTTGCCCCTTATCTGGCTGGCTGCGCAATCTCCTCTTTCGCACTGGTGGGAGAGATCATTTTCCGTTGGCGTCTCAATAGACAGCTCCATGATGAGTTGTGAAAGCTAGATGGTTAGTACAATCAAGACACTTACTACTACCGCACCGATATTTGAGAACATGTGCGATCATCTCGAGTTCTAGAGTGAAAACTACCGAGAAATGAGCATAGTGTTTAATGCATACCCGCCACCTTATACACAAGCATAAGAAACAAAAGGCCTGTAATAAGGCCTGAAGACATGTAATACAAAAACAGGGTACTGCTAATGTAAGAGTATAAATGAAGAGCAGATGAAAATCTTAGTCACAACTAAAACCCTATCAATGATACGCAAAATGAAACTGAGCCACGCTGCCCAAAGAACAGGATGCAACACTGCACTCCCTGCATCATCTGGGCGTGTGTAGTCACGACGCCACCTTTCATGTCACACTGAAGCACGGTTACAGGCTGCAAGGTCCCAGTTTTGAAACAATGTATGGTCGATGTAATAGGAGAAAACGTTACTAGGCAAAACATTTTGCGCCAACACTCATGCAAAACAATTTCACCGAAATTCCAGTAATGAAACACGATATACAGAGGTTCTTTACGTCTGAGTCGCTGCCCAATGTGAGGGCAACAACGGTAATAGAAAAGGACGAGCTGATTATTAACCTAAGAGAAAACTAGAATTAATTGATCGTCTTTTCTTGGTTTTATTTTAGCAGACTATATTATATTTTGAGATTAAAGGCAGTCAACATCGAAGGTAAGCCGCATTGTTAAGCTTTCTTCATCACCAATGTCGTTCGACATGTCAGACGTCAAAGCTTTGCATTTTAAAACTGACTGGTTTGGCTTTTCCTCGTTGCACGTTAATAAAATGTCTCTGAGTGCAGTGTCGGGGCAGGAATCTGCATCTTCTTCAATTTAAATGAGAGCGACTTTATTTAAAATGTGCAATCCGCGAAACCAAACGCAGCGCGCTTTCACATGCGTACGTCTGACGTACTATAATTCCTAGCATATTCTGAAAAAGAAAATTTTAAGAAAGGGCTTAGCTTAGTTTTTGAATGGCTTAATTATGAAATATAATCATTGCTCCTGCAATCAAAAGTAACAACTTATTTAGTCAAAGTTTGATTATTTTTGTAAACTATAAAGTCTACATAACCTCCCTTTGCTGTGTCATCCACCTGGACAAACAGCAAAGGCATATAAGGAATTGAATACGTTATTGCATCCCACCTCCAGTTCCACTATTCCAGAGGTTTTGTATTATAATGAACAGAAACTTTCCGGAAACGGAATTCCACAATTCTTTAATGAAGTTTTCACGATAGAACCCTACAAGTACGCCGATCTCAGCCTGAACAACTGTTTGCAGTTTCTACCAGTTAAAAGAAATGCAACATCGCTTTTTCTTGCTCCAACTAAATCGCTTGAAGTTTTTTTCTGCATCAGTGCCACAAAAATTAGCAAGTCACTGGATTGCGATGGTAACCAAATTCGTCCTGTAAAGTATGTGCTCGATATTATCAGCCCACTCCTTACCATATCTAAAACATAATATTGCGTACGGATATATTCCCCAAGAAAATGCAAATTGCCCGCGTTGTTCCTGTCTCTAAGCGTGGGAATAAGACTGACGTAACTAGTTATCAGCCTAATTCAGTCATTCCAATATTTTTAAAAGGTATTGGGAAAATATTGCACGAAAGATTACCATCATTTTTTAATTGTCACAACCTGCTTCATGACTTTCAACAAGGTTTTAGACAGCACCGCTCTACCGAAACAGTCCTCGACCTCCTCACTCAAAAAGAAATTATTATAGATGCATTTAGTCGTAAGCACCTGGCATTAGGTATATACATTGATTTCTCTAGGACATTTAATTTGATTAATCATGCCATCCTTCTCAACAAATTAGAATATTACAGTGCACGGGGGAAAGCCCGTGCGCTTTTTAAATCTTACGTTGCTTTTAGAACGCAATTTGTAGATGCCAACAATGCCACTTCCGCAATGAAACTGGTTGATGTTGGTGTGCCGCAAGGAAGAATTTTGAGGCCGCTTTTTATTTTTTAATCTATGTAAATGACATTGTACACTGCACAGAAAATTCTTCCGTTATTTCTTATGCTGATGACACGACAGCGTTTAGTACAGGCAGTTTGTGCAAAGATATTGAAAGCAAGGCTAACAAGACACCAGCTGATTTAAAGGTCTGGGCTGACGTGAATTGTTTGAAAATAAATCTCATTAAAACAAAAGTAATTTGTATACGCCTAGAAGTAAAGATTTGTATAGAACAGATGAATTTGTTTCCTGGCTCCCAACAGCTAGAGATGGTGGACTCTGTAATAGTCTTGGGGTATATTTTTCAAAGCCTGAGGTTGTAAACAGCATCGATGCCATTAACAAAATTACTTATTGATAACTGCTGTGTTGCTGTGTTTTTTTCTTTGTTCTTTACTACGTTCTATTAGTGTTATGTTATTTTGCGCTATGTAATCTGCCGTGCCTCCCTTTATGTGCTTTTGCCCCTCCTGCCTGGACCTATCTTTGGGCCTGCAGTATTCTGTAAATAAATAAATAAGAAATGCATCTTACCTGGAATGAACATATCGACTACCCCCAATCCAAGCTATCTGCCATTGGTGCCATGGCGCGTGTGCGGCGCTTTACCCCTGCTAAAGTGAAACTTTTGCTTTACAATGCTTTAGTGCTACGTCTCATGCAGTACTGTAACATAGTGTGGGGCACAACTGGTGTGACCAATTTGCGCACGCTACATTTGGTGCAGAATAGAGCCGTGCGCTATATTGCTGAAGTACAGTCGTTTTCAAAAATACACAGCCCACGGCTTCAGCCGGCGGAGCGGCAGCGGGGCCGCACCGCGGCGCTGCTATCTTCATCAGGCGATCGACAGCCTTCACCCTGACTTTAGCGCTTTCAGGTAATACGCCTAATGAACTCCATGTGCGGCGTTCGTTTGCTTAGCCGCTGGTGCTCGTTACGAAAGAGGGCGCCTGCATGTTCGCGTGTTTGTGCGCGCACGCCTTGTGCGTCGCTCGCCATGCGCACATCGAGGCGCGAAAAACGAGTGTCGAGAAAGGATGCTTCCGCTATGCCGTGCTGTTTTGTCGCACCGTTACAGCAAGACTAGGGTCGCGGAGCGTTGAATTGCGACGCTTTGCAGTGGCGTGTTCTTGTTTTTTCTGTTAGTATTTCGCTTCGCATATACAGTTGTGGAGATAGCGTGGTTTAAAATTTTCATCCCAAACCCCTCACACGCTCACCAACACCGATCAAGAACCTTGGGATTTGGACCGTTCTTCTGCCGTTGCCCAGAAACTGAAACGCCAAGTTAGTTCAAAGTTACAGAAAAGCATAACACACAGTAACCTCCAAAATTGGCCCGGCCTCCTCCGAATTCGACCGCGCCCAACACGACTCTGACTTACACATTTGGCCTGGCCACCCGAAAAATTTAACCCCGGTCGCCCTCGAAATTTGACCCTCGCAGATTTGAACCCAAATCGATGTCTAGCCATAGATGACCGTACACAACACGAGGGTGACCTCCAAATTTGGCCCTGGACAACCCAAAACTTGGCCCAGTCAACCCCCGAAGTTTGACCGTCACAGATTTGGACCAAAATTAATATCTAGTCATAACTGACCTCGCCCAACTCGATGGCGAACTCAAAATTTGGTCCAGCCACCGAAAAAGATTTGGCCCGGGCTAAATTTTTCAGATTTCCAGGCCAAATGTGTAAGTCAGCATCGTGTTAGGCGCGGTCGAATTCGGAGGAGGCCGGGCCAATTTTGGAGGTAGCTGTGTGTTATGCTTTTCTGTAACTTTGAACTAACTTGGCGTTCCTGTTTCTGGGCAACGACAGAAGAAGAGTCCAAGTCCCAAGATTCTTGATCGGTGTTGGTGAGCGTGTGAGGGGTTTGGGAGGAAAATTTTAAACCACGCTTTCTCCGCAACTATACATGCGAAGCGAAATTTTAACAGATAAAACAAGAACAGGCCACTGCAAAGCACCGCATCTCAACGCTTCGCGACCCTAGTCTTGCTGTAACTGAGCGACAAAACAGCACGGCATAGCGGAAGCTGCTTTTTAGGACACTCGTTTTTCGCGCCTCGATGTTCGCACGGTGATCGACGCACAAGGCGTGCGCGCAGAGACCCGCGAACATGCAGGCGCCCTCTATCGTAGCGAGCGCCAGGGGCGAAGGAGACGAACGCCGCACATAGAGTCCATCAGGCGTATTACCTGAAAGTGCGAAAGTGTGGGTGAAGTCTGTCGTCACCTGGAACACTCTCGCAGCGAGCGCCTGACGAAGATAGCAGCGCCGCTGAGTGGCCCCGCTGCTGAAGCCGTGGACCGTGTATTTTTGAAAACGACTGTACGCTTAGCTCTATATGAAATAACTATTGGCGTGTGCGCATTTTAAAGAAAGCTACCTCATTTTCCCGCATGCTTATTTTGTAGTGATGTTACACTGAACAGCGTCAGAGCGTTACCTGTGTACTCATGGCAGCTTTAGTAGTGCTGCAAGGAACAACTTGGATGGAGCATAGACCTTTCTTCCAAGAAAAAGAATAAGGTGCTCCGTGCAACTCAGCTGGCTGTATGGCGGTAACTACGAGACAAACTCAGGAAAAAATCACTGACTTTGTGCTCTTGAAATAGCGAACACTGGCTATCGCCGCGAACAGAAAGTGTGGTCGGCGGGCATTGTAAGTAAAAGTGCCGCTACTTGCATGCCGCCCCTGCTCACCTGGATTTCTTCGCAGCCTGGTGCGCACAATATTTCATTCCAGTGCGTCAAACTATGTCACAAAGCCCGCCTGGGTCTGTGCACTCCCATGATTTTGATGACGTCGCGAAAGACTAACACTATAACAAAGCACCTTTTTGAGGAGTCAAGCAAAAGAAAATTGAATTCTAAGACAAATGTGTCACTCTAATCGCAAAATCATCGATATTGACCTCGTCCGCCATATACACGTCTTTCTAAATTTATTCACACCTGATGTCTTCGGTGAGTGACGTCTTGGTTGTACAAGACAATATTTTATATCTTCGTTCTATGGAGCCATCTACTATTAACGTTCTATTTGCCGGAGCATTAAGAATCTGCTTTTTGCCAAACCGCGCTTACCTCAATTGACTTGTTCGCAGAGTCTGTTTCTCTTGCTGCAGTTTGAGCTGTCTGCGCTTATTCAGTATTTGTCGTCTGTTTAATCTAATGTTGCCTCTAGTCCACACATTTCCCGACGATAGCAGTAAACCTAAGTATGTTATACTTAAGCCTATTTTCACTGTGTACCACAGCATGTTGTGAACACCACCATCATCATCATCATCATCAGCCTGACTACACCCAATGCAGGGCAAAGGACTCTCCCATGTCTCTCCAATTAACTCGGTCCTTTGCAGTTGCGGCCACTGTATCCCCGCAAACTTTTTAATCTCATCCGCCCATCTAACTTTCTGCCGTCCCCTGCTACATTTGCTTTCTCTTGGGATCCACTCCGTTACCCTTAAAGGGCCACTGACCAGGGTCCGGACATTTTTGAAAAACAAGCCCACTGCATAGATGAGGCATCGAAGATAACCTCTGCAAAATACTAGAGCCATGCGCGGCCCGAAAAGCTGCGAAAACTCAAATCAAAGCCCGCTCGTTCTTTCCTTCAACAAAAACGGCCCGCCCCACTACTCTTAACCCCGTTGACGTCATGGGGGGTTACTTTCGCTTAAAGGCACTCCATTGGTGCATCGTTCTGACTGACGGGAGAGGGTTGGGCGTAGCCTTGGCGTCGCGTCGTCTGCACAACGCTTTCCGCAGCGCCTTCTGTTCAGGCTCTTGCATACAAACCCTCATGAAGGAACAAAAAAAAAAAACTGCGGAGGGAGCGTGCGGCGACAGCCTTGAACCCTAGTCATAAAAAGTAAAAAATAGTAAAACTGAGGGAGTTGGTTCGCCCCCCCCCCGCCGTGATCACGTCACGAGACGCTCTGCGTGCGCGCTCCCTTCTCAGTTTTTTTTCTTCTATGCAAGCCCCCCAAAACAAGGTTTTAATTACTAGTGCAGCAGAGCCTTTCCCTCGCTCACCCATTTGACCGCTCCGCACAGACACCGCTTATCCTTCATGCATCTTGCGTACGCCTTGACTCCAATGAACGACATCGGCTTCGGAGCGGAGAAAAGACACAAACACACAGAACACAAACACACATGAAGAAAAGCAAACGGGTGGTTGCCGGGCCCGCACTTCGCCGTGTGTTTCGAACAGAACCGACTTCCGCCCCTCCGCTCTTGAAGCGGTGGGGAGGCCTAAAAAAAATGAAAAGGTGGCTCGCTAACTGGGAATGACAAACAAATGTATGAAAGGATGCGCTCGCTAACAAGTCTAGGTGGTCGAGCCGATCGCGCCTCTCGATCGTTCAGTGTGCGCGCACGCAGCGCCCGCCCCCCCCCCCCCCCTCTCGAACTGACCCAGCAGCAAAAACCAAGAAAAGAATTCTATTGAAGGCGGGGCCATGACGTAGCCCTGTGACGCACTCCTCAGACACCACGCCTCCGGCTTACATCGGAGAACTAAGGGGTGATGTTGCCTTGCCGAGCCTACTCGACGAGGAGCGGGAGAGAAAAATTTCGAGGAGGGAACGGAAGGAGAGGATTCTCGCTCAGAGAGTTAGAGAGTGTTTGCTACCCGAGGGTGGGCAGGGGCCCTTTAAGGACCAGCGGTTATCTTGCCTTCGCATTACATGCCCCGCCCGAGCCCATTTCTTGCTCTTGATTTCAACTAGGATATCATTAACCTGCGTTTGTTCCCTCACCCACTCCGTCCTCTTACGATCTCTTAACGTTACACCTATCCTTTTTTTTCCATAGGTCGCTGCGTTGTCCTTAACTTAAGCTGAACCCTCTTTGTTAGCCTTTACGTTTTTGCCCATTAGGTGAGTACCGGTAAGATACAGCTGTTGTATACTTTTCTCTTGAGGGATATTGGCAAACTGTCATTCATGATCTGAGAGAACCTCCCATATGCGCTCCACCCCATTCTTATTCTTCTAATTATTGCCCTCTCATGATCCGGATATTCTCTTACTTCTTCCGGCACCTCGCTACCAACTACGAAATGCTGTTCGCTTGCTAGGTTGCGAACACCACATGCGTATATTTAGGCACATAAACAAATAAATATTTAGCAACTAAGAACGGCAGTTATATCTAAGTCAGTGTATTGGAAGTTTGATGTGAATTTTACGCTCTTCCCCGATTCATTGCAGAAAAAGGACAATTATTATTTTCTGCGTTTACAAAGACATAGGCTTCCTTTCACATTACATGTTCCTCTATTAAGTACAGTCGTGAAGTGGCTTGTACAGAGCGCTCAAGATGTTTTCGGCGTGAAAAAAATGCGAAATATTGAAGCAGGTACTGTTCTTCAGGGACAACGCTTGTGACCAACGGCCGCCTGTTATCAGTACGAAAGTCGATAGAGGCAGCACCCAGCCTTTTCAAGCAATATCAGGCTGTGTTAGAACGCGGAACTACAAAAGGAACTTCAACTATGAAAGTGATACCTGTGCAGTGTTTGCTGAACCTGTAGAAACAACTGAACATCTAATAACAAAATGAGGCGAGTATCCATCCAGATGTCGATGCAGGCACGGGTACTCTCCTTCACGTCCTGGGGTTTAGTGGTTGTGCTGTGGATGAGAATGGATGAAAGTAAAAGTCAGCAAAACGCAATCTGAATATCACTGAATTAAAATAGGGCGTTCAGTACGGTTACATATTCAGTATTTCAAAATTGCGTTTTATAAATGGCGAGTTTTATAGATAACGTTGTTATATTTAAAGAGTTAATTAAACATTACGGAGGTCTCTTAAGATTTTTTAGGTGCTGTAAGGGGGAAGCAAGACTGATTATTTATGAGCTTATCTCGTCGTTGGCTAGAAGACGGCTCGTGCAAAGCCAACTTTTTGGGACAACCGCTCGGACTCAACAACGAATAAGACCTATTGTCATGCAATGATATGGAGGATAATGTTATTGCATTTAACGAATAAGGCCTATTGTCAGGCAACGATATGAAGGATAATGCTATTGCATTTAACTGCTAAAAGTGTAAAAGGTACATAGGCTAATTAATTTTTCTTTATTAAGCTACGTTACAAAAGCAGGCTTTTATTCTATAGTTGAATAGAGAGATAAGGATCAGATATTCGATAGCTTGGATCCCAATGCCAAGAAGAGCTGCTTCCTGTCCTGCAGTGGCTTACACATTGAGATGATGATCTTAAGATTAAGATATACATATCGAAAGATATTGCTCAAAGCTACTACGCTGTTTTCAGAGCATGCAACATGTCACCGGAGAGGAATTGAAAATGGTACGCCGGGAAAAATAGGAAGGGAAAATGCTACTGTCACCGGCGACCGCGAACAAGCGGCGAAGAAGGGGTTCGAATTTTAAACAGGATAGCTCCATTGTTATTGAAGAAATAGAAAACGAGAACAAAAAACACTGCCGACGTGAGGTGAAGCATGCTAGAAAGGAAACATGGCAATCCATGTTTCCGTGGAACTTTGTAAAAAGCGAAATAAATAGATGGAATAGATGAACAGGACGCAGAAGTAAGATAGATGGAAGGCGAATGCGTCTCTTTTTCTCTCTGTTTTAGATTCGTAACCAAAAATTTTCTTTCAGGAGGAGAAAACCTGCAAAAAAAATTTAATCTGACGACACATTCAAGACTACCTTACTCTTTATGCGTTTACTGTGCAGCATGTCCCCGGAAAACCTTAATATCTGGATCCAGTAGAACGCACAAGTTTACATGCAATGCAATAAGGCTAGCGACTTTTCATTGGAAGCGTTCCGGCTTTAAGGTATTATTTGGAAACCGACATTGAAGAATGCATCGTCGTAAGGTGTGGTACGTACCATCCTAGTTACCTATTTTACGGCTTTGTTTTACGTTCGCACTAGTGAGTTTTCTAAGCAAAATATCTTAAAGCGTCACATTTTTTTCAAGAGACTCGTGTTTACAATTGCAGAGGTTCTTTGGAACAATACACAACAGAACAGTTAGCGTTAATGTTGTTCTGGGCTAAGAGCGTTATTTGAGTTTTCTTCCTAGTAGTAAGGTTGGCGATCTAAATGAAGAAATATAAACTCCAAGAAACGGTTATGTGTCTAATAGCAGCTCGTGTACCATGCACGACAGCATTTTCGAATTGCTCATGAAACCTTTTTAAATTTGTTAATTGTTAGCTTCGTTTTTCTCATGAAGGCTGCGGCCGCTGGACCATCTTCTGAACGAAACAGCTCAAAAAATACAACGGACAAGAAAAAGGCGGAACACGACGGACAGGAGCGCTGATTCTTGTGCGTTGTGTTTTTTGCGCTGTTTTGTTCAGAAGCATGTCCTACCAACTAGCCCAACAACAAGTGTCGCTGTACCATCGCCTCTTATTCTACGCAAAAAGGACACTTGAGATAGAAACTACACATTGAGAGAAAACAGAGCACGCGGCTAAAAGTAGCGGAAATTCTTTTAGCAGAAATACACAAGTTCCGGCTGTCCGGTGGGCGCGTCTTCAATGCTCACGTACCTGAGCACTTGATGGCAATTTTTTTACCTCTTCTTTTAAAGTTCTTATGCTTGTGGGAGTGTGATTAAATATATTAGTTATTTTGAAAAACTTCTGTTTGTAACCTGTTCCACTTCATTATCAAGGACACTGATTCATGACGACAATGAATCAACTAGTCGCCCTGTGGTTCAATTGAAAAGGGTTCAAATTCACACCAGTCGTGGATTCCTCGATCTCTCGTGAGAATAGCTGATGCCCTAGGTGTACTATTCATTGTCCCCAGTTTTTTAACATGCTGATGGGGTCGCTGCTTTGTCCGCTGCTTGTGGCTCTTTAGTCCAGGCATCCACTGTCTCGTTCTAGGCTCGTCCAGAGAAACGCACAAATGAACAGTTTCATTTGCATCGACAGACGGGCGCTCGTCTAGGAGCTTGTTCGTCGCGGTAGAGTGTTTGCTTGAGTGAGAAAACAATCGGGCTGAAGATTCTTGGCTTTAAGAATTAAAAATAGATCCAGGGGGAGCGAAAGCTAGGCTTAAAGTGCTTTGACTGCTGCGTGTGATGCATCATGGGCACGACAAGAAGCTACGGCCTCTTCGGTTTAGGTGGCCCAGTTATTGCCTGACTGCTTCGGTCGATATGTGGCGCTGTAAACCAACGCTGAAGCAGAAATATGCGGAACAGGTTCGTACGCTGTTCGTAACGTGCCTTATTTTTAACGAGATATCTTTACAGCCGCGAGTACTATCACACAAATTTAAGCTTGGTCGGCAGCCCTTGTGACGTCACGCCACAATCAACCAATGAGAGAAGAGACGCTGCTCACCAGACGCCAAGGCAGAGGACGGATGAGGAGTTGGCGAGGTGCCAGCTGTTCAGCAGTCAGAGCGTGTGGAAAGTCTCCACTGCTCTGTGGTTGGCGCGTCGAGTCGTGCGACAGGGAGCCTAACGTGGCTGGGGGGTAGAGAAGCAGCGAATGAGCTGATTCTCTTTAAGATGGACGTTTAGGATGCACGCCATTCCTTCGACTACTGCGGCAGTTTCTACGAGGCTAGAGCAGGTTCCTCCGCAGTGTCGTGTGAGACTGGCGAGTGATGGGCCTCGAAAGATGGCGGCGGAGCGTAAACATGCGTCGCGAGCTGACCAAGCTGCCACTAAAGTAGCGCTTGAGACTGCAGCAATGCGGAGTAAACACCGAGTAGATGGAGAGCTCCGAAAGAGAGAGAGTGAACCGTGCCATCTGAGGCGTCAGGTGCCAGCAGCAGGGCGAGCTCGTGAGCATGAAGCGAATGCGCAGAGTCGAAGGAAGACATTGCTGCGGATACGTCCAACGCTATAGTGATGAGCCTTCTAACCGTTTGTTATGATTTGCAGATATTTTCTTTATGCCTACTTTTTAGATATGTTTAAAGTGGCAACCAAAATACGAAATTTAAGCCCGTTCTATCACCCATCGCACGCAATTGTGTTGCTGCTGCTATCAATGTAAAACATTTTCTGGATTGCTCCGACGGTGCAAAAGTGCCTATGCTCTAAGTCTTCGTGATGGAATCGAGGACACTTATAACGATCTTAACAGCGACGCGGATTGCATTCGTTATATCCGATGTCCGTACTAAGTGGACTCTCCAAAAATATCAGGTGCATACAAAGTGAATTTTATTTCTTAAAAACGGCGTTGCGTGGTTCCATTTGTTCAAAGTTGGTCTTACCGCGGCTCTGTCCAGGCTCTTCAGGCCGGTCATCCTCTCCTCGCTTAGGTCGTTGCTGCCAAGAGTCAACTTTCAGGGAGGGATATAACTAATCGTTTTTCAAATATCCACGGGAGCTAATGGCAGGTGGGCCACATTGATCAGATTGTTTGCTTTCGGGCAGTGTTTGGACTTGGCATTCAACAGCTTCGATGAGTGGATCCGTTAGAGAGTAGTGATTCGAGGAAACATCTGGCCAGCTATGCATCTATGACGCGTTGCCACAGATCTGCACGCTTCTCATCATGTGCGCAGTTTCTAGAGCTTCATAAGTCGTTTTTAGGCCCATGCAGCGACGAAAGCAGCGAAGCGCTTGATGCACAGAATGTGTCCTGCACTGTCCGCTCTATGACGCTCTCTTCACGTGGTAGCAGCGCGAATGACAGAGCCGAGTGGGTAGGCAAAGCATTCTACGTGTCCACCATGGCCTCCAAGGCATTTAAACTGGTCAGATCTCTGCAGTTGGTTGACCTTTGTTTATACACAGTAGCTTCGCCTTCGACGATTACACTGTCTCGTGCCTACCACGCTGCTTGTTACACTTCGGATGCATTTTCCAGCCCCATGATTGCCCTCGTAGTCCATCGGCGCGCGATTGGCCGGCGGTTACTTGCTGTTTCAGTGTCGCCTTTTGAAGCGGTAGCTTCACTACTAGATGTCTCGGGCTGAGATAGCCGTGCGTTGCCGGTGACCTTCAAGGCTCAGACAAGGTCAGACCTTCAGTTCATAAATTTGCAGAACCGGTGGATGGTCAGTGTTCTTACCAACGGTCAAGCAATTGAATAGGTCAAGGCCATTTGAAGGTTAAGCCGGGGACGTCAAGGTGACGTCAAGGTCAGCCAAAATTTGGTCTTGAAATTGGCTTTGGGCTCGCCGAGGAGCCTAAGCGCGGCGTTTGCGTGCCAGGGCGTGACACCATTCCATCTTTAAACGAGTACATGATGGAAGGAGCATCGGCGCGCCTAGGAATAAGTCAACATGGGGTGTTCACGTGCTAGGCCGTTACGTCAGGGTCTGCATCAGTGGCGCACATAAACATTTAGACATTTGAATACAATGTTTTTATTCCATTTTCGCGTCGATGTGTTTTTTCAGTGCGGTGCCGGGAGGGTTGAGAAATGCTCTTTGATTTTTCACGTGTGCTACAAGCTCTGCGTCTTCGGCTTAAGGAACTGTTTACAGCTCCTCTTCGCTACACTGAAGTGGTAGTGCCAAAGTTCTACTTTGTATCTGGGGTGAGCTGCCATTGCCGTAATGCATTTTTTACAGTAGGAGCACACTCGTTTGTAATATGCGAGTGTTCGTTATATCTGTGGCCATTATAAGTTAGTCCGACTGTATAAGATGCCTTCAGATGCATATGTTTTTCATCCTAAATGTCATGCCCAAGTTCACCACATCGCTGCGGACCACCATAGGGGCTAGGAAGATAAATTCTGAAAGCAAATCGAGCCTGCCGCCATTAAGTTTCAATCTATGTGAGATGTTGATTATTCTCCTCAGCGGACTATCTTGCATCTGTCGCATGCTAGCATTTGTGTGAAACATTTGGTCTTTCTTCTAGCTCATGACTTGCCACTGCGCTAGGAGGCAAAGTAGAAAGCCAACAGGCGGACTTCGAGAATTGAAAGTCGACGATTCTTGCCACGATTTATACTTTTTGGTAAATTTCGAGGGCCCTACACCCTTTTAATAGAGAACCTGCAATTTTTTAGGGTTGGCTACGATTTTATATTCCATTTCTCAAGTAAGCATTGCAAACAGGATGGATAACATCATATAGGGAGGATTTTCGTGTGTCTAAAAACAATATTAATGAATAAAAATAGACTCGTCATTGTTCCTTGCATGCAGTAGAGCGGTGCGGCCGACCTCAATGAGAAAAAGTTCTGAGAGCAAACTCAGGTAATCAGCCACCACAATCTGAACGCTAGCTATTCAAGACAAACTCAAGCTAATAGCGATCAACCATATTATGATCCTTCCTCATATGTGCAATGTTTCAATCGGCATATTTTAAACAACCGAACTAGTAACAGACAATGTACGGCTCGCCTAAGTGGATGCAACAAGAAGTTTAAACTACTATTTAGAACAATTTTTAGGAAATTGTGCGTGAATTTATCATCGTCAAATGATGTTCTTCAAGCTTTCTTATTCATATGTACGGTTCGCCATCCAGTGTCGTACATACCCACACGTGTAGTTTTTGTCACGCGAAATAACGACCAGTGGCATTTGAAGTATGCGTCTATACGATATAGGCGCCACGCTCGGTAACAAAGCATCCTATTACTGCAGCGACAACTGCGTACCTTCTTCTTCAGGAAAATTAAAGCCGGGAGAAAAACTTCCAGTGCCGCCGCCTTCAGTTTAATACGCTCGCCGCTTACGCCTCCGCTCAGGCTACGTAAACAACGGATCGATAGAAGCACCGACGCCGCAGTTAGATGGATTGACACCAGAGGAGCAATAACCTTGCAGCCTTCGCGTCAAAGAGATTGCGAAACATGGGTGAGACGTCCACCGAAGCCAGGGTCACGATCGAAATGAAGAGTACATCGTTGTTGGAGACGACGACTGTCAAGTATCTTACTCGCGCGGTAAGTTAGAATCTATGCCTTAGTGACTGGGCTCCGTTTTTTCGGAAGTGGATTTCGCTCGTTTTCTTTTTGCTTCTTTCCTGATTGCACAAGGGCTAAAAAGTTCAAGAGAACAGAATTATAGCTTACGTTGGCTCAACCGGGAATCGACCGACATCTGGTAGAACGAAATGTTTTTTAGCACTGGTGAGGAATTGACTCTGGGCATCAGAACATTTTACTGCGGCAAGAACAATGCGCCTGAATATGATGAGGGTAGTGTTCTGGACCAAATTTTGTCAGAAACTGAGTCCAATTTAAGCAACGGTCTGCTTTTATTTCATTAAAACCGAAAGATGTTGGATTTGTCATGTATGATTTAACATGTGTGGTAACAGACAATAGGACAAAATATCCTATTGTCTGTTATATCTGGCTGTCTGTTATATTCAGATCGGTTCTAAAGAGATTCCCTGCTTACGCTATCCTGTTCTTACAAGGTAGCTGTGTCAGGGAAGTCCGCAAGTATTTTTAAAAATAGGCTTCTTTATGTAGCAGTAATGCTTTGAACCATACTAATACCAGTGTTGCCGCAAACCATAAAACTGGTTAATCGATTACCTATTCAGCTGGTTAACTAATTTCTGATAGGTAACTTTTTTTACCGTTAGCATTAGATGCCAAGACGTATTTAGAGATCTCTAGCTTACTGTTAATAATAGCAATTTTGAGGCATTAAAGGCGTGATTTTGGACGCTGCTGCGCCTCAACAAACTGGCCATTTCTGACACAATTCGAAAACAAATTGACATCCATCAATCAGCCTAACCCCGTGGAGGAGCTGCCCTGTCTCCTTGCCTTCCCGTTTTTACTGTGAAGAGTTAAAACATAAAGATTATCGTGAGCACAAGGTACTAAATGAAGCGCTACGAACAGGTTGCTATGCACTTAACTTTGATATAGAGCATTGCTCAAATGAGAGAAAAAGATCGCGCTTCGCCAGTTAGGTTCCTCGGCCAGTTTTTGTTTTTAGGTACTTATCACCTATTCTCGTAATAATGGCTGCACTAAATAACTGCCTTTTTCGTGACTTCATTGCCGAAAAATAAGCCGCATGCTCTGGCAGGTCTGCAACTCGCGCTCCTTGTAGACAAATGATAATCCTTATCCTTGAGCTAATATCAGGTGCACCAGTTTTGTTGTCCTACATCTTTAGGTTTGGTTTGGTTTATGGGTTTAACTTCCCAAAGCGACTAAGGCTATGAGAGACGCCGTAGTGGAGGGCTCCGGAAATTTCGACCACCTGGGGTTCTTTAAACGAATATCACTTCATTGTAGGCTGAAAGGCAGTAATTTTTTACCCACAGCGGATTGTCCACAACCTTGTACAAATTGGTGGAGATAAATTAGAATACTGCCCCTCAACCCCCACGGTACGACGAGTAATCAACGCCAGCTGCTTTGCGAGATGATCTGGGAAACGATGACTGAAAGTATAACTTTCACTACACTCAACTGCCACTCAATCAACAGAAACAGCCGCAGTAGCGTGTGACTGATTGCGCGGATTCGCGACATAGCGAAAGTACGCTCTGCATCACGGACAGTGGTAGGTCTCCGGTTCGAATCGGTCGCGCAAGCTGCTTTCGCCGCAGTGCGGAAACCAGAGTAGACTGGCCATGCCCAGGAGCCGATAACTTCAAACTTATATATACAATCGTCTACACTTTTGATATTAGTCATCGAGTAATGACAGAAGCGCCTACTCTGACGAACCGCAGTGCATTCGACATGCATGTTGGTGCTATAAGAACTTTCTGCTCGGCTCTGATTCCCAGCGTTCCGCTGTACACTCTTCCCCGCTCCTCTTTGCTCGGCGGCATGGCTTTGTGAACGCTTCCCCTTTTGTTATCCTCCTATCAGAAATATCCTCATCCATGCGCTAGCTGTCAACACTGCCGAGAAACAAAATCCTGTTGCGATCAGTGGCGCAGCAGGCAAGGGCCACGCTCCTCTGGAGCATTATGTAGCGAGAGCCTTTCACCAGCGCCAAAGCAAAGTCCAAGACCACCTATAAGATGCGTCAACAAGCTATCGCCGATGCAGCAAAATTAGTCTCAGTGGAGTCAGACCTCTCCTTGCTCTCAAGGTTCCTACATTACGACATTGCTACTCTGGGGGGATTAAATGAAGCGTGCGGGATGACGACAACTACAAATTTAGCAGAACTCGCAGAAATATAAAAGCTAGGCTAGTACAGCTCCAACTGCAAAAAAAAAGATATAAGACTCAATCATGGTTCTCCTCCGTCTGATTTCAGAGGCTAACTACTAGAAATGTTATATTTTTCGGTGTTACACCTCGTCACAGCGCATAATATGAACGCAACCTTGACCAAGCCAGCCTCATGCACCACACAAGAAGCGCTGTCGACACCGTATCCGCCTTTGGCAGCCTTGGTTACACTGCAATGCGATTACGTAAACACAAAGCCTTCCGCTTGCGATACATTGAAACGAAGCCCTAGTCCCTATCTTCGGCCTTTAGGACGCTTTTCACGCTAGTGCTGCACTGCTCTAACAAACGAGGTCACTGCACACCACAGCTCAGAACAGTTTTGTTGTCCAGTTCACACTTCATATTAGTTAATGTTATACAAATCGAGCACAAGTAATGTATAGTATACTATCTGCTCTTTCCCGTATTGTTCAGTAGGAAAGTGGTATGGACTGTTACATAATAAGTTGATTCATTAGTTTGCGGAAGCCCATTATTGATTCTTTGTTCTCCATATGCCAAATCAATGTTTTTTACTGTCGAGTATTAACATCCTGCCATAAGGCCCAACCATCGATTTTGCAATTTCGTAGAGCTTTCTACAATAAACCTTTATTTCGAAATTAAGTTGCAAGGGTTGAAAGCTTAAAGCCCTTCGAACATGACATGCTGGTGACCGTACTTCATTTCAGTCTTTTCTTTTAGAAAAGCCAATTCGCGTCTGTAAAATACATTCCTCTACATGGTGGTGTGCATGGATGTGAAATGAAATTGAAACGGTTACTTCGTGACTTACTTCGAAGCCGTCGCAATAAAATAATGTAAATACATTGGCTCAGCTGTGACTACCCATTGCTTACGAGAGATGTAAAAGAAAAGAAAACAGGAAGCTCCACAACGCTTTAGAATTGACCGGTGGAATGACAGGCTTTATTGCCGCTAAAAGTAAATTCGGGTCTTGGCAGATTAAAGGAGTATCAGCAGTAAAGTCAAGAATATTAGTAATGTGCAGTCACTGATACCACGGTCGAACCTACTTCGTCAAGAAAAAGCGCGAGTGATATAAACTTCAAAATTGTTTATGGTAGCTTCTTGCTTGTTTATTTTTTGTTATTGCCTTTGGGTGGGCTCTTTTCAGGAGATCGAACACGTGCTCGCCGTGACAACAATCTTTTAGAGTGCTACGCGATCCTCCAAGAAATGTAAGACTGAACACAACAAATAACTAGAAATGAAATGGCTATGTTAAATGATTGACTTCCCTACATAGGCCATGACAAGCAAAAATGAGGTAGATAAAACCACTAATTGGAGTTTGGCGGAAGATTCCGTAATTAACTAGTTCTCACGACAATATTTCGAAAAAAACAGCAGACAGTGCTGTGAATTTTCATTGGTAATTCACGCGCTTTTAGAATTACAAAAATGCATTTATGTTGAGCATTGGACAATGCGAAGCACAGTAACAAAACAATATGTGAGACCAGGAGATCAGTGCATTCTGGGGTGTGTGCTCATACGCCCCAGTTGCGTCTGAGTCCTGCATAGAACACTTTTGTCATTATTTCTAACTGTAAGGAGAAAGATAGTGAGAAGACGTATATTTTTCTGTAGATGGCAGCCATGTATGCTTAAGAGCTGCCAAAGCTTTCGGTAATCAATGTGGATCCATTCTGCAGTGAATTTTAAAAGCACTGATTTATTTTTTTTTTTAATTTCGTTGCAAGTTTTTTTGCATTACACCTTTACGTCATCGCATTGTGCTTCGCTCACATCGTGCAAGCTTTTCGCTTCGTTTTGGGAAGCAAGGAAGAATAGCGCAAATCTTTACAAAGTTACAATCCTCCTTCATTTACTTCCGTGTTCCCAGATCTCAATTTGCTCGAATTAAAGTCGTGGCCTTTACGTCCCGGCAAAAATTGTATTAGGTTAAAGCCACAGGAAAAGAAAGTTATTGTTGAGAAGTGCGATAACAGAGAAGAGTGAAACGTTACAAGGAATCGAAGCGCTCTTAGCGAAGGCATCGCCTTGGGCGTGGGCAATAAGTCACAAGAGACAAATTTTGCAACCAAGGTAGAGAACATCACGACCGCTCGTCACTGAAAACACAGTAGCTTATAGAGAGACAATGCCAAGGCGCCTTTTTAATCTAAGAAGCGGTGTAATTGTTTGCTTACACGAGGCAATGTCCCGCTGACAATAAAAAAGTGTGGAGCACTCCTTGGCCTTAACGACAGCAGACGCTAAAGGTAAGGACCGGCCAGCTTTCGTAACAATAGAGCGGGTGCTGGAAATACCGCGTATTGTTCAGTTTTCTTTACATCTGTTTGCTTTTCTATGAAAAGAATTTTTATTTCAATGCCATGCATTCTTTTTTACTGTCTAACTTCTCCATGCTTTCATTTTCCTGGGTGAGCAACTGTGCCAATCCTTGCTTTCATTACCTTTAACTTTTCTCTCACTCAGTTCCTGACATCACATTAACCTCTCCCTCTTCTAATTCACATTGTCTCTTTGTGCCCTGTAAGTGATTGGTCCTCGTCATCGCCCCTTTATTTTTACTGCTGATTACACCTGTGATGATGCGAAAGAGGAAAACGCATCGAAAGGTGCTGCGCGAAATATGGAGGTTACTGGGTGTGACATCAAAAATAGGTTTCATGTTGCGGAAGCTGCAAGGAAGAGAAGGCCAAATTAAGCAGAGCTTTATAAATAAGACCGTCAGAAGCAGCCCAATTTTTATATCAAAAGGTAAAGCCAAAGCTCTTCGAGGGAAAGAGGTGATTTTTCTGTTTCGAAGTATCAATAAGGTGCAATAAATTTGTTATAACAGAGAAATTACTGATTAGGCTCCTCTCACGCGCATCCATGCGGTTATAAAGTGAATTTATATAGCTTTCACGAGAGCTTGGCGGCTGAACAAACACTCGTTTAGGTCCAAGGTTCTTGTCTGAGACAACGGACAGTGCAGGGTAGTTGATCTACCTACGGAGTGACCAGAAGATAAGAGGTGGTAAAGCAAGAGAAAATTGATCGACAACTTCAAGTTAATATGTTTTTTGGGGAAAGTGTATGGTTAGTGAGTAATGAGCACGGCTAAAATGTCTATATAAAACATGGGCGTAAAAGTAAATAAGTAAACTAAATGGCAAACTTCGGGAGATTGTGGATCATATGAGACGTTTTAATTGAAGATTGACATCATCGCTCTAGTCGAAGGAGGTTCTTTTAAGGCTCAAAAGTGTAATGAGCTGGGCCAGCTGGCATGCGACATAGGTTTATCACCGCACAGGACAGTGTCATGAGCATGAGCCTACGACTTTTAATTCACAAATTCAGACGAAACTCCACAGGGTAATTTGCTCACTTAAACCAATTAAATTACTTGCTGACTAATAAAGTTAGTTCACATTGGTGAGGTGTGCAGGCAACTAAGCGGGCTACTGGGACGTCGTCTTCTCTGATCTAAAATAGGCTCAACGGCAAGCCACAGGCAAGTGCAGTCTTGTGCTATTGGTAATTAGACCACTGGAAGGCACATATGTTCAGTGTACAACGAAACACATGTCCGAGAGCTTCAAAATTTCGAACAACGAAGACAGCCGGCGCATGCCAGCTTGTTTAACTCAGACTTATGCTCATCAATCTTTGAATAAGTTTTTAGACAAACTTGTTCATAATGCACGAAATGCTTTTAGTCACTATTCACACGCGTATCATCTTTATTTTAATGTCGCCAAATTTTCAGAAGCCTTAACTCTGCTAATGTAACGAAATATGCATGCCTTTTTTATTTTCGGATATGGAACAATCACTAATACAAGAGAGTGTTTACTATCAGCAGAAATACGTGCCTGACATTATTTACACCCCAGCTTGCCTCAATTTCTTTGCTTTTTGAACGATTGGTAACTTTTGCTCTTTATTTTCTAGAAAAGCTTCACAGTGTTCACATCCGGAAAAAGAGAAACGTCTTAAAACACACCACTCTTTTTTAATCATAGGGTACTTTTCTAGCAAAGTGCTGAGCCTAAAACGGCACTGCGCCCAGAACTGGATGCCTAATTTACCGCCGTGCAATCATAAATAGTAGCCATTATCTTCGGAAATATTTACACCTGCCGTGCCTCTATGTTTTGCGAGCTACCACATAAACTTCTCGTTAATGCTCCTGAGCATTCACGTAACACGCCTGCGGCAGATCTGCTGTCTTTTTACACGGTCAAACACTAGCCTATACCAAACTGGAGCAAATGTTTATATGCATAGAAGTAATAAACCACATTGCAATCAGAGGAAGAGGATAGCATAGCGTAAGTAAAGCTTTCGTTCTCTTAAACTAGACGCATAACACGCCACCAGAACACATACTAGCGGGACGGAACTAGACCACCTTGCTTGGATTACTTCCGGCAACCACACTTTAAGCTGAAATAACGGCGCCATTAAAGTGTGCCTGGTTTGGTTGCCTTGCCTGTGATTCTGCCCCTTTCGGAAACTAGCCGCATGATATCGCCTGCGCCTCCTCACTACACAACTCGCTCTGCTTCGTCTGTTGTACAAGAGACATACTTGAACTAGCAGCGCGTTTTGGGGTGGCTTTTCGCGCTTCTCTCTTCATATGAGGACGTCTTCGCTTATTTCTGCCACTGCGTAGCTTAATGTTGCTTGCAAAGGCTTTCCTACTGCGAAATCATTCTTTGTCTGCAACCAATTACAAGCCTACTACAAGTACAATATGTATGTGCACTATTTTGCCAGTTTTTTCTCAAGTTTAAGTACAGAAACGAACTCTTGCGACGTGAGGAAAAAAAAATTTTGATGATAATATTAGCGTTTTTAGATATTTACATTATTCGAGTCTCCACAGAGCCCGCATCTGCCGTGTAAAAAGTTTTTTTCATTTTAATCAAAAGTAAGTACACTTATAACAATCTAATATTACAACGTATTCGTCTTAAAATGACACAAACTGAGGGCACCTTTCTGCAGTAACAGAATTAAACGCAAGAATTAACTTCTATAACTATGTTTGATTCTCCAGAACGATTAGATTATAAAATGGCAAAAATCTTACTAATGACGCAGTAATACAGAATTCATTACGAATGTTTGCAGAAAACCTTCATTTTCCTTAAGTTTTTTCCCTGTATAACATATTTGCGTCGTTTTTGAAATATTTGTATTTTCTATTTTTGATCATAATTTTTGCTTATCATTATAATACAATTGTGCTCATTGTTACCATGGATTCCATTCCTTGTATATTATGTGGCCACTCGCCAGAGCTCTAGCAAAAAATCCCGGTAATGTTAAATAATAATAAAAAATACAGTGCGCGCTCTGCATGAAATCTGCGATACGGCCGGCCGTTGCTAGAAACAGCAATCGGAGGTGTGAAAAAGCCAACCCTACACTCAGCAACGGATCCTTCATAAAAATGAAGCTATCTCCGTCGTTTTTGCTTCGCACAACCATGCTCATTTGCTGGACGAGCATTGCTTCGTAAGGGAAAGAAAGGCCTTGCTCCAAATCTTATTGTCCGGCAATTGTCGGTAAGTCTAGTCTCGGACCGTCTCTAATAAGAACCAAAATATTATACATTGGAGTTCTATGTTAGCGTATGCAGACAGAACATGTTATCATGCTACTCATGCTTAAGGTGTTTTCTTGGGAAACAGCGCAACGGCACAAGGCCAGAAGACGAGAAGGGACGATACACAGCTCCGACTAACGACAGAAGTTTATTCAGGAAGCCATGCTTATAAAGGCGCCAGCGACACTGAAAAACAGAAAACCACAAAGAACCGTGACAGATATCCCTCCGACCAGGCACGTTTTTGATAAAACAAGGTTAACACGTGTGCAAAAATTCGTGTTCTTTCTGCAAGATAGCGACGGAAGGGTTGCTTACACACCTCTGACCCAATCCCACTGGCCCACCTCTGATGCTATCTTGCAAAAAGAACACTAATTTTTGCACACGTGTTAACCTTGTTTTATCAAAAACGTGTCTGGTCAGAGAGATATCTGTCACGGTTCTTTGTGTTTTGCTGTTTTCCAGTGTCGCTGGCGCCTTTATAAGCATGGCTTCCTGAATAAACTTCTGTCGTTAGTCAGCGCTGTGTTCGGCCTTTCTCGTCTTCGGGCCTTGTGCCGTTGCGCTGTTTCGCAAGAAACCATGTCTGACCAACGTTCCCATCAGTTATTCTTATGCTTCAGACTGCAGTATTTTTGCATAGATGCCGCTGATGACAATCGGGGACTCGGAACACTTTCTGAAGAGTTGAAAGGTGTAGCCTGCAAAGTTCGTGAAAAACTTTCTTGGAAGCTACTTCCAGTTTCCATTAGGACGAAAAGAAGTACAGCGAACATTCCAAAGCGCACGCTCCTTACTCTTGGGAATTTCTAAGCGGCTTTTGTGAAACTCGGTTGCTTCACAAAATAAGTGATTCACTTACACACGGACCCTCATAAGAACGGTGAAGGGGCTCTTATGATAAGCCGTTGAACATAGAGGGCAAATTTTCAAAGGCGGTGGCTTTTCGTACAAGCTTCACCATCGCTGATAAAAATGCACGCACTTTACCAGATTGCGTCACTACTTGGTTCCTTCTGCTTTGATATAGATTTCGTGATCGTCCTTTTAAGTTCATCTCTCCTTCCAAGTAACTCTCCTCCAGCAGGGTTAAAGACCCCTTGTCTCAAGAGACTATGCAATATCACCGCGTTTGCGGCCGACCTTGTGAAGAAATGCAGAATGCGAGACGACCACTACTCGTCTCTGATCATTTTCTGTCAGATCGTCCCCATAACCACTTGTTTTTATCAACCCCTTTAGATTATAAAAAAAAATTATCGATACTGTCACTGTCATTCCCAACCTTCATAAAAATGCGACGTCTCGAACTGGTGTCTGGTTGTTGGCCCGAGCACCTGCAATCATGCTCTTTTCCTTTATGGTCGGTGAAGCTTTGACAGCGCGTAGGCGGCTCAATCCAAACATCATGTGCCGACAGGGAGTATCACCAGTGTATGTGTGAAGAAACAATGAACGTCCCATAGACAATGGAACTGAACAGGCTCGTGCATTTGTCTCACTTCCCATTTACGGCTCACGACGCCTGTTTTATATCTAGTAGTTATCCTGTAAATAAATTATAAACAGACAGCTGGTCTCTTATTTCTGTTATCTTGATCCCAGAAAATAATCATTTCGTCTGATGCAGGGTTCTTTCGATAAATAAGCAATCAGTAAAGTGGAAACGTAGTTTAAAAGTTAATATCAGTGGGATGTAAAATAAAGTCTCATAATGTTCTGATCGTTTTTACTCTTTATTATTCTTATGCTGCAAGGCTGTGCGAAACCTTTATGCGGAGGCTAGGTGAAGTTACCAGAGTGGCATGTTACACACAACAAAACAAATAATTTGTGTTCAAAGTACCCTGCAATCAGATATCGCAGATTTGTGCCCCTACCACCGCTCTGTAAGGTCTTCGTGCCTTCGGCATTGGTTAAATAAACAGAAGTTGGAATGCTGATTAAGGCAGCGCAATTAAACTACTTACAACTATGATGAATGCTCTGTGTAGAGTGTCAGAATTGCTATGATACTATTCGTGCGAATTGTTTGCAGCACATTTCTTCATTTTTCCTGGTTATGAAGAAAGACACTGTCTGTGAGCATCAATGCTTCTGAAGGTTCCACTGCAATATAAAGTGGGTTTTTAAAGTCATTTTTAAAGTCACTTTAATCCCGGCGGCTTCTTAAACTGCATTTGAATTGAATTTAGCTCTTAGTATCCGCACAATATTTCAAGCGTTGGATACCCTTACTCATAGGTGTTCGAATGGTAAGTTGATGAACATGAAAGGCATAAGAGCAATTCATAAAATTAGAAAAACGTGAAGTGCTGCATCCGTTGATTCATAGCGCAGTGACAGATGAACTTCAATGTAACAAGGGGCATCATACGAACGTTCATTATCGCTGCACATTCAACTGATCACTTTGACCTCATCCCACGGTAAACTAGTTTCAACAGCGCGAACAAAAATATTCTTCATGTAACTCCAAACAGCAGACAATATTACCGAACTAGGCAGTCGTCGTTAGGTAATCAATTCGTTCGCTTTGGTACAACGCGTGTTGGGCAAACCAGAAGGTACTTGAACGCTTCCGTTGGCGGCCAGTTGCGAACATCGCATGAGTAAAAGGGAACATATTTAAATAGTACAGTTGAAAAACTAGAGTCACGAGGGATTCTGTCAAAACCAATGCTGCATATTCCGACCTCTATAATCCTTCCTGCGCTGTCACCAACTATTCCTAAAGGCAGTAAAAAATTGGCAGAGAATATTTACAAGACCTGTATACAGTGTGAAAGCACAGCGTACTTTATTCTGTTGTTCCGTGTGGTCTATTATTGTTTTGCATTCCTACTCGGACAGAAAAGAAGGGAACTGTTTTGCTATTATCATAACCGCAGAGTTTTTGCCACTTAGAAGACGATGAGCGGGTGTGCCGCGGGACGGAGCGCTAGCTCTAGGCCAGACTTGGCGCAAGGCTCGCGCTCCCGGCCGGACAAAAAGGCAGTAACTTTGCTAGGCCCTGAACCTCGTGATTAGTGCTCTGGTATTAAAATCAATATGATGTACGCAAGATGCACAATTCCCGCCATGATTTTGAGTGTTAAGCCCCACACGGCGTGTGGAGTCAGCTATGCGCACTATAGAAGTGTCTGTAAAGATTTTCTGGGAGCTCTTTACGTCCCGCTTTGAGGTTCCTGCAATGGCACTTTAGGTAATTGTCTTTCAGAATTCTTTCACAAAATTTTTGCTTAACCCAATGCTTTTCCTTGCGGTTCATTGAATTAAATGTCCTTTTCTTTTGTCCTCCAAGTCGTCCTTTTTCCTCCTTAAACCCATGGTTTGGTCTGTGTTGGTCATTTTGAGGGCTTTTGTTTTGTTGTGGTTGTTTCAAACGTGTCATTTTGTAAGCGTTAAGGATGCGCCCATTGGCCATAACTCGCGAAAGGGTGCATAAATTACAAAATAGGAGACGCCTCACGGACATCACGGAGTGCACACAAAATACTGACGCCTGAAGAAAAGCAAATGCTCCCGTAGGAGCGAATAAGAAGTGAGGCGGCGCTTTCTTTTGCTGATAAGATACATGACTCGCATGCAGTGAGGTGAAAAGGAAAAATGTCAAAGTAAGTAACGCACGCACACACTCAAGCGAACTGGGCTCTGAACTCGAATGAACTTGACGACGTGGCAGAGAATTTAATTTTAGGTGACGGTCCTCGACAGGCTGTGTGCGCGCAAAGCGATCGCGAGATAAGAGATTACCGCTCACCGCGGTCATTGTTCCTGCTTGCAGATAGCGGGGTCGTCTTCCCAAATGACGCAAGGCGCGCTGGATTTATTCCCCAGCACGTTGCCGCAATTCAGATAGGGACACTCGAAACTCAAGACGCTGAGGACGACGACATCATAACTCTGCTACGCTGCAAATTGGTTCTGGGGTCATTACTTTCATATGCTGCTTGACAAGTTTTAATTTACCGTATTTCCCCAACAGCCCAGAAATAAACAGTTAATAAAACGATGGTTGCGGACTTTATGCAGTGTTTCAATACGGAAAGGGCAGCTACGCGATATCTTGCAGCGTTCCGTAGGGCGTACGAATTCGGAAGAATTAATGATGGATGCCACGGAAAAGAGCTGCCAAGAATGGGCCGTTAACTGAATGGAATGCTGACTGAGGTTTTGACCTCACAGCGACTGAACGCAAGTGAAAACCACACACAGCGCACCACACCAGTCGTTTCTGGCAAAGGCTTCAAAAGCATTGAACGCTATCACACTGCCATCACATACTGGAATAACTGGAGTAGTGGTCTGTGGATGGCACTACTTGAAAATGGGTTAATATTTTTAGTTCAATTCTGGCTGCTCGCATTTTCCAGATATTCATGCTGATAATGTTAAAACCCAGCATTCAAACTGCTCTCAATGCGATGTAATTTTAAAGAGGACAAAAAATTGACCTTCTCAATATTGCGAAAGGAAACCACCGCCAGCATCCCGAACATGCGAACGTGTTGACATGAATCCAAACTACCGTGCTTCAAAATTAGAGAGGGGGCTTACCTTTTTACTGCCGCAACACTACAGCGAACCTCCGAATGCTTGCTAGCCATCAGCAGCATTCTCTATTCAGCGGGCGGTTTGAAAGTTGTATTCGTTAATTTCGCGCCAGCAAAGATGCTGCGAGCCCACTAACAATATTATACTTATTCCGGATTCCCCCTCAATCTTGATGGCATTTAAGCGCTCTTCTGATGAACGAACGCGTTGTTCACTGCCAACCATCGTCCTTGCTGCTGCGCAGTTAGCGCGGGCTTCACTACAGTGGCGACCAGCCAGGAAACAACCCATGCGGTAAAAGCTGACGCCGACAGCCTACCGCAGAGAGAAGCACCGATAGTGCTCAAAATGCAGGCTCGTCATCGCTCATCGCCCCGAGATAATCATACCAACGGCGCGGCGCAAGAGTGCGGGCGATGTGGAAGTACGAAGTACGATGACAACGCCTGCCGCTCGGCTAATGAACGGTGCTTTTTGCTGTAGGCTAGGCGGTCACCTAGCAAAAAAATGCGGGAGAGCCGCAACAAATGAAGTTGCTGCAAGGCGAACCGCGAGTGCAAAGCCACTGGCTGTTGAAACTGCGTCATGCAGCGAGAATACGGACGACACACACGTCTAGTCGTTAATTTCTGGGAGGAAAAAATGGCTTGGAACCGCCAGTACGCCGCACTTGGGGGGGGGGGGGGGGGGAGGGGTCACAGAACTTGCCATGGAAGCGGATACTGGATCTCCGGTGTGCGTCATATCGCGGCAAGTTACGACCGGCACCGCGCACAGTGGCCGCGCTTGAAATCACGAGTAAAAATGTGATGTTACTCGGGACAACTGCCGATGCTTGGGGAACTCAACTTTCGGTGCGATGCAAGCAGGCGTCCGTATCCTGTCCAGTTATTGTGCTTGATTGCTAAGGGCCAAGCCTTTGTGGCCGCGATCTGAATGCGGCGATTGGCAAGACGGGTGTTATAAATGAAGACCTGACTGCACCAAACTCTACAAGGAATAACAAGCCAGGCGCCAACCTGGGAATTAGACTGCTCATCGAGTATGAGGACGTCTTTTTGATAGAACACGGGGTCATCGAAGGACCACCAGCCAGACTGAAGCTCAAGGAAACGGCGACACCTAAATTCTTTAAGGTCAGATCACTTCTTTATCCTTTCGCGAAAAGGTCGCTCGTGAGATTGGTCGGTTATTGTCGCGTAGGGTCTTATCCCCCGTGAAACATTAAGAATGGGCTATACCCATCGTAGTTGGATAGAAGAAGGGCGGCTCTGTAAGAATATGCGGCGACTATAAAGTCATGCTTAACCTGGCATATGATGTGGAGCATTACCCACTCCTATGGTGGAGGATATATTCGCAAGCGTAAATGGCGGAGAGTACTTCAGCACCTTGGGTTTGAAGGATGCACACAACCAAGTGCCTCTTGACGAAGCATCACACGGACTGTGCATTATCAACACGCACTGCGGACTGTTCCGTTACAACCGACTTGCGTTTGGCATAGCTTCTGCCCGAGCTATTTTGGAAAGGAAGATCGACCCAACACTCGCCGGGCTTCCAGGCGTAGAAGCCTACCTGGATGACGTGTTAGGGTCGGAAGGGAAATGTCATAAGGAAGAGTGGCTGAAGAAAGTGCTGGAACGGTTTAGAGATCACGGGGTTAAGCTTAGGGTCGAGAAATGCAAGTTATGGCAGCCTTCTGTAACCTACCTTTGGCATCGTATTGATAGTCAAGGCCTACACCCTATCGAAAAGAACGTAGGCGTGTTTATGCATGCTCCCCGCTCAAGTAGCGTGAGCGGGTTGCGTTCCTTGGTATGCTCACGTACTACTCACGGTTCTTGCCAAATATGTCGAATGTGCTGAGCCCATTGTACCGGCTGGTGGAAAAAAGAACCCATTGGGAGTGGCTACAGCCGCAGCAGTCAGTATTCGAGCGAGCAAAAGAAATCCTGAAGAACGCACATCTCGTAAAATTGGATCCCAACAAGGAGCTGAAACTAGAGTGTGACACATCCCCTTAAGGCGTGGGCGCAGTGCTTTTCTATTCAGTAGAAAATGAGCACAGACAAGTTGGGTTGAGCTCTCGAACGCTAACAAAATCTGAGCAAAACTACTCCCAGCTGGAGCGAGAAGCATAAGCCCTCATCTTCGGGGTTTCTCGATTTCGTGACTATCTTCTAGGTCGCCAATTGACCCTGGCGACTGACCATCAGTCACTCCTTGGACTGCTCAGGCCTGACCACCAGACTCCAGCGATGGCCGCCGCATGAATTCAATGGTGGACACTATTCTTGGGTGGCTACCAGTACAGGCTGCAGTACGTGCCAGGGAAACAGCTACTCACAGCAGATGCCCCCAGCAGTCTGCCAGCGTCGACAACGGAACCGGTGACCTAGGGTTAACCGCCAGAATACGTCCTTTCACTGGAAACCCTGCGTGAAGGTATAATGACAGCCCACGAATTGCAGGAGCTGACTGCCAAGGACCCGATGTTAGCCAAAATTACGCATTTCATCTTGCACGGGTGGCCTCAAACCACTAGAGGAATAGCGCGGAGACTTCCTGTTTTTTGATCGCTAGCTGGAGCTATCGCTCGGTCACCGTCTATTCTACTGGGGCAACAGAGTAGAGATACCAACGAAAGCCCAGGCAAGGATATTGCAGCTGCTACATGAAACACGCCAGGGTTCCTCGGTAATGAAGTCTGTCGCAAGGTCATTGCTTGGTAGCCGGGACTGGACAGGGACATTCAGACTTTTCCGTGCAGTGCGGAAGCTGGGTGGAAAATCTGTCCATGCCCACTGCAGCCCCACCAGTGAGTTGGCCGAAAACAGCTGATGGATGGTCTCGAATCCACACCGATTTCGCAGGCCCGCTAGCCGGCAAGATGATAATAGTAGTGATAGATGCGCACACGAAGTGGATTGAAGCAGTTCCCATAAAACACGCGAACAAGGCTTCTGCAATCCGCTGCTTGAGGATCATGATTTGCGGTTCCGTGTGCCGCGCACAATCGTGTCTGATAATGGCACACAATTCAGTAGTCAGGAGTTCGCCACGTATGTATCAAGAAATAATATCGCGCACCTACGTACGGCGCCTTTTCCTCCACAATCTAATGGAGCAGCAGAGAGAGCGGTTCGGACCGTGAAGGTCGGATTGCGAAAAATGCGAGATGGGCAGCTCGAAGACATCATCATGTGGCAGTTATTTAATCACAGGCGGACCCACCAAAAGGAAGGAAAGTCACCATCGGAGATTCTTTTCGGCTGTCAGCTACTTTCCCGTCTGGACACATGTCTGCCATGTAGAGCTGCGGATTCGTCGGCTGCGGATTCGTCGGTGGACGTTGCGACTGCACCATATCGCCAGGCAGCAGAGTATACAGCAGAGAGAGAGAGAGCGGAATTACTGTGCCGGTAAACAATGGGTGCCTGGACGTGTACAGTCCACATCGGGGGTGAGGACGGTAACAGTTGACACGCCAAAGAGAGCAGCGCGGCGCCACGTCGACGAAATCCGCCGTCATCAGGAGCCTACGCCTGGGACTGCGTCTGTTGAGGCCACTTCAAGTGCGCAGCCGGACGGGGATCCTGAAAGCGTGACCAGTGCTGGTCTGTCAACCGAGTCCACAGCATCGGAGCAAGAGCAAAGCCATGAGCAGCCGGCAGCCGACGACCAGAGTGTGGTTCCAGCCCCAGCTACAGCGTCGGGTCTGAGAGATCCCCCCTTCAGGGCATTCTCAGGCGTTCGACCTGGAGAAAGAGCCCAATACGGTGGTTGCAGTTTTATGAGGGCAGAAATGTTTCACTCGTTGGTTTCCTGCCAGCAAAGCTGCTGCGAGCGCATCATCCGTATTGGACTGCTATTACGTTCCCCATCACCCCTGCTGGTACCCTCTCAAAACGCGAGGGCATGTAAGCGCTGTTCTGATGAATAAACGCGTTGTTCACTGCCAATCATCGGCCTTGCAGCTGCGCAGTTTGCGCGGGCTTTACTGCAGATAGCTAGCACTGCATATGTGTGGCCTTTAAAATTCAGAACGGTCTCCTATGCACTTGTAGGGCCATTAAGCGTGTCGCAGAACTCAGGGCAATAATAAGCGATTTCGAACTGCTGCTTTCTTTGTAACGCTGCCACGTAAGTCACTTGAGTTGTGATGATAGGTTCATTAAGCATTCAGATTCCGAATGCAAGCTCTGCATTTCTGCCTAAGCCGTTTTCATTCGCAGCTTTTGTAATAGTATTTAGCCGAAGAGAAAAATTATTTCCGCTTCCCTTAAAGACTTGGCGAATGTTAACGTTAGCGAGTCGTCGAGCCCTCCCACCTTGTGTTGTCCTTGATGAGTGAGGCTGTTAAAGGCGCAGTTGCTTTAACAACTCACTGCTTCTTTGCGAGTACAGATGCAAACACGGAATGGAATTGGCATCAAACTGTCTATGAAATTCTCGAACTGCGCAGCCCTAGAAAAGAGCTGCTTAGGCTTGGCTATATTTCGGTTTTCAAGTCTATGGCGCCAGACCACGAGAAATGAAAGATAAAAAATTGGGACCACCTCTACGGCATGGTAAGCCTTGTTTTGTTTCATAAATAAACAGAATCTTCTTGACTAAGTCGTTACGCTTGTTTTCCAAGCTCGACTGTCCTGACCTGAAAAAAAAAAAACCTCCCGCTACTACAAGCTCCTCCGTAACAGGACAGAACTGGATCCATTTTGGTATCGTTACCTTTTGTAGTCTAAGAAGTTATTCGTAAAACCACACTACAGAAACCCTTCTTTGAATAATTTGAGGAGAACCGCCAATGTGTCGTGTCGCTTGAGCGGAAGTAACATTCAGTCGTAACGTTCGGGAGCCACAACGAAACAAAGGGAAACATACTTGCACGTTTCAGAAGCCTAGTGTTTTCTCTGCCACAAAGACTTCCCTTTAACATACTTGGCAGGCGGGCAGCGCATAAGATTTCAAAGTGCACTGTCAACGAAGGATTTCATTTATGAACGCATGAGGGATGTGCACAATCACGCAACAAATGTTTTTTAAATATTATTTACACAACCTAAACGAGGCATCCACTGAGTCAAGCCCATGACTTCACTGAAGTCATGTGCCTTAGGCATTGCATGAATAAAAAATTAAAACGTGAACATTTAGGCAAAATGGTTGGTCGCGAGGCGAAGCGAAACAAAAAAGACACTGGGAACTAAAGCTCACGCAAGAACCAACGTATCATCGCCGAGATACACTTTCCTTGAACACCGAAAAGTGCGTTAGAAAAAATAACGGTTGGGACAAAATAACAAAACATTGTCCGTATGCATGGCCTATGCAGCTGGACACCACCTCCCCGTATCTGAGAGCGTGAAAGAGGTGGCCACTGACCCAGGCAACCAGTTATGCGTGTTTCCTTTCTTAGGAACCAACTGAGCCTACACCTTCCGCTGGTTTTAAAAATAGGAAAGACGCATAACTGCTTCAATTTGTAGGTGCACGACACCGCCTACTGAGAGCGCGGTTCAGGTTTCCTGTTATCCGGTGAGCAGGTTGCCCTTGCTACTCAGAGGCTTTACACAGACGCACCCGGCTGAAACCCGGGGAGTGCGCCTATAAGCGCTTTAGCATTAAAAAGTGAATCTCTTACTCATACCGAGTCAGCCATGAAGACGGTACCGAGTCGGCGCCGAAACGTCGGTTCTGTTATGAGGTTTTGGTCAAAGTGCTTTTTGTTTTCTCATAGAAGAATAGGGATAAACTGCCTCCCTGAGTACCGCCAAGATAGACGCCCATTGCATTTCCCGCGACAACTACGTCTTCCTTGCAGTATCTTTTCAGTTTTGAACGCGTTTCAGGCTTAGATGGCGGCCCTGCCGTGATCTGTTTTGGAAAGACAACATAGCCTAAAAACAGCACGCGCTCGATAGTACCTTCTAATCCTCTAACTCTGCATAAGCTCTGATTCGACGGAACGTGCTTTCAAGAGCCATACGGACGGCGCTCTTTTCTTTTGCGAATGGATTCAAAGTTCAACGGCCGGCTTCTGAAATGCCGGGATATTTTTTACCAAATACTGCTAGGACAGCGAAGCATGTGTATGTAACAAGCGAAGTAACAAGCGAATAAAAAGGCATATTGGATGTGCTAGAATAACGCTCATGCGGATTATTTATTTTCATCAAAAACTAGCTACCGGAAGCTTTCGCAGAGAAAAAACATAACGCTGAACCGGCTTAGCTACGAACATACGAGGCGAAGATCATTGCATCTAATCTAATCGAGGAAGAAAGTGCAGTCCTTTGAATTTTTGAAATGTATTCACCGCACAAAAACGATATAAAATTCGAAGTGGGAGGGCAATAATAACTTACTTTACTTTATATTATTGCTCTGAATAGAAATAAATAAAGAATATTTGAATTTAATACTTGTTTTGAATCACTTCATCAACCACAAAATTGGTTTCTTTCGAAAATTGATGGACAATTGGGTTATTGGGAGGAGAGCGGTATAGTTAGGAAAATGATTTTTTTAAAGGTTTCATTATTTTTTATTTTGGTGACTTGCTTAGGTGATGATGTTTTATGCTACGCGTAATACACTCTAGTCTACAAATAAATATATCAGCCTCCAAGCTAGAGAAAGCAAGAGCTGCATGGGTGTGCCGCGTATGTGACCAATTGCTAGTTAATATAAAAGTATAAAATGAACATACTTCGTGGCGAAATGTGGATGAGCATAACTGGTACATTAATGTTCACGGTGCTTCGAAAACCAATTTTCCCGCCTTTACAAGCAATGCTGAACAATATAGGAGTACAGAATCTCAATAGCAAGCGAAATTCAAAACCTATGACGTCATGTATTTTTGCTGCGCCTACTCTTTGGCGCATAAGGAAAACATGCTTTGCATTCTGCCGGACTAGCACGTTTAAATAGCATTCATTTCTCGTTCTGAGAATTGATATACTACTGTTGACAACCGGTAGGAATGATTGTTATGATTTTTGCTCAGAAGATAAACTGATTGCAGTAGGTTTATTAAGTGAATGAAGGTAGAACAAGTGGCTTTTCCGGTACTTGCTGTGAGCGGAAATTCGCATAAGGTATTTAAGAAAAAAATGTTCCGTCAACCTTTCGAGATTTCTTTCAATTGCCACCTCGTTCTCAGTTCAGAATGGAACGATTATGCATCCTGTTATGCGTTATGCTTTTAGTTTAAAAAGAAAAAAATCCATCTGCAGGACGCTGAGTTCATCTGTATTTGAAAAATTAAACAAGAAATTTTCGCCGATGGTTACAACGTCACCTATACGCAACGTTAAGCATTTGATCTCTTCCAAAACGAGGCAACAAAAAAAGCATTGCCTTCAATTTTAGGGTGCCTGCGTTTACGCAAATCTTGACTGACTTCGAACAGAAGGTGATGCTTTACGGTCCCAGAGAGGTTAAAAAGCATCGTCAGAAAATCTCAATGCTGCCATATTTCATGTTGATGACTGCATCATCCACATTCAGCTGTTTAAGCACCACTGGGTAGCCAGAATAGGGTTCAGGAGAGCAAGCTGCCGGGCTTGTTGGTGAAGCATGTTAAATAGAATTCAGGGCAAAAAAAAGAGAGACAAGGGACGAAGTAAGAGACACAGAGAGGTTCACGAGCGCTCGTGAACGTCTCTGTGTCTCTTACTTCGTCCCTTGTCTCTTTTTTTGTTTTGCGCTGAATTCTATTTAACAGAATAGGGTGCTTAAGAGCCAGTGGAGTTGAAAATGCATCGACGGAAACGACAATTACACATATGCTCTCTTAGATAGGAAGCGTTAAAGGCTTGGGAATGGGTTAGGTTGCTTGGATTTTCTGTCTGGATCTGTTCAGGAACCTGAGTATTGATGTGCTTCGTAACAGATGCGCACTAGCGACTACAACTTGTGTGAAATTTTAGACAAACAAAACAAAATAAGGAGCGAAACAGAGGCAAAAAAAATGTGAAAAACAATGTGAGCAACATTATTGATCCGACGCGGACAACAATCATCCTGGATAGCTCCGAACACACGTGGAGGCTAGGCCAAAGCGAAGCATGGCTCGGAGGAATAAAAACATTGGAAGACACGCATCTGGGCTCGAATATTCCCTGGCAGCTCAGGTTGAGCAGCAAACGCTCACGGCTACCATGGGAAAAGAAATGGTGCGCGTAGCAACAAGCTAATATCCCGACCACGTGGTGGCCAACAAACAGTTTAGGCTTGCGACATAAGTTTCATCTCGCAATAACAGCCGCACTGAGATGGCGCAACTGTGCTTGACGGATGCAGAACATTGCGTTTATTGCTCCGTCTCGCTTCGTGTGCAGTACTTCGGCGTCATTGCTGGCGCAATGAGATGCCCGATGGATTTGCGCCGGTGCGATGGCGCTTGATGACTCGTGGGAATCAGATTATTCATGCTTCGACGTTTCAGAGAAATTAAGAGGCTCAGAGCGCAAGCCGATCTCGAGCGAACCACACGGCAGAGTTCCAGGTCGCAACCTGCAGTCGCAAAGGAGACCTTCTCCAAGAAGGAGCACATGATTTGGCTTATGGACACACAGCAGTGGAGGAACTGCTTTCTTAATAAGGCACTCATACGACGAACACGAAAGCTCCAGAGCTAGTTAAGAAGCCGTCCGAAATTCATGAAGGGTGCTGCAAAAGAATACAGCTGATATGTAGTTGTAAATCTTCATTTGTATGCGTATTTATGCATCTAGGACCACATTCTGTAACCTGTCTTTTTTCCATTTGGTCCTCTGTCGATGCTCAATGAAATTTGCTTGCGGTTTAAACCGTCTATGGGAGGCGACCCGGTCGATGGGTGGTTGGCGGCTAGAGCTCATCATTGACTTTGATATGCCGCCATGCTGAGGTCCGAAATTTTTGTGCTGATGGCCCATAATCAAGCGGAAAATGGCTAGCGGGAAACAGCAAAAGTGAAGATTTTGAAATTGGACAGAATGCGCTCCGACGGCTTTATGCATTTGCGCACTTATTTCTGTTTATTTTGAAATCTTTGCAGCTATGCTCAGGACATAAGCATCAATGTGGTCATAAAAGCGCAGAATATTACTGCGAGCTTAAAGGGACACTAAAGGAGAATTCAAAGTCATACTAGGCTTACAGGTTTGCATCATGCGATAGCAGCTATGCTTTTCTTAAAAGAAACACAGATTTTATAAGCGGGAAAGTGCACGAAGCCAACACTTGGGCACTCATGCGGCAGTGGTTTCTGACGACTGTTTGAGGTTCTGAACGAACGCCATTTGGCCGTAAACGGAAAATCGCCGTCGAAATACGACGAGAGCGGAGTGGCTAGCTGAGTCGAAATTGCGAAGCGTCTCGTCATTAAAACAGAGGAGAACAGAAGACGGACAAGAAACTTAGACTCAAAGACAAGTTCTGAATATTTCGGATCGTATTCTGCACGCACAGGCTGCGTGTGGCCATTGCAATAGCTAGTTTAGAACCACAAACATAAACTGCAGCACGCTCTGTTGGTTTTGGTATGCAGGCGCTTAAGTGGTTTTATTCACACTTCGGTCGTCGAATGAGCTACTTTGTGCTCGCTACAAGCGGGATAAAATTGCGAATAGTACGTCTTTTTTGTTTCTTTTAGTACGCGCACATGCAGACACGCGCATGCGTGCACGCTGTCGACGATTGAAACTCGTTGCAAGCGCGTAGTCTTTCTTGTTTATTTGGCAATGGAAAAGTGGATGTGGTTTGAGGCATGCTCAGAAATCACTGAGAAGTACTACATGCGTCTACCATCACGTCTAATTCGGTTCATTGGAGAAAAGCTTTTTATCGTGGTCAGAAGACTCGCATCCCTCCCTAGACCCCATTGCGTGAAAATTTGAGGGCAGGCCAAGTCATGGAAGTGTGCGCATCTCGAAAGCAGTGCGAGTACCTGCCGGCCAGCTGTGACCAGAAATAACGCTTAACTTGATTGAAGCAGCTGAACAGGCTACAAGGGACGGTGGTTTTCGAATAAGGACCCAACCCTGCTCTCCGGTGAATGCGTGTGTTATTTATATTAAGAGTTCGTAATCATTCAATCAATTCCGAGCGCTGGGCATCAACATGCCCTGCTTTAGGTGCCGGTATGCACGGCACGATTCTAGAACATTCCCTTCCTGACGTGTGACATACGGCTAAATTGGTTTAATGGCACAAGCGCTTCTGCGAGAAAATCGCAAAAACATTCAGCCAGCTGGTTTGTGTTCGTTCAGTCTGTGCGTGAACTCCATAATGCTCCCCAATTCTTTTCAGCTTACAATCTCAAGGAAGCAATCCATGACCGTTGAAATCGCTACAGTCACAGCGACGTCAATCGCAAGGGTGTCTGGGGGAATAGGTAATCGACAGCATAGTGCGTCGTTTGAAGAGATACTGAGGCGGTTATAGACGGTACTAATCTTCTAGGGTTCTGAAGTAGACTCGTTGTTGATCACGTCTATGAAGTAACTTTTCAGGTTTTACAGTTTTAGATTTTACGCAATTGAAAGAGGAATATTCAAATCTCTCGTGTTAAGCGAGAGCGCAGGAGAGAACAACGGCGAGGGAAACCTCGTCCATGTCGGCCATTGTGATGTGACGTTGAGGTTCAGGTGATACTTCGAGGCACCAGAGAAAGCTTTAAGAAAGCGTTGTTTTCCATGTTCCATTGTTCCATGCGTTGTTCCTCGTATTGCATGGGTTGTGAGGTACGAAACGTGTCAACAGAGTTCGGGCACCAGGTTCAAAACTAGTTAGTACTTTGATACACGTTGCAAGAACAACCACGGCGCAGACTCGCGTCTTCCACTAGTTTCGCACAAGATAAAAAGCTCGCAGCGCACTTGGTCACTGCTCGGAAGAGGGAGAATTTCAAGGCGACCGAAACAAGCGTGCTCTACTCGCCGCGCTTTCGTCAAAAAAGCTGCATACAGAGCTTGTCCCTAATGTGATCTCTAAGCATCACAGCCAAGATGGGTTTACCAAGCCCAATTACAGCACACGACACGAGCAGAGTGGGATAGCTTGAAATCTATCCAACGAGCAGCAATGCGCATTATCACGGGCTTCCCACAAATTACTCCAGTTCACGCCCTCCAGGCCGAGGAGTAAATAAACACGCTTGGCGAGCTGATTCAGCAGCGTCGCCATGGACGGTGCACAGAATGACCCAATATCCCTCATGCCGCAGCTATCGCAAAGAATGTGAAAGAAGGCTGTGTGCTGCCTATCGTTTCGTTCTCGTCAGGACCACTGTGGCTTTATCAGCAAGTTAAACACAATCGGCCTATGACTCGCATATGCTCACGATCCGTCAGCCACCTGAGTGAGTCTAGTGTGGGAACGGATGACGTCTCGTCTACAATTGAAACCTCACTACGGTGACAAGTGCCATGTGTCGATGCTTGCGTGAGTAAATATCACCTGACTACGGCTATCGCTACCCCTTAATTGCGACCGCAAATTGCAACATGCTCATGCGCTTACTACCATGCCTGGCCGTCCACAAAGGCAGAGGTGCGGGCCATTCGGGGCGCATAAAGCATCCTCTGTCGACTGTTGCTATCTAGAACCCACCTGCACATCCTCACGGACTCCTCAGGCGCTATCCGTAGTCTGCTGCGTGCTCTGAACACCGACCTGTCAGCACGGCTAATTTGGGACATAACGGAAAAATTCTCCCTCACGATATGTGTACGATAGATTCGTCGAGATGCCAACCATATACACGCTTTTGCCGGTTGGAGCAAGTCACCTGCTCGTCCATATAATCTCCCCCTCGTCCCCTTCAAGCGGCCCAAATCTCTCCGGAGACAGTACTCCTTCAAGCAAAAGAAAACGTCTAGCGCGCCAAGAGAGAACTTCTACCATCGTGTGGCACAGACTTCCCTGGCGGCTTGCGGACTGAGATGATGTGTTGCTTCGAAGCTTGCGCCTCCTTGTAGCCCTGACACCTGCGGCAACTTGTTCCTGGCTGGCACAGTATCATGCCCCATTCGGTGGCTCCTGCCCCTTCCGTCTCGCTCCTGTCTGCGAGGCGGACAATGAACACTTGATTTGAACCTGCCCCTCTTTGCGGGCCCTCTTAGAGGCAGAAACAGCTGCTCTAGTGCGGACCGTCCGCAGCCCATCTACCGGATGTTGAAGAGAAGATTTTCAGGCCTCACCATCCGGTGTTACTAGACTTTCTTCGAGAGTCAAGTGTGTACCTGTATTTGTAATACTACTTTATGCCAGGTGTCACAGTGTCGAAAAAAAAACTTTTTACAGCTACGCTACTTGCCCTAAACGGTATAAAGGTTTCTCCTACAGCATACGCTGAAGCTGATGGTAACGCAGTTTAGCTTTACCAGGAAACGATGGCCGGACGAAGGAAAGAAGCTGTGAAGGAGCTTATCCACGTTTCTCACCGTTCATACTCCTGTGCCCTTATTCCTCAGTACCCAAGTTGGCACCGGGGAGAGAATATGAACAGGCTTTCCCGATGGCTGTCTTTGCGTGGTTTCAAGAACGTTAGGTAATGAGTATAACATTTCTGTGCAGTTTGTTCTGACTAGTAGCAACGCACTGGACTGTACCTATATTCAAAAATGGGATGCAGATTCCAATTAGGCGGAGTATAGATCAGTACTCAGCTACAGTTGTGCCAGAACTTTCTTTCCACTTACAAGAACGAGTCCTGAGACTGAAGGACTAATTAGTGCAATAAGGCGAGACTCAAAAAACGGAGCGCCAGCATCATTAACAAAGAGCGCATTGTCGTTAGGCTGATACAACGAAGAATAACTGAAGAACCGACTCTGGTCCTCTAACTGTCTGAAGGCCTTCTTCTAAAATAAAGATGAAGTTGTTTAAGAGGAGCACCGCAGACACGTAAAGATAAAAAAGCGAACATGGCGACTCAGAACTTTAAGGGTGTAGTGCAAAGAGCCTTTCAAGAAAAGAGAAAGGAGGCAAGAAATCGCTCTACTGGTAAACACCTCCTGTCAGCGCACTTTTCTCGTCAGCCGTCTGATTTGAATAAAGTTTTCTTGAGAGAGGAACTCTATTTCGTTGCACCTCCAGAGAGGAGTCGATTCAGGTTTCTTTAAATGAAGTAGGGAAGAAAAAGAGCCCAGGACCGCAGAAAAAGTGTCGGCCTTGCAGTTTGTCTTTGAAATATGGGTCATGTATGGACATTTTTAGGCTGTGACCCAAATATTCCGCGGATGTCGGTTTGGACTATGCCTGTGGAATAAAAATAAGGAATCGACATACTGAGGTGTGCTCTGTTTGAGAAGAGGAGCAAAACACAGAAAATCAACAGTCCGGTCTGCGCAAAACACTGTTCTTTCGTTTTCCAGACAGCAGACAAAAATATCGATAGGCGGGTGCCCATGAAGGAAAGTTTCCGTAGCTGACACCAGGAGGCTCGTATAGTTGATGGATAAGGAGAAAGTGCTCGCGTTTCAGCTGAATTCTTTTTTTATTTGCAATTGTTGAGTGCAGGGACGTCCAGCCACTTTAAGGCCGGTTTTAAGCCTTATAGTGGAGTGATTTCTTTACTGACTGAAATAAAGCAAGAAAACTAAGAATATTTTTTTGAACACCGCCTGTTCTACAGATATCAGAAAACATGAGTTTTCTTAGCGTTCATGAAAATAGATTCGTAAAGTCTGTACGCGGCCGAGAAAGTTTCTTCTCCCGTACCTAACTCAATTTTTAAATTACTGATCTCCGTCGTCTTTTCTAAAGGTCTCTCAGATGTCAGCAACATCAAGCAAAGTCTTTGAGGCATTCTTCTTTAAAGTATTTGTGGCAGGAAATGCTGGAATTTAAAACATCTCACAATGGAATACATAAATTTCAGCTGTTCGAAGCGACAAGCACAGTTAAAAGAATCAGTCAACTCGGAAGGCTGCACACGAGTTTTCCGGTGGCGGTGAAATTCTGGAAACGGCGACTGCAGGGGTGCACAGCTTGCAGCCATTCACACTCAGGCTGGAAGCGAGCAGCGTTTCTTAAAAACGAGGTAACAGACAGGTGCGAATTACAGTGTACGGGGCATCGAACGAACAATGAGCTAAGAATAGTGACTGAATATCGAAAATCGTGACATCGTTGCGAAGATTCTGTGCGAGCCATTTTTGCTGTCACAAAGATCCTGTCTTTCGTTGGCGCGCACACGTTGCTGTAAATAAAATCATTGGTCGAAATTATTCAGGAGCCATCCACTACAGGCCCTCCTTCTCTTTCTTCTTTCACTCCCACCTTTCTTCCTTCTCATACGGCGCGGTTCGGGTGTCCACCGAGGTGTGGCACAACTACTGTGTCATTTCTTTTCCTGAAAAAAAAAATTTTGCTTTATTTTTTTTTTATTTTCTTAGCTATCCTGTAATATACATCTTCAATTTTGTACAGGAGTGGTGCTTCAACGAAGAGGCGAGACGGCTGGGAATATTATTCATCCTGATTTATGCGTTTTGAAGACAGCATACACTTGTCGCTATGGCTGGGATGAAAGGCGACAACAATTGGCGCGAACCGTTCGCTGGCTCTCAAGATCAGATTCATTATTAATTGCATAATAATTTACAACCAGCACAGACACTGTACTGTATTTATGGTTTCTGAGAATTCACTCGAGTTAATTTTGGAACGAACAGGAGAAACGACGTCACCGATTGAGCGGCAATGCTTCAAAGTACTAGTTTACTTTTCTCACAGTAATGCGGCACAAGCTTACGCTTCTAACGGGATCGCCTGTCTAATTACATTTCCCGCTCTCAAGGTTTTACTCTGGTTCAAGAAAGTCGAATGTCACTACGCCTTCTAAAATTTAAGTTCAATGTCCCACCGCTGTTAATTTACTTGCTTTATGTTAAGACATAAAATTAATGCTTTTCTTCAGTTTACTTCTTCAAAACACAAACTTAGATTTTCTTCCGCAGTTTAGCAAATATAATAATGTGAACAAACTTTCTAGCGGATGCAACCTCAATGCATCATGCCAAAGTACACGTGTTAAGAAAGAAAAATCATTCTTTATCTTGGTATCTTTCCTTCTGGGAGAGCGCACTTCCAGCTGTAAAATAAATTCCAGAATTGAAGTCCTTCCTCAGAAAGCCCAGCTTTAATTCCATCGGCCACTTATTGGAGCTATTTTGTCTGCAAGGTAATATCGTCTTCATACACCATTATTTTTCTAATATGGTGGACACTGTTCGCTGAGTGACTATCAAGAATGGACGGGGAGGATTCCCTCAGACTTTGTTAGTACATGCATTGAGTGTCTAGTGTTTATTTTTTCATTCAATAAAGATAACTGCGTGTTCTGGATTGTGGATGCAGCGAAAGGGGAACTTTTTGTTAAGATTTATTGAAGCACGACAAAGAAAAAATCTGCCAACTGAGCAGTTGAGTCGATTGTGTCCTGTTCTAAATGATTCTAAATACTTTGGACTTCAATGGTTTACTCATACAAAAAAAATTGTAGCGCAGATCACACTGTCGTGTAAGACTGATGACAAATAGATACTGTTTGAGTTTGGTTCGACTAAGTTAACCGTTATTACGCTCGCCATTTCTATCTGTTCTGTTGCAGTTTATTGTACCTATCCCCACACCCCCAAGATCAACGAACACTCAGTTATCAGTACGTAGATGTGTTTATTTGCGTGCCACCCATACTACCCACAGACGCCTGGCGCCGCCTTTCGGGGCGGACGACTCTAATACAATAGTTCTCGTCTGCTCTGACAAGGGGCGTCGGGCGTCCGCGTGTGACTTGAATACGGCGAACACAGGCACCGCTGCACACGACTAACAGAACAAGCTCCGGCTTAAACAGCATCACTGTTAAAAAAAAGTTAACCGCCTCGTGTCCTCACTCTTGACGACACCATCCTCCTTTTAACAAAGAAGGAACACCTCCGGCGCCGCACACGTGCTCTGATCCCTCCGTGTGCGGTAACCCTCCCCCGTGGTCTTACCCGTGCTGAGGAGGTTGCGCTTCGGAGGATCCGGGTCGGGGTTTCCCTAACTCCGGCCGTGACACAAAAGTGGCCGCAATTCGAAGGTTTATATCCCCGCCCCGGGTGTCCGGTTTGCAAGAACCGAAATCTTGAGGCTGACATTCACCACCTGCTGTGGGTTTGCCCGGCGTTGAAGCCGACAAGAATTCGGCACCAAGCGGCAGCGGCTCTTTCGCCGAACAATAGTGCTTCATACAACGCTTGAACACAAGGACCTCATCATCGTTCACTGCTCGAATTCATTAGATCAGCGAACCTTTTCTCATTTATTTAGGCATCCTCATCTATCATCACGTACACTTTTATGCCCTCAGGCAATCAACATTGCAGTAAAAAAAAAGTTAGCTGACGATTTATCATGACTAAGCGTGGAATATCATGCAGTAGCACACGAGCTCGCTGTGTTCACGCCGTTTAGCATGGCGAAGTTCTTTGCATAATCCGGAAAGCCCTGTCTCATGCTCTATACTTAAGGACATGCCTCAAGTCGGCGTTGAGTTCGGGTGCCACGGAGACTGAGCGGCCAAACTGGCGTTCGTGCCGAACACAACAGAGACGGATGGTTCCGAACAGCCTGCAGTGCCTGGATAGTGATGACCTATTTCAATTGGCTCAACATGTTCAAACACGCCTAGCTGCGAATCTAAGGAAGGCGAACTGCTTCTTAAATTAAATTGGTTTTTGGGAAATTAAATGGCGCAGTATCTATCTCAAATAGAGATGACGTAGTATCTGTCTCACATACCTTGGTGGAAACCTGAACCGCGCTGTATGGGAAGGGACAAACGGGGGAGTGAAAGAAAGCAAGGAAGAGGTGCCGTACTGGAAGTAGCCGGAATAATTTCGACCACCTGGGGGTCTTAACGTCCAGTGACATCGCACAGCACGCGGGCGCCTTTTGCGTTCCGCCTCCGTCGATACGTGGCCGCTTCTTCTTCAGCTGTTTCGGGATATTCCTGAGGCCGCACTCTACGCCCAGCCCGGATGCTGCAGCGGTGCAAGCTGTGACGTCGCCTCTCGGGCGAGCACTCTTTGATTCGCTGCGCCACGTGTGACGTCACATATGACGCGCGCCTTTGGTTGGCTCCTCCCTGCCGTAGTTGTGCTCCTCCTGCACCTCTCCCTGTTTGGCGCGCGCAAAGGTGCAAGAAGCTTCAGAAACTTATACAGGTATGCCAGAAACGCGTAAAGTACGGCTAGTAGCATTACTGCACTGTAAGGAGCCAAGAGAGAATCAAATGGCCCTTTAGGAGTCAAGAGATGTCTTCCCAATTGTTGGATGTTGCTCCAGAGAGCAAAAACAAAAGTTTGTTGGCGTGGACTTTTGTTCTCGTCGCATGAATTTTGCAAGCGTTGCATGCCTCTTAACTGTATTTTTGCACTTGTCCTTTAAAAACATACAGAAAGCGCGAAGTTTGTAGGCACTGCAACTCGATATGCCACACTGTTTTCCTGGCTCAGCAGTGGATCTCACATCACTCAATCAAACACAACATTTCGGCGGACATTTCACTTGACTGTTAGATTGAAAAACTTGGCGGCACTACCACTCAGTGACCAAGCTCCGCATAGCCTGAAAACACGAGTTCGTCTCTCAAAATTCAATCGTCTGTCGCCAAGTCATCGAAAAGAAGGGAAGAAAGAAAGCTAGTTTAGCTTCACGACGCCGAACTCAATCTAAGAAACTGTACAATTTCCCGAGACGGTAAACACTGCATCGGAACTTCTCGAATACAGACATCACGTGGGGCAGGAGTCTGGGCTGTTTGCTCGCAGTAGTTCGAAGGCTGGGCGAGTGTGTGCTTGGGTTAGCATGGCTAGCACGAGAATCGGCCTCCAGACTGGAAGGTTGTACTGAAAAAGTTCGCTCTCTTTTTTTTTACTATCGTAGGGTTCATTTACCACGAAAAGATGAACGCAGACAGGCCATTGTAAGGATCTGAATTTCAGCCGAATTTGAAGTGCGGATTGAGTTTTCTCAATGAAATACGACGTAAGCAAACAAAAATTCATGATCAAGGGTGTAAGGTGAACTTAAACTGCAGGAGAAAATCCATAGCTCTCTTTACTGTCGAGCGTAAAACAAAATCAAGCCGTGTAAAGGAGTCACCATGGGTAGTAAATCTTGAAACTTTCTTCTTCCGTTGCATGACTGCAGAAATGCCCTGGAGTGTTTGTTATCTACTTCGTTCTTTTCAGCTTCTATTTTTCTGTGCAGATATTAGGAATAAAACCGTGATAATTGAGGAATCCAATTTTTTCTGCTTCATATATTCCATCTATTTTGGTTTCTTACTTTTTGTTGTTTCTTTCGTGCCTCACTTCTTTTCAAATTTTGCTTATCTTTCATCGAGAAAATCAACGGTGATTACGTCCTAGAATATTCTTGCTTCATAATAAAGGATGTCTCTCACGCGTTCAATCTTCATACCTTCCTCCTCTTGTGGTTTTATTGAGTTTGACACTAAAACACGCTATAAAAGACATCTGGAGAATTTAAGACAGATAGCGCTAAATAATTCACATCTGAAAAGGCGCTCACAGTACAAAGCAAAACCCTAGAAGTCAACTATTTAATTTCCTTGACAAAAGAAAAAAATACACAGAAAACCTCTGAAGTAAAAAAAATAGCCGTGTACTCCGCGCTACTTCTAGACTACCCTACTACAGGAAAGTATACGCGCCTTCCCGAGTTTTCCTTTCTGAACACATTCTTGCGCACGCTCCTTTTCTTTCCTGAAAGGCCTCGGAGGACATTTCGCTTTTGGTCCTCTTCTTTGCTGAAAGTCGAACTCGTCGCTTCCAAAGGACAGCTGTACTTGGGTAGATTCCGCTGATGTCGACGCCAGTGTATTAGGTCAAAAGGACAGAATTACGGTGCGAAATTTTCCGAGGTCATTCGAAATGTTCTTTCCGTTCCGAGAGCTGGATGACAGAGCTGTAGCTGTGATAGACGCCGCCCAGTTACACATTGTCCGCAACACAACCCCTGGATCTGACCAAATCACCTATCAACTTCTGTCAACTTGGACGACACATATGTGAAAGAGCTCGTGCGGTACTGCTACCAGCACCGGAAGGCAGGCAGTATACCACCGCAGTGGAAATTTTGATATCACTACAAAACCTCCGTCGTATATCCTTTACTAGCTGAGTATGCAAATTATTCGAGCATATCGTGCAACGAAGGCTACAACCACATCTGGAAACCGACAACTTTATTGCACACACTAAGTTCGGTTTCCGACCTCACCTTTCGACATAAGGAATGTTACTTCATCTTAAAGAAACTGGTAAACAATCAGACGCACAAACTCGCCACCCGAGGAATACTAGTGCTAGACACGCACAAAGTCTTCAACAATGTAACCCCACCATAATTTATCCATGCTAGCATAAACAAGCTGCTACACGTCCACATGGAATATGTACAAGCATTTGTATCTCAGTGAACGATGACTGCCGTTGGGAGCCCTTACATCGCCCACCATTCATATACCCAACCGCGGCACTCCGCGAGGATCAGTTTTATCACCATTCCTATTAAATGTCGCCATCAGTCTGCTCGCTGAACTAGTTGGATATATGCCAAATCTCCACCATCAAATCTCCACCAGTTACCTTACATATATTTATTAGCTTTGTCGGTTACGCCATGTCTATTCTAACTATAGAAGGAGGAGCTTTCTAACTTGCCGTATTTTTTTATTAGGCGAGATGTTGCCAGTAACCAATGTAGCTACCTGACCACACACTTTTAAGTACCCAGCACTGATTTTTATGCAATTATTCTTACTTTCTGAACTCGATGGCAATGTTCCTAAAATAACGAGCAGTATCTGTTCTCCGGCGACATCCTGAATTCCTCTATTTTACCTTTTATCGCTAGCTGTTTGAATAGCTTGTTATCTACCTCTTTCGTCCATTTCCTGTTCATATCTAGGCTGATCATAACCGCGCCCTCTTAAGGTCAGGAAGTTTCACATTCTCCAGCACCTCCACATCCTGAACTACGCCATGCGCCAGAAATCGTGCACAATATGAAGTTTATTGCATTGTAATCCCCGCCGTTTAGGCTCTCCAAATCCTCTTCTGGTTCTGCCATTTGCGAAAGAATGTATTCATGATTCGTAACTGTTTCGTTCTGATAAATCTGCCAATTAATCCCCAATGCCATGTCGCCTCCCTGCTTCGTGCCCACCTTCACGTTCAATTTGCCCACCGGGAAAGTGCACTGTATTTTCACTGCGCCCACTGCCGATTTCATGCTTTCATAGAAACTTTAGACTTTATCATTTTTACTACTTTTTGCACCTGGTAATCTTATATTAGCTTGCAGCTGCACCTGTTTCTAAGCGCTACTGGGATAGCTCGCGGACCCTCAGTAATACTATAAAATTTGTCTAAGTTTCGAGCTATATGATTATAGACTGCCAATCCCGCTTTTAGCTTTCACCAGTCCGCTAAACTGCGATAGCATAGCTCTCGCTCTTCAACTCTTTATATGCTTCATCTGTCCTCCTTGCAGCAAAAACCACTCCGATATCTCATTTATAGTGACTAGTTATTCAAACAAACAGCATTTCTAGGCTTTTCGCACTGGATACGGCTGAAGCGTTAAAATTTGCCAAATTAAGTTCAAAGTTCTAGTCTGTGCTGGGCAGGAGATGCTTAGCACTCTCCGCTAGGTCTGACTACCGCCTTAGTCAACTGCGCCGCGGATGCCGGGAAATGAAGGCTGCGGTGAATTGCTGCGCCGAACTGCCACATTCTTATTGGCTTATTAACAGAGTTGTATTTAACTGTATCTCGCTGGTACAGCTCATTTTTCATGCCTACTCCTTTGGTCACACAACATTTTAAGAATGGCTCGAGCTTTCCAAATCTGCTCACCTGCCACAAAGAAACCAAGGGAAGATTAATTAGTAATTGTCTCTATTTGAACTGTTTCATTCGTGTTCTTATCTCGAAGAAGAATCATAAAAAAATCATTACTTTGTAGAAACATTGCATACCTTAAGGAAATTTTTGCAGACTTTGTGCCATTAATTAGGTTATTGTCTGCGAAAATCCTCGATCTTAATGCTTTCACAATGTTTGCACCACAGGATCATATTGCCGCATTGAGATCTTGCTTCGGAGGAGGAACTTGGGATGCCTTTAATTCATATTGTTGCTTGAAGTTGTAAAAAATACGAAGGTGGAAAAATTCAGAACTCAAATTTGGAATTAAGCGTGATTTACAACTGCGTATTGGCCTAGATTTTTCGGTCGCTCTGAAGAAAACATGTTTGTGACAACGGGAGCACTTTTGAGGAGAGAAGAGCACTGGCGTGGTCCTCAAAGGTTAAATGTTTAAGGTGGTGCTTTCTTGCGTCTTAGGTTTTTATAAACCATCAGATTTCTTGCATCGGTTACCACGAACGAATTTTAAAACAAAATACTTCTGGTCAAATCATAATTTCTCTCTCGTGGTGCCTTTAAACACTGCATACAATTCCGACTCATTCATAACGCGGATTATTTCTGCTTGTGAGGGAATGAACTTAAAGATTTGTTTTGTGATATACCACATTTTCTGCGATTCGCATCACTCACCCCTTCATAAATTTAGAACGAATGGAAATAGAATGATTCTATTTGTCGCGAACAAATCCAGAGACGTTGAGGAGTGTAATAAATTTCTCGAGTTTTTCCTACAGCAGCAATAGTATGTTAGTTATCTTTCTAAGAAAAGTTTTCATGTGACTATGCATGCATAAGTACTGAGAATCTAGAAAGAAGAGAAGTAATAGCACCATTATAGAGAACAGGGCTTTGGGAACATGCTGGCATAAAAGAATTCGCACTTTCAACTTAATTATTCAAGACCCGGGGTGACTTGACGAGGGTGTTAATTGTAATTACCCAACAACTTTACCAGGTGTAGCTGAAAATAAAACGAATTACTAAAATTAGCAGAGAGAAATTAGAGAAATTTCATATTTGCACCAAATTTGGTCACACATCTCATGCATCAATAAAGAAAACACTTTTCATTGCCTCATCCCCTCTCAATCTCGCTACGTGCCTCTGTTGGTAGCCCGCCTGCGGTTGCTTCTCTCCAAACGGGCTTCGCATTCATCTACTACTTCATGAAGCAGCTTATGACACATGCATAGTGCAATGAAAAGCATATGGCTTTTAGCACACTTGAAGTACGCTGTTCGAAGCTGCCATCGTGACCGCGCAAGATTGTCATAACTTACGAGACTTCTTTCTTCTAGAATCAAATAATTATGTCGTTCATGTGAAGAAATAGTTTCAAGTATGTATTAAATGACCTAAAACGCGCCATTATACGTTCGTATAACTTCTACACACTTTAAAACATGCTGTGCTATCAACAAAATAACGCACTCCTAGGTGATGAGTGACCCCGCCGGCGTCCGTGCACATAAGCTAAGGGTGATAAATGCGTGCGCAGCAATATACATGCTTTTTTTTTCTTCGCGCAATTTTAAGCGTATTATGCTGTTATTCAGGTGAATGAGCGCAGTAATTTCCGTGCTATGAAGTACGTTGACTGGCAGCGCCGGTCGACACCCAGACTCCGTGCTTTTACTACCGCTGCCCATTTCTTATTGCGGTATCTATTTGCGAGAAACCTATTAAGGTTAATTTAATTTTCCGTTTTATGATACTACGCGGATCCAACAGTGACGCAGCTGATCAGTACATGCTGCTTCTGCTGTGCGCAGGCATGATGCAGCCGCCTGTAGCTGCGGCAGCTCCGGTAGGCACGGGCCGGCGGCACCTGTTTTGCCTACCGCGCGAAAGTCGCTGCTGACATCAGAGCCACCGCGTCTTCAGGACGTCGCGGGGTGAAGGAGGTCTATACAGAGTTCACAAAAAAAGATTACTGAAAAGCTGCAATAGAATCCAGATCAACACTTCAACTACAGTCCAAATACTAACACTAAGGCCTCTAGATCAATATTTGCTGCTTTTCTTGTTGCTTTCTTGTTTAAACCGTCCATCTTCTTTGAACAGCGCTGCACAGGTCCTCCGATTTTCGCTTTGCGGAGCTTCCCCGCCATTCATTCCTCTCTCATTCATCGCTGTTCACCCACTCTAGGTCGCCTCCAGCAAAGAGAGAAAAAAAATCGGCACATTTATCTCCTAGAGTGGCACACAACGCTCCTGTTTACCGTTGCCGCAGTATACGCACCGCGTGCCTCTGGAATTCCCAAAACAGCCTGCTGTACCCCTTTTGGCCACCGGCTAATAAGTTTTGTGCAATCTTCCCGCTTAGGGATGTATAGTAGCGACAGTGTTAGGCACCAGTTTCCTTTGTACTCCTCTTCCGCGTTCAGCGCCCGCGTCTCCCCCGTACTTCCAGGTTTAACCCCCTCGCTCTTTCTGACCCACTTTCCCTGACTGCGGTCTCTGGGTCAAGGCCCGCGGCTCGGATGTTCTGGATTCGAGCGCACTACGCCGGTGCGAAAGAAAAGACAGAAAAACAAAGTGAAACTGGTAGGAGTGGAAGAGTAAGCGGGAAAGTCTCTGGAAAACAGTGATCCGTGGGGTCTTGTTTCTGAAGCTCAACTCAAGGACCGCTGTTTGTGGAAAGCCTTTACAGCTCCCATATGTCTCACCCCCCCCATCGCCCCCTTCTTTTTTAGTTCCAACTTACACTGTCTAGCGACTGACTGCAAATGGTACATTGATGTATGGGCGGCCTCCAGTTCTGCTTATTTTATTAAGGATGAGAACGGCTCTTTGTAGGCTTGCATAAATACTGAAGTGCAAGGCATGTTAGCCTCCGCCGTTGTTTCTGTTCCTGGTTTCCCTTAATATAGCTGCCAAGTGAAGATTAGGCTCCGCATCCTTGATAATTGTAGTTATCACTATATATATATATATACATATATATATAGGAAAGGAAAAGCTCCTAGGGCTAGGTTTCAATAAACTTGAAAAAAAGAAGAGACACTCAGAAATTTGCCTCCGCTTTTCTTTCAAATACACACAGACACACACAACACACACAGGTATATATATATATATATATATATATATATATATATATATATGACAGAAGCCAACAGCCACAGAAACCAAGGGGCACAGGGGATTTTTTTTTTTTTTTTTTAAGTTATTTATTTTGTGGTGTTGTTCAATTTAGAATATTACTGAATATGTTATCGTTTAAAGATAACTGATTAGAAAAGCAGAAGAAAAAACAACCACCTGCCGCCGGTGGGATCCGAACCCACGACCTCCGAATTACGCGTCCGGTGCTCTACCTCTGAGCTACGGCGACGGCTGTCAATTCTTCTGCTTTCGGGGGTATTTATGTTTACAAGTAACCTAACCTTGAGAGTGTTCATCAGCGCCACCCACGTTCATAAGCGGCGGACGTAGAACGTCCTGAGTTACCGCAGGTGTGACGTAGAACGTCATCGAACGGAGAGGGTGGGAGCTGCGTGAGAACCCTCTTATGCTTCCTAAGGCGTCAAGGCTGCCAGAATCGAGGCCCTCGCTAAGCAATTAAGCAAACAAGGGAAGGGGATGAGGGGCTCGTTATAAATATGACAGAAGCCAACAGCCACAGAAACCAAGGGGCACAGGGGATTTTTTTTTTTAAGTTATTTATTTTGTGGTGTTGTTCAATTTAGAATATTACTGAATATGTTATCGTTTAAAGATAACTGATTAGAAAAGCAGAAGAAAAAACAACCACCTGCCGCCGGTGGGATCCGAACCCACGACCTCCGAATTACGCGTCCGGTGCTCTACCTCTGAGCTACGGCGACGGCTGTCAATTCTTCTGCTTTCGGGGGTATTTATGTTTACAAGTAACCTAACCTTGAGAGTGTTCATCAGCGCCACCCACGTTCATAAGCGGCGGACGTAGAACGTCCTGAGTTACCGCAGGTGTGACGTAGAACGTCATCGAACGGAGAGGGTGGGAGCTGCGTGGGAACCCTCTTATGCTTCCTAAGGCGTCAAGGCTGCCAGAATCGAGGCCCTCGCTAAGCAATTAAGCAAACAAGGGAAGGGGATGAGGGGCTCGTTATAAATATGACAGAAGCCAACAGCCACAGAAACCAAGGGGCACAGGGGATTTTTTTTTTAAGTTATTTATTTTGTGGTGTTGTTCAATTTAGAATATTACTGAATATGTTATCGTTTAAAGATAACTGATTAGAAAAGCAGAAGAAAAAACAACCACCTGCCGCCGGTGGGATCCGAACCCACGACCTCCGATATATATATATATATATATATATATATATATATATATATATATATATATATATATATCAAGGCATTACTACCATTTTTACTACGGCCAGCTGACTCTTCCTGTCCAGTATCTCTAGGGTTAGAAAGAGGTCCCTACAATGCATCGGAATTGGAACCAAAGGAAGAGGTAAAATTCTGCGTAAGGGATGAGAATTATAAGGTAAAGCCGCCAAAGGGCTAGAGCGCCTGTAATTGTCCAGAGAAAAGTATGCAAAAATGAACTCCGTTTAGTATAGGGAACAAACGGGGGTTACTGTCATGCTATCCAAAATCAGGACGATGAAAGGGGCTTGGGCAGGGCATGCATTTCGAACGTAAGACATGCGATGATCGTTAAAGCAAAGGAGCGGTTTGCAAGATGAAGCAAGGGTAACAGGGTATGGCAGGAAGTTAGTTGCGCAGATGAGATTAGGAAGTTTGCGGTGGTAGGTTGGCTGTGGCTGGTACAAGACAGGTTTAATTTTGCCGACAAGTAGAGGCCTTTGTCCTGCAATGGCCTTAGTCGGACTGTCGACAAGGATGAATGTAAAATGTAATAAAAAAAGATTTTTCATTGTTGACACAAATACATGTGTCTTGAAGATTGATAAACTAATCTTCAGTTGGTAGCGCTGCTGCTATGGGAGGAGAAAAGTTTGTGATGAACAGGAGTTTCTTAAGCGCCTTTAATTCCATCTTTGCATTTGTTAAGAATTCCAAAATATTCTCTTCCTTGTTTCCCGTTCCGCAAGAGTTGACAATGTGCGCAATTAAGCTCTTCCTAAGCGTTATTTACAAGTTAGCTTAAATAAAAGGCTCAAGATGACCGCACATTGGAGAGTGTCTCAATGACAGCGTGGACCTTTGAGGCCGTTTGGTTTTAGATGCATAAGAAAAGCAGTACATGCCATTCCTTTTGTCATCAACTCATTCGTGTCTTATGAATTGCATACAAAGCGTTGTAAACACTATTGTTTGTATGCTTTGCGCTAAATACATTTTAAGGCTGCAAGATTTCTCTTACCGATCTCGGACCTACTGTGAAGCTTTAAGGCCTGCCGGAATACGAACGGAAGAATAAACATGAATCATTTTTAACCCCTGATTTTAAACCTCACGTCCAAATCTATTTACCTGACCGCCTTAGGATTACGAGATTGTAGCATTCCGCTAGACATAGACTAATGAATTCTAACTTTATGTGTCTGTGGGAGAGTAATAATGGCTGCTGCTGGTACGCTTGCAAGAATTTGTACGCCAGGGCATCAGACAGGTTAGATGAAAGCAGTGGTGTTTCAAATTCTTAATTTACAGTACGAAAAAAAAAATATGGGCAGCGCCTTTCATTTCACTTCATTTACGGCTCATTTAGGTGCTGAGAGCAAGAGAATGCTAGTTGCGTTGCCTTTCCCTAAGCGGCCATTGCTCAAGCTTGAATTTTGAACAATTTTGAAGCACCGTTTCGTTCCTTTTCTTTCATTTGTATCAAGAAGATTGCGTTAAATATTGGTGCATAATCTCCAGAGGGCCAGGCTCCTGTTTTTAAGCTGCGCACAGGCTGTATTGAGCGTGAAGCTGCAACTATGGTGTTTACTCTGTGCCTTCATTGTCTTCGTTAAGAGGCGCTGATTTTATAGAAACCTCGCCAAAATGAACTAAAACGACGTACACAAACATGCCGTTAATTGCATTTTGTTGTTGTTACAAGCTATAAAGTGCAAGGTGTGGCAATGTTTAACACCAGCGGATGACTCCGGCGTCTCTAATTGGAACGCGTTTGTAAACAGCAGGCGCTAAGAGAGGTGCCTGCCCTTCCACGGGTTCGATGTCTCAGGGGTCACCGTTTGGGAATGTTTTTTCTTACAGGCCTGAAATTGAAGATGTTGCAGAAAGGTGCCTTCGCTGAGCGAAATAACAGCCCTCTGAAAGGTGCATATACAAGAACACTCATCATAGCTCACCAAAATGGGATTCTCAGATATCCATTTGCTTTATTTTAATGATATTATTTTGATATCACACGCTCGCTGTGCCAGGGCCAAATGTTCTGTACCACGGGGTGGTCCTACAAAGTAAATAGTTTAAGAAGCTGCAGGCCTTGCCCCAAAAGGTGTATGGCATATCGTGCATGTGGCAATGCATCTTACTTTTACCACAGCGCTCTTTTTTCTATCCAAGCTTTTTTGACCAATAATGTCTGTTTCTATTACTAAGATGAACAAAATAAAGAAAAGTATTGAGCTATTTTGGTACTGGGTAATGCATTAGAAAAGCACCGCTCCACAGCACTGACGCATTGCTGCTGCGCGGTACTTTATTGGCATGCATGTATACCAAGCGCAGTCTGAACATAGTCTCTATATACCCATTTCTTGCGAGTTGTGTCTTCTACCGTCGTCAACGCCGGCTACCAAGTTACCAACGTCAGCTCCACGTGAAACCTCTGAAACGATCAAGCTCACATGTCGGCAGAGTGTCCGAAGGAACCGTGTAGGCTTGGCTTGTCTACATTATCTAAACTTCAGTAATCAAGACCATGACTTCTGTGGTCTCGCCTGCTAATTATAAAGGTGGCCACTTTATTTATACGTTTTCTAGAATTAGAGATTTCTACTTGGCCCTAAGCGAAAATTGCATAAAGCCGTAACTGTACCACTTTATTTGTGCCTAGACAGACTAATTTAGGAGTGCCCATTTGTCGGAAACAAGGCCAGAAAAATTTAAATGAGACATGCAAACGGAGACCGCGTCTATGTGCTGCTGTTAGGAGCTATAAAAACGGCTGGTTAATTACGCGAACACCAGAGGGACGAGTTAACAACCGTAATTGGCATTCAGTTGTAAGCAGCAGCCGTAAAGGTAGTTGATTTCACTGCTACGGGTTAAATCTGTTTGAGGAAACTTGATGTACCATCACTTAGAGAAGTTGCACAAAGGTGCGTTCACCGATCTGATTAACAACCGTTGAAAAAGTGCATCCACATATCAAAACAGAGTACTCATCCCGGTTTCATCAAATTCGGTGCTTGAATATTGAATTTTTATTACGTGTACAGAAAGACGGAAGGAATAAACAAGGCATCATTTCATATAAGAAAACATGCTTTCGCCCAGTTTAACCCACCTGCGAGCAAAGCCACCTAAAGAGCTTAAGTGGGAAGGTGAGTCCGCAATAATTTTCACTTGGGACAACAGAAATTCGTTAAGAAACTTGCTGCAAAAAAGGACAGCCACCGCGGCGCCTCAGTGGTTATGACACTCGGCTGCTGACCCGAAAGACGCGGGTTCGAACACGTCCGCGGCTGTTCAATTTCGGTGGACGCGAAATTCTAGAGGTCCGTGTAGTTTGCGGTATCAGTGCACGTTAAAAAGCCCCAGGTGGTCGAAATTTCCGGAGCCCTTCACTACGGCGTCCCTCATAGCCTGAGTCACTTTGGGACGTTAAACCCCAATAAGCCATTAAACGAAACCGAAAACTGATAAAACATAAGGAAACGCGCGCTAGAATGCGCATAAAAAGCAAATGCAACCGGCCTTAGACAAAAGAGGAAACGGTATTGTTTAAAACGCTCGTAATGCGAACCTAATGCGGCCCTTCGAGAGACGCGTGACGTGAGAATCAAGGACTCTAAGGTACACCAGACGGCGCTACACACATACTGGTTGTATTTGCACTTGCGTTTATCGAAGTCGCTCCACCGGCGTTGTCTAGTCACCACCCTTTCTCTGCACCTATTGCTTTTCTCTTTGTCACTTTGGTATGCTTCTGCTACCGGTCATGCAGAAGTGACACTTTCACAGAGCAATTTATGTATCCTCTCTATGGTTCAATTTGCTTGTAAGTACGGTCCCAGGTTAATAGAAAAGCTATTCGACTGGGTACTATAACTCGCCATGTTCTATCTTCTTCTTTCAGAAAGCCGCTGGTTACGAGCGTTATGTCAGTTACCGAGGCAAAGTGTCAAAGAATTGTGGTTTTTGTTTTATGAGTATGACGTCCCAAAGTGACTCAGGATTATAGGGGCGCCGTAATGGAGGGCTTCGGATAATATCAATCACCATATGTTTTGTAACGTTCACTAGCAACACACAGTAAAAGGGCCTCAAGGATTACGCCTCCATCTAAGTGCGACCGCCAGGGCCGAATCGAACCAGCGTCATTCGGGTCGGCAACGAAACACCATAACCGATGAGCAACAGAGGGAGCTTTATAAAGAGGTGTAGCCCACGGTAATGTTGCGGCATATGAACGCACAGATTGCCATGCATTGCGGCGGTACTCCAGAATCGGTTCATACCGGCTGTCGCAGACGCGCGAGAAGAACTTTGACATGCCAATCTTCTTTGAAGTTGCAAGGACAGCTTCAGGTAACGGCTTCCTTTTTCATTATATATTGTCATACGACTCGCTGAAAAGCACGAGACGTCGTAGGGAAGGAGTATGAGCTAGTTGATAACTCAGAGTCATCATCTCGGCTTAGATCCCTGCGAGGGCAGCAGCTCGGCGGCGTGCTACATTGCGAAGAGTGCAGCTTTCTAATACTGCCTGGTACGCAAAGCGCCACGGCCGATCCCATGGACTTTTCTTACTGCTGACATCCCGTAGATCCAAGCCACACCTATTCCGACCTATGCCATCACAACCATTGTACACCATACATCAAACGAGCGACAATGAGAGCTCGTACTTGAGCAGCAAATAAACACAACCTCTCTTTGTCTCCTGAGTGGCTCTGCGGTTTTGGTGCCCGGATGTTCTGGACAGACGTGGGTTCGATCTCGGCCGCGTCGCATTTCAATGGAGGCGAAATGCTATGGAGGCCCGTGTACTGTGCAATGTCACTGTACGTTACATAACCTCACGTGATCGAAATTATCCGGAGACCTCCACTAAGCTCTTCCTCGTAGCCCGAGCCGCTTTAGGATGTTAAATCACACCAATCGCAAAAACAAACCAATCTGTCTGTTGAACGAGCTCCGGAGATTGATGGCGAGACCAAACTGGCTAAAGCTAAGTATATGATTCCAGTTTCGCACCCAAGAATCGTATCGTAGAATTACGTTTCCAAGATACGAAATTGCGCTGTATTACATTTTTGCTAGTTGTGAGGTGCTGTGAACGGCCAAATGGACAATACATCGTGGAAACGGCGAGACCAAAAGGTGTAGACGGTAGAAGAACTGCAGATTGGGCTAGTTGGTGTCGATTCATAGTGATGGTTCAACAGCGCAAACACACACAGACCAAGAAGGAGACAAGACACACACAGCGCTGAACTTACAACTGATTTTTTATTAGGAAGAAGCATGTCATAATATACACACACGACAACACACATGAAAACAGCGCACATGCGCAATGTCAACAATCTCATATTACTAAAAAAGGTAAAAACCGCTTTAAAAGCACGTGTGTATCCACAGAAGCACTAACCACTGTGTAGCATTTTCATTTCCCTTACAGATAATGTTAGAGATGGCGCACTCACGCACCCTTTATCTTTCCTGTTAATGTGAAAGGCTTCAGCAATTTCTCTAGTGCGCTGGTCAGAATGACGAAACAACACATCAGTATCACCAAAAAACGGCGTGCATTTGCATGTGAAACAATGCTTTGCTAGGTTTGTTTCCTTGTTCTTTAAAGAATTAGCGTGCTCCATGAGCCGCACGTTAATACAGCGGCCAGTCTGGCCGATGTAGGTTAGGCCGCAGGACAAGGGGATCTGATAAACTACGCCAGTCTTACAGGGAACATATCTTGTCACATGATTGATGTTGCAAGCATCTCTTCTGCGCCCCTCATGCCTTCTTTGAACCGCCGCTCCCACTCTTTCTAGCTTGTTAGGAGCAGAAAACAGAACTTCTACCCCATGCTTGCTCCCCACTTTCTTAATCCGGTGCGACAGCGCGTGGACATACGGCATAACCACTATCTTTCTTCTTCCTTCTTCCGATCCCTTCTGCTGCCCACACGTGTTTGCAGGCGATTTCAGTGCACGGAGGACTTTGCCTGCACTCGAGACGAGCACTGAATCCGGGAAACCAGCTTCCCTACATCTGTTTGCCTGGGCTAAAAGACTAGACATCATTTTATGACCACAAGATTTCTTCACTGCCATGCCTAAGCATCCCGTAACAATACCACTTTTTACGATCTTAGAATGAAAGGACTTGTAATTTAAGAGGGGCTTTTCACTCCTAGGCGAATACTGCCAACAGACATGATTGGGTTCGAAAGACAACTTTAAATCAAGGAATTGCAAGTCTGTTTCTTGAGGGACTTCATGTGTGAACGTCAGTCCCGAACCATTACGTGCAAAAACATCAAGGACATTGGACACAAATTCCGGATTCAAGGACCTAGCTTCAAGGATGTGTTGTGGACAAGATGTGCCAGCGGAACGCCTCGCCATAACCAGCGTGTTTTTCGTGATTGGTGTAGGACCACAGACCAGCTTACTGAATTCATGTGGAACCTGGTCCGCCCTTCTCTTCCAAAAGCCAAGAGGAATTTGTCAGCCGGAGGGGAAGCTTTTGGTACTGGAGACGTCGCCGTGGATCCCAAGCATGCAGAAACTTTACGCCTAGGACCCAAGTTTTGCCTAGAATCTGGCATGAGAACTGTTGAAAGGTTGGCGCTTGCACGAGATGTGTCTTCCAAAGCCCCAGCTGAAGACAGATCTAAGTGTGAGTCTGAGTGCATTGATGCCGTTTCTAGATGCGCTAGCTCGAAAGCGAAGTTTAAGCAGTTTCGCTCATTAGTCAACTATCTCTGCGATAATCGCTTGCGCACTGTCCAGTCGGATAAAGAAGGCTTTTTGTACTAATGTCAGAGGACCAGTTTTCTGAGAAGGCCCGTGAAGCGGTTATGAAGAACTTCAAAAGTGTTGCTAGGAATCCTGCCCAGTGCAAGCAGAAGGCGGTGACTTTACTTAAGAAGTTAAAGTTAGAAGGTATAGCTAAAAAAGTGAAGGAAAGTGAACGCTCCGTGCTAGAAATTTTCTTTAGTGCTAAGACGCACAAACCTAACGTTCCTTTCCGGGCAATCATCTCGGAGCACAATTCATGGCAGTTGGCTGTGTCTACCTATCTTTGTCGTCACTTGTCGTCACTTCGCGTGAAGGATCCGTTTCTCGTACCCAATTCTGAGGCAGTAGCTGAATTCCTCCGCAATGAGAGCCCGGCACAATGCGCTGGTTTCAGCGTGGATGTGGTTGATTTGTTTTATTCTCTTCCGCACTTTCAACTTATCCAGTATGTTCAGCAATGTATTACGGAGGACAACGATGAATGCGTGTTCCAAAATGAGTGTGGAATTACAACGGGATCCTTTTTAGAACTGTTATCGTACTACTTGAGCAACACGTTTGTTGAGTGGGATGGTCAACTTTATATGCAAAAATCAGGTGTGTGCATAGGTGCCAATGTAGCACCCGTTCTAAGCAATATTTATCTAAGCCGGGTTGATATGAAAATTGAGAGTGATTTGGCCGGAAGTTGCATACGCATTTTCCGTTACGTGGACGATTTCTTAGTGCTAGCTAGGTCCTTGAATCCGGAATTTGTGTCCAATGTCCTTGATGTTTTTGCACGTAATGGGTCGGGACTGACGTTCACACATGAAGTCCCTCAAGAAACAGACTTGCAATTCCTTGATTTAAAGTTGTCTTTCGAACCCAATCATGTCTGTTGGCAGTATTCGCCTAGGAGTGAAAAGCCCCTCTTAAATTACAAGTCCTTTCATTCTAAGATCGTAAAAAGTGGTATTGTTACGGGATGCTTAGGCATGGCAGTGAAGAAATCTTGTGGTCATAAAATGATGTCTAGTCTTTTAGCCCAGGCAAACAGATGTAGGGAAGCTGGTTTCCCGGATTCAGTGCTCGTCTCGAGTGCAGGCAAAGTCCTCCGTGCACTGAAATCGCCTGCAAACACGTCTGGGCAGCAGAAGGGATCGGAAGAAGGAAGAAGAAAGATAGTGGTTATGCCGTATGTCCACGCGCCGTCGCACCGGATTAAGAAAGTGGGGAGCAAGCATGGGGTAGAAGTTCTGTTTTCTGCTCCTAACAAGCTAGAAAGAGTGGGAGCGGCGGTTCAAAGAAGGCATGAGGGGCGCAGAAGAGATGCTTGCAACATCTATCATGTGACAAGATATGTTCCCTGTAAGACTGGCGTAGTTTATCAGATCCCCTTGTCCTGCGGCCTAACCTACATCGGCCAGACTGGCCGCTGTATTAACGTGCGGCTCATGGAGCACGCTAATTCTTTAAAGAACAAGGAAACAAACCTAGCAAAGCATTGTTTCACATGCAAATGCACGCCGTTTTTTGGTGATACTGATGTGTTGTTTCGTCATTCTGACCAGCGCACTAGAGAAATTGCTGAAGCCTTTCACATTAACAGGAAAGATAAAGGGTGCGTGAGTGCACCATCTCTAACATTATCTGTAAGGGAAATGAAAATGGTACACAGTGGTTAGTGCTTCTGTGGATACACACGTGCTTTTAAAGCGGTTTTTACCTTTTTTAGTAATATGAGATTGTTGACATTGCGCATGTGCGCTGTTTTCATGTGTGTTGTCGTGTGTGTATATTATGACATGCTTCTTCCTAATAAAAAATCAGTTGTAAGTTCAGCGCTGTGTGTGTCTTGTCTCCTTCTTGGTCTGTGTGTGTTTGCGCTGTTGAACCATCACTATGGGTGGAGACGGTAATTGTATTTTTACATTAAAACACCTGCACTCGCCCTTCTGCGCTATAGCTTAGACAGTGTGGCCGTCTCATGCTAACATTTCTATACAGTGAAAAGTCGACATTTTGTTGGCATGTTTTTTTTCCAAAATAAAAACATTATTGTGAAACTCTCTCCACTTATTCCATAACACAACCACCAAGCAATACAAAAAAGTTACAGAGAATGTCTCCAACATTCCAATCAGTGCGAAAGCACGGATTTGTTCTATACATATAGAAGAAGGCGATGAGCGGGCAGTGCTGTGCACCGAGCGCTCTCGCTTTTCAGATATACGACTTGCAAAAGACGATTTTGCTGGCCCCTTAACCTCCGGATTAGGGCTCTCGCACTAAACATTGACACATGATTGCGTTAGCCGGTAAGGCAAATTTTGAGCGCAGTTCTGCGCACGCAACCTGCCACCGCTGGCCGGATGGGGTGGCGTGATACCCTGCTAGCCACCCTCCTGGATCTTCGCGTAGCAGCCACCTTCGTTGCAGGTAGCGTAAAGACGGATTGCGCGAAAGGGACAATGACATGAAGAAAAAAAACGAGCCGAACGCAATCCCGTCCCCCGTCGTCTTTCATGTGATTGTCCCTTTTGAGCAACCAATCTTTTACACTACATTGAACCACCTTGCCCAACAACTCATCTTGCTGAATTCTATGCAGGTGGCTTTTCGCTCTGTTAGTTGGATGACCTTTTACGACTACAACATCCACGCCGAAGACTACGGCGACAATGCCGACGGCTACGACGACTACGGCGCGGAACACAGGAACGGGGGCGTGAGAGCCGCGCTCTAAACCAGAAAAAAAAAGTACGTAAGGTTATCGTCTTTGGCAATCATTGCCTTGCACAGACGGTCTACGTTGAACGAAGGTACCATCGCGGTGAAAAGCTTTTGAGACACGAGTGTGCGGAAAAAATATTTCGGCAACGTCACGTAATCCAGTCGCCGGAAAGCTGTCAAGGTGTGTATGAGGGGAGAAGTACGTTCTATCCCTGAGAGGAATACCACGCTATTGTGCCAGGAGTTACAGATGAAATAAGCTTTTTTCTGGGAAAACGCTCCGTGTAATATTTTGAACGCTACACTACGTATCAACGCCATATTCTATGTCAGAATAATATTCAGTCCGTGCGAAATTGTTCAAAACAACGACCATGTTGATGGAAGCTTTTCTCGCCTGATGCTGATTCCGGTAAAGATTACGTGCAATAAGCTCCTTCGAAACACAAATAATGGTGATTCATCCGTCCACCTCATCGAAGGCGCAAAGCAAGCTACAGTGATCTTATTCAAACCACCAAATTCTGCGACGGAACCGCAAGAGGATGCTAATGCTTGCTGCCACGGAGCTCCATAGTATGGCCCCTTCGGAGTTCTGGTATGAGGTATTGTATTCATGAAAGTACTAGAGCGATGATGATGGCATTTAATTAGACAATGTTATGCTTGACCAAGGTTAGGTTCTTTTTTGCCCTACTTGTCTCGCTGAATTTTCAAAGCCCTACAAATATCAACAGCAGCCCTGATGGGCAGGCCAGAGTGGTAATTTGAAGAAAGCCTGCAAATTTGGCTCAGGCAGAGGTCTATATTTTTCCGCTGCATATTTTTCCTCTGAGCGTGTTTAAGAAATACTGGTTTCTTGAGCCTCCTGGTTATTCCGCCACTTTTATGCAGCCATTCTCAGTCTAGGCAAAGTTTTTTTTTCTAATTAGTTTTTTTTGCTTTTTTTCCGACATCCTATTACGATCCAAGATAACAGCATTAAATATACAGGCATGTATTATCGGCCTCGACGCTTTTGCAAATGAAGGTTATGTATGTTAGACGGCCGGCAATTATTCGCAATAAGAAACAGAAAACAGAACGAGGGATGCAAGAAATATGCAGTGTCTGTAGGAGTCCAAACACAAGCAGTAATTTTTTATTAAGACTTGAGGCGGAGCCAGGGAGAGCCGCGCTGATGAATGCACGCATAGCGCAAATAAATGAAGGCTTTCAAAGCAACATATATGAATGCATGAAGCATTTGTTTCTCCCCGCACGTGCAGAAATTTAATCCACAACCCGCTAGTCCTGCATGAGACAATCGAGCTGGGACTTATGAACTCCGCATCATCGACACTTGGTGCAACGCTACGCAAGTCTTGCCCCGCTATTCTTCATCAGAATGAAGGAGCAGTTGCCAGGGCCGCACCGTCAGCGATGCAAGTAATGCCATCTGGCAGAACAATAACTAATGCAAAAAAAAGAGCCAGCTCCTTCCAGCCAACTGTCCTGTATAATATTTAACGGTCCGGTTCCTTAGAAAACGTTGTCGCATCATGCCTCGTTGCCGCCGGCGCCATGCTCTGCTGAAAGTACACGAAGCTCTCAAGCGGTCTAAAGAAGAGAAGCCCAAGTAAGAGCGTGACTTCGCCTCGTTGCCCGGGAGATGTGCGTCTCCGTCCGTGTTTGATCCCGCCCGCATCTGCCGCTATGCGATTGCACAAGAAGCGGAGAGCTGCGAGCTGTCTCGTGCACTGTCATGGTGTTCGTGATGAATTCGAGCGCAATGCTCGAGGGATTTTTTGCGCTTATAGGTGCATTTCGGTGAGTGCGGTTTCCGCGGCGGGCCTGACTCCGTGCGATAAAGATAATCCTTTGGCACCAATCCTTCGCTGGATCATTAGAGGTAAAAATATGGTTCACTGAATTTGTTTAACGTGCCGTCTGCGAGAGCACGTGGGAACTGACGGGGAACTTTGTATACGATACCGGGAAACAGCTAGAAACAAAAAGACGGAAATTGATCTAGCGACACCGATGTGCTAGCAAAAAGTTTGATCCAATCACTTCAGACTCATGCCTTGCTATGTTGAGCATAGATTGTGACCTAAAAGTTCCTGGCGAGGTCGAGGCAACAGAAAGGGCCGAAGTTAATAATTAGGACTCCGGCCACGTGAGCGGCCGAAATATTTGCAATGGCTATCCACCATGCTATCTTCATAGCTGACGAGTATTTCAAAAAATGATCAGAATTTTTTACGAGCATTTTGAGAACACACTATCTATAGCAATATGAAAACTGGAGGCAGAGATAGAAAGCGTGAAATAATTACCTTTTCGGAACCAGGTTATTGGTAGCCGAATCAAAATCAGCTCTGAAACGTGTTCTTTGAACACAACTTTCGAGTTCCCGGCTTCATGGACCCACTAGACTTACAATAATGTGATCTTACATTTTGCTTCCTAGAAATATTCACTGAAAAAAACGCAGTGGTAGGATCTGCATACGTCGCCTCTTTGTAGCAGTTTTAAATCATACCGTTTTTTTTCGTTTCTCGTTTAAATTACCGCTGTTCCAATCAGAAGGTTTTAAAATAATGGAATGAACGGTAAACTTGCAATCTCTACGACTGCTTTTCCGTTCACAAGGGAATTCATTGTATGCTTTGCTTTGCGTGCCTTTCACCCATGCGCCCATTTTCTTTGTTCATATTCATCCATCCCTTCACATTTAAGCTCATTTGCGAGACAGCGCTTGCAATGTCTACTCTTCCTGTGTACTTCGTCCATTTTGCGCTGAATGTTGTTTCCAAGACGACAAGAACTATGTGAATAAAGCAGCGCACTATGCAAGATTTTGTTCTAAATTTCTTTCCAAAACTACGTTCGAGAATACGTTTTATACGTTCCAATAATCGCAGCTCTGTTCCACATGCCTCTCAGATGCTTGGTATTTAACCCATATAATAGGACGGCGAAATCGGCTGTATTCTTGGCCTAGTAGAACGCTCACCTTGCTCCCAACGTTTTGACTGCCATGGCAGGCAAACAAGTTTTTCTTCTCTTCGTTGTTGCACACTTTGGACTAACCGTTGCACCCCTGCGTTCCTCGCTTCGGACGAACAGCTGCTCCGTAAATCCGTAGCAGTCTAACGGTTCAACACCTAAAGCACTAATGGCTGTGACAAGGCAGTTCGTCCCCGAAAGACGAGCGTGTTTTGACCCAGAGGTTGAAAAACATTATTAGAACGCGAATAACACACAGATGACCGCCTACTGAAGGGTACTAATGACACGTTATTTAGATATTGTAGAGTTTGGACACGTTTGTGAAGAAGTTTCTAGTAAATTCCGGGCTTTCACTGCCTCCTCGTGTTTACTGGCGCTAGTGTTATTGCGCTTTAATTTTATTCACTATCTATTGTTCATCGCCGCTAACACGTACCTTTACGTTTTTTTTTTCATTGCCGCCAGGAGCTATGGAAGCGGATGTTAGGCACTCCTTAATGAGGAAATGATGTCTCGGTCTGAGTGATTTCGTGATGATCGGGACTTTTCAGAAACATTGAGGTCCGTAGTATGAAGTCCCAGAAGTTCCGATGGTATTCATATTCGCCTATTGGTTCTGCATTTCTCAAACTAACTAATACAGATTCCGTGTGTGTTTATATTACTGCTGGCGTGTTGCGCTCAGTGTTCCCGCGCACAATTTAGACAAACGAACAGTTATTTGTGTCTGTCTGCCTCTCTGCTATCTAAGTCCGCCTCCTTGCCAGCTGTCGCCGTTATGAGACAATAAAAGGAAGAAAATCTCTGACGCAGAATAACCAAACAAAAGTGAAATCCTGCCGTGCACTTCATTTTGTTCTTAAGAACAAAAAGCGTGCGTGCTTACCGCTTGTTAGGATGGAGAGGTGTTGTGCTGCCTTGTGGTGGCTTTCATTTGCAAGACGGCCAGAGTAGACAGAAACACAACCGGTGCTGAATCACTTATGAAAGGTTGAGAATTGTCCACCACGGGAAGACCTTCAGTCGTCTGCACGTTCTCAGTCGAGACGCGCTTGATGCACCTGACACAGTTGACAAGCCTCAAAGCAAGATATAAATCATCGTTTCATGCAGTTTGGTTTCATGTGGTTTAAGGTTCTGCAGTGACTCAGGCTATGGGGTACGCCTCAGTGCAGTGCCCTCGAGAGCGCTCAATTGAACAGGCAAAAAAAAAGAACATTGATTTTTCGAAATACGAAAGAAAACTGTGTCTAAACAGTACTGAGGAAGTAATATACAAATATGCAATAAACACGCCTGCTAGGATTTAATATTGTTCGTTTTAGGGTCCCTCGCATCTGGTCGCTACTGTCTGTCTGTCATTTGCAGGCTATCAAACAGTACGCTAGACCTGCTCAGAGATGGAACATGTTGCGGCTCAATGATGACTAGCGCTCAACTTATCAGGTAATCTGCAAAAGAGATGAAGAATTGTTGTCTAAAAGATGATTTCCCCAATCTTACCTCTCTCACCAGCCACGGAAGTCTTGCACAGAACGAGAAAAAAATGCAAAGACAGCAACGACACTCAAGGTTATCATATGCATTTCCTCACAGTGCATCCTCCCCACAAGGCGGTACGACCGGTCCTCTGTCTGTGAGATTCTAACAGCCTAAAAAGCATCTACAAAGGCTGCGGTGAGCTATATCTCGGCACTAGTACTACTGCTGACGCATTAGACAAACGTTACAATGAGTAAAGGACTAAAAAAAAAAGCAACATGGGCTCCCACTAATCGCAGCTCCTAGCGTGAACCTTGTGCAGGGCCAAATACCTCGGAAGAGGACGTTGACACGTTGCCTAGCACTCCCGACTGCTACCCAGATTAATGACTACGCATCACTGCTCCCTTTGTTCCCCTACTGCCGGCCCTGCCAAAAACAATTAGCTGCCCTGGAGTGTGAAGATTAATCTATGCGCTGAAGCGCCACACGAAAGGCCAGGGGGAAAACTGACGCAAGAGCATGGGAGTAGAGACTACATCCTCCTCCTCCCTGTTGTTTTTCGTGCACTGCAGAATTGTTTTTGCTTCTTCCTGGGCGTTGAAGCGAGTTTTGTGATCTGCAGACTCAATTTATCTACATCGCCTCTTTGGAAAGCTCCCATCTTAGCACCACATTTGCGGATCCCGAACGGCTCGTTGCCAGGTAACGGTATGTCTGAAGCATGGCAGGTCTCCGAGTTCACCGAAACATGTGAGTCATTAAGCAAGGCAAGTTTCAACATTCACAGCTTGAAATTTAGCTTTCATAAATTATGCTTTCATAAATTTAGCTTTCAAGAACAAATTATGGTACACAAACTATCGAACATCAGATTTCAAAATTCTGCAATTCCTATCCAGATATAATAGCTACTGCAAAAAATGTTTCATCTCTACATCAGTTTAGGCAAAGAGCACGTGCCTTATTGTGTCATTGATGTTCTGGTTTGTCTTTTTTGTTTTGTTTTTGTTAAATATTCCTGTTTCTTCATGTCGCTATTAAGCAAAGTGCCATTTATTTCTCGCAGCTTGTGCATATGTATATTACATGTAGAATTATATAATCATCTGATCTGATCGTGATTAGGATGTATGATTATGGCGATATGTTATGAACTACTGCCTCTGCTGCGCCCGGTGAGACCAAGACCTAGTCAGGAGACCAATAGTCTCCTTTTGTCTTGCCTCGTGGGCAATACTTGTATTGCCTAAAAAATGAATAAATAAATAAATAAATATCTTGTTGACAACGTGAGGAGCTAGCTTCGATATCAGAAGTTTGAAGAGGCTAAGTAAAAAGGCTTTGAGCCATTAATGAAGCTGTACATGTAAATACGCAACTGTTCTGCAAGCTGCTCTTGTGCTTTCACCAACTTCTTCTGTTTATTTTCATGTCCAGCAGATACTGCCCACACATCTTTTCTTCTTGGCGTCACCGTAATTGTTTTTGTGATATCTTCAGTCCTTTGATAATGGCTTAAAATTGCAAAGGCCTCGTCACTTGGGCTTTTTCATTTGCGCGGGCGCGAACTCTTTTATAAACGCCGTAGAGGCCCGGCCTACAACATGGCGGAAAGCCACTTCTTGTGAGTAGGGGATCGACGATGGCTCGAAGGGCGTGCGATGAATGCTACTCCGAAATAAATATGTTACAGTTATCAGCCACTAGCGCCGCGCGCACTCGTGTTACTTTACAGAGTACAGCTTCGTTGCACATTCATTCACACATTTTATGACGGCTGCATCAGGTTCTCAATAAACATCAATAGTTCCAGACACTTTGCTGTTCAGACAGTCCATTATCTATCTGTAGCTGTGATCACATTGCTGAGCAATGTTGTCATAGTGGAGATGCTCAGTTTTGATCTTAGCGTGGAAGGTGATAATTAGTTTTGATATATGACCTGTTATTTTTTATTAGTTTTGTAGGGGCCATATTATGGGCTCTTAAGTGTATATGTGTCATGTAGGATACATCCATCATTGCGGCCGACATGAATACCATCTGAGCGGTACAACCAGCCGTGTGTGAGGTCTTGCATTTTGTTTGGTCAGCCAATCTTTAGTACTGCATGTAAGGACCTAAAGATAGGTTTAAGCAGATGGCTCTATTTTTACTTATACTTCGTCCAAAACGTTATTAAACTTCTATAACTGCCTGCAAAACGCATTATTTGCAGGGTCTATATATTCGTATTTTATGATGCAATGTAGGGGTGTAGCCGAAATACTGAAGCATGGGCTTACTATCAAGTGAACAATGCCGGTATAAAATCGGCTGGTAATTGACACTGTCCAGAAGTTGTATAAGAGGATACCTTCTGGTTGAAAACATTTGTTCGTTGTTGGGCCATTTACACGCTTCTCTGAGAAAGCGTCTTGAAGGAATTGTGGAATAATCAGGCTTAGAATACAGTGCACGTATTAAGTAGAACATCAAAGCAACCTAACTGAAATAGCTCCGCTCTCGAACAACTGTAAGCCAAGAGAACAATGTGGCCATTGAGCTCTCTTACTGCGACCTTTCTTTAGGCTCTATTACATTTGTGTTAGTAGTTTCTGCTCGCTCACTCTTGGAAGGAAATGGCTGTTGGCGTCAAAATACTTCATGTCGAGCCTATTCCCACGCTATTGCGGCGAATGAGTGAAACGACCATAGTCGCACATGGTACTCACCTTGTCATGCTGACTTCATGTCGAAGTCGCTCTGCAATGCTGTGTGCAGCCTGTCGTACTTTTTGATTTCAGGCAGGTAAAGTAAGCGATATCTATACAAGACCAGTAGAAATGAGCTTTTCCAGGCGTGTGAATTTCCATCGTATGGCTCCATAGGACACGGCTGCTTCGCGCACTTACATTTCGTGTGCTGAGGAAAGAGTTTGTGCATTGGACTGGCCACCTGAAATGCAGACGTGAAAATGAAGCGTTTTACGATTACACTTGATTTTTGCTCCCAGCAACTTATTTCTGAGAATATCGGATGTTATTAATGGAGCAAGGCCTGGAAGGAATACTGTTATTGCAGTCAGGAGGAAACACTTGGCCTTTTAAGAGTTCTCTTATTGTGCAAAAAAAATATAAATTCACTGCGAACACTTTGGATTCACAAGAGAGAGGTATGAGGCTAGTTGGCACTGGATAAGAACCGAAACAGCGCAAAGAGCAGGAACAAGAACAATGACACACGCAAGAGCGATCGTGTGTGTCTCATTTTCTGGTGTTCCTGTTCCTCGCGCTGTTTTGTTCGTAATTTTCTTTATTAAGAGCGTGCTGTAAACATTCAAAGTTTGATTCCTTGGAATTCTGCATAAAGTTAATTCCTTTGATATTCATCGCTGGGTACTGCAGCGTTCCTATTGTTTTCTTAAGTCAATATCCAGCTTAAAAAAAAACTGAAAACGCTGTTACATGATCAGGGCTGCTGACATAATGCGCAAACTACACTGCCTTGACAAGAAAACACTCATCTCCAGCCGGAATTAAGCAGAATGAAATGTAAGCTGTTTAATATATCATGTGTAGATAATTACGCCACACATGAGCATGAACGTATGCAAGGTGCTTTTCGTCCATGCGCATATGGCCTTGTGGCAGCAGTAGAACGAATGAAGTTTTTATTTTTGTGACAAACTATTTACTAGAATACAAAAGGGAGAATTCCAAAGGCAGCGTTTAGAATCCCCCTATTTCTCACACACTGTTCATAAGTACGAGGAACCCGCTTGGTGCGCTGTATTGTAGCTTTGCTCTCTTTTCCTTGAACAAACTTGAGCCGACCGGAATGAGTATGCTGCTTTTATACGCTGGACGTGACGCTTAGGTGCACGTGACTATACCCTTAAGAGTTTCGTTAAGAAGTGCTTGTTTTTCCATAGTAGCGGAAACAAAACTGTAACCATTCCTCGCTTTACCTGCGAATGAATATACTGGTGAAAGTGAAGATAGTGTTTTCACATCGGATTTATGATGGAGGGTCTATTTTGTGTACGTGTTTACGTAAAACTCAGACCTGTTTTACGAAGACAAATCTCACTGCTCTAATATCTGTAAACTGCGTGCGCTGCTGCGTGTGCTTACTGAACGATGCGTAGATAAAAACGTTTTTAACGCTTTTGCTTCGAGTCGCTGTGGGATGTTAAAACCCCATAAGCCATAAACGATTGCGGTCGTATGACGTTCAGCTGGTTAAAGATAAGGCACAGTTTTGATGCAGAAAACGCATTGAGTGCGTTTCGTTTAGGCAGCTGATTTTAAGCGTATGCGCACCAAGAGCTCTGCGACCGGCACGTTCATTTATTTTGATTTGTGGTTACTGCTATGCATTTACGCTGTACTAAACTATGGGATGCTTCTGCCATAAACAGCAGCGTAGCGGCAGCACCGCAGCGACCATGTTGCCTGAGCATGCTTGGCTTGCTTTGCAGGTCCTGCCGCTAATCATCAACTGCACTGTATCAAACGATGAACTTCCAGCCCTGGCGTCAACAACTTTTCCTGAAGCAAGTGACATCAGCAAGTGGAAAATTCCGGCAAGCGAAACGTCATCTTCCGGCGGCGATCATATAAAGCCTTGCCTGCAACCGATGGTCTTCAGTGGGAGCGGCAGCACCGCAGCGACCATGTTGCCTGAGCATGCTTGGCTTACTTTGCAGGTTCGTTATTATTCTTATGCAGCTAATGTTCGTTCAAACTGTCTTTGTCTAATTGTACTGCCGCTCCCAGCGAAGTTGCGTGAATGTTTTCTTATTGTGTGGTGTCGCGTTCTGCTTATGCTCTGCGGTGACATTGAAACCAATCCCGGTCCAACAACAGAGGCCATGCTTCAGCTTATTTTAGACAAGCAAACTCAAGTTGAGGCTCGGCTGGCTGATATTGAAAGCAAGTTAGAATCCTTCAGGGACCAGTGCACTAAATTGCTAACACTTGAAAGTGCTGTTTGTGACCTTGAGCGCACTGTACAACTCCAGCAACAAAAGTTAAACGAAATGGAAGACAGAGCCAGACGCAATAATATCATTGTATTTGGTGTGTCAGAGGAAGCGAATGAAACAAAAGCAGATATCGAAACTAAAGTGATAAAGGAAATTTTTTCGGAGCAGCTGGGCGTTTCTGTGACAACACTGGAAAGAATACACAGACCGACTAGTGCAAAAGAAGGTTGGCCGAAACAGGCCCATAATCATGAGGCTGTATGATTTCCATGAAAAAGTAGCTATATTTAAGAATTGCAGCAAACTGAAAGGTACCAGTGTAAGTGTTCCTGATGACTACTCACAGGCAACTCTACAGAAAAGAAAACTTCTTTGGGAATCCGCTCAGGCCGATAAGGATGCGGGGGCGAAAGTTAAGCTCGTGCATGATAAACTGATTATCAATAGCTCTGCCTACGTCTGGGACCTGAAAACAAATACCCGTGTAAAGCTGCCAGCCACCCAACTGAAAGCATCCAGTTCTAGGGAATGACACAAGAAAAAACATGAATTAAGATTACGAAACATAAATGCGACAGTTATCGTAAATAAATCAGGACCCCTCGAATGTTTAACATTACTGCACAATCCCCATGTCATTGCCGTGACTGAGACGTGGCTGCACGACTATATTCAGAGTGAAGAAGTTTTTCCTAATTCGTATAAAGTGATGCGCGCTGATATATCAAACAGAGGTGGAGGAGTGGCACTGTTAATCAAGAACACACTGCAGTATGAACCCTTGCCCTTTATTAGGGATCATGAAAGTGTATGGTGTAAACTAATTTTAAACGATTTGATATTAGTAATTGGGGTCATTTATAGGCCACCAACCAGCGCTGTCGAGTACCTCCAGAAGATTGACGAACATTTAAGCATTGTTACTAACAATAGAAGCAGAATTATACTTGTAGGTGACTTTAATTTGCCAGGCGTTAATTGGGAAGCACAAGTTTCCGGGCCCACAGATAGGTCTCAGGCAGACACTATGATAGAGATTATGACGAAGTATGGTCTAATTCAAATGGTCGATAAGCCCACGCAAACTCAAGGGAACTCTCATTCGCTCTTGGACTTAACATTTCTGTCTGCAGAGGCCTTTGAGTGCAGAATAGATGTTGAAGATGGTATTTCCGACCATAACAGTGTACTTGCTACCATTAATGTTAGCAAGAAGTGTGCCTCAAAACAGAAGACTGGAAACATTTACAATTTCCGCGCAGCTGATGACACCTCAGTTATTGACTACTTGGAATCTGCCTTTTACCTGATACCACAAAATGATAGCGTTGAAAACTTACGGCATTACTTCATCTCAACAGTGAGGCATTGTTTGAGGCGGTTTGTACCTCTGATAAAAAAGCGATCACGTAAACCGAATCCTTGGATTACTCGCAATATTATCCATTTAAAACGCCGTCTACAACGTGCGCGGAAAAAGAATCCTAAGCAATGCTATGTAATTGCCACTCTCAGTGCGCAAGTGCCGACAGAATTGGAAGCCAAAACACATTTCCTTTCTACAACACTGGCAGAATATATGCACAGCGCTCCTCAAAAATTTTGGAGCTACCTCTCTGGCTCTAACACAACGATAAACGGAGTAGTAATAAACGGTACTTTAAGCTATGAGCAAAGCAGAATGGTGGGCCTGTTGGTAAGACATGTCAAGGGAGAAAACCAGCCAAAAAAAGACGGCCGTTGTCCTGTGTCGTTCTCTTCTTGTGTTTCCGTCTTTTTTTGGCTGGTTTTCTCCCTTGACTTTAAGCTATGAACCGAAATTAGTCGTCGAAGCCTTTAATAGATTTTTGTGTCGGTATTTACTCCGAAACAGCATTTACATTCAAAGAAAGCGCTAAGCACCCAGCAGCACGATGGCATTGTCATATCACGAGAAGGTATTCTTTCATTACTTTTAAAACTGGATTCTAAGAAGTCACCTGGTCCTGATAACATACCCAACGAATTTCTGAAGCGTTACTGCGAATGGGTTTCCTATTTTTTAGAGATTATATTTATAGCATCATTACGTGATAGCACTTTACCGGGTGACTGGCTGTTAGCAAGAGTTGTGCCTGTTTTTAAATCTGGTGATAAATTTGACGTTTCAAATTACCGTCCTATATCTATCACATCTTCTTTATGCAAAATGTTAGAGCACATAATATGGAAATACCTTGCAGAATACATTGAAAGTAAACACCTTTTTTACAGTAAACAGCATGGCTTCCGTAGCCGTCTCAAGACAATAACACAACTATTTGAAATTACTCATGCTTTTGCTGCAGCCATAAACTCAAAAGAGCAAGTAGATGTCATTGCAATAGATCTCTCTAAAGCATTCGACAGAGTGTGTCATGGTAAACTTTTACAAAAAATGCATGGGATGGGTATCGATGTGCAAATAATTAATTGGATTCAGGCTTACTTAAATAACAGAGAACAATTTGTACCAATAGATGAAGAACGCTCATAGACTTCATCGATATCCTCTGGTGTTCCGCAAGGGTCAGTTCTGGGTCCTATGTTGTTTTTATTATATATTAATGATATTGCGAATGACATACACCCTCTCGTCGAAGCGCGCTTGCTTGATGATGATATTGTGTTATTTTGTCGCGTAAAATGCCTGCAAGACCAGATTCTATTGAATGACTCCTTGAAGGTTGTGTATGATTGGTGTGTGAAATCGGACATGAGCATTAATTATGATAAGTCAACTTCTATGATTGTGTCGAACAAAAAGACTCCATTAGTGTTCCCATACATAATTAATAACAGAGAACTAAAGCGTTCTAGTAAATAAAAATATTTAGGTATCACGATTAGCCATGACAAACTGGAGTGATCATTTGTGGAGCAGCTGAACGAAAACTTGGATTCCTAAGGCGGAAGCTAAAAGATGCACCATCGGATGTCAAACTACAAGCATATAAATCAATAGTAAGACCAACTCTGGAATACGCAAGCATAGTTTGGGATCCGAATCAGAAATATCTTGTAGATAACGTTGAACGTGTTCAAAGATTGGCTGCAAGGTTTATATTTTCGTCTTACCGAAGAACGCAGTCTGTATCAGAACTTCTATTACGAGCAGAGTTACCAACATTTGCTATTCACAGAAAAATTGCTGGGCTAAAGTTTTTTTTATCAGCTTTATCACAATATGTTCAGTCTGGATTCTACCTTGTACTTGCGCCCACCCGGAAGACTGTCATCGCGTACTAACCATCCCTTCGCAGTTATGTCATACATGCCGAGAGTTGATGTGTATAAGTTTTCGTTTCTGCCTAAAACAATTATAAAATGGAATAACCTTGATCGACACGTATTCAACAAAACTTGTTCACTTGAAACTTTTGTAAAAGAGCTGGAACTGTGTTGTACTGAATGACTATACCATTCCCACCCTGTAACAGCCCGCAAGGGCTAACAGTATTTAGAAATAAATAAATAAATGCAACAAGTGAAGTCTTTTTTATTCCCTATACTATGTAGCCATTTGGAGAACATTCAACACTACGGTCCAAGATCCGTGGAAAGTATGACATCGCCGCTAATATATGCTGTCTACGAAAGCCTGTTGGAGCCCACTCCTAGAAATCAGTTGCTGAAACAACTAGCCATTCTCCTTCCTCCCGGTTGAAATTTTTAATGGGGTATGACAGCTTTCCCATTCACAAATGAGGGCATGGTAGAAGAACTGAGATGCCGCATATTGCCTCGAACAGAAACAAAATCGAAGCGACTGCCGTGTATAAAAAGGCTCCCAGGATGCATAGCGCCAAATTGTACTTTTTGGGCGTTATCCCCTATGTCTATACTTAAACAAACTTCCTTCGCGAGCAACACCGCGGCAGGCCGCTTACATGGGCAGAAAGGGACGGTGTGTAGTGTGTGATTTTCTGGATCCTGCATTTTATGAGGTTCAGTGTCAGTGCGTGTGAAGGCGTGTGTTTTTCTGAACAAGAAACCGTTGTCTGTGAACGATGCCTTCACTTTATTGTGTGACAGGCTGCCGCAGCTCTGCTGCAGGAGCACTGATTAAAATGTCGCTTTTTTTCTTCTGCCTGACGTCGACCTGATAGAGATCTGGAGACCCGTCATCCGCCACAAAGAAGTTGGGAGCTCATATTTCGACTGGCCGAAAGTGCGTGCTTGTGAGAAGCACGTCGATTCCACGGACATCGTTCAGCTCGGCGAGTTCATAGTGAATGGGCATGCTGTGTCGTTGCGCTGCCAGTTGTTCAAGCTGAGGTCTGAATCTGTTCTAGGGATATTCGAAAGTCTGACGAGATGCCTAATCGAGCCTAAAAATGTTCTTGACTATGGAAAAACCAATGCCGTATTGTGTCACACCTCTGCCCAGCTGCCGACGCTCCGATTAGCTCGTACCTGAACTACCCGGCCATTGACAATGCTTCTAAAGCTGCTAACGATGGAGAGTCTCGGCTTCAGTACATATCTCGATTGTACATGTCACTATGCATGCAGAGTACCCCGCCATTGGAAGCACAAAGTCAAGCCACGAACATCTGCTATGTTGAGGTGTCTTTTTGTGCCCTCCATGGCGTATGCGAATAAACTGTTCATTAGGAACAAAGGTTCGCTTTTCTATTCTTGAATGTACACCGTCGAAGAAGAAGGCGAGTAATCTGCGAATATAATTTCCATTACTCTGTTCAAGGACACCGCGGTACAGTGCTATGATACGTACCTAAGCACGCCACAATTCAGAATGGCGTTAATATAGCGTTGACATTACAAGCGCTATCATGACGAAAGGCGGCGTCCTATGTGGTGCTATGCAATCTCGCTACTGGCCATGGTTGGCAGGAGGCGAAAAAGGAGTAAAATTGCCTTCAGCGCTTGCAGAGAACAGGAGGGAGAGGCAGGAAAGTGGCTGACACGGGAAGAGCCCAAAACAAAAAAAAAATGAGCCCAAAAACATATGATGAGTAAGCAGTATAATTCTTCTAACAGCAAATATGACAAAAATCTGAAGAGAACTTAGCAAGTGTCGGACAAGCAGATAAGAGCAAGTACAAGATCAAATGCTGAAGCATCATCATCCTATATTGATGTTTAATCTCCTCGTGAAATTAATTCCATAGAAACAGCGGCAGTTAGCGACGCCGTGACATCGCGTTGCCACTCAAGATTGCAGGCTCATCTTCTCAAAACTGGAGTTATACGCTCACCGAAATGCAGCATTTATGAGCGGTAACGATGAAAAAATGAATTCCGCTGTGCTGCGGAAGTGTGGCAAGTGAAAGTGAATGTACTTTGGTGGCGAAAGGCGAACGCCGTTGTTGCGCCCATAGCAACAGCCAGCCCGATGGCCTGACGCATTCATCGGTTGCAGTCGCACAAGATGAGCTACGCATTGAGCCCTGTATATAAATCGCACATCGGCTAGTGCTCTACTTACCTCATTATACAGAGCTCACTTTTAAACTTAATCTTTTATCAGCTGAAGCCGAGCGAGCGACTTAAGCGCAGCAGGTATACAATAAGTGCCGTCTGTAATGTGGCCTTTGACTCATCCGGTAATGCACTGCAGTCTTGTGCACACTATAGGTTTTAAGCACATGACACGTTTGGAAGTTATTTATGTCTCCCAGTGTGCATGGAAAGTCTCCACGAAGCAGCCAGACGATCGCAGGTAGAGAGCCAGCAGTGGTACTAGTGGCAGCGCTCTTTCTCCATATGGGCACCAAGGGGGGAGGATTACAAAGCTTTTGCGACAGAATTCTCCACGTCTCAGTTTGAAAAAACTATTTAGCAAGATTTCGGGTATGACTACTCGTTAGGCTGCCGGCGTTGCCTACCGCCATCGGCTGTAGAATGGGGTGCCTGTCCAAACCTCAGCTGGAGCTTCATGCCCGTTAAATGTATTGAAGGACTCTGCTATAACTCGCCTACGCATTTTGTTTTAAATATAGAGCCATACGGTCATTTTATTTTAACTGTCTTCCCAGCAATAGTTTGACAGAAACTGGAAAGTTACGAACAGAAAAGAGCATCTTTAACATGAAATCAAACATAGTAATATTGAATATCAGCGCCACATTTCTTGGAGGAAAATATATGTGGATAAATTTTTAACTTTCACTAAGTAACTTGGATAGCTTCTATTTTGTTCATGCGTTTCTGTCCCCAAATTAGTCACATTTCGCCGCTCCTTCGATTCGTGTTTCACTCCTTAATTGCGTTTTTAAAAATTAAGTCACAATAAGTTACTGCACTCAATATTAAAAACTCCATTTCAACGTTAGCCAAGCTCTGGGAACATCAATGTATTATGTTATTTACGATTTAAAACATGAAATAGATATAGACATTATCATTTTCTAAAAAAAAACGACCTAAAATCAATGAAGTTGGATTTCGATGGTTTCCTCAGACATATTCACTGCTTGGGCAAATGTGCTTTATTTTGCCATGCACTAAATAAATAGGATTCAGGGAAGAAAAAACGTTGGTTTGATGCCTGTACGAGTGGAATTGCAGAGAAGTCATATTATCAGGAATCCTCGATGCTGCATTCCTCGCAAAGCAGTATTCGAAATTTATAAGTATCTGAGCTTACCCCACACCACCTCCCCAAAAAAACACCGAAGCTGCCTTAATATAGCTTAGTATTTAAAGCAAGATGTTTCTGTATAAAACGGTTGATTTAGGTATTGGTTGGAAAATAGGTAAACTAGGAAAAGAAAGCAGTAGTAACAACAGTACATATTTTTTTCGGGTAAATGGAAAGTAGCAAATATATTCGCTCACTTCTCTGACACACAGCAAATACGGCTTGGGTTGCATGCATAGCTGCAGCGAACAGAAGTGCATTTGAAAACTTTCCTCGGTGTACTTCAACACATCTGATCATTTTACGCACACAGCCAAACCATATGCAATCTTAACTGTAATAGCGGGAAAACGTCACCAATTTATTCGCATCCTAATAAAAGTAAACTCTTCGAGGTTTAGGATGAGTACATCCGAAAAAGTTTCAGAGGTCGATGATTAGAGGAATGTCCAAATGTTATCGATTTCTTTAGTGTTTAAGATTACAAACGGCAAGTACATCGTTCAAAGGCCCATAAAACAAGATTTTTTTCGCTAACTACTTAAAACAATTGAAGGAAATTTAGCAATGAATTTAAAACCGAAATTTGCAACAAATAATGAAAAAACCTTTCTGAAATATTACCTTAAACGCGCAAGCAATTCTCAGAAACAGAAGCCCTCCACAGGAATAGGCGAATATCTACGGCTGAAGACTCTGTTAGCATATTCTCTTCCCAGAAATATACAGGTATGAGCAAAAATCAGGAGGAATCACCCAGCGTTACTTTTTGAGTGCTTCTGATTTTTGAATTTGTACGGCAGTCATTCGTGCGTCTTTTTTTTAGGTTTTGTCGGCTAAACATAAAGATTACAATGCAAAGCTCCAGGCTGCTTGCGTGAAAAATTTCGAATCCTTGGTGCATACACTCTAAGTTTAAAATGGCGCAAACGTGCTATGGAAGATATTAAAACTAGAGGAGATCGGCGTCCACCAGAGGGGATTGATATGTGCACCACTTTAATAATGCTGCTCATCTCACGTTAGCACACAAAAAAACATTGCATTTAATTCTTACCGAGGCCAGCAACTGCGTCTCCAAGGTTCGCAATGAATAGGCATTCTTTCATTCGTTTTATATGATGCCCATCTAGAGCACATTTCGTTCTGGTTCTTGTTCGTTAAATATACAGGAATAAAAGACGATATGGTTCATGAAATAATCAGTAACTAGGAAGATGGCTAGTTAATATTTAATGACTCATACAGACCTGCACATATTACCGCACGTATGCACTAACGTTCACGAATGATGGAGTTCCAGTGGTTCCTTCACTAAGCCCAATCTACCATAGTGCCAAGTAAAAATAAGAAGTCAAAGAACAGCGGCGCTAACTTGTTTCGTAACGATGCGAATACGTAAGGCAATGTTCTCCGCAACAACCCGCCAGGACACAAGCGCATGAAAGTGGCAGCAAAGCAACATACGCTCACGTAGTGATCACGCTAACGCGTAAAGATGATTGCCACCGCTCCCGGGACCAAATGTCCGTGTAGCGATGATTTATTAACTTCAGTTGCCTATGTGGGACTCAGAGAGGTAGAAATGCTACAAAAACGAGGCACATATCTAACGCTAATGACAATAATGACGAAAAGGGCATCCAAAGTTAAACAAACTTTGGTTGGTTTTGGTTGGTTTTTTGAGTAAAGGAAATGATGCAGTATCTGTCTCTGTAAATGTCTCGCGTCTCGGTGGACACCTTAACCGTGTCGTAATGGAGGGAATGAAGGAGGGAGTTAGAGATGAAGAGAAGAAATTGTTGCTGCTTTCCTAAATTCCCGATCAATTGTGTGTGCCGGTCTCAAAAAGAAAACAAGCAGAGCAAATGAGAAATGAAAACATTCTCAAGGCTTTAAAACAAAGCAAATGCTTCCAGGTGCGCTATAAAGGAACTGGAAGATATGTAGGCGGAGAAACAAAAACGAAAGAAACATTCATAACGAAGCTATGTGTTAAGGCGCATACGAGGAGGACGCACGTAGGCAACTACGAGAAACGACAGGTTTTAGGCCCTGCGCAAAAGTAGCCCGAACATCCCATGTCGTGGGACAAAAGCTGAAGGACAAGCCAGTGACAGGTCGTCATTCAGGTGCAATGTTCTTGTTCGTTCTTTCTTCCGAGGTTTAAGGCATTCATAGCTTCTTAGACAGCTGCCTTGATGTCTGGAAGTCTATCCCTGAGGGCCGCGTTTCAGTGTCAACGTGTCATTTGCTGGCAGTAAGGCGATGGTTGAGAGATGAGGTACTCCAAAAAAAAACGAAAGCAATAACTATGTAGAAAAAATTCTTCACTTCTTGCAACAGCCTGGGCTTTAGAGAGGTGAGCGCTGGCGAACCTTTCTTAAGTGGAAATTTCGCTGCTAAAAGCCCACGAATAATCTAGAATTTAAATGATGGCTGGCGCTATTTACTAGGCTGACGGATATTATTCAATAGTTTCCCCGTGATATTTGTGATTGTTCTCTTATATTAAACCACATGGCTCTTCCATATTCAGCGTGTGCTCAGGAATCATATTTTAGGGTTACATTTTGCAGTAAAACTATTATCAGTCGTATTTACGGTGAACATTGGGTTTCTTGTAATTCGACTTTTATGTATGCAGTACGCCTCCTGAACAAAGTTTTCATAGTTTCTATTTGGCCTTCTTTTGTATTTTACGAAAACGGTCAGCATTCAATGCTATGCTAAGCAGTTTAGTAAACCCACTTCTGAGAAGTGAACATATAAGCCTTTTGACGCTATAGGTGCGCCAAGTGAAGAATCACATAGAGCCAGGCAACCAGGTTTATTTTCAGTTTGACACCTACCTATAAAATTCCTTTTCTAATTATTTCCACGAAGCTTTGTAAATACAACAGGGAGCCTTTAAAAACATGTTCACGCAGACATCAGAATAGAGCATGCTTCATTCACTCGAACATGCACTTTAAGACTGTTAAATTAGTCATGTCGAGTGGCAGCCTGTACATGTAAGCTAGTTTCGTTTGAATTAGAGGTACGGCCTCCTAGAATGAAAACCACAAAATGGTTTTTGTTCTCATGAGTTTAGGTGATAAAATGAATTCCACATTATAGAGATGTAGCAAGCTCGGGAAGCCGAGCGCCTCTCGAAGATTGACCGGATACTCCTCAGACCCCCGACAACGGCGTCATCAGCCGCCGCCTGGCAACTGTCAACGCCTTTGCGCTATTAGGATATTGCGAAGTGCTCAAAAACTCTGTCGACGCCTGTAGTTTAGGCGTGATGATTCGAACATGATACGAAATAACTTAGCTTTCACTGATGACTTAGCTTTCACTGATGGCTACATAGCGCTTCCAGTATCTGTACTGTACAACCTTCCCCCTAAAATTTTCCTTGAAATGGCACGTAACCTGGAGTAAATAGGAGAAAATTAGATTTACTTGATTGTCTTATACCCGGAAAGTGAGGAATTGTTATTGACGCATAGGTGAGAGATACGCGGTGCTGCGAAAAAAGCGATATACAATGACTTGATAAGGAAGCAAGCCAGGCCATTTCTCGCTAACTTAGTTGACTCTCCAGAAGGCGATATCAGGACACGACGTGTAGCAGAACACCAGTCAAGACCGACAACTCTCACTCCCATTGAGACCAACCAGAAAGACGACCCGTTAGTCGCACTTGCTAGTATGAATGTCTGCGTTGCCGACAGGATGCTTAGTCGAAAATCACACCCGTCTGGAACCCCTTCGCGGGTCCTAACACGTTCCAATTCCACTTTTCTGCATCAAAACCTTCCAGCTTGCAATATAAATGCGCTTCGTCTTGAGATATGCTTGATTTCTAACCAGACCGTTTTATGGTCATAAATGGGAGCGCTGTCGCACTTTAAGAAATCGTGCACATAACGCAAGAACTTACGCTAGATAACGAGATGGTGCGAGCTCCAAACTGAGCTCCAAAAAATGGCATGGGAATGCCGGACTGCATGCTGTTTATATTCGAACATGGGGAAAAATGTAGAAAAGAGAGCTGTGGGTTACTGCGCAGTTAGGAAACTTCGACCTTCTACAAGAGAAACAAAAGGCGCATTTGCATACGTATCGCCGTCTCGGCCCATAAACAAAACTTCAAAGAGCCTCCTGTGCTTTTTCCTAGGAAAATGTTAAAGAATAACGCATTCATAAAAAGCTGTTCGCATCCGCACATTTTTGCGTGTCTGGCATGGAGACTACTCTCGCATACTTCCATCAATTTGTCATGAAGTATTTCGTTCCTGCACTCTCCAGTTGCTCCATTAAGAAGCACTGCAAGACAAGGGGTATCATAAACAAATCTCTTGTACGTCTCGTATGTCGAACCAGTTTTCTTTTGCAAAAGACTTCTTTTTATGCGGTTTTCCGTTCACTCTGCGGGCTAAACCAGGCACCGTTTTTTGAACATATGAAGAGGGCATCATACCTTCTGTCCTTATTATACTCTCTAAACGGAGAAAAAGGAAAATTGAATGTAATTATTGTTCCTGTCCTATGTTTTTTTTCTTGCTATGTTAGATATTGATCTCCAAAAAAAGAGGCAGTATTGCTGAAAAAGTTCAGCATAAACACTGAACTTTCTCGCCCGTCAGTTGGCTAAAACTTGCGACGTCACATCGCAATCGGCTGCGTGATCACAGTTTCAAAGAGGATGAGGCTTTGGCCTAGCCTGAGAGTTCGCCGTTAATTTTCCGTTTCAAGTCGTCGCCATTCACTCATGCAGCGGCAATAGCATGCAGAAGTGACGCTATGATTCAAATATACTTTCTAACAATGCCGGGTGCAGCAAGGCTTAGAAATTAAGGTCATCCTATACGCTGTCACATCTACTGATAAATTTCAACACAGAAAGCCTTTCTTCAATTCGTGTTTTTATTCCTGCGTCTAGTACTGCTTTGATCGAATGCTTGAAGGCGGATAAATAGCAGTGCTACTTTCGTTAGCTACATAAAAATTTGAGTATCAGCCTTACACCAAATCACAACAAAAAATTAAAGATATACTGCCGCATTTACCTCAACAATTCCTAAACATAAATTCATGAAAGAAATTCTAATTTTAATACACGTGTAATAGCTTTCTACGGCTGCCTCTGAGTGCTGTAGTAACCCGCCGCTTATGATAATAATGATGGCATGTAGAGGGAAGCACAGTAGACGGCGCCAATTTACAAATGAGACCGCACCACTTTTGATATCTTTGCGGGTTAAATAAATTTCACGTATAGCTGGAATCATTCTCGGATATACATGTAGGTACTACGTGAGTCCTGCTGACATTTGTTATGAAAACGGCACGCTGTCTTGCAATCAAGTAAAATCTGAGCTCCTTGTATGGTTCGACTTTAGTGAGCGTAATAAAGCGGCTTGATAGTGCCCTCGGAACTTGCATATCACGTGGCTGATTTAACTTCAAGGAACACATGCACACATGTCGCGTACTCTTGTTCTCGTTCATATCAATTTTCTTGGATTAGCGCATGATGTCGAATGTTCTATGTAGCTATTTTCGCACAGCTGCTTAGCTTCCTGCGGTGGTCCTGCATTCGCTAAAAACAAATTAAATGTGTTTTTCCTCAGGCAGTGAGCCTGGATCGCACCTTTTTAGCTTAGCCCTTATATCAAGTGAGTACTTTGGATTGGAGCAGTTTTTGATGCGTTGTTTTCCTATTTTTCGTGCCAACACAAACTTCTAAATATCCGTCTCAGTTCTGTTTGAATTACTGAATTTGCGTTCGCGCCAGTTTTTCTTGAGATATTGAGCATCTGCGTACTACTCTTTGAAGAAGTGTTAGACACTGACGATTAGACAAACTGTCTCCAACCAATCTTCATCTGCGTCTAATTTTTCACGGTCAGAGCGAAAGAGGAAAATATCAGCAGAATCACTTATGAGCAACTCTTTGAAAGAAGAAAACTGTGAAGCGGCGAGGGCTGAACATAGGGTTCTCCAAGGTACAATGCTAGAGCGCTAATAAGGCTGCTAAATTTTGCGCAAGGACGCTAGTCACGGCAAGAAAGTAGTATTTCACAGAAACGGCACAAGTTTTCAGTTGGAGGTGTCTACGGCGCCGACAGAGCTGAGATGTGAGGAAGCCTCCACTGCTCTATCCGAGCAATAGCGCATAGAAATAGCAAGAAAGCATAGGTAGCAGCTGCAAGATAGCGTTGTTGGTAAAGCATACTTAAAGAGAGGAACTACGCAAAATATAGAGGATCCTTTAAAGAAAGAGACAGATAGGCGCTGACAGAAGTGCACTTAGAAGTTTTCTTTTCGTTCTGAAATTTTGTTAGAGACTTTTCATTACGCCGCTTTACAGAACTTTCATCGGTAATTCGTCAACAAAAATTCTCGCCGGTAGCTCCAGGTCATGCAGAACGCTGTCTTAGAACGCCAGGGATGTTCCACATTTGGTGGACAACTCTGGAGGGAGGTTTGACTTTGTGAAGCCATATTCAATATTCAGAGTGAAGGGAGGGTTTTATAAGAGCGCAGTAGAAATAGTCCGATTACGTCTTTGTCCAGGTGGACGACACATAAGTTACGAAAGTTTTTCAGTTCTTTATTTTTAAGAAAATTGTCCTGGCTGCAGCGGCCGGTGTTTATCAGTTATTTCGCTCAACAAAATGAATGCCTCCTAAAACCCTATGAATTTTGATAATTAAATCGCCGCGCTGCACTGTCGCGGTGAGCCTTTGTGTGTGCCGACAACCAGTTAAAAAAATGTAAGAGGGCATAGCAAAGTAGTTCCTTTGACTAAAATTCGGTGAGTCCCCGTAAAAGATCCCCAGCGGCACAGCGAAAGAACGTAGTCCAAGCTTGGTCGCCTTCTACTTTTGATCATTGCGTAGCTTGGTTAAATAGAGGGAGCTTTGTCGGGCATTGGCCTTTAACCAAAAGCGCAAGAAATGAGCCCGTTAGCTTCGCGATGAGGGCTTCTACCGGCACGTGGCATTAAGAAGGCCTTCTCGCGCATTGAAACTGTGTACACGTCCTCCGAGGACATTAGCCATGTGGAAAGCACCGAATCCGAGAACCTTGAATCTGCGTTCAAGTAAGCTCTAGAGATGGCCGTGGGCATACATTAGTCGCTGCCGTGATTAAGGCCAGAAAAGAAAATGCAGCACTGTTAAGATCCCTGAGCATTGCTACGGTATTAGAGAAGAAAGCAGGATAAAGGATTCCAATTTTTAGGGATAGGAGTTGTGTCATTGCCGAAGTCTTATCAAAGATACCTTATCTTGGGGTGAGCGAACTGATGAAGTACCTAAACCGTTACGAGTTGTTTGCTCACCACAGTAGTATACGTTAAGATCTTCATGTAATCTTCCAGTAATCAAAATGGTTAAATCCCTGGCTTAATCTATGTTAAAAGGTGGTGTTTTAATTTACGGGTTTACTATAGCATGCAAGTAAAATTTACTAATTCACATCACTCACAGCATGAACAGTAGTCTTACGACGCCCAGTATTAAAGGAAAAGTTCTTAACACCTTGCGCAGATAGGACATTCTTTTCAATGGACAGCAGTGCTTGCTCGACGTATTGTGCAAAAATTCTTTTTCTTTTGCCTTGAAGACTGGCAGTCTTAAAATGCGTGCTCTTCGGTGAACAGAATGTTACGTATTACCTCGAATTTTTACTAGATGCAGCAGAAGGCCTTGAACATTTTTCATGCCGTTTTACTTCAACCAACTTGTGCACGATTGATGCCTCCCAATTTTCAGTACAGACAAGAAGGTCCTCTTAGGTGACTATCTGTTCACCTATTATCTGTTCTGTTTGAAATGTCACTGATTTCTATATTTTGGATTGATGGCGACGGTGTCTATTTGAAGCAATGTCGTCTTGAAATGTCTGTTTATATATTTTTTTTTGGAATGTAGATTACGAATGGTGCTTTTTTACCCTTTGTGATAAGCACCTTTCTTTGTACATATGCAATGGCACGTTTCAACAATGTCTGGACCGTCTACTTTGTCACAGTGGCCATTTGTTAAATATGTTTTGCGGCGATATCTAGCGACGATTCCATTTATATCAAGCGTTATCATTTTGAAGTGCCTTCTTTTCCTTTTCCATTATTTTCTGATTTCTGTGACCAAGTTGAATATGTACTTTTATCTTTCTTTGTAATAAAATCTTTCCTAGCAAATGTGTCCGTGCAGTTCTGCACTTTGCGTAAAATACGCTACCTTCTAAGTGGCCATTTGATAATATTTTTTTCAACGCCCCTGGACTACCCAGCTTCGCACACTAACGACACCACGCTTCTGCGAACTGGATACACACTGTATATTTTATGAATAAAAAACCCTATTTATTTGTGTAATTAGTTATTTAAATGACCAGACAGCAATTTGCTGCTCATGTGAGCCAGTTATACAGGAAAATCACCGGAAATTGACTGGACATTGTAAATTTTATTGTTCAGTCTACTTACTTTTACATGTTCGTCCTTAACGTTCTTGATATGTCCACAGTTATTCTGACTTCATTTGCAAGGTTTTTTGTAACAGCTCTATGGTCAAACATATTTGGATACATACTTTTTGCGCTCCATGCTTTTCTACTAGCTGCTTACTTTGAGGACGCAGGCGGTTTCCGATTTCCTCTTTAGCGCAATGCAGCTCTGGCGGCTAGCCTCGAAACGACGAGCTCACGCTTTGTAGCTGTACGCCACAGCAATGCAAACATCAAAGCAGTGCTTTATAAAGTGAGAATACAGTGCTTGAAAAGGTGTCATATATTTTGTTTCTGTTATCAAGGTGTGCACAAAGATAACCAGGAATAAAAAATATGTAGAAACAGTGAGATAACCATTAGCTAATTGTAGATAACCATTAGCATGAGCAATAAACACAAGCTGCAACACCGGTGACAACCGGAGGAACAGATGGAAGGCACACAGCACTGATGAAGTCTGAAGCCCATCTTGCGGTCTTGTGTAGACACAGGCATGTAATGCGTTCCGCAACATGAGTACTATGTTCTGGGGTGCCTCGTAGATGGCATTAACCGCACTCCGGTATAGCCCATTACTCACGAACGAGCTTGCGAAGGACTTGCACCCTTTGTTCAGTACATTTTTTTCCGTTCTTCGAGCTCGACAGAGCTCATTGTCTCCGTGGATACTGTTCGGGCTTGAGAATCCTCCGCCAGCGGCAGTTGTGCTATTTTTTTAACTCGAGAGCAAGCTTTTTTCCATCGCTGTTTTACGCGTTTTGAGTGCCGCTGCAATCAGAATGTCGTTCGTGGTGTGTAGCCGACCGAGCGTCGCTGTTTTTTTCTTTTTCTTGGCTGTTTGATGCAGAATAGGGCTCACCTGCTCCTTATTGTCATTCGCGACGCATTGGGCCGCCTTGGCCGTTCCTCACACTCGAGTGCGGCGGCATACTGGTGACTTCGGCGACGCAGTAGCGCTTTTAAATTCCTCGGCACTCAACCCGCTCAATGCCACGAAGGCAGTGCGAATTGCGGAAGTCTTTCGAGCATTTCCATATACAAGTTGTTTTTCCATACCGAGTTCAAGTGTTTCCATACGCAGGAAATACACAAAGTATTTTCATACGCAGAAAGCGCGTTGCGCAAAGAGGCGACCACTTAGAGCTCGCATAGTGAAAGAATGCGGCTGGGGCAGTGATATCTCTGGCTTTGAAAAACGGAGCTGTTTCTGTTGCGGCAGCCCAGGTTAGAGTCCTGCTCAAGGCTCTAGTGCGCTAAGTTTTGTGAGCTAGATATGTGAAGTCTATGGTTCGCTTCAATTTCGGGATGATGTTACGGTCGATTTGATGAGGATATCAGCTAAACCATTTAAGCCTTAGTAACTTTTTCCTGGATGACAACTAAAGGGGAAGTATTCATATGACGTATACAGTATAGTGCGCCTGTGGCCCAAATGCTCGTAGCATTCGGCTACCTTGATTGTTGTAGAGAAATCGTAAGATCAGTACCTGATGGTGGTAAATTCTTGTGGCGCAAGGGCATCTGCTGTCAAAGAGCGCCATGGCACAAGGTAGATTCGTTTGATCAAGGTGGGGTCAAAGACCCATTTCCATAGCACTTCACCCTAAAGAAGCCGCGCACCAGGCCAGGGGAAGCTTGCACCCATTGTATCAGCGGTTGGTACCAGGCGGCGCAGGGGATCGAACGCCGCACCTCCCGCAACAAAACCTAACAAAAGTGCCTATCAACAACAATTACCTATCAAAAAAGTGCAAAGCATAATTTTCACAGGCTGAAAGCAGACGCCGCTAATGTTTATCAATGTCTCTTTTTAGCCCCTTGCTTCAAGAAAAAAGTGCATCAGTAGAAGAATCTTCACGCGCGTAAGTGTGTGAAGTTGCATGGCTGAGGCCTTTTACAGCCTAGCTAATGAGGGCGTGTTTGCCGGTTGACCGTAGGTGGTGGTGTAGTTTACTTGACCTCAGCTTGTGCACGTCTCGCGCTAACTTTGTCGTGTTCGGGTGGGGCGCTCACTCACCGGCAATTCAGTGATTGTACCTGAGTTCTCTCCGCGGTCAGATAACCAACCATGCACGCTGGCCTTGCCTCACGCAGTTTGAATCTCTTGTTGTCATTGGGTGAGGCGTGAGGTAGTAAGACACCGCAAAGCGCTTCAAAACGATTCTCGTACGATTCTTGCGCACAGCTGTAAACAAATGCTCTGAAGCACCGATATTATGGGTGCACACATTAAAAGAGCCGTTCCAAAAATATTAAGGCACTCATTAATGCAGAATAGAAATAGGCGTGATTAGAAGCTGGCTTATGCGCAAATACAGCACAGCTCCTTTGAACTCACGAGGCTGCGTGCGCATACAAGAACGAGGTGTGGAGACTGCGGAAGTACAAACCTAGCGCCGACGTAGCCAAGAACAAGCCCTCAAAGCTGCGGAAATACTCATATATGCATAAAAATAAAAAAGAAAAACTTCAAATCAAACCCAGAAGTCAGGCTCAAGAGTTTCGCTATAGTGACAGATTACAGATTACTTTATTTGCGATGTGTTTGTTCGTGTTTTTTAAAACACGGAAAGCAGGCCCAAATTCATTGCGTCTTTGATGTGTGACTTGCCTTTACCATATCAGCGAATCTGTGAAGGGTGTTTATGAACCGTTTAGGCTAAGTGGCTTCTAAAAAACAAACTAGTTGGCATATTTGGTTATCGTCGAGTGCTATTTGGAGATATTTCTTTGTTTTCCGTTCTGGCTAGGAATAGAACACGTCCCAGTAGATGTGTACCTACTTCAATGCAATGACTCAGGGAAATATATCTTTAATTATCGCGTAGTTAAAGCGCATCTTTGAAGCACTGTGACAAATGTTGTACTCCCTGTACCCCGCTCCGTTGTACCAAACCGAATTCTCTTTCGAGTAGTAGACGCGCTTTCCTATTATTGGCAATGACTAGAAATTCAATACGTGTGTGTTGCAATTTTTCCGTGACAGTAAATCTGGAACCACCATTTTTTCTTTTATTACGTTTGACTACCAACAACTTGTAGAGTGTATGCGCTTCCGACATCTTATTCGCGGCCTCTACGCGTCAACACACACATTGTTCGGCTGGAACTTTTTTCTTCAAACATTTTTAGCCGCAGGTACAAGATTTCATAAAGAACAGCTCAACAAAGAACAATGTTTTTCCTAACTAAACTCAACAGTCCACTGGTGGACACCTTTCCAGGGGTCTTGAAAGTAATTAAAAAAAAGTAACATCAGTTCTAATTCATATCTGAAAAAAAAAACAATTGCAGAATCTCCCAATTTCTGGGTCAAAATATTGGTCAATGATGCTCATGTTATCTAACTTTACCGACATTAAAATCAAGATCTTCTTGAAATGGACAACAATTAAACATTTTCTAATTGGGGTTTTCTAAGCAAGTTCTCTCTCCACATGAAGCGTTCAGCACGCATTCGTACATTGAGGAATCTATGCGATAAAGAAAAAAAATATTCCTGAAGACGTTTACCACCATGTACAGCGCACAATTAAAAAAAAATCTTTTCCCAGATTTAGTTAACCACATGAATACAACAGACCATTGTGGTAAAGAATCTAACTGCTGTTCGCCTATCTTCATATCATCGTTTAGAGGCACAAGTAGCGCCTACGCTGAAATTGTTCACAGTAGCGCCCAATTTACGTGCCTAACTTTAGGAACCCTCACATCCATGCGCGTTTGTGAGTGGCGGCGATGCAAGTAGTAGCAATGCAAAAGCTGAGTATCGAAGCCTGCTGTTAAGGGTGTTTATGCAAGAATGAGAAATCAATTATTCCGAGCATTTGGGCGAACATAGCCACCGGCCAGCGTACAGGTCGAGTGGCGTTAGCTTACTCATAAGGCACCGGCATTTGCGTGACGAACCTGTTTACCACGGATAAACCACCAAGACATGCAGAAAACCTATTCCGTGTGGCGCAGATGTGGTTCGGAATAGCGCACCGTGTGCCGCGCTAATGAAGAGTTGATGATGCCAGAAACTGATACTGAGTTGCATCTCCACGGGCTGTGCAGTGGTTCTATAATAGACAACGTGTGTTTCGGTGGATACACGTGCAATTTCCTCGCTCTGAATACCAGTCGTGGGTGAGACACGAGCAAACAAGGAGCAACCTTGGCCCTTTGTTACGGCCTGTTCACGTGTCCTTGTAATCCTCCTAATCAAAAAGCAGGATTTCATAAAATCTTTTAAGGCGAAAGCCTTTAATGCCTCATCGTTGTAAGCAGCAGTTGTCGACAGAAAATGTCACGCTTTTCAATTGGTCGAAACGGCCGTGACGTCACAGTGCGCGAATTTCAAACGGGGCCAATTGTACTTTGCCTAGTAACCATGCAACCAATTGAAGGGATCGTATAGTGATGCTCCAAGAAAGTGAGACTGAGCTTAGTTAATTGCTTACTTAACCAATTAGCCTAATTAACCTGTCTCGTCAGACCAGATAAACAAATAAAAACGAGTAAGAAATTGGTCGAGCTCTCGAATCGAACCCCGGTCTTCGGCGTGCGAGACGAGCATGCTATCCACTCCGCCATGCCAGCTCGATGGTTTGGAATAAACCAAGGCGCGTATAGTGAATACGGTGTCTTCGCTCACTCTCATCCTCCTCCCTTCCCTTCCGGCGAGGTTTAGGTGTCCACCGACATATGAGAGACATACATTTCCTTACCTCAAAAACCAATTTACCGACGAGAGAGGCGTAGAACCGAATGCGCGATGGCGTTCTATGGACTTCCTGGCAGCGTTGCAAGACGCTGTAGCGTTCCACTCTTAGAGGCGAAGCTTAACATCTTAGCCACACATCATTGACCACACTTTAGGTAAAAAAAAGTGCCCCCTTGAATTTTGACGGGTGTCCACCGAGATATGTGAGACAGTTCTTTCCTCAAATACAATTTTCATTTCCTTGATTACGGGCCCTCTTTGTCTTCTTTCACTCCCGCTTCCTCCCTTCCTCTACGGTGCTGTTCAGGTGTCCACCGAGATGACACAATCTCTGCGCCATTTCCGTTCCTCAAAAAGCGTTGCGTTCAAAGGGCAAGGCATCGCGCCGAACAGGTGGTGGCATTCCGTGGACTCCCTGGCAGCGCTACAACACGCTGTCGCGTTCCACACCTAAAGGCGAAGCTTAAGCGTCATTAATGAGCACTTAATTAGTATTCAGGCATTAATCAGTAATTAATCATTAATTATTGATTTGTCATCACAGTAATTAGTACTGAATTATATGTGACGCCACCAGTTCCACTGAAGCAGTCGAGGTGGTGCAGAATCGCTTTCGCCTCTACGCACTTTAGACAGTCAAAGTGCCCCCTGAATTTTTATTCAGATTGCTTAAGAGGCAATGGTAGTTAAATTGTTCCAGAAAGTTACGTTTATGTTTTTAAGTATAATGTCCCAGGATTTTTCAAGAACCTGTCAAAACGGCATGCTATTATGAGCATAGCAATGTTTTTAAGAACGCTGATCTACACAAATTACGTTTAAATTCGGCATGACTTGAAAAAGATGTAATTACATGTATGATGTAGCGTTTCAAACCTAATAGGAGCTTAATTCGAATTGAGGCTGATATTGACAGTTAAGCAATATTATCAGCTCTGGTTACGTTTGACTCACTTCTTCTAGTTTATGAATGCTGGGAGCCGCTTTCAATTTTCCTGATACTTTTAGAAGAGAGCGATGCGTCACATTATTACGAACCCACAAGAAAGGCGCTCATTTCGATAAAATCAATTCTTATTAAATATGAATCTTGGAGTCAGGCCCTGAGCAACACCAAAAAGAGCCCTGATAACGAGAGCTTAAATTCTGGCCAATAGCGAAAACAAAATATAGGAAACATGCACGACCTTGAAAATAGCGCCTTCGCTAGGCAGTCACATAAAACGACCGGAAGGTACATAGCAACCGGCATATCTTCGGAGTGCGATGAATCTAGCAAGCCCGAAATGACAATCTCAGAATGCACACTTTTTTGGTATGTGAGGAATGAGGAACTCTTCGCTAGCAATTAACCATTCACCTCTTTATTTTTGCCAAAATTTTCTATCTACCTGGATAATATCCAAAACTGCACTGCGGCACCTATTTCTCTGTTGCTCCTTTCTCTCCCACCGTCTTTTTTCTCTCACGGTGTCGTTCGGGGGATGTGACAGAATTACTGCGCCATTTCCTTTCCTCAAAACCAAAAAAAAAATATTTTGCATTGCCCGCAGTGCAAGACGTGAACAACAAGTTTTGAAATATATAAACTTAAATAAGAAAATTGAAAATGTTACTTTACTACCTCACAAGAAAGAGCACGTTAAGCGAAATGTCTTCCACAAGTTTCGTTGTTTGAGGTCAAGCAGTTGTTTCACAAATGATCCTTAGTAATAAAATTTGGTAGAGAATCTCAAGACGGTTTAAGTGTGCGAATGCGAAAGCATTAGGTTTTGCGCGGCCGAGTTTTTTGTCATTAAGGTTCATTTTGCGAGATGGTTCCTCTCAGTAGTTTGCTGTGCACGAAGACCGGCACACGTTCGGAGCTTCGAGCTGCTGATGAGAGCAGCGTCAACGCCCGCGCTGCATTAATGAGGGGCCGTGGCGACCGAGTGCCTCATGCGCGGGCGATCCAATCTTGACTCCTGCTGATGGGGATAGTCGTGACACGAGATGCATTACTGCACTGCTGCCGCTTTTCCTCCTCACCTTCCAGCCACCCCCACGAGTCAGAGCCGCAATGAGGTCGCCCGCATGTCGAGTTGGAGCCATACGTCACCGTATGTGCATGCGCCATCTATCGGCGCAACGCGAGCGCCTCACTCGGAGACAGCGTGATGACGGCATCTTTTTGGCCAGTCTCGGCCCCAACAACAACGCCGGTCGCCGATGGAATTTCGCCTGACGGGGCTAGCAATGCTTCCGCATGAAAATAAAAAAAGTATCAAAGATGATTCAACATTTCTAGGCTACTGAGAAATAGGTCGGAGCCAGAGCCGGCTTTCACTTCGGTTTTGGTTTCTCTCTGAGCTCGGTTTCCAGTGACAAGTGCGCATCAGACAAAGAACAGAAAAAGGGCGACACCAATGCAAGCTAGCCACAAATATCAGTTTACATTCTTCAGAAAACACGACATGCTTGTTTAAATTCTGACGTTTTTTTAAATATTCGTTTGGATAAAAGAAGCAAGAATTGAAAAACAGAAGCACAGCAACGTGAGACAGGAACTTTTTGGGTTCTTTTTGAGTTTTCCATAATTTTTTGGCTAGGTTTGGAGCTGCAATTGTAGATAACCGTTGTAAAGGAGCACGTGCAAAAGTTAAGGGCCCTAAACACCGCCGCTCCCCCCTTTTTCCCGACCCCCACGGAAGAAACAAACAAACATTAAGCAAAACTTCCTGAACGCTCCTCCTTTTAGCGACATCTGTTTTTCTATTTTGTTATCGTTTTTTTTTCGTGGTCATCAAGCTAGTAACGCTGTCAGCAACTGAAGTGCACTAAGCCTTGCCGCAAGGTTAGGCTATCTAAGAAGAGTTGGGAAATAATGCACTTGCAACGTGTCTGTTGTGCCACGTAGCTGCTACAGCGTTGTTTAACTTTTTATCAGTTCCCTGAAGTGATATCCGTACATAGCACAGAAATGTGTGCGCAGGAAACTTCCAAGCAGCAGTAAAGTGCTCGATCCAATCATGAGGGCTGTTCTCTTTGTCGGCATTTTTGGCCGTGGATGGTAAATCATTCAGTGCAACCTATGTACCTTTTTACCTCTTTCTTTTCGGCGTAGTTATTTCGTGCTCTGAGTATTCCTGTACGCCGATCCTTCCTTGACTCTGGGGAAATTCCAGGAACTGTAGGGCATAATTTCCTTGGCAACCATCAGTGGTTGTTTCGCAAGCCTCTGCATGACGCGGTAGTCCTTAGGAAAGAAATGCTTCTTCGTCGGAGGCAGAAAAGAAAATATTAGAGCCGGCCGAATGAAGGTAACACTTTCCATATATTGCTTATTTAAAATCTGACGGAAAGGTAGTTAGTGAAAATATAATGTCCACCCTTGAACGCCTGCAATAGTACGCCTCAAATCTGAAGTTGCGCTGGCACAACTAAGTGATAAATTTGAAACGTTATTCTATTAGTAACATCGTCTAGCAGCATATCCGGTACCTTTTAAAGATCTGGTATAGTTTGGCTTGGAGTTTAAGTATTTGGGCTTCACGCTTGCAGTGTTTTCTTCCTGTATGCATCGTTTCTATCGCTCTGTAAGTTCAACACTGTTAATTCTTTGCTGATGGCCCAAGTAGACGACTGCTTTCAAGAAACTTCTCAAGATTTATAACGGTCGCTTTCGGTCACTTCAAGCGCATTTGTTGTACCACGTGCTTCACTTGCAGTCCTTCAGTATTATTTTTGAAAAGAAACTCGTATATGAAATTAACAATTCATGCAGTTTCGGTAGTGGACGCCGCGAAAGCTTTCCGATTCGTGTTGCATCCCTGTTTATTCCCCTATATTCATGGTAAATGACGTTACTGTCTTATTAGCTTTGTTTATTCAGCAGCACTTACTGCTGCTTTCCCCTTCAAGAATCAGTCTTCACTTTAATACATACAGATGCCAGGTATCCGCATTTTACTTTTTCGAACTTCCCCACCATTCATTGCTAGTGCCATTGAGAATCCTGTTTTCGCTCTGTCGATCTGCGTAGTGACAAATAAGAGAAAAAATGGGCAGCGATATCAATTAGCAGCAAGTTCCGCACTCGTTAATCTGCCTGCTACCAAATTGCTTGCCTTGCTGCAATTCCGAAATCTACCAGCCACTCCCTTTTCTTCCAATCGTTTCCTACGTTTTGTGCTGCTTTTTTTTTCCCTTACTTATAGAAGGAGATTGCGTGCTGCTACTGGCGCCGTGGGGCTCGTCTTCCCGGTTCCGCTCCTTGCGTCTCCAATTCTCTCCGGCTCCTCAATGCTCTCGCTCTCTTCCACCCACTTTTTCCTCTCCCGCTTCCTCTGGGTCAAGGCTCGCTCGCATGCTCTGCATGCCAGGTCAATTGCTTTACGCGTGTAAAGGATTGGGGAAAATGCTGTAAATGAGAAAAGGGGGGAGGGGGGGGGGGAGTGATATAATAGCCCGAAGTGTTTCTAGAGAACGGTGAGCTTTGACGGCTGTTTTCGGCGCCCAAAGAAAGAGCCAGTCTTTCTGAGAAGCTGCCACGTTGCCTCCTATCCCCGCGCTGCTTTTATTTAGCTTTTTTTATCACCCTTTACGACGTCGGTAACGAGCACCTCGTCGTTTTAATGGCCTGATGCTCTGCTTCGTTCTTTAGCGGCGAGCACGTGCGCTATTGTTGTTAGCCTGTAACGTGAATAATGCAAATTTTCAGCATAAGAAACATACGCGTTATAAGGAGATCTTGAGGGCTGTACAACCATTGTTCTTACCCTAGATTGAAGGAGGGTTTACTCCATGTCGCGTAGCGGAGCTCTTGTATCCGTGGCAGCTTCAGTATTGAGAGGAGAAAGAACCATGGTTGCTTCAGCCTTCCAAAAATTTGGTATCTCTGGGGATGTATTACGAGTAACACGCCGTGGCCAAGAAGCAATCCACTCTGGGCTCAACTTTTGACAAGGGTTGTGTATGCCATATTGGCATCGCGTATTCTGTAAATTAATTAAAACGCAGTTTTTGAAGCGCAATGCATGTGGCAACTTGTTCCTCTCATATTTTGCAAGTGAACTTTCAAAATTAGGCACATACAAAAGGCCTATCTCAGCCCTAAACGAAAGAGAATTTTTTAGTGCATGCTACCTGGCCAGCCGTCTCTGGCCAACGCATTAATGTTTGTGCGATGTCAGTGCACGTTAAAGAACCCCAGGTGGTCGAAATTTCCGGAGCCCTTCACTACGGCGTCTCTCATAGCCTCAGTCGCTTTGGGACGTTAAACCCCAATAAACCAAACCAAGCATTAATGTTAATCGATAGCATGGTTGATTACCATTATCGTAGTCCGCAGTGGCATTCCCACTGCATATCAGTATTTTTGGACAGCTACACTGAGTATATTTAATACCAAGCCTGACGAAGCTCTTAAAAGTACGAAAAAAAAAGTGTATGATTGCTTGCTTTCGTGTTGTACACTCTAAAGAGAACGAAAGCTATTCTATCATTCACGACTGGGTTTATTAAGAACAAAGTTTAAGATCTAGTGTTTGTAGCAATGAAAAAATAACTTGGACAGCGCACAATGTGCATAAAAATAAGGCTGCACAATCCCTTTTGAAAAATCACCTTCTCAGTGATTCTCAGTGAAATCACCTTCTCAGAGATACCTTCACAGGTATCTATTATCATCAACAATTTTAGGATAAATGCAGGTTTCAGGATTCTTCGCCTCTGAAAGCGTCCTATATACGTACTTTTACTGTGAAAAGGTAATGCAGACTTAGAAAAAATTTTTGCCTACACCTCCAGCATGTTTGCAATAAACTGTTTAGTGATTTGAAAAGATCCAGCTATCATAAAATAATCTTCTGATAATTGAGGGTTTTCCTTAAGAGAAATTTGGACGGCCCTCGATAGCGCTGATAATGATTGGAGCGTATAAAACTTCAATTGGAAAAATGGCGTTCTTTGGGATAACTGATAGTACAAATAACAAACTTTTTCTAAGGAAGTTAGGCTCTAGCTGATGTCGTGCGCATGCAATAAACAGCAGGGTCTTCGTGTTTTGCTTTACAGATGATTCAAAGCCATTAAATGTGTAGAAACTGGATGCCAATACAAACGTGAAAAATCCAGGGCCTTTTCGGCTTTTTTCTGCGGCTTTAAATAAAACCAAGACTGGGCTTTAAATCGTTTATTCCTGTGTTAGTCGAAATAAAGTGGAAAATTGTACAAAGTTGATTTTTTCACAGCATAGTTACTCCTTCAAAAGCTCTAGAAGAAAATGCAGCCATAGGGAGATATATGCGCCATGGTAGTAGAAGGGTCACAAGCTACATCGTGCAGATAAGGAGGCTCTCATGTTAAGCCTTCGCAACAACCTTCGCAACACCACACAAAAAAAAAAGAAAAGCCGATAGTTTCTTTTCATGCACCACCTGGAAGCAAAGATGCGAACTTAATCACTGTAACGAATTTGTCGAGAAAGATTCGGCGCAAAACCGCCGTCAGACAGGGGCCGTAACCCATGCTTTGGCAATTCAACGGCTCCATGCAGCTTTGAGTATCTCTTTCCTATGGAGGGGTGACGCAGTGAAGATCCTATTAATTTATAACGCGATAACGTTATATTTCCCGTTGTGCAGAAAATGGTTTTGTTTAGGGAGGTTTAACGTCCCAAAGCGACTCAGGCTATGAGGGACGCCGTAGTGAAGGGCTCCGGAAATTTCGACCACCTGGGGTTCTTTAACCTGAACTGACATCGCACAGAACACGGGCCTCTAGTATTTCGCCTCCATCGAAATTCGGCCGCTGCGGCCGTATCGAAATTGAGGCTTACGCGTCAGCCGCCGAACGCCGTAACCACTGAGCCACCAGGGCGGGTCACTCGGGATAACTGTTATGTTGTTGGGCTGCTCAGGTTTTCGTTAAAGTGTTTCGCATAGCATAACCACAAATAACATCAACGTGTTTCTAAATTTTCTATTTCAAGTGGTTTTCCGTTAGTACTTCTAAAGTGCGCGAAATTTATTTTCGAAACAAAAAATTCTGCCGGAACTGGCTGTGCCGCATGGAATTTATAGGAATGAAAAATATCCCGCAAAAAAATATAGCGGGTCCTATACAAGAGCTGGCACATTATTTAGCACGACATCTCAAATTGCACGTGGAGGAGCTAAAGTTGCGCAGCCGTCCATAGAAAATACACGCACCAACTATGAAATTTGCTTATTTAAATCCCGCATCTAAGCATGTCGACAATTATTCTGGTTAGAATGCCGAAATTATAATGTGGGCTCTAAAGCAGAAATGATGTACGGTATTTTTTTTAAAAAGTCCAGTTGGTGACAAGGACAGCTTGAGGCACGATTATCATACTCATGTAAGAGTTATCTGGTGTCGTCAGATATTGTTTACGCAGTTTCCTCGGAAATTTCTCTGTATCAACAGATGGACTGGCCAAACAGGAAACCATTCAAAGCGTGACGTTAGCGTCCACATTTCGAGGTGATCAAAAAAGAAAACAGAGGCATCAATTCAGCGATCATTGCACAGCAACCACCGAGTGGGACTACACATGCAGAGAGTGACATCAGTGCTGAAAAGAATAGATCGCATCGCACCGTGTACAGCGTCCCTAGCGGACCGTTTTTCCGGAGTTACGAAGGAACCTTAAAAACGCAGAGCCACCACATTCTCAGTGATGTGCGCCGCTCCTAAGAAGCGGCCTTTGCTGGGGCGCATTTGTTCCTTCTTACCCCACGTAGAATTGCTGCTTCTTTTCTCATAGATAAATGGGGAAAAAGAATGTCTTCGACATTACTGGGCGTTATTTTAGAGGCCACGTTTCGTATTTTGTCGCATTTCAAGTATGGTGCAGTAAATTCACTGATTTTAATTGCGGCATCAAGACCGCTGTTACGAGGGCTCAATTTCTTCAATTGCACACTCAAAACAAAAGCAAGCAAAGCGCTTGTTACATGAGAACTTGCTGTATATTTGTTCTTCAGTTATTCTTAATAGAAATAAAAGTTGCGACCGTGATATCGTTAGCTCCACCTCACGTCGTTGTTGCTCGTAATCGGAACACTTGTAAACACGAAGCAAACACGAGACACCTGCGCACCAAAGGGTTTGAAGCGTCAAAGGTCGCGGCCTAGGAACATTAAGCGCGATTTAAACTGCTATAAACTACGTGATGACAATGCGTCCGGTAAGGCAATTAACGCAGCTCCGGATAGGGCATGAGCATGCCTGCACATAAGGCAAGTCCAGGGCAATGCTACGGCGATGAAAGAACGCCGTAATAACTAATTTCCAATGCGGCGTGGAAAACAAGAAAAAAATTTTGAACACGCTGACTAAAAAGAAAAAACAACTCAGCTTAAGCACGTCCACTCGACGACAACGACAAGATAATAAGGACAGGGTGCAAATTTTGACCGCACTAATTTTTCTAATGGGAGCACAAGGCTCTCATGACGTATTCGCAACGATAAGCCCATAGAGAACAAGGATAAGACACTAGCCCATGCAAGCATGTGCACAGGGTAGGAATGTCTAACACTGAGGACACAACAACTAATTCTCTTTGCTGCGGCGCACGCTCTGTGAGCGTAAGGCGTTCGTCAGACAGGGCATTCCATACAAGAACGGCATGTTTAAGCACGGTGATAAATATCACTGAAAATTTCACTTTCAATCCAACCATTTATTTATTTGTTATGAAATGTCGAAAGTTGGATAAATGTTTTATGCATTTTTGAACGTTTCTTTTTTTTAACGTTTCGTAAAATCCTGTCCCGCTCTTTAGCCCTTTGCTAGCCCAGTTGCATCAAACTGTCAAACAAGCTCTGGTTGTTACGCAAGCACAGCTGCGCGTTCACAGTTTTTATTTTTATGAATATGTAAAACTAGATTTCTTATGCTTTGCTTCACTGGTAGCATGATTACCTATTTATAGTTATATGCTTCCTGCCTCTAAATTTGGCATCAGTATTCGCCTTGATTACTCGAGAGAAAACGTAATTTTTATTTATGTAAAATATAGGCGCAGCGTTTCTCTCCAAATACCTATATTAATGCCAATTAATTATTAATTCATTTTGATATCCATCTGAGGCACAGCGACTCGAACGTTGCAGTTTTCGGCGGTCTTGACTAGAGACCGTTTATTGTTCATCACTTATTCATTTGGGAGTTATTTTTTTTTCTCTGGCCATCTACTGCACGAAAACACACCATGAACTACGATCACCATACTGATGTGGGTGAGTAATTTGAGCATAAAGCAAAACATTTCACCAGCCTTCAATTTCTATTGCAAAACAACCGAACCCGAACGTGATTGCGTTAACAGCTCTCGATTTTACAAGTTTAAGCACTACCTAATTTCTCTCAGTGCAATTGGGAGAAATATTTGAACTAACAGTGATGCTTCCTAGCAGGGATTTTTGAGTTCAGGTATTTATTAATACTGCTCACGTTTTCAAGAATGCCTCCTTGAAATAGGTGCCACTTTTTTTTTCCTTGAATTTTGTAGCGCAACATGTCTCTTTTTTTAAATATGTCGTTTCTTCATTCCGCACTATCGCAAAATATCATAGACTTCTGTGTAACGGCGTTGGCCACAACCATCACCTCCCATGTCGTAAGGGCGAACAGATTGCCTCGGCAGGCACCATAAAACGACCTATGCTCATTTCTCACGCTTCCTGGAAGAAGTGAGCTCCCGGTTCCCAGAACCGAAGGGCATACATATCACCCGTCCCTGGGTCCGCAGATTGAATCCTGCCCTATCGAATCTGCGTGCTGTCGTTCCAGGCGCTAAATGATCCTGAAGGAAAGGGAGCTGAGATGGTTCACGGAAACCACCCTACGGCTCCTTTATGCGATGACAGTTCAGTCTTTTTCTCATCCCGCAACCGTAAGGATGGGGCCGACAAAGTTTTCTAACATATGAAAAAACTGTGAGAAAGTTTCCTGGTCCCTGAAAAATAGCGATAAGTAAAGTCACTGCCCTTAACGAAAGCATATTAGCTTCCAAAGATGAAGGTGTTTTACCTACATGGGGAAATAGCGAAAAACAAAAGGGATGGTAGGGTTTAACGAAGTTAAACCGAGTACATGTCGAAAACAGGTGTTTATACTTCAACTGCAGTCGACACTTAGGCTCAGCGTTGAGGGCATGATATGATTTCTTTGGGGCGTTAATTCCCATATTTGCAGAACTGGTTCTCCGCTACTCAACATTCATAGATGGCGGTAGTCCTCATACCCCTACCAGCGCAGTGGCGCCAAAACGCAGTGGTTGGGATGCGCCGCTGCATTTTCAGGTGCCTTTTTCTATCATATCCCCCGGAAACGATCGTGGGAGCCATGTTTCTCTCCCCGAGCAACCTCTCGCTGAGCTGGCGGGCGCTCCTGCAAGCTTTCTCTAGTTACCACCCGAGCTTACCCGACTAAGCTCGGGTAGTGACTGGAGAATGTTTGGAGGAGCATCCGAATAAACTCGGATAGTAACTCGGGTTGCTAGGAAACGGTGCAAGATCGTACGCACCGTGAACTATTTACGTACGGTTCCAACATTCTTGGTGAGCGTATCAGAGCTGTTGCACCTACAATGGACAAATATCGAGCAGAGGGTCCAGTTCTTCAAATAAATCTGTGCAATTACTGAAGTTTCGAGAATACCAAAATGCACCGATAAATACATACTTATTCATTAAAATGAAAATTCAAAATTCATTTCATTTAGGAAAAGGCGATGATTGATTTAGTGAAGTCAAAATTTATGAAGAGGGTCGATAGTCCCGAAGAAAACACAACTAAATAGCCGAATTCTTGAAGATATATCCCCCGCACGTGGATGCCAAACACAAAATAAATTAATAAACTGACGCAACTGACACCAAGTCACAGGTGTCTTTTTAGTTATGCTCAAAGAAAGGGACAATTATGTGGTACACATATTCGCATCCCTCATAGCCTGAATCGCTTCGGGACGTTCATAATCATCGTCATCAGAGTGACTACGACCACAACAGGGCAAAGGCCTTTCCCACGTCTCTCCAATTAACCCTTTCCTTTGCCAGTTGCGTTAAAGCCCCCAAAACCATACATTCGCATGAAAATATTGAGGAAGCGCAGAAAAGTTTTCTAACGTAATACGTTTATTTCCCATGATGACATATCTTTCAAGTGCAAAAAAAAACAAGACTACTCTAAGCGAAGAGGCCATGCTTGAGGTTCTTTTTTAGCAATCACTTTATCAAATAATAATACTACCCCAGCAGCTTCTTTCTCCCCGCGCTAGGCAATATTCAGGGGAAACACCTGCAATGATTGGTTCCTGAAGCTGGTTGCCAAACGCATTCTGTAGGTTGCACAACAATCCAATATGTCGGACTCTAGTAATGTGATGGGTTGTCGCTTATCCCGATTCGCCATCAGGGTGCTTTCTCAAAACTCTTGCTCTGCTTCGACGTGACTGATGGTTTCCCATTTCGAATAACGCTGGGCTTCTCCATCTAGTTATATGAGTAACGCAGATGAGATGTATCGTGCATCAGGGCGTAACAGACATTCAATCTTGCATGTGCTCTCTATTCATCTATTCCGAGGTGCCGACTTGATTGGCTATTTTTCTCGTCTTCAAGATCCCAAGTACTGGGCGGTGTTTTCCGCTTGCTGCCAGGGCACCAATGTGAACACTGATAGCTTACGTAAGGGCTCAGGGCAGCGTATTTTGGTATTTTATTGCTCTCAATTTTAGCAAAGTGGCGATTCCTCAGCCTATGATTGGAGCGTATGGTCCCCCGTCTGCTTTGCAGCGGTGTGTAAAAAATTGAAGGAAAGTTTTGCAGCAATATTGCGACGAAGAAGGGGTGCGACGGCTTGCTTCATAACCCACATGAGGAAGTTTACTCGTATCCTTTACGTCTAACCACACGGAGTACGACTGTGCAGAGAGCCATTTTTTTTTCTGCTTTGTCGAATAGCTATCTGCGTCCATGCAAAGTTTTCCGTTGACGGCGCCTACCAACGTTGCGCTGCATATTGGTCAGGGCATTTGAGCGCGAAGCAGCAGTGACTCTACAGATCGGTCTGTTGCAGCGGCGTGCAGATTGGGTGCGACGGTCCAGCTCTCATCCGTATGCATTAATTTTTTTATCGAATTTTTCGCCCTTCATAACTGCCTCAGAATATGTAGCAGAATGCGTTCGCAGTAACGCAGGCACTTTTAGCATTTACTACTTCAGATAACGGCAGTGCCTGATATTGCTGGATCCTGCAGTGGTTCCATTATACTTCATATCCGTTTTTACAGCCACGTTGCTTGTAAAGCATTCATCATTTACATTGGTCCCGAGAAAAACCCATTAGATTTATGTGAGCTATGACTTAAAGCATGCGCTTCTGATGTAAATAGCAGAGACCTCCCTTTGAGGCCGGTCACATGAAAAATAATTTCTCTATAAGCCACATTAAGCCATGCAAAAGCATGACCGGCGATATGTTTAGATAAAATTCACGCTTGTTACATCTTAGTTCTTAAACTGTAAAACCTGTAGTGTATGTCTGATGAATTCAAAACGCGCAAACGCGCAAAGATCCACTCGTCACGCTATTTTAATTTTTTGCAGCGACAGCTCATAGCCTCACGTTTTCCTTTTCTGCATCGTCGGTGTTGGTGTTGCAACACAACACACCGCATAAAACTGGCCATGGTGATCGGTCAGGTAACTAAACGCTCTTTCCTCCAAGCATCAAGACGTCACTAGTGACGACGTTATTTTCCATATCGATGGATCTCATATCCATTTAGATGGACACACAGCCATGCGTGACTAAACACTGCGACTAGCACCGCCATTTCAAACTGCACTGGCCCCATAAGCCGGCAAAGAACAAAAAACGAAATACAGGTCTCCCTTCAGCGGCGGATTTTTGATCTAAAATGCATAGGTCGACAGTAATTTCTGCGCGGATCACAATGTCAATGCTGCAACTTCATTCACTTCGAAACGATGACACGCTGCCTTTTTGGGCAAAGAGCTCAATTTCGAGCCTACTGGCGAAGAGATTTTTTAACTCAATATTTCCGGTAGTAAATACGTATTTTGGTGCCCAACCAACGTTACCGTGGCGGAAAAGAAAAAAAAAACAAATGTTTTAGTGACATTTATAAATGAAGGGAGCCGTCCCTTCTCGTTCCTTAAAGAGTTATAAACGATCTGAGGCACGAAAGAATACAGCGCAAAAGAAACAACATCTGAACGTGTAAAACAATACAGTACTTCTTATGCTCTCTACTATTCACATAGGGGTGCAAAAACCATCAACAACCAAAACAAGTTCATGCTTCCAAAAATATTTTCGTCAGCAAGCGCTACATGATCGGAGCAGAGTATTTTCTTCTTCATCATTCTTGCGTAGCGTTTAAAAAAAGAATCCGATTTATTCGACCGAACGTAGTAATAATGCCTTGTAATCCACGGTGCAAAACTGTCTACCTTTATTAGGGTAAGTTTATGATCTTCTGAGATTTTTGAATCAACTGAAGCTTTTGCATTGCATGCTTCGTTGCTCCCTATTAAACCTCAGAATTTTCTTCCTTTGCGGAAAAAATTTCGAAACGCGGCTACCTTCCCTTCCTTCTAAATGGTCGAAGACGCTTCCTCGCGTTATATTGTTAGGATCATCACATTTTAATCACAAGGCTGCAAAGGCCTTGAACAAGGTGTGTTGCAGTGAAAACTGGTTAAGAAACGTTCTGAGAAACACAGCTGTGCGTCCTCCTTGATCCCGTTTGTTGTCTGCTAGCGCAGTGTTTCTCAGGCCTTGAAGAATTTTAGAAATCGAAGCTTTATCTAGTCTCTGAAAGTGACAACAAGCGCAACCTTTGTTCCAATGGTGTAATTGTCTCCACTGAAAGCTCGGATCAATAATGGACGTGTATATTAGTGGCCAAGTATATCAAGCGCATGTATCTGAAGCACACAAAGGGGGGGGGGGGGGGGTGGGGAGGGGAATTGGCCAAAAAGCACTTGAAGTGGACTGAAGGATAATTGTCATCTTCGTCAACTTTCTTTTAGCACCTTTTTGTTTATGTAACAAAAAAAAAACATATCACATGAGTACTTTTTGCACGGAGGAATCCTGTCATGCGGTGTTGAATGAAGGCGGAGCTTCACTGCACACTTAAGTTGTATCCGAGTACAGAGAATGTCTTTGAGGTCAAAATTAGGAATTGGCCTAGTGCAACAGTGCTTTAACATGGATATGATATTTTCACAGAGGAGGAAGAAATACTCTCTATTAACGTATTGGTGGCAAAAACTTACAGGACGAAAGTGCACATAAACATCATTTCGACACTGTCACGAAAACTCACAACTTCAAATGCATTGTCCTGCCACCTGGATACGCCGACTGCTGTCGTTAATGCATGTCGACTGAGTTGTGAGGAAGCGCAGCAAGAGGTTTTAATTAGGGCATGCATTCCGTTAACTTTTGGCACAGATTGCGCACACGTAAAGCAAACTCTTTCAGTACTCGAAAATCATTTCACCTTAGCATTAATTTCCATGCGAACATAAGGCCGCACTATTGTTAGCAGTGTATGGAGCCGTTTTTGAACTGATCATCCTAGACTCATAACCCAACTTTAGCGATGTGTCTACTTGTCCTTATATTTATTGCGCCCGTGGGCGGATAGACCGCCTTCGGCATAGGCGTGTTTAAATATTGAATTACCCCATTGAATAGCTAACATCAAAAAGATATGTTAGCGTCCTGCATGAGTGGAATTTGCATGTTAGAGCGTGGGAGTAAAAAAGCAGTTCTGTGCAAGCAAAATTGACATCCGCAAAGAAAACTTACAGAAACCAACGAAACACTGTCTTTTCGGAGGCCCTGTACTCCTCTGAAGTTATTCGTGATGCACAGCGCTTATTTAAAACATTTTGTGTATTGCTTGGCAAGTATACACTGGAAAAAACGCCAAACGGAAAATATTATAAAGAATATTCTGATTGTTGCCTTAAACAAAACGAACGCTGGTGCATGGTCCAATTAGGATGTCCGGGCGCTCTTCTTCCCTTCGCTTACGTAGTGAACGAGAAAGGCACAGAATGTCAACACATGTGTCTCCGCGACGTCCTCGATGTGCTATTCAAAGAGAGCGCTGTTTACGATGCGACTTCCAGAAGAAGCTGACGTACTCTGCAGACCCAAAAACTCCGTGCCCTGTGCTCCGAGTTCATGCATGTTGCACTGTTTTACTTGCCGCGTGAGGTGTTTACTAACAGAGAGGAAGAAGCTTGCATCATCTGTGTACTGTGTTTGCTTCCAATTTACATCCTAAATGGCGCGATTCATACTGCATACATTATTCTTGTTTGGCTTTTAGATTTAGGCCTTGTTTCACCTGTCAAGAGCGGAAGTAATCTTGTTGAAGGCCCTGACTTTCAGTCTGGCGTGGAGACTTGCAAAGATTTGTTCTAAGCGAGAGAGCTTTTTGACAGATGGAATCTGCGCGCGAGCTAGGTCTCGAGGTTTTCGGCGCTTGTTGGTCGGACGTTTTTGTTCACCGAGCTGAGGCTTTTCTACATACTTACCCACACCTTATAGGTAAGAAGCCTTGTGTATTAGGGTAGAATAGAAAATGTATGTCGCGATCGTTATGAAGCAAAGGCATAACCGCTAAGTACAAAAAGCAGTAAGTTCAAAATATTTATCACAAAATATTGCCATTCGTGCAAAAAGCATAAATAAAAAGCACGAACTATGCAGGAAGGAACAGATTAAGTGAATTGCAACAAAAATTATTTACACAGAACGACAGGCGGACAGAGAAGTGAAGGGATACCTTTGTCAATACGAAAAACGAACAAGCAAATAAACACAACGCAAATCGAAACAAGTTGTATGACATACGTATGGAGAAGCGACGTGGTATATGCTATCAAGTGTACTTGCCGTAGAATGCGTCATGGGTGCTCTGTAAGGCGTTGCTGGCCGGGTGATCATTGCATAGACTCACAGAGCGAGAAAAGGAAAGAAATTTAACAGTATGTCTTCTGCCGTGAATGCGGACTTACTCACAGTTCTTTGCAATCTATGTGTTGAATAAAAGGGGCTTTGTATCTGCTTTTAAGGATACCGAGTGGCAAGGGTCTGTTTCTGAACAAGAGCTTTAAAGTCATTGTCTTGGCGAATGCTTTTTGCATGAAGAGAAATTTCTAGCCCTTTCAGGGTTACGCTTGATTTCTATAACGTTTTACGCGAAAAAGTACAGGTAGCCGTAATTTTCATTCTTTCCATGATATCACTTACGTACCGCCATTGTCAAGGATAACCGAGAAACTAGGTTTACAACTCAGGTGTATTGCGCAGCCCTTACGAGTCTCCTATTGAAAGAAATGGTTTGTTTTATTATGGTTTAACGTCCCGAAGCGACGCAGACTATGAGCGGCGAAGTAGTGAAGGGCTCTCAAAACTTCGACCACCTGTAGTTCTTTAACGTGCACTGACATCGCAGAGTATAAGAGCCTCTAAAATTTCGCCTCTATCAAAATTCCAACGCTGCGCCCGGGATCGAACCCGCGCCTTTTAGGTCAGCAGCTGAGCGCCATAACCAATGCGCCACCAGGGCGGCCCTATGGAATGACATATTCAGAAAGGTGAGAAGTAGGATTGTCCTTACCATAAACAAAGAGCTTCAGGGCTATCTTAAGTGCCCAAGAGGCTAGCAAACGAAGCTTGTTGATCGGTTACTTTCGACAAAGACCGCACCTGTCAGGGCTGACTCTCCTGCGTGTGAGAACTGTGGGTGCGATGAGACTACTGACCGCCTACTTTGTAACTGCGTGGGATAGGTAAAAAACAGATGTATGCGTTAAGAGTCAAGGAGGGCAATGCCATTACCAATATGGATCAGATAGTTAAAGTAGTCGAAGAGTTCTACACCAATCTAAACAGTAGCGAATGTAATCATCAAGTTACTGCGAGAGGCAGTGGAGCACAGCAGTGGTACATCCCGGCAGTAATGAAGGAGGAAGAAAAGAAAGCCTTAGGAGCAATGTAAAAGGGAAAGCAGCTGGCAAGGATCACGAAACAGCACATCTATTGAAGGACGGAGGGAAGATTGCGCTAGAAAAACTAGCCACCCTGTATACGCAATGTCTTGTGACTTCGAGAGTACCAGAAGCTTGGCAGAACGCTTACATTATCTTAATTCATAAGAAAGGGGACTCCAAGGACTTCAAGATTTACAGACCGATCAGCTTACTTTTCGTTTTGCCTTCAAGATGTTTACAACTTAATCGCTAATAGAGTCACGGAAAACTTAGACTTCAATCAACAAAATGATCAGGCAGGCTTTCTGAAAGGATATTCCACAATAAATTATATGCACACTAGCAATCAGGAGATAGATAAATACGCAGAACAGAAGCAACCCACCCCTATTTATAGCGTCCATTGATTACGAGAAAGCATTTAACTCAGTGCAACCTCAGCAGTCATGCAGGCATAACGGAATGAGGGTGTAGAGGATCCTACTGTGAAAATACTGAAATATATCTAAAGAAACTCCACAGCTACCACAGCCCTCCAGAAAGTAAGCAATAAAATTCCAATAAGGAACGGCGTCAGGCAGAGAGATACGATTTCGCCAATGCTGCCTTAACCAAAAGGGTTTACTTCGCAGGCTTTACAACATCTATAGGACACTCGTCTATGGTATTGTCGTGGGCCACGCTATAGAAACAAACTGACGTTTGTTTCTGTGGCGTGACTACTGACGGGTGTTGACAGCGTGCAGAGCTCGACAAAAAAAGTCGTTTGATGTACTATGACGATTGCATTTCGTGGTGTATACAAGCAACATTGGTGCCATTTAATTGAAGGATGAAGTGGTCGTTTGAAAATTCATGGTGATTCAGAATTGGAATGTAAAAAGCTTGAAGGCAAAGCGTGCCAACTAGTTTTGTGTTACCGTTTGAAATTATGACGTAATCACCAATTAAAAACGCGACGATGTTCAGGCTTCCGCTGATTGCTTTTAAGTAGTAGAGGAAAACTCGCGATGGCATTCATGTTGCCGAAATTTCAAATTTCTGCTGCCTTTGCCGACATCTTCGCATGCCTTGCACGATATGGCTAAACAATGCTTCGTAGGCTTCACCTTGAGTGGCGCTGGTTTCCTTTCTTTAAGCAACCGTTTATCCGGTGAAACGTTGCGCTTCCGTAATTAATGTCATATCTGCGTTCTCTACCCATCGCTGTGCACTGCATAGAAGCCTGAATGCCGAAGCGGTTTTATTCGGCGATTACGTCATCATTTCAAAACCTAGCACCAAAGAAATTTGCAAACTTTACCTGGCATTTTTCTGCATTCGACTCTTTTAAATTCGTCGAATTCTAAATCCTCTTCAGTGGTGCTTAAGGAATCTAGCTGTTTTCTCTTTGCGGTTTATGACATTTAATAGCATCGCACTGACTAAAGTATTTTTCAGTATGACGAATATATCCGACTATGCCATATATCGCGAATACAATATCTTAAAAAGTTTACCTTTCGAAGCCAACAAGCCTGTGGCAGTTGACGCTGATTAACAATTGAGATACGACAGGATTGCGTATTCCCTGCTTATTACACTTATTTCATTCGCGTGCGGACAAATATTTTGACAAATGTGGTTATTCACACTGAGGACTGAAAAAAAAGTTAACACTAGAAACCAAGTGCGTATATAGGAAGCCCTATAGAATATAGTACCAATCTAACACTATAGCTGGCTAATAATATAAGCAAGCAGAAGAGGAAATATTTATCGCTTTCAATACCCATAATAACCTCTATTCCCATATGCATTCGCACCAAACAACACCTGGAAAGCCTAAGCTCAACAGCCAGTCGTCGTTTTAATTTCATGTGCTCTTCGTTTTGCGGAGCTTTCGCGCACGGCTAGTGAGATTACAAATTAAACCCAAGAAGTATAGAACAGAGCAAAAATAGCTTTACATTTCGAACTCCATACAAAAGTCAGAAGGCTTTATGATGCAACCTCTTAATTTGGTGCTCCAAATATTGTCATCTCAGCACTAGATAAGGATTAAAATTTCCCAACAAAGAAGAGGAAATTTGGTTTTTTGGTTTCCGGGATTATATCCAGATTTTACGGTATGCTTCCAGAGGTCAATAATTGCAGACACTGATAGGAAAAGAAGACCGGACATCGAAAGAGGAAATGGTGCAACATGAAGTTTGCCAACTTTCCTTAAGCAAGTTTTTTCGCGGTAGCTCTGCCGTGGCCTCTGGAGTTAATTTCACCGCCAGTAATCAGCATGCACTGCCGATGTAATCTTCTTAATGGACAGCCTGGTTTCCTGAGGCGATACGGGAAATCTGAGGGTTGCATGATCACAGCGAAGCATTTGAAGCGGATGTCTGTGCACAGTGACAGGAAATCTTTTGCAATGAAGGCTCGTGGTCAATATTGCAACATAAAACCTTGGCAGCAAATGATTAGGGCCGCGTAATCATAGATATATGACACAACTTACCTCAGTGCGGTCCCTATCAGTTGCAACCGTTTTGCAATTATTTTCGAAACAACGTTGTCCAAGGGGACTTCAAAATCCGAGTTACATGCACAGGATGGCTCATCATGCAGAAGTGCGCTGATTCCGTTGCGGGTAGACATAGTTCATGACATCAACAACGGTAGCCCTTGGGAAAGGCTGCATCAAGTATGTGTGCAGAGCAACCAACAAAACTGGCAACAGCTATTCTCAACGTGGTGTAGAAAGATTTTATATTGCCAGCTGTTAATGTGACGATCATCAGAGACATGTCGTAACACACTGACTTATGGAAAACCTTTGAGGAAGATTTTCGGTGCCATCAGACGGGACAGTGGCATAAATAGTTTTCGTTCTTTTGTTTTTAAAGTTTTCGCTGTTAAAGGAGAAGATTCTGGCGGTCGTCTCATCTCTGCGTCGTCTGCGAAATGCACGGAAGAGCTACACTCACGTGCAAAGTGGGAGCTCAAAAATCGTACGCGAGTGGGGCCTTATACGTGCATGGTACCACCAATGTCACCCTAACATAATAGCTTACTCTTGCCAACAGGTGTCGTCCCAAAACTCGCTCGCACCGCCGCCTTTCTCAGTGCGACAAGAGCATCCGGGGAGATTGGGTAGTGGAGTAGGAAGTTTAGCTAGTTCGTTCCAATTCTGCCTGTTTCGAGCGCAAAAAAAGCCCTAGAACGAAGGACCACATAAGCAATAAAACTAATAACTGAAAGCTTTCTTACAACATTTGTAATGATGTGTCTAAAAAGGCAAGATAAAACCATGAGAACTTGAAACGAAACGCCTCCTACTTCCCAAGTGCATTTCGAGGTAGTAAGCCTCAACCTGCTTTCCGGACCTCCGATGTTAGTTTTGCGGGACTATTGAAAGTAAGTGACCCTAACTTCTTTGCATGCTTGTAGTCCTTAGTCTGCGCTGCACAGGGATAACAAAAGATAGTTCGCATAAAAAAAGACGCATTCTGCTTTCATTTCAGCTTGAACAGGTTCAGCAGCAGGCTTTTTGAATATCATGCGCATTAAACACAGGATAAAGAAGACGTACGAGCTGTGCGCTGTATTTAGTCACAACACCTCAACCAGCACCGGAGACATTTAGTATTCTTAACTAGACGCGCCATTTCAAACTTTAGATTGCTATTCGTGCATGTTTGACATGTAGAGATGAGTCAAGCTGAAAGTACAGGGGCGCTATGCCGGAAGGCCCGAGTTTGGCGCTCGCCCGAGTTTCATCCGAGTTTGCGATGACGGCAGTCAGTGAACGAAGATAGCGCGGAACGTGCGCAGGCAGCGCACAATAAAATGTAGAGATAAAGCCACGTAAAGGCGATACAAGCGCACCCTGCGCGCCCGTTTCACTCTTCAAACACAATACACTGCGCAATACCAGGCCGCAGCGCTACCTGAAGTTATCAGCGCCATATCAGCAATCGTAAAACCGTGACTTCTCTGCTATCTATCTGCACACTCGCCGCTAGCTGTCTGACACGCCTTTTCGGGCGCGTCGAAGGCGTGTCTTCTCTTTCAGGCTCTATCTGTCTCTCCATTTTCGAAGACGAACAGTGCGCACTAGGTGCACTCTTGTATCAACCCTTTCTTTTCTCTCGAATACGATAAAAAAGCAACAGATAATATTATGAACGTTTTATTAATTTCCAAATGCATTTTCAAATCTGAATCCAATAAAGCGTGGTTGAAAAGCACAGCTTTAGGCAATTAACAAAGATTTGACACTTTCTGCCGCTAGTGACGATAGTGAGGCCATAGCTTGTAGCGTGGCTTGCATACGAACTAGAGCGGCAGCCTACCGTGCCGAAAAAGAGAGAGCTCCTGCGCTGACACGCCGCCGGTAGCGCTGCCTTCGACTGGAAAGACTAGGCAACTACTACACACTGAATCTGTCTTATTTTTCGGCCATTGTGATAATATTTTTTATTGTGTCGTATATCAAAATATAACAGCCATGCATCTTTTGGCTTGCATAATACACAAAAGCAAAAAATTGAACTGCACTGCACCCCCGCGTCACTGCTGCTCTCTGCAGCGACCTCAGGTGGAGTTCTCCGCTGCCACGGCCGCTGCCGCACCCCGCTATGGCCAACCATAGCTTTTAGTGCGCTCTTGGCGAGTCTCAGCGGTAGAAATTGGCCGTGCGAGCGGATGTGATGCGGTGTGAGAAAAAAATTGCTGTTTGGCTGTATTCAATGATTCATTACGTATACCTGTTGTGTGTGACGCCTCTTTAGTGCACTGCGGATGCGAAGAGCGTGCTACCCAGCGACACAAATCATCCTATGTCATCAGACGCTGACTAAAAGTGTGAAGGTGGTGGCGCGCGTATCTGCGTAGTATTTGTTTACGTCGCGCAATTCAAGGTTTTGCGGACTGGTTTTGTCACTAACGTCGATCGCCGTTGTATACCGCAGTGACATCGCAACAATATCGTTCGGGCAGATGAGGGATCCTGTTTGTAATAATGGAATCGGACAGAGAAAGGTGTTACGGTTGTGAAGTACGCAGTGCTTGCATGCTGGAAATTACACTCTTTATTGCACTGGGTCTAGAGCAGCGACCGTTTGTCGATCCCGGATGTGTTTGACACATTGATGCTGAGCTTTATCACCGATGAAAGGACGGCCAAGCACCGTTTCGTCATCATGCTCCGTGTTTGACGACTTGCAAGCAGGTGTGACGCGCCGTCAGCGTTGTGCTGTGTCTCACGTGGTTGCAACAGGCTATCGTGTCGGGCAATCTTGTTATGCGAGCGAAGAAATCGGCGGCTGTCGCCACTTTTCGTATCCTTCACAGAGGTGCTTAGATTAATCAGCAATGACGTCCGTTTTGCCGGTTATATTTCGATGGTCAACATCGTCGATGTCTGTCAGCAATCAGCACAGCCGCGCAGCGTACCTGTAGCCGGCAGGGATGTTGGGAGTGGCCCACCCATAGCGCGTACGCCTATAATTTATGTACGGCACGCCGGGGGCGTGACCAATGGATTTGATTGACAGGTGAACTCGGAGCTAAACTCGTGAACGGTGAAGTGCCCCGAATTCATCTCGGGACTGTCATGGTGGCAGCAGCAGCAGCCTGGGTCATCGCTTCCTCTGACGGCAAATGTCAGTACGGCCGACTGGACCCGTTTACTGCCATGGCCGACGACGAATTCCAGCGATATTTTCGCCTTTCCAAAACATCGGTACGATGCTTGTGTAAAGAGTTAGGCGACGACCCACGCCTCCGGAGAGTGCGTACCGGGCCTCATTCGCTTTCGGTCGAAGAGCAAATCCTCTGCACCCTCCGGTTCTTCGTGACCGGGAGCTTCCAGGGGAGCGTCGGCGCAGAGCGCTTTATTGGACGCCACCAAACCACTGTGAGCGGCTGTGTTAGGAAACGTCTCCGACGCACTTATTGACGTGGCTGGGCATAAGTGGTGGCTCGCTTTCCCCGTGACTGCGGCCGAGCGTGCCTTCGTTAAGGAGCGTTTTCTTCTGCGCGGCGGCATCACAGAGAACAAGGTGAATGCGTCTACTAGCTGGCAATTAACAGAGAGCAGTGAGTTGTGATTGACCGACTCTCAAATCTTGCGCACAAGTTTCATACAACACTCCCATGACATGCCTGATATTGAGTGCTGCAATGAGACTGCTTGGGTGTTCGACTGGCTGGTCGAGGGCTGTGGCTCCTGCAAAACATTGTGAAAAGAAGTGCGTAAGATGCATAAAGAAAAGCAAATGTAGCAATCTGTTTAAAGTGTATTAAAGCGCTTATTTGATCATACTTTTCTGTTGAGTACAAGCTGTGCAGCGATGCGTTAATTGCTTTCTCATCCCTATATATGTCATTTTGTAGGTGAGTGAAAATGGAAGAGTTTATGCTCTCTATGCACTGTGCCTGCATGGAGAACTTACACATATGTAACCATTAGGTGGCGACACAACTTCAGCTGAAGCCTGCGTGATGGAAAGCGTTCTTGTTTCAGGAAAGACAACAATGACAGAAATGGCAAGGACAAGTGGCAACAGCCAATCATTAATTTGCATGCTGTCCTCACCATGCTTTCAAGCATTGCACTGCTGCCCTCACACTGGTGCTGTCACATCATAACCATCACGTCGTCCTCGTCAAACCATTTTCATTACGTTGTAATAACGACTTAGCGTCAGTCTCATCCTTGTAGATTGATCGCATTTAGTGCAATGCCTGGCCCAAATAATGCGGTTGAACAGGATAGGGGCCAAATAAATGGGCAAACCCAAAGAGGAGATACAGAAAACCTCACGTGTGCGTGATGGGCACACACACCATGCTAAAGGTGCCTTATTGAATGCCATCAAGTAGAACCTCGAATATGCAGCAAGGTTTCCCAGCATTTGATACAAAGTAGCTTCTCAAGATGCATGTTGACTATCTTTTAATTTCATTCGGGCAGAACTGGTCTACGCTGATATTCAAAAGTTGGATTTCTCTTTACTGGCTGCTTCATGAAAGTGCCTAGATGCCTGGCAAAGAAAGCCACTGTGCACTCGGCAACAACACTTCACATTAAAATTGCTGCACACACTGTTCTGCACTCACCAGTGTAGGGTCCTTCAAGAACAGTGAAGGCCCGCAACCCGCCACACATTCAAGGTCAACCAATGCAAGCAACCTTCCCCCAATATTGGGCAGCTTTCCACCACCCGTTTCACTGAAATTGAGAACAAAACGCGTATGAGTGGACGTCATGCAAAAGCAATCCCCAGATGAAAAGTTACCCGTGCAAAATTACTACACGACCACCACTGCTACTATTCCTTCCTATCTACCTACCCGTTTACTCCTCTGCGTTTAAAGTGAACAAAAGTTGCTAAAAATAAAAGTGATAGCGCTGCCGCGCGACTGTATGCTGGCACAGTTAGAGTACAACGAATGAAGTGAATTTCATTGCGCACATAACGCAGAATGGCAAAGGAACTGTCGTTTTTTGATTACAAATAACAACAGCAGTCTAACTTACCTGGTAGCGGCTGACACGACGCTCACGTCTTTCTTAGTTTGTGCGACGAGTTGTGATCAAAATCGTCGCCAACCTGCTGCATCTTTTACTGCGGGCTCCAATTCATTGAGGATCTCTGCAACTTCTCGCCACAACCGCTCTCTTTCGCACCCCGTAAAAGATGATAAGTCGCTGCTCGGTCTTGCTAAACGGGGATGCTGCTCAAGAAAGTCAAGCAGCTGTAATTTCTAGCGAACGGAAGCATGCCGTCCCGACCTAGCCTTTTTCGCCGGAGGTGGTGTGGAGCTGCTTCCTGCCGTGCTACTACTACAGAAATTTCCCACGGTGGAGGCGTGGCTTTGCTTCTAAGCACGAACTAACGCGTTTAAATTTTCGCGGTCTATTTCAAATTTTCGCGGGCTCACTTGAGACATGTGTCTATAAACGCCTTCTCAAAGACCGTCATTACGAATCTCACCTTAAAAACTTAAGAACCCGAGGAAAAGTGGCGACCTTTGGTTTCAGTGACTGTTTGTTGACGCCCTACGCCGCGCCGTTTACGCTATCTACCTCGTCGCCGTTGGCAGTAGGCTGATGACGGGACCGTAGCGTTGGTAGCGTTCCCTCGCGGTACAAAGCAAAAATTAATAATGCATGAATCACTCTAAAGCGCTTTAAATCCAAATCTTGCACATTATAAAATGCTTATAAAAGTGTACTAAGTGCATTATAAAATTCAACTAACCTCGTTTGTCTAATTGCACACGTAATGCACTTGGTGGAGCGACACACAAATGAAAAGTGCACCGGCGGTTGGCTCACGTGACCCGTTCTTTGTAGACCGCCCAAGAAGCCCAAGAGGTGGCGACGATGTGATGATAAAGCACGGAATATATCCAGATAACCCAATGATGTTGGAGGCGTGACGAGGGTGGGATTTCATCTTGCTACCATTAGTGTACTCGTCTGAGGGCGTCGCCAGAGCTCGGGAAGATTCCGAGTTTCAGCAAACTCGGGCCTTCCAGCATAGCGCCCCAGCTCCTGTTTCTAACCGCTAAGTCTCTATGATGGCGAGTTTCTACGTGGAAACGGCAACATTGATATCATTTCCCAAGAAAGTTACATAAGTAAAAATGATGAAGGATGCTACTGCCCAGCAATCCACTCTCGTTATGTGAACAATCTTGTCAGCAATGGATACAATATCCGGTTAACTACTCTTACACTGAGTGCGGAGAAACATAACAAAGCCATCTATTATGGTCATAGTGTAACTTGCATTAATATTCCAATATGGGTCAGACGGCCAACAACAGCGGAGAAAACTGAAAATTGAAAATGAATGAATAATAGATGGAGTTTGGTGTTCTTTATTTTAGACAACAAGGTCTCGGATACAGGGGCAAAAGGCAGATGCACTCTGCCTGACGGGGCCCAAGCACCCGACACAATGCTCAGGACAAGCGGCAAAAGAAGCAAGAGCTTCATACACTCTCATTACAAAAACAAAAAATAATTATACAAGGTAAAAGTAGGAGGAAGGTGCATACTTTTGCAATGACATAATTAAAGTAAATATTTACAAGGCACATCACAACAAGAAAAACACGAGAATTCACAGAGTTGACGGAAAAACAGGGGCATCAAGAATTTCTGTGTGAACAACCCTTTAATCATTCGGGCGAGAAAGGAGGTAAGCTTTAGCATTTCTTTTGAAGGACTTTTGGGAAACAGATTTCTGAATAATTTCTATGGCCTGTGTATGTTTATTTAGAAGACTGGGAATTAAATATGAAAGCATTTCGGTTCCATAGTTAGTCCTTACGAATGGTACTCTGTAACTGACGTGTCTTAATTTATAAGGCGCGTCACTACTAGAGTTTAATTGAACATATTTAGTGGGATGATGTTTGAAATCGTTAAACACATAAGAAAACAGTTTCAACTCAAATAATTCATTGACTTTTAGAATAGAATGCTTAGAGAAGTACAAACCTGTATGATCATTGTATGCAAGGTTTTCGACATATCGTATTGCTTTTTTCTGTAATGTTATCAGCCTCGTGAGGTTAGTTTTCGTTGTAGATCCCCAAACAAGTAAACAATAATGAAGATGTGATTGAATTAGGGTATAATATAACTGCCACTTCAGCCATTTCGGAACAAGGTCTCGAAGTTTATATAATACACATAATGACCTTGATATGCTGGCATGAATCTTATTAATATGCAGGGTCCAACTCAAGTGTTCTTCAAAGATTATGCCTAAAAATTTGTAGGAAGAAACACGCTCAATTACGCTATTTTTGAATGTAAGATTAATTTCACTGTTGTCAGGCTTGTTACGTGCCTTAAATACAATAAGCTTTGTTTTATTAACATTTAACTCTAGTTTATTTATATTCAACCATAAAGATAATTCTTGTAACCATGCATTTGCCTCAGCCTGAATATTACTAAGATTCATGCCAGAAAAAAATACACTGGTATCATCTGCATATAAAATTATTGTGGGAGTTCGAGGGATGGCTATTATATCATTGATATAAAGAATGAAAAATATTGGACCCAAAATAGACCCTTGTGGAACATTGTATATTAATTGACCAGGTTGTGATTGATGACCATTCAAACATGTATACTGCACGCGACCGGAAAGATAAGTACGGATCAGACTTAAGGCAACTCCTCGAATGCCATAAAACGGTAGCTTATAAAATAAAATATCATGTTTAACTGAATCAAATGCCTTCCTGAAATCTAAAAAAAGTCCAACTGTAAATTGTTTGTCATCCATATTAGAAAATATTTTTTCCTTTATACTAAGCAATGCCATTTCTGTTGACTTCTTCTCACGAAATCCGAACTGTTCGTTAACAAAAATTTGTCTGTCGTCAAAGAACTTACACAGTCTGATTTTGATCAAATATTCCAGCAGTTTAGAAAACAAAGGGAGTACAGATATAGGTCTGTAGTTGTTTATATTGTCATAAGGGCCACCTTTGTGTAAAACAACCACTCTGGCAATTTTCATACCATCTGGAAATATACCTTGAACTAACGCGTTGTTACATATATGCTGCAAGGGCAAGCTAATTAGATCGGCAACAGCAATAATAGGCTCGGCCTTAATTTCATCAGCGCCTGCCGCAGTGGATTTGTCTAGGCTTCTAAGGAATGTGAATACTTCATGTTCGCTGCAAGGATTCAAGAATATGGAACTACCAATTGGAGAGGCAATATACTGAGCAATTTCATGATTTCTATCCTGCTTCTGAGATGATTCGCCAGAGGATAGGAAATGAGCATTAAACTTGTCTGCCAAAGCATCGCCGCTGTATTCAACACCATTGAATGTTAATGTGCTGGGAATATGGGTTGTCGCCCTTCCCATGAGGTCGCTCAAACAATCCCATATTTTCTTAGGGCAATTGGAGGCTGCTGAAAATTTATTCTGATAATACTGTTTCTTAGCTTTTTTAATATCAGAGCCTAACTTATTTCTAAGTTTTTTGTATTCCTTAAGTATGACTGGATCTTTTGATTGGATGAATTTGTCAAAAAGCCTGTCACGGGTTTGAATTCGTCGATATAACTCTCTCGTAACCCACGGCTATCGAGACTTTTTGTGAGTTTTTCCCACTGTCAAAGGAAATGCAGTATCATATTTGCTTTTTACTAACTGAAGAAAGATATTGTACGCTATACTAGGATTTAACTCATTGTAAACTTCGCTCCAGGCAGTGCTTTCCATCATGGATCTAAACCTAGCTAAGTTTTCTTGATTGAAACTGCGATATACTACCTGAGGAGTTGGTACTTGCTTCCTTTTTTTTATCGCCCGAGGAAAAAAAGAGAATATAGGCAGATGGTCGCTCAAATCAAATGTAAGCACACCTGATAGCACTCTTGATAACTCATGATTTGTAACACATAAATCTAATAATGAGTCCCTCTCTAAGGTTATTCTTGTTGGTGACTGAATAACATTGGTGCAGAGAAATGCATCAATGGCTTCACAAAAAAGACGTCGCGGGGAGCTGTTTGTCAAAAGATCAATGTTAAAGTCTCCAACCAAAACAACAGGGATATTTACGATACAAGCATGTTCAAGAAGATCACGCACAAACTTGATAAATTCGGCACTTTCACTAGATGGGGGTCGATAAATGCAAGCGATCAGTGTTCCATGACATTTTATAGCAACCGATTCGTAGTGGGTATCGACAAGAGAAAAATCTGATAAAACTTCATAGTCAAGGTTTTCTTTAACATACAATGCGACGCCACCTCCTCTACGGTTTTCTCTGAACACGCCTTCAAACTTGTAGCCACGAAAGAAGATATCATTTTGATTTGTGAACCATGTTTCGGTGTACGCTAGTATATCAAATCTGTGATTCAGGGAATCCAAAGCTGATTGCATTTCAATGTGCTTATTTTTTAGACTTCTAATATTCACATGAAAGACTGACATCCTGTCATTTTCGTGAACAAGACAACTGCGCACCGCAGAGTTAAAAGATAAAGCATCGTAGTAAGGAGGCTTTCTTTGTGATGCCATAAAAAAATGATGAAAAAAACTGATTAGTAAGGCGAAGTAGAGGCGGTGCCTGCTCAGATGATATTTTCCAGGTCAGCAACACACGCGATCCGTATTGCCGTTTCACCCTGGCACTTGCGCACAAAAAACTTTCCATTACTGTGCCAAGCATATTCGTACTGCTTTTCTGTGGCCCTTGTCCTCATCATCCACATGAGCTTTTTGTTCTGCGCTGTTAAATTGTCAAGAAAGTACACTGTGGATTCAGTTTAACCTACATGACTCATTTCGTCGGGAACTGAAACTGCGAAAAGAAAAATAATACAGCACTTCGTGCCGCCAGCTGTATCGTACCGTTTTTTCAGAGTATGGCCTCCCTGAGGACCGTATCTCGCTCTCAGAGCCTGAGCCACAGCCAAGATAATTACTTGTTTTTTTTTTCTTAAGGTTTAAATTCCTGCTCAATGCACACGCAGTGCGTGCATGTCCGTTCATTTTCTGTTCCCTTTCGGCTTATAGTTTCGAATTCATCGTGAGAGCCTTGTCCACTTACCCCGCAAAAATTATCGCTATCACAATCTGTGCGCTTTCCTTGTTACCCAGCCGTTGTTGTCGAGTGCGGAACCTAGGTTAAGCTGTTCCTTCCCTTTTAAGCCAGCGTCTTAAAGTTTCTTGCTTGTTTTCCGCGCCGCATAGGAAGTTAATTGTTTTGACATTCTTTCATCGCTGTTGCGGTGGCCTGGACTTTTTTCCTGTGCAGCAATACACAAGCACTCATCACAGCCACGCAAATCGCCTTACTGGACGCATCACCTTCACGTCGTTTATGGTAGCTCTTTTGAGGTGAATATTCGTTGGCGGTGACCTTTGACACTTCGAACCCTTTGTTCGCAGCTGCTAACCTTATCTGTAGGAGCTACGCTAAAGCATTTGTGAAATTCTGTATTATCACTCTACATTACAATTCTTACTCCCGAAAAACTAAAAAAAGACTCTAGAATGTCCGTAATCATTTTATGTCAGGTTTGAGAGTTTTGAGAAAGTCAGCATAGGCCATATTGAAAGGCACTTTACCCCTGCTGCATAATGTTCACGCTCTTCTTAGCGCACATATTACGTAATTCTGAATTGAACTGTCCATTAAACTCATCGAAATCATTATTTCACTGCATCCAGAAAATAAATTTCTATCTTCTACTTCAAGCAATCAAAATGTTGTAATAACCTTCCTAAAGAAAAACAACATATATCATGAGGGTATTTAAACGCTTTCGCGTAAAGATAATATAGAATAATATATTTTACATCAGATAGGGTGTACAGCAGGCACTTTCGCTTAAAGTAGCACAGGAAAAAAAATGCTAATTATATATGCTTCCGTAGCAAGGGTCAGTTTACAGAGCACTTCCTCTCAATGCTTGGGCCCGATGTGTTCTTTTAAGCCTCGCATAGATAATAGGTTCTCATGAACTACAATGACCATACACAAGATATTTTATTCCGCTCCTCCGCACCTTTCTTCGCGTTTGAGGGAATTGACCGGCTAGTTCATCAGAGAACGTTCTAACTAACTGGCTTACTATTTAATGCGTTAAGGAAGAATAACTTGCAGGTATCCTATTTATATACAGAATAATCATATCCGTCTTAGGGAAGTCGATGCAAACACAGCTTATAATTCCCCTAAAAAAACTAGCGCATGATTCTTGATGACAAAATCGAGGCCCGAGATGATGCGGAAACAGAGCTTCATCGATGTTCACTTCTCACGAAATGCACAAAGGCGCCTCGGCTTGCCGAACTCATGTCTTCATTGTTTCATCATCTCGTCAGAGTCGTGAGATTGGGCAGTTGTTGATGCTTACCCCTTTTCGCGTTGTCTTCTTGTTCGCTGCCAAATTCCGCTATTCACCAATGTCCTGCAGATATCGAAGGGTGGGTAGCAGCTGAAATAATTATAGCGTTCTATAATGAGAAAACCAGGTCGGACAGGTCAGACCAGCATTAATTTTGTCGGGTTAAACCCTATTGGCTTTTGTCTGCTCCACCCCTTCTTTGTAGGAGACGATCAAAGTTGCAGGGAGCCGTTGAAAACCTGGAAAGCATGGGATATGGGCTTCATCTGACTGTGGTTTTGTCACGTATCTTTTCCGAGAAATTCATTACACCGCTTAAGTCTATTTTTCGTCTAGCTAGTTTGTGAAAAGAAACTGTAGACCGTATATTCTTCTTCTGAAAATATACATAAACAAGGCTGCTGCTAATGTTTCACAAGCATACTTTTATTTATTTATTTATTTATTACCTCAAAAGCCCCGGTTGTGGGGCATTACATGAGGGATGGGCGGATTACATGCAGATTATACAAAGATTACAGAGTACATAAACATTCCAGGATACATAAAGATTACTGATTACATAAGGATGGCCTCAATCTTTTTCTTGAAGTCGATGCAGTTGACGATGAGTACGGCTTCCAACGGCAGATCGTTCCAGTCCCGAGATGATATGACAAAAAAAGAACGGAAATGAGATGTAGTTTTTGCAGTGGGTGGGTATACTGTCTTCATGTGGTTGTTGCGGCTAGAAGCACGATGAGCTGTTGATATGATAGATGATCCCAAAGGTGAATGATAGAACTTGTGGAATAGGCATAGTCCAGATATTTTTCTTCTAGTTTCAAGGTTAGGCAAAGATGCTCTGGATTTTAAAGAGGACACGCTAGTATAGTAAGAGTAGTCACAATAAATAAAACGGATAGCGCGGTTTTGAACGTTTTCAAGGATTATAGAAAGGTTAGATTGATGAGGATCCCAAACTGCTGACGCGAATTCTAGTTTAGGTCTGACGAATATTTTATAAGCTAATAATTTGATAGAAGGGGTAGCTAACTCCTAATCTGTACGATGCAACTTGTGGCCCTTGTACTATTGTGGAACCTACACGTGCAAGTGGTTGCATTGCCTTCCAGCGTTGCGGCGCTTGATGGAGAAATTTTGTTGTAAGAATGTCCGCTTTAGACAATTTCCCACTTTCTTTTGTCTAGCACACCAAAAAACGATTGAAAAGCCTGCCATGGTGTTATTTAAAGCTGCAGGCAAAAAACGAAGGAGCATGTGCATTCTTTGAAAATTGTATTTTTTCACCCAAAAGGGCTCTCGACTTTCGCCTTTTCTCTTGGCACCCAACTTCTCCACTTTGAATAGTATTGAAGCAAACGGTATCTGAAACACAAGGACGCCGCTGTGCACTGCATGTGCATGAGATCACCTAGAACTTCTGTGGCTTGGAAAAACTTACTCCAGCACTTTTTTTATTTATTTATTTTTTTATTTATAAATACTGCGGTCTTGAACTACAAGACCATCGCAGGTGGGTACATGATTTGTGTAATACCCAAGGACAAAGAAAAGGAAATACAGCAGACAAGGCGTCACAGCAACGAAATTAGTACATCACACTGTACTGTATCAAATTCACAACCTCAGAATATATATACTGCAGTCATAGAGCCAAGCATATAATTAAGTAAATCTAAACAAATTACTCATCAACCGAACATTCAAAATTTCTTCACTTGTTGCAGCAGCTCCTCAAAATGGGACAAATTATTCTCTTCGACTATATGACCAGCAAGGTTGTTCCATTCGGTAATGGTTCACGGAAAATAGGAATATTTGTAGCAGTTCGTTCTTGTGGATAAAGGTTTTACGGAAAGAGAATGTCTCAGGCGTGTTGCATAACCACTAGAGTAACTAACAATTTTCGAGATGTCAATGTTGTATTGCCCATGAATTAACTGGAAAAAGAATTTCAAACGACAGATACGGTTTCTATCAGTAACGGATGGTAAGCCACTCTTTTTAATAAGATTAGTGATAGAGGTGCGGCCATAGGAATTATAAATAAATCTTACTGCTTTCTTTTGAATCCTTTCTAATTTGTTAATGTTAATCTTGGTATATGGGTCCCAGATCATTACGGCATATTCTAAGATTGGCCGCACAATAGTGTTATACGCAAGGAAACGTGTTATGATCAGATATAAAAAGAAATTGGCGGGGGCTTATCTTTGGTTAAGCTTGGTCGGTTGAGAAAGCAAAAGCGCAACGCCTCCAACTGAAGGAACGCTGTGCGCCGCGTCCACAGGTAAGGCATCGCTACCAGCCTCCGCTGCGCGACAACTGAAAGCGTCTTGGAACGCAGTGCGCCGCGTCTGCAGGTCACGCGTGGCTACCGGCCGCCACTGCGGGACGACTCAAAGCGTCTTCGTTAATTTTTTTAAATATTTTTTATGTTGTTGCGACTGAGAGAAAGAAAACATAATCTACACCTGGTATGACGCCACAGCGGCAGTAGCGCCACAGGTGCGCAGCGCGGCAAACACACACCGTAACTTCAGCCGGGCTCTCTGAAGGAGCGAATTGGTCGTCCATAATCTACAGCCACTCAGGACAAGAACTGCAAAGCATGATCAATCAGTTAGACAGGCAGAGCAGAACGGTGGGGCTAAGAATTAACATGCAGAAAACCAAAGTAATGTTCAACAGCCTAGCAAGGGAACAGCAGTTCGCCATTGGTAGCGAGGTGCTGGAAGTAGTAAGAGAATATGTCTACTTGGGCAGGTAGTGACCGCAGATCCGGATCATGAGAGGGAAGTAACTAGAAGAATAAGAATGGGGTGGAGCGCATATGTCAGGTTCTCTCAGATCATGAATGGTAGCTTACCAATATCCCTGAAGAGAAAAGTGTACAACAGCTGTATCCTACCGGTACTCACCTATGGGCAGAAACGTGGAGGCTAACAAAGAGGGTTCAGCTTAAGTTAAGAACAACGCAGCGAGCTATGGAAAGGAAAATGATAGGTGTAACGTTAAGAGATCGAAAGCGGGCGGAGTGGGTGAGGGAACAAACGCGAGTTTTGACATCCTAGTTGAAATCAAGAGGAAGAAATGGGATTGGGCAGGGCATGTAATGCGAAGGCAAGATAACCGCCGGTCCTTAAGGGTAACGGAGTGGATTCCAAGAGAAAGCAAACGTAGCACGGAACGGCAGAAAGTTAGGTGGGCGGATGAGATTAAGAAGTTTGCGGGGATACAGTGGCGGCAACTGACAAAGGACAGGGTTAATTGGAGAGACATGGGAGAGGCCTTTGCCCTGCAGTGGGTGTAGTCAGGCTGATGATGATGATGATGATGTTGGTATGACGTCACAGCGGCAGTAGCGCCACAGGTGCGCGGCGCGGCGTAACTGCAGCCGGGCTATCTGAAGGAGCGAGTTGGTCGCATATATTCCCTCCGCCAAAAGGTCGAACGTAACTGCGGCCGGATCACGCGAAGGCTTGAAAGTGCGAGTAGTATTGCTTTCGAAATAAAAACTAATTTGATCCAATTGAAGCGCTATGCGCCGCAAGTATTAGCGTCACTATCAAGGGCTGTCTCCAATTCCTGCTAAGGTAGAGGCCTGTCAGAAGTGAACATTTGATAGTTGCATCTTTTCTGAGAACTATACGGTATCATCCTGTTGCTCAAATGTATAAGCTGTGGGAAAAGACGCGGTGTCTGCTCCATCTCTTAGGTGTGAACGTCCGTAGAATACGATCCCTCGAGAGACGCATACTGCTTAGAACACTCTTTTACTCTCAAAGCGGCGGTGCTAATTTTTACCTGCCAAGAAACTGACCTATCTCTCGACAAATAATTGTCCTACGAGCTCAAATGGTTATTTTTTAAAAGGGACTGTGTAGCTCTAGTTTAGGGAAGGTTGTGCAGTGGCCAAGTGTTATTTTGGTTCCTACATACGCTGAATAATAAACTGCAGTATGAGCAACTCTAGTCGTGAATGCTTGTGGTACTTCCTTGCTTTTTCTTCTCTACAACTTGAAAGCAAACAATCATGCATTTTCCTCCAAGTTTTGACGGCATCGGAAAGCTTGATATCAAATACATTCAGACAGTTCTCAAAAAGTACGGACAAGCAGAGGGAATTCCACTCAAGACTACAATAATGAAAACAAGATATAATATCAAATAATTCGCATGCGTTGATCGTAGAGGTTGGGCCGAATAACAAGCACGAAGCCATTCTCTTTTGCTTTACGCTTAAGTAGGCCTTTTGCGGATGGCCAATATTGAAAGTATACTTGCTAGAACCTTGCAGGAACAAGTTGCTACATCCGTTAAGCGTCTAAATCTGTGTTGTCATTTTTTTTACGAAATACGTAATGTCTATATGGCATGTGCGCTCTTCGACATATTTGAGACCAAGGTGGCTTGCCTGTGGGCCACGGCGTGTGACTCGTAATGCATCCCCAGAGCTGAAAATATCTGCAGGGCTGGAGCAAACATCGTCCTCACCTCACCGAATACTGAGGCTTCCAAGGATACAAGAGTTCTACGCACGACATACAGCAATCCCCCTGCACTCTAATCTAATAACAAATATTGTGGCTTCCTCAAAATTTCTCTATACATGATATAAGAAAGCAAATGCCCACCATTCACGTTTCAGGCTAACAAAGACGCCGCATGTTTTTTTCTTCATGTTGTTTGGAATATATGACGAGAGAATTGTCTTTATGAACTTTTACAAGTTTTAATTTTTTATCATCTTCTGGCAGTTCCCCACCGAGCACACTGCAGAGGATGCATGTGTTTTATATCACTGCACATCCCAGCGGCATATAGCTCCATCATAGGGGACAAAGAAGCTTCCCGTTAGGCGGTATATCTGAAAAGTTGCGGCAGTAATATTTCAGGTTCTTTTAAACTACAGCAACAATACTTTGGGGGAATTTACAAATGGCTGCCAAGCCAACTACATTATATATGAATCCCCATGTGCTGGCGCGTTGCACTCTAATAACGCCGGAGTTTGTGCGCCGGGTAATCTTGCTGCGGGCACGCAACGACAAACAAGAGACTACTCAGCCCGCGAAATACTCGAAGAAGTTACCAAAAACAGCGCTGCATTAGGTCATGTGATCTGCGTTGCGAAGCTCGGCAGGCGTAGTAGTGTTTCGCAGTCAGTTTTCTACCTTGTTTTGTCTTCGATAAAATATAGAAGTATTATCCTTAACCGGTCTCCTGGCACCTTATTTTATCTATGTTTACAACAATACATAGCAAGCTTTTTTCACGAAAGCTTCCGAAGAGCACAGGTACAGCAAATTGGCCCCGGTTGTGTAAGTTGTAAAAAGAACCTTAGCTGAAATCATACAAAGATGTGCTCCTTCAGTTTGCATATTGCACGGCCCAGTAAATTTGGAAACGGAATGAATCCTCGCAACCAAAACTAGAGACTTTGGTCTTACCTCAGCAGCTGCATTTGTGCGTGAAGATGCCACAAACAAAATTTCTTAAGAGCTTTCGCTTTCTATTTCTAACAGCCAGTTAGGTTGCGCAAGTCAAAGCTTCAGTGCTGCGCTTTCCAGCGCCGATGCTTTACGCCTCGGCGTCCGCTAAGGGCTTATTCGCCTCGGATTTCCGCCTGCCCGTAATATTTAAAAAGCAGCACATTTTGTGCGCAAAATGCTCAGAGCGTGCAGCTCTCTCTTGTTTCTGGTTAAATTGTGCCCCTACTAGATCCACAGACAAGATTAACACGCACATGATGAATTCAAAAGAACTCCTTCTTCAGATGTCATCGCATGCTAAGCGGAGATGAAATGGCAGCTATGATAGCAGAGCTTACATACGTTGTATGAGTTAACAGCGCATTTGATTCGTTGCGCTCACCTACACCTGTACGACACTGAGAACTAAAGTGTTGAAGAAGAGAAAGGAAATAAAAAAAAATTTCTACCCAAAGACAAAAAATGTGCATACTCTGGCCACTCCTATGAAATGACGCTTTCAAGAAACTATACCTAGTTCACAGACACCGTCCGTGATGAAGTGATGCATGCACTTGGCTTCCTGTCGCCGACGACCCCAACGGTAGCTATATTTTACTGTCGACACTGCCTAGTATTGAAATGTATTTCAGTACAAAAGAGCACTTTGCAATACTAGATTCATTTCATTGAGTACACGTTGAGCTTGTCTCTGACATGCTTCTATAGGTCACAAAGCAGCCTATTCAGAAATGCGGCTGCTACATGCTGGTTTCCTCAATAACAGAATGGAGGGAAGAAAAGCATGGCGAATGAAAGAAAAGAACCAGCTACATGTGATGCTCGATGGCAGGGAGAGTGGCAGGGAGAATGGCAACAGCTTGGGAACGTGCCTCTTGTGTTTCGAAGTAACTTCCATTCACGCGACGTCAGGTGTTCTCGAACAAGAACCAAGGACGACATATCTTATCAGGGATAATTGCGATGATTCGTGTCACGCCTAGTAATAAAAACTGCTGTTTTTTTAGCTATAAATATAATAAATACGACGAGTACCGCGCTTTGGGTGCCCCACTTTTATACAAAAGCCTGGAGCTGTGCTCGCTGCTAAAGAACGAAAGAGAGAATCAGGCAATTAAAACGACGAGGTGATCGTTACCCACGTCGAAGATGGTGATAAAATAAAATCAGATAGAAATAAAAAGAAGGAAAGGAAGGCTCTTGGCAGCCTTCCAGAAAATCTGGATCTTTCGTTAAGCGTCTAAAACAGCCGTCACAGCTCACCGTTTCCCAGGAACACTGCGGTCTTGTCTATCAACCCGTTATTTCCTTCCTTGTCTTTTAAATCGTTTGTCCGACGCCTTTGTACTCGGAAAGCCACTGACCTGACAAGCAGAATGTCTGAGCGAGCCTTGACCCAGTGACGGCGGGCACGAAGAAATAGGTCGAAGATGGCGAGAGCATTGATGAGCCCCAATGCATGGAGACGAACACAGCGTAACATAGAAAAGGAACCGAAGGGTATATGGGCCAGGTAGTAGCAGGAATTCTGATTCCCAAGTAAAGAAGAGAGAACGGTAGGGCAAAACGTACAAATTAATTGCAAAGAGAGTTGGCCGCTGATTTGGGAATTGGGAAGCGAGGCTGGAATAAAACATTGGCAGAATATTGAGCATGCAGCGTGCTGGAAATAAATATCTCTGCGCATTTTTTCTTCCTTTTCATTGCTCTGGTCACCAGTGACATAGCAGATGAATCTGAAACACACTTGAAATGAGTGGCGGGAAAGGTGGTGAAAGCGGGACCTGGATACCAGGCCTGTTTATATCTTATTACCGAGAAGACAGACGGTTGAAGGGGAAAGCAGCAATAAATGCTGCTGAATGAACAAACACACTTCGACTATTGCGTTTGCGAAATATGTATATGGATAAACAACCAGGAGTGCAACTGAAATAAAAAAGTATATAGAGATCCCACTTGCGGGACTTCATGAATTGTTGCTTTTACACCGTTTTTGTTTCCAAAAACAAATTGAAGGGCAACATTTCAAGGATCCCCTGAATAAATTGCACTCGAAGTGATTAAACGCAGCCGTTTTAAACCTTGAAAAGTTTGAAGGCATCGTTAACTTATGACATCAACAAATATGAAGCCGTCTTGAACTTGCAGAGAGAACACGGCGACGCGTAGAAGAATAAAACAAATCATGTAATCGGAGCGCCTAGGCCGTTTGCAAAACGCTACTTGGCAGTTTGAAAAACGCTGCTAGTGTGTTGCTAGTGTGTCACGCAAAAAACTTTTAGGTAGGAAAGGACGTCATAATAAAGGAATGAAAAACCACTTTAGTTGTTTTGAATTAATCGGAAGAATATAATAAAGGCTTCTCTACTAACAAAAAAATCTTGTTTCTGAATCAAGTGCTGTTTCTTATTTCGTATTTGGAGATGCAAAATCTTGAGTGAAAAGCCTAGAGATATAAGTTCAAAATAAAGTTACCGTATTATGTTCACACTAGCCGAATACGAGTTCAGCGTAGTTTGATAAAGTACAACTGCCAATATCTGAACAATTTTTGTGTAAAAAATTATTCAGGTGGATTTTGAATGTGATAACGTAATGTTTGCATTTCACCCTGTCCATCACTGAACGAATTCATTCTTCTGTTTGTTAGCGTGTATACGTGGAGGGGTGAATCAGTCTTCGCCATGATGTTCTAGGTGATGCAGTAGAAAAAAAAACATTTTAAACTGCTTGAATTCGGCTTCAGACCAAAGGAATCTATATAGGCTAAGTTCTAATGTCGATACTTTACCGTTCCTCCTGGACGGCTAGCTTGTGGCAAATATGCATCGGGTGCACATTCAGTACTACACACCTGATCAATAGCAATGCTTAGCTTTATACAAAACCTCTCCATCTCAGCCTAACCCTGAATCCTTTGAGAGTGGTAGCTGTTTTATGGCAAAAAAAATGAGCGTCTACATTTATTTGGAGGTCACTGCGTAACCTTTTGAGGGGAGAAGACGATTTCAAATGAATATTCGAAATCCAGTTTTCCGCACTTTTTCGCCTGCAAGGCAGCAAAAGCACAGCTTTAAAGGATCGGCCGAGGACCTCATTAGGCATGGGCTATGCTGTCCAAGGTCTCATAGATATCTGAGCGACAACACACTTCATCGGGGCGTGCTTGACGCCTTGGTGCAAATCATGCGAAAAGAAATATCTGCCGGCAATCAGTGCTCTTTAATAAGAAATGGAAAGGGTGCGGACGTCATTGCGAGACGGATCAGCTGGTAGAACCCGAAAGTACACTGGGCATGCGCACAGAACAATGCAGGTGGCGCCTTAGCTCATTCTTGAGATGTCGCATACAATGCGAATACAGACGCTACAACATTAACTATTGCGGGAACAGCGTTGTCTTGCCTTTTATTTCAGCATGAATATAGTGGCATATTGTCAGTGAAAGGAAGGCAAATAGCTAGCTCAGAGTTTTTGCCACCTGCAACTCATCTGAAACGTTTTTTTTTTCTTTTGGAAATCGCCCTTAGAAGACAGAGTTGAAACTCATAAGGAAACGATTTACACATACTCACAAATATATAAATCTATCGCGTGAGTGGCTATGTAGAAAATTTAGAAATGCAGATAAGGTACTGCCAGGCACATAGTGCCCAACGAGGCAAGTCCACACGGCTCCTCCAGTAAATGCAACTTCAACGCAAATAGCTAGCTCAGAATTTGGAATCCGAAATGTTAATTGAAATTCGCACCTTGATACACATTGCTCGAACAAGCGCGGAAGCATTTATAGAAGCTCGAAAGTTTTATAATCAATCGCGTAAGAGCGTCTGTATTAATTGCAAAAACCAGATAACGTATTGCCGCTAACTTAGGACCCAAAAAAGGAAAGTTCCCACAACTTATCTTGTCAACGATCCCTCAACCATAATATCCATACATGTATTTAGCTGTGATTTACTACACCTGTGTCTCCAGTTGTAAATAATACTTAAATATTCCCTGTCTTGTTTGTTCTCCTTTAGAAACACTTGCAAAACCTGTTTCGTTTGCGGTTAAATTCTACGGGGAACAGAAGAAAAAATTTTGTACGAGCCCAGCGATGAGAGTGCATTATCCCATGTTTTTGAGAATAAAGTTCAGACACACATCCTGCATATATCCCTCCCCCTCACCTCCAATAGCCAATTGCACGATTTTCTCATAAATATCCCATCCAAAACAATGTTCGAACTGATTGCCATCGAGTCGCCTCCTTTAAGTCACAAAGCATCGCGCCATTCGGGACGTCTCTCTCTATATAACGAATTTCCTTCAGTCTATTTCTATATTTTCAGCGCACTTCTTCAAACCGTAACAAGCGCTGAAACTAGTGAGATGAAAGTGATACAACAGCATCGTAATTCTTCCGTAAGCTGTGGTACCTCATCACTGGTCACAGTTATACATTGCACAACACTGTCCGCTTTAGCCAGGTGATGCTTTGCTCATATATTCAGTTAGCGGAAAGCAGTGAAATGTAATTTGCCCATAAGCTCGCTGCAACAAAATATACCTCCATCGAACTGCTAGTCAAAGCTGATTAGGCTATGTTTTGCATTTTCAGCCTTGCCCTTTGCTATTCAAATGTCCTTGATTGTTCCAGTAAATTCTTCGTCACACACGCATCCTATCCATCATTCAGAACTGCTACACACTAGAACACTGAATTACCCTTCAACTGGCCTACTGTACTCTACAATTGTGAAATCAAAATATTAACGCTAAAGCACTCCTCTGCAGATGTTAAGAAAACGGGACCTCATAGTGTGTAGAAAAATCGGTGACCGCGAAGAGAATAATATAAAACTTCAAATTTACTTCTCTCAAAGCAAGTTCAAATTTGAGACTCAGAGTTGCATGTACTGTTGAAGGGTGGACATTACAATTTGGTTTAACTGCCTTTCTATCGGGATTGAAATAATAGCTAGAAACAAAACGAACAGTGTTACAGACTCTTACAGAATTGGACAGAGTTATAAATTCTAATATTGTATTTTCTGTCGCCGACTAACAAGCATTTCATCCCGCATAACAACCGCCAGCGTAAAGGCTTGGAAAGCAACCACCGCTTCCTTCGAAGGAAATTATGTCTTCCGGTTCTCGGAATTTCCCCAGAGTCAAGCTAGGATCGGCTTACGAAAACACTCAGAGCGCACGAAGCAACGGCCACGAAAAGGAAGCACTAAGAGGAATATGTGTTGTACTGAATGTTTTGCCCTCCACCGCGAACAAGGTCCAAGAAGTGAACAGCCCGCTAGATTGGATGAATTTTTTCTATTTTTGGCCGTTTAATGGAGATACTTTCCGCCATTCTGCGTGGGGCTCAGTTGGTGAAATGAAAAAGCTACAACAGAAAGCAATTCAATGCACAACCGAAGCGTTGCAATGATTTTATTTCCTGACTTCTTATTTTGCTTAACCATGCGCAAACGCTTATTGCACTTGTGTTGGTTACAGACTTATTTTTCGGTGAAAGAAGAATCAGTAACAGAATGAGCGAAGCGTAGACAGGCCTCCCAAGAGATGTGTATGCAGGATGTTTTGTTTCTGGTGTTTTGTTTTTTTTTGGGGTGGGAGGGGGATGAGGGCACAGGGCTCCTCACTTAAGCCCGTTTTCCTGTAGAACCACCATCTTCATTTGAAACTAATTCGCCCATTGCAAACAAGCATAAAAAATTCCTGACTCCGCAAGTGAATCAGATATGTTCAATTGTAACGTTACAGTGCTATTTCTGAATTTCAGATCGCCTCATTTGTGTGAGAATAATTAGAACAGACCTCCTTGTTTGTGTGTAAATAAATAAAACTGAACACTTTAGTTATGCATTTCCTGTTTCCTGAACAATGTGGAATGGCTGCTGTGGTTTGCTTGCATTTGTGTCGGCCTCGTTCAGTTAATATTTCATTGTATGCGAGCATCCTGAAAGATTTCTCCCTAACGGCGTGGTTCAGATATTGCCTGGCCGGAAAACTAACGTCTTGGCTGCTAGGCGGCATTCCTGTGGCCGGCTACAAAAAGGTTTGGTTTGGTTCATGGGGTTTAACGTCCCAAAGCGACTCAGGCTATGAGAGACGCCGTAGTGGAGGGCTCCGGAAATTTCGACCACCTGGGGTTCTTTAACGTGCACTGACATCGTACAGTACACGGGCCTCTAGAATTTCTCCTCCAAAGAAACTCAACCTCCGCGGCCGGGATCGAACCCGCGTCTTTCGTGTCAGCAGCCGAGCACCATAAACACTGAGCCACCGCGGCGGCACCCATCAGCAAAATAATAAAAGCCCAAACCTTCATTACGTGTCTTTGCATGCTGAGCGAGAGACGTATATCGTCGTTTTTATATTAGTGCACCAGTAGAAAAAATAGAACACAAATATTGATAATATCCCGTACATATTCTAAATGCAATCTGTGCACCGTTTCCAGAGGAGTCCCAGCGAAAATATGAGAACTTAGCGACCAGTGCATTGGTTTCTTCCTAATATACTTTCTTGTGTTCTCAGTGAACTGAACAGGTTTCCAGCAAACTGACAATTTGTATGAAGATTACAAAGTACATTTATACTGCGACAACAAAGTTAAAATAGAAACTTCTACAGCCCGGCCTACTAGCTTAGCGAAAAAATTTGCAATTGCTGTTATAGCTTCGGTTTAGCAATATAGCCCTCAATTTTGCTGAGGCAACACCGTCAGGCAGCTCATTCCACCGCCCATGTCGGTACCTCCGCATTGAATGGTAACCTCCCTCAGTCTTTTTCCCGTGGCAGTCTCCTTCCACGTCTTCTGCTTTTGCCGTAACTTCACAAGCCGCTACGCCATCGGTCGTTTCCGAGTCTCGCTCTCTCTTTCGTCTAACACTTCCTCACCCACTGCTCTTCCTAACATGCAGAGGAGATATCCCTCTGCCCACATCTACCTGTCATGGTTGCCAGGTGGAAACTAAATTGAATTGAAGGAAATATATTATTCAAAATTTATTTATCACCTGCAACTCGTAGCCGGTGGATCTTGAATTATTTTAATTTGATTATTCATTGAAAACTAATATCAAAAATAATTCGGCCTCACGCCTGACGTTGCAGATTGCGTAGTAGACTAGGGCTATATATAAAAACAAATGAGTTTACAGCTTTCGTTGTCAATCAGAAGCATTATAACTTGATTTATTCTGTTTTTCTTTTAATGCCTTAGCACTCCATCTTCCACTCAGGAGCTTACCGTGTGAGGTCGTTGTGTGCGCCTTCCGGGATCTTTCGTTTATGCTGTATTCAGTTAAACGTCCGAAAGAGACTCGGGCTATGAGGGACACCGTAGTGAAGGGCTCATGAAATTTAGGCCACCTGTGGTTCTTTAATGGGAACTAACATACCAGAGTACACGAGCATCTAGATTTCGCCTCCATCGAAATTTGACCGGCGCCTGCGGCGTTGTAGGGAAACTAGCCCCGGTGTCCCTCCTGAAAGTACGTGGTCCCCGTAGGCGACAGGTTGACCGCAGAGGCGGCATGATCCTCTGACATCATCACAATCTTCCCACTCGATAGTGAGGAGGCTGCCCAACGTGGGAGGTCGCGCATAATGATTAGTCGCGATAATTTGCTCAGGAAGAACAACCAAGGTCTCACAAGTCTCACCGGTGGTAGCACGCGCAATCGCAGGGCAGTGGCGCATCGCTTAAGAGCTACACCACTGCGATAGGAGCGGTATTTGGACTCGCTGCGGTCTATGAATGTAAAGACAAGAACGAAGTCATCCGCGATAATTACGTTAATGGGCTAATGCGCTTACATAAACATTAGGCATTAACCCATTAACGCTGTCGTGGCCTACACTTAAGGCGCAGCTTAAGGGCCTCCACCAATTTTAATCCGCTAGCACGAAGCCCCCCCCCCCCCTCCCTCATTCTACGGTTTCGCCCATCTTCGTCTGACGCCTGCTTCAACCTGAAAAATGAGCCTCGACCCGAAACCGAAGGGAAAGCTAAAGTTCTATAAATGAACAATGAAAATTCGTTTTGATGAAAGGAAATGACGGAGTGACTGTCACACATGTCTCGGTAAACACCCGAGTCGCGCCGTAAGGGAATGGATAAAGGAGTGAAAGAAGAAAGGAAGAAAGAGGTGTCGTAGTGGAGGGCTCCGGAATAATTTAGACCACCTGGGGATCTTTAACGTCCACTAACATCGCACAAAACATGGATGCCTTTTGCAATTCGCCTCCATCAAAACGTGGCCGCCGCAGTGGGATTTGAAACCGGGTACTCCGGCTCAGCAGTGCAGCTAGCTCGCATCTGGCCTAACCGTGTTAAATTGCCTGTGATACTTTTCATGCTTCCAAGAAGGAAACATTGCCAAAGAACTGCTTGATCTGAAAAACAATGAAACTGTTAGCAGTCGTTTCCGGTAAAATGGGTGTACGTCTGAGGTAGTGCGGTATGATTTTCTTTCTTTCGTTATTTGAATCTATTTTTTTTTAAACTGACGGTTCGGTGTGCTGCATACCAAGCAAAATTTATGGCAAATAGATATTTTCTTCGACCGAAGGCAGTCTCGCTATTTCTGTGCATGTGCCAGGCAGGCAACATCAGCGAAAAAACATGAGGTGAACTATTGGTTACTTTGGACAGTTCCTTAAATACGCAAATACTCTGTATTCAGAAATTCTATGTTAAGTTTGCTCCATTCACACTCCCGAGACCCGCCGGTTGCAGGAACTCGAATGTTCGCTTTTATGACTGCCTGGAGACGCCGCTCTTTTCAAGGTCGTGTGTGTTTCTTCGCTTCGGGCCTCGGTATTGCCCCGAATTTTAGCCCTTATTATCCGGGGTTTACCCATGTTGTTGAGTTGCCGACTGCAATTTATTGTACCAAATTTTATTCACCGGAAAGAGCTTGGCAAGAGGTCGCGTTAAGTGGTCGAAAGTACGCAGCCCTCGACGACTTTGTCAGCCCACTCCACCGCCAAAACTTGCGTTCTGGGGTTAGAGCTAGCCAGCATGGTCTCCCACCGCTCGAGAGAAGTAGCAGTAACTAGATCACCCGGAGGTGGCTGCATTTTGCAGTACCACAGGATGTGATCATAGGTGGCTCGCTGGCCACAGTGTTTACAATTTGGGTTGTAAAGATCTGGATAAATGTGCGCGAGGAGTGATGGGGTGCGTATCGATCTCGTCTGTAGACGACGCCACGTATCCTCTTTTTCTTCAGTCAGGCTTTTGTCCGGAGGGGGGAAAACTCTCCTCTCTAGTTTAAAATGATTGCCGACTGCGAGGCAGATAGACAAGAAAAAATTTGATTTTATAGAAGCATGCGCCTTTTACGCGGATTGGCAATAAAGCAAGGCATCGAGTTCTTCTAAATAAATCGGGAAAGTGGAAAGCAGCTGCCAGCTCGCGTAAACTCATAAAACTGAATCGCGAACAAGCAGAACTACTGATGCTGACAGAGCTTGAATATCAGCCTCAATGCGAGCAGTACTGAGCTGCAAAGAAACGAACAATTTTTTAGTACGTTGTATCTACTTCCTCAAACGGCAGCATTTTTAAAGACCTTTGTAATTTTGAAACCAAAAATGAGGTACGTGAATACATCTGGCTGCAATCGTTCCCAATTTCACCGAAGGATTCGTGCAGTTCCACCGCTTTTAAAAACCTTGCAGTGCTCATAACAGAGAGCCGTTTTTCGATGCTCTAAAAGAATACGGGAATTTCATTCCTCCAAAACCTAAAAAACTTTTTTGGATTTATTTTACGCACCATTCCCCCTCAAGCAATCAAAATAAATATTTTGTCACCTCCTGCTCTGTGTATTAGGAGGATCATAAGCGGACGTGAAGAGGCCATAACAAAGGGTCAAGGTTGCTCCTTATTTGTGCATGTCTTACCCACGCGATATATCTAGAGCGAGGAAACTTCACGTGTATCCAACGAAAAACACGTTCTCTATTATAGAACCACTGCAGTGCACGTGGGTGGCATGGCTGTATCATTATGCACGCGTTATTAGCGAGGGACTCGATGCGCCATTCCGAACCACATTTGCGCCAACGGGAATAGGTTTTCAGCACGTGCTGACGGTTTATGAGCCGTAAACAGGTTCCTCGCACAAATGCGGGTGCTTCATCGGTAAGCTAACGCCGCCCAGCCAGTCTGCTCCCTGGTGGATGCGTTCGCCCGAATGCCCGGAATAACTGATTTCTCGACCTGGCAAAAACACCTTACAAAAGCAGGCTGCAATGGCGTTGGCTTTTGCATTCCTTGTGCTTGTGTAAGCGCCTGTCGCAAACGCGCATAGATATCCGGATTCGTGAAAGCTAGGCAGAAATTTTGGGCGCTACCCTCTCGCATTCCGGTGGTAGGCGCTACTTGTGCCGTTAAATTGTAGTAGGAAGATAGGTGAAGAATGCTTATATTCATTAGCACTTTGCTGCTTTGTATTCTTACCGATAATAGGTCTGCAATTTTTGCCAGACTAATTTTTACGGATTGGAGGAGTGATGAGCGCTTCGTGTGGAAGGAGATCTTGACTGAAAAGCCTCATTACGAAAATATTTAATTGCTGTCCATTTATAGAATATCTTTCTTTTAAAGACATTCAAGTTTAGTCAGATAACATGACCATTTCTTACCATATTTTGACGTCTAGAAACTGATAGAGTCTGCTTTTGTTCTATTTTTCATATGTGAAGAACAACTCGTGTTGCTTTACTTTAATCACTGTCAGGACACTTCGGAAATGTGTCCGAAAGTAGACTATTGTGTTTATTTAGGACAAACGTGATTCTTTGTTGAGCGGCTTTTTTGCGAAATACTTTTGGGTGATAATAATGAAACAAATTAAATGGAAGCCAAGGAATATGAATCCTGCTGCATAGAGGCCGCAGAAAAGTTATCGGAAGCGCATGTGCTCGAGAACTTGTTTGTATTCAGGGATAAAAAATAGCAAGGGCATGCTTCCGTATGTATTGCAAGGTCCAAATCCCGACAATCAACCATTAAGTTTCTAGTGAATGTCAAGGCAACGAATCGGTTGCTACTACTACAAAAATAATAGGCTTTAATACTAGGAAGCAGGGACCACGGAGGTTCTTTTGTTACGGTTGTTGAAAACTGCGCTTTAAGAGCATGAAAATTAAAGATCTAATTGGCTGAGCCACTGCAATGAAATTGGTATATATCCAGTGGAACATGTTGTATTCCTAGGCGGAACGGAAAATATAGTAATATCTGCAAAGTCAGCGCTGAGCGATAAAGGAATAAGAGAGCGAAATCGTTTCTGAGTAGCCGTACCGAATGGCTCCATAATCATTGTTCACAGATTCCCTCATGATACGATGAGCGCTCACGATCCGCATGGTACGGGAGACACCGTATAGAAGCGCTCCAGAAATTTCGACCACCTGGGGTTCTTTAACGTGCACCGACGTCGCCCGTGTACTGTGCGATGTCAGTACACCCTAAAGAACCCCTGAAGCCCTTCTGAAGCCCTTCACTACGGCGTCTATGATAGCCTGATTCGCTTTGGGACGTTAAACCTCGGAAATTAAACCAAATCAAATTTCTTTACTCGTTAGCAGCCTCTTTACTGCTCCTTACTTTTCACTTTTCACTTTCATGTCAAAGAGAATTGCTATTAAGACGCAGTTCATTAAAATAACCGTACTGCTCTATCTTTTAAAGAAATTCGATATTGTGGTTTATGGTAGTGTCCTCCGAAATAAAAGGGGCATGGAACTCCGCCAACATTTAGACTGGAGACAACAAAATGTCCACCAGGCATGCCACCGCCGATCTGACAGCTGCTAGCGGTTGGCCGCGCCTGCAGCGTATGTTGAGGTCGTACCAAAAAACTGGCTTCCGCGCCCGCGCTATTATTTTGTTTGTTTTAATTGCTGGCTCTTCGCCTGCGGTCGTCTCGCTGTTGCGTGGAGACTTTCCATGCACAGTGGGAGACTGAAACTTTGCTTAAACGCCCGAAGTGCTCAATAGCCTACAATGTGCACATGACAGCAACGCATTAGCGGATTAGTCAGAGGCCGCGTTAGCAGACGGCACTTATTGGATTTGTGTTGCGCTGGAGTAGCTCACCGGGCTTTAGCGGATAAGAGTGGAAGTTTAACAGTGTGTTCCGTTTAATGCGGTAAGTGGAACACTAGGTTTCGTGGAATTTTAATACAGGGCTCAATGTATAGCCAAGCTTGTGCGACTGCAACCGACGAACGTGTCCAAACGTCGTGCTGGTTGTTACTATGGGCGGAACAATGGCGTTCGCTTTTCGCAAAAACAGTCCATTCAATTTTGGTCGTGATACTGACTCAGCAGACGGTGCATTCACATCTTCGTCGTTTGAGCTTATAAACTATGCATTTCGGCGGGCATAGCTTTGCAACTTAGATAACAGGGTACCGGAATTTTAAGACCCGCATTGCGACGTCATGGCGCCGCAAACTGCCAAATATCGAGCGAATAAATATTACGTGGGGTGTTTAAATATCGGTATGTGATGGCGATGCCTTAGCACTAGGATTTGTGCTTGCATTTGTTGTTTCCTTGACATTTTCCATCGTCTATTCTTATTTTCTTATATTACTCTTATAAATATTTTTTCTTAGTCACCATACATTTTTAAACTGATTTTTTTTTAGCTTTCCTCAAGGCACCTACCTTCCGGTATGTCCATTCTCCTTTAAAGGTGCCTAAGGAAGATTTCTCTCTGTCTTTTTTTCTAACCGCCAACCATGGCAAGTTTACACAACGCTCACCAAGTCGCTTCCGTTTCTTTACGATGGGGCTTCTAATTTCAACACAACAATAACGCCGTTCTGAATTGAGCCGTGCTTAGATACTCAAAGTAGCACTGTACCGTGATCTTTACAAATTTTTTAAAGTTAGTTTCGCAACTTACCCGTCGTCTTCGGCGATGTATGTGCATGAAAGAAAAAAGTTAATGTGTTGTTCTGAATGAAGAGGTTGTTCCCATATGCAACGGAGAGCACAAAAAGACGACGAAACGTAGCAGCAGTTAGTGGCTTGACTTTCTGCCTTCACTGGCGGGGCTGTTTCCGCGTATAGCAGCACGTACATACGTGATATGGGTTGACATCGCGGCTCTCCGTTATTACCCGCTTTAGACGCGTCATATATGGCCGGGTAGTTCGGGCACAACTTACCCGAAACGTCTTCTGCTGTGCAGGCGTCTGATACTGCACGGCAACTTTGTTTATGCCCAAGAACATGCTTGGGCTGGGTTGAGCATTGTAAGAGCCTATCGAGTACCTTAAGAACAGCGTCAGGCCTCAGCTTGGACAGCTTCATTCAGAGCATTCAGAGCAAGAAGGGGTCGTGGGATGGGGAGGAGGGTTGGGTCGTGGCCGGTATTCTGATTCCGAGGGAGTCCTGGATATACCGACCTGTGGAGGTTTGTGTGAGCCTGATGTATTGGGGCTGTCGGTGGGCCTCCACCAGTTCCCCGATCGTGTTGTGGAGGCCCAGACCTGGTAATCTGTCTGTGGGTGTGTTGAGGGGAAGATCAAGTGCTACCTTGAATGCCTTGCGAATCAAACCATCCAAAGCATTTATGTCATGTTTGGATAGTTGTAAGTATGGGGTAGTGTACAGCACACGGCTGAGGACAACGGCGTGAATGAGGCGACATAGGTCGCGGGTCTTCATGCCTCTGTGATGTCCGGAAACCCTTCGAATGAGGTGCGATATCGCGCCTACAACCTGCTTGAGATTCTTGAGCGTGGTGGTGTTTTTGCCATCGTTCTGGATGTGCAGACCCAATACACGGAGGGTGCCAACTTTAGGTACCGGGTCACCATTCAATTCAACAATGGGGGACTGGGGACAGCGGTGGTTCTTAGGACGGATGAGGAGCAGTTCGGACTTCTCTGGGGAGCAAGACAGTCCGATGGTCCGTGCATAATTTTGGGTGAGTGTGGCTGCTTCCTGTAAGCTGTTCTATATGTCTCCGTCACTGCGGTGGGTGGCCCACAGGGTGATATCGTCGGCATAAAGTGTGCTTCAGATGGGGAATAGTTGCCAATTTTCGAGCGAGGGGGATGAGGGTAATGTTAAAGAGAAAGGGGGAAAGGACAGACCCTTGAAGGGTGCCGATACTCTGAAGCGTGTAGGAGGGGGAAGACAAAGCGCCGAAGTGTATCTCAGCTGTGCGGTCAGTGAGTAATGCTTGAATGTAGGCATACGTGCGCACACCCACATTCAATGGGGATAGGGCAGTCATGATCGCCTGATGTTCAATGCGATCAAAAGCTTTGGAAAGATCGAAAGCTAAGACTGCCTTGGTGTGACCTGGAAGAAGCGGATCAAAAGGGTTGTGAGTGATTTGCAGCATGGCGTCCTGTGCGTATAGATGGGGGCGGAATCCCACCATGCTATGCGGGTAAAGATTGTTGTCCGCCATGTGACTTGTGAGTTTCGCTAACACAACATGCTCGAGAACAATGGTCCGGGTACTGCCGCGCAGACGCCGCCACCCGTCAATACATATCCTGAACATATACTGCCCTCCGCATAAGCCGCGCGTAACTTTCAGTGAAATCTTCCTTCGCGCGATCAGAATGGCAGCCATAAAGCCTTAGTGATCGTTGGAGACTTCAATGCTCCCAGCCTTCATTGGGGATACCACTTCGAAAAGGCAAGGGGACGTAAGCTGGCGGAGCTCATCTCTACCCTCAGCCTCACGTTGCTCACGGACCGGGCATATCCCGCCCGAGTGGGGAATCCGGTAACCCACGACACGTGTCCTGACCTTTCTCTCGTCAGAAATGCTAGAGAGGCTGCCTGGGAGAACTTAGGGGATTCTCTACGCAGCGATCACTTCTTTCTCCTGATTACACTCTTGGCAAAGGCAGCGCGCAAAAAATGAGGTCAGGCCAAGCTGACCGACTGGCACAAATTCCGAAATCACACTATCCCTCACGTCTTATTTTCCGGCGGCTACGCGGACTGGGCCAACCACATACACAATATTCAGAAACAATACGTCACAACACTACCAACCACCGAAGAGATCCCCGCAGTGGACACCCACCTCTTGCATTTGTGGGAGGCGCGCCGGAGCTGAACTAAACGGTTGAAAAAGCTGAAAAGTAATCGCAAACTACGCGCCCTCATAGCCAGTTTCACAGAGCAGGCTGCAGCGTATGCTGCCGAACTCTCATACTCAAATTGGATAGCACGCTGCGACGCCCCAGCAAATCAGATGAGCTCGAAGGGGACGTGGCGTCTCTTTCGCAGTCTAATCGACCCCTCCCAAACGAGATGGGAGACGCAAAAGCAGCTCCGGCGGACTCTGCAAGGGTTCCAAGGTACAACGGCACAACTTGTGGACACTCTGTGCGACAGATATTTCTGTCGTACGGAGGACCCGCCTGGGCCTGAGTACATGTACTCTGGCAGGCCTAATGAAACACTCGATGCCCCTTTTGAGTTGCACGACAATAAGGCGGCCTCCGCAGAAATGCGCCGGGGTATGGCGCCTGGACGGGGCCACATAACAGTGAACCTGTTGGAGAACCTACCGGACTCAGCCTACTTTCATTTATTAGAATACATCAACCAGATCTGGGGCGGGCGTCTACTCCCTCCCCAGTGGAAAATGTCACTTGTGACGTTCATCTCAAAAACAGGTAAGGCCGTGAATACAGACAACCTGAGTTCCATATCACTGACCTCGTGTGCGGGCAACCTTATGGAGACGATGGTACGGGATCGCCTCTCTGCATACCTGGAGAGTAAGGGCTTCTTTGCAGTCACCATGTTCGGGTTTCGCCCCCACATGTCTGCAGAGGACGTCCTCCTCCAGCTGCACAGGGATGTAATACAACCCACAACTATGCAACACAATGGCAAAGCCATCCTCGTCCTTTCTCTGAAAGGGATTTTCCACAATGTTAAACACGGTAGCATCCTTGCCAAATTATGTTCTACCGATTGTGGGGCTAGGGCCTACGCTTATGTAAGAGATTTCTTGACTAATCGCCAGGCCTTTCTTCGGATTGAGGGTGAGGAATACGGCCCTTACATGATGGGAACACGGGGTACCCCTCAGGGTGCGGTGTTATCACCGCTCCAGTTCAACATAGCTATGATGCGGTTCCCAAGCCAAATGGCCCGGGCGGAAGGCATCCAACACGCGTTATATGCAGATGACATTACAATCAGGACCACCGATGGGAGCCTTGGGGACATGGAGGACCGCCTTTAGCAGGTCGCTTCCGTAGTCAATGCGTATGCTATTGACTGTGGGCTCCAATGTGCTCCAGTGAAATCAGAGCTTCTGCATATCAGAGCGAACCCAAAGGATATGACAGCAATACACATCTCTCTGTCAGGAGGCCCTATTAGAGAGGTGGAGCACCTCCGTATTCTGCGCCATCTCATTCACCACACACTCATACCGGACTCCACTACTGTGAAGCTCAAGATAGTAGGCGAACAGGTGGGGCGCATTATCCGCCGCGTTTCCAACGAGCGGGGCGGCCTGCGGGGCAGGGACACGCTTCGGCTCGTCTATGCCTGCGTTGCTAGCCGGATCCTCTACGCCGTGCAATATCTCCGCTCTACTAAGCAAGACGAGGCGCCAATAGACGCCATCATCGGCAAGGCAACCAAGCGAGCCATGGATCTCCCAGTGGCTACATATAATGCCAAACTCAAGGCATTGGGGGTGCTAAACTCCTACCAGGAGCTGCGGGAGACCCACCTCGTGAACCAAATACACGCGCCTCACGCAGATGGCCCCTGGGCGCCGCCCGCTAAACCATGTACACATCAAACACGACTGCACTCCAAAGGAAGCGGAGCGTTCCCAGTACTATGGCGCCATATACTCTGGGTCTCCCCGCTCCCCCGTAACATGGACACCGACATGCACGAAAACAGCAGACAAGCGTGGACTCGGGCTCTAGAGAGACAATACGGCTCCCGACCCGGTGTATATTATGTAGACGTAGCAGGGTCATCGCCCACTGGATTTTACACCGCCGCTGTCGTTCACCAGGAAATGCACGTTGATGGACTCTCATTTCGAGCCCCAAATTGAATGCGAGCCGAGGAAGTAGCGATAGCGCTTGCTGCCGCCAACGTCCATTCGAGAATCATCATCACGGACTCCCGAAAAGCATGTGATCATTACTTGGCAGGGGAGATCTCCCCCTTAGCTGCTTGTATTCTAAGACGGAGTGCCACTGATCCAACACCAAAAAGAATGATTTGGGCTCCTGGCCACCAGGGCTAACGAGGGAATGAGGCCGCTGACGCGGCTGCCCGAGCGCTTACTCACCGGTTTCATCATCCCAGCTCCTCTGGCTCAGGGACTAACCAGCCGCCGCTGCGATTCAGGGAAATAATAACGCATTATAACGACAACAACCGCCTTTTCCCGGCCCCTGCAAAGCGGCTGAGTAAGAAGGAGGAGCGACCCTTAAGGCGCCTGCAGACAGGTACCCTACTCTGTCCGGCAATCATAAAATATTACGATCCTAACACGGATGGGCGATGCCCGCACTCTGGGGAAACCTGTGATATCTTCCACATGGTGTGGGCATGTACTCAGAATCCCCACCTCCCTCCTTCCCCTATCTCTTTCCGAGAGGCACGAGAGACTGCCCTGCTCAACTGCTCATCGCTTGAGTCCCAAAGAGCTCCGGTGAAACGGGCGAGAGACCGGGTCTTGTCATGCGCTCTCAAGGACTAGGGACGCCGACCATGTAGCGGGGCCACTCTGTGGCTCCCAAACTCCATTTCACCAAATAAATGTTCTCACCACCACCATCGCGGAGGCCACAGGGGTCCCGTACTAGGGATCCCTCCAAGTGATTGCATGCGCCGAGCCCTTCAGTCCCGGTCCAAGCAGGACCTCTCTTGTACATATGTTAAATAAATGTTTTGCACCACCATCACCCCCAAATAATAAAGATGAATTCGCCTTCATGGGACCATTAAGAGCTAGCAATTTTGCAGCGCTATGACCATCAGCTTAATATTGTCCACTATCAGGAAGGGAAAACAGCCTCACCGCCCGATACGTGCAGGAGCAAATTTCTATAGCTCGCAAAGAAAGACATTCTCGTTAAGAATAATAATAATAATAATTGGTTATTGAGGAAACGAAGACAGCGCAGTATCTGTCTCACACCTCGGGTGGGCAACTGGACCGCACCGTAAGAAAAGGGAGGAAGATGGGAGTAAAAGAGGAAAAAGAAAAGAGGATTCTCGTTAAGAACTTTTGCCTCGCAAACACCACGTACGTTATCGTCGTTCTCAAATGCCTTTGAGGAGAAAATACGCAGGTCTCGGATGACGACCCGACTGCTAGGTAATCCTTGTTTATCTGCGAGTAGTACTTTCAACTCAAGTACTACAGGACACCGCTATCAACCGATGCCGCACGTTACGTAAAATACCTGTTGAGGTTTTCAGCGACTAATACTACCTACTAAGCCAGCAGGAATTCTCATGTTAATCCCATAACCAACCAACCATTTCAGCAGATCGGCATGGAACTCCTCGACCTCTTACGAGTCTTTCGAAAACAAAAGTGTATATGCGGCGGCTGCCTACCTCGCCTAGGGCGCCAAAGCAAAAGCACAGCCGAAACTGCAGAGCAGCAGAAACATCGACACTGTTTCGTGGAACGTAGCCTGCAGTGACATGACCTCCCTCCTCCCGAAGTGCTAATTACGAACAGCGAAACAGCGTTTACGGCAGAGATGACGCAAGTCATCCAGCGCTACAATCTGACCAGCTGTGGAGGACCGTCATTGCTGCCATTTTCTGCCCATCGACGTTTGTGACGAGTGTTCCTGCTCATATTCAAATATTGTAATCTCACCTATTGTATGTAACCCACCCCTTATGTAATACCGCGAAAGGGCTCTTCAAGGTCATAAAACGAAACGAAAAGAACCGACAGTCCTCCACCCACAAATGCTCCACTGAGCGCTTGAGCGGACATCGCCGACTTGCACGACATGCCGACTGAGAATATACTACCCGGAAGGTCGTGCACTCCCCTCAGCTACAAAGCCGCAGTGGAGAAGACAACCCAGATGACACCTTTTTCGCTCGTCCACGGCATGGAGGCAGCCAGCACGCTCAATGTAAAGCTCCGAAAGGTGACGGGAGGAGAGAGGCTTGACGCCAATGCCTCCCTTCGACATCCCAGAACAAAGCCTGACAGCTTGAAAGGCTGCGGATCCAAGACCAGCACCATACCGGAGTCCTACGCTACAACCTACGGCGACGCGACTGAGAGCACAAGCCAAGTTACAAAGACGGTGGTGGGGACACCAACCTGCCGTTAAGAACATAGTGAAAAACGTTTACCGCGTTATTTTTCGGACCATCGAGGAATATGGGAATTGAACTACGAACACGTTCTCTAGAGAGCGACAGCGTTTCAGCGGCGCTGAGCACGGCATGTCATACATCTGAAATCCGATACGGGCAGAAATGGAAACTACTGTTTTAATTTTCAGGGTGTGTTTTGGGTGTTTAATTGCGGTCGATGATGTATGGGAGTGTCTGTATTCTCAGTGTTTATTTTTTCGATCCGTTGTTTTCCGTTGTACCATCATGAACAGAAGGCCGCCGCAGTGGCTTAGTGGTTAAGGCATTCGACGAGAACTGCAGGCGGTCGAAATTATCCGTAGCCCTCCACTGCGGAGATCTTTTTAGAGTAAGGGGCTCTCGGACGTAAAACCATTTGCAACAAATTATCGTACGCTTGTGTGCTCCGTCTGCCGCGCTTGGCAAAGCGGAAAGTGGGAAATCCCGCTCTCCTTCCGTAGGGCATAGGAGGGAAAGGCGGGAAGGCGGCCGCCGAAGGAATAACCGAAAAACTAAATGAATAACGATGACGCAGCAAAAATGACTGCCTCCCTGCCACGTTCGGCCGGGGTCAAAGTGGAGCGAGACATCCCCTTTTCCACTTTTAGGCGAAAGGAGGCGGAGGCCCGAAGGTGTCTACAACGGGAAGAATTCAGAGGGTGGCTCTCAGAGGGTGGCTCTCAAGCGCATCTCAATTGACTGTCTCCGGCTATAAAAGTGAACAAGGGAGGAGGAGCCTCAGGGGGCTCAACCAACGTTAGGACAATAGGTTCTGTCGGAGGAAATGTTCAAGAGTACAAAGAGACCCAAGGCCAAGCCAACGACATGAAAAAATGTTGTCGCGTAAACCATTCATTTCGGTTTGCAGAAAAAACGAAGGCCACACATCGAACATTGCATTTCTGCTGTGTTCCAGCTTATATATAAGAACTGCTTTGGTCCGAGAAGATGCAAATCAGTTTTTTTTTTATCATTCAAGCCATATGTTCACTCGAAGAAGTATTCCCCTTGACCCACCATTACGTCGAGAATTCTAAAAGGCAAAGGTTTGGCTACCCAGTCGTCCGTATCGCAAATTGCATTGAATTGTTAATAGCAGAATGATGTGAAGAAAGACTCAACACACGGACTTTCCTTGAAGGTGAGAAATGAGGTCATATTAACAATAGAAAAAAAAGGACCCTTCAGCAGTTTTCTCGCGAGGCCCCTAGCTTGAAGTTCCGAATGAAATCACAGGTGAAGTGCTGGCAGAGGGGCCTCGTCTGCTCGGAGCTTGGTAAGACCTCCAAGTAGCGGCAAGAGCTGGGCACGGCATTTCGCACGCGCTCCGCAACTTGCTCCGTCATGTGTGGGCTGCTCACAGCGAGCCATTGCAACCGGGGAGCCAGGCTTAGCAGTCTGTAAAGGCTCTTCTCGCCCACAAGCGTGTTCCTCAGGCATAGGTGCGTCAGACAGAGCTTTTGGCTTCCATCCGTTTCCCTGTAGAACGATTTGAATGCTTTTCCCCTGACTGCCGTGCGTCCCAAGAACAATACACGCAGGCTCTGACCGTGCAGGAGCGCCATGGCGGCACCCGCGTCCCTAATGTACGTGCGCTCAATGTCCAGGACAACGAGGTTGGCGATCACGGGCAGTATGTCGGTCAGGATTTGGTCGTTAAACAGGAAGCAGCCTTCGAAGCCAAGGGCACGCAGCGACGGGTACGGCTGAAGCATGGCGAGCCCGATGGCAGACGCGAATCCGCAGTCGGCGAGGTCTAGCAGCTGGAGGTCGCATGGATATGGCCGGCCCTCCTCGACGGTGAAGAAGTGCTCCGGACTGAACCAAGACTGGCGCAGTGATAGCTGAGTGAGAGCCGGCGGCAGGTCGCACACTGTGACGTTATTCGCTCGAAGGTGACGGGCGAGGAAGCCGTGAGTGATGTCCAAGACCTGCGTATAAGCGGCAACACTTGTAGAGCCTTTTAGTACGCTAGCACTTATAGTGGCCATTCCTCGTATTTATCCATTGCGTCTTTGTTTGCCTTACCCTGTTTCTGGAAGGCTGCTCACAACCTTCCTAGTCATATATCAATATATTATAGCAACCTGCCAGCCGTGTCAGGGGCCAACTCAGTTAACTGAGAGAGGCTGCTCGGGAAGAGCAATCGAGGTCGCAACCCTAAGAAAAAACACCGAAGCCCTACCGATGGTAGCACCTCCCATACAAGGGCAGTTGGGCATCGCTCGACCGCTCCGCCACTGCGACAGGAGTGGCATGAGCGCTGCCTCGAAGCCTTTACTGTTAAGGAATGAGTGACCAAAATGGACATCCATTCACCTATCATGACTAAACATCTAAAGAAGGCTTGCATGAGAAGGAGAACCTGCAGAGATAACATCAGTGACCGTTAATGCTGGTTTCCAGACTATCATTATCATAAGATCGACTATGCCAACTGCAGGGTGGGGGGCTCTCCTATGTTTCTGACAACATGACTCTATACCGGGTGTTTTTTTTAGAAGGTCCAAAATTTTTAAAGAAAGGCAAATTCATTGAGATTTATTTTAACCCTGGGGCTATACTCAGGGCTACGGCGGACACCAGGTAAGAGGCAAACTACTTTAATTAGTTCGCTGATTAACTTAATACGTTAATTAACTTTTATAATTTTTATTTCAGGGGATATATTGTATTAGCAGAATTGGAGATCGTCTTCCAAACAGTCCCGCCAAGGAAAAAGATTTTCATGAAAAAATTTTTTGCGCGCGTAACGAAGCGAGAAAAAGTCACCCTGGTAGGCAGCTTCACACTGTAACACAGCGTCTGTGAGCGCCTTGGACGTAGCTCGCTCCGCCCTGCACTTTGTGTCAATGCGTTTTTCTTCAAGCGCGGCATTCCGTGAGGCCGCGGAGCGAAGCGAGATAAGCAGCGGTAGCGCAGGCCGCCAGTCCGGGACGCCTGACGCAAAGCGCAGGGCGGAGTGAACTACGTCAGAGGCGCTCCCGCCAATCCGTTACGGTGTGAAGATGCCTACCAGGGTGACTTTTTCGCGCCTCGTAACGTGCATGAAAAATTTTTAATTAAAATTGTTTTTTCTCGGTTGTACTGTCTTCAATTCTGCGAATACAACATATACCCTAAAACAAAAATTAGAAAAGTTAATTAACATATTTAGTTAATCAGCGAACTAATTAAAGCAGTTTTCCTCTTGTCTGGCGCCCGCCGTAGCCTCCAGTATAGCACCAGTGCTAAAATAAATCTAAAGCAATTTACCTTTTTTAAAAAATTTTGGACCTTCTAAAAAAAAACACCCGGTATAGCGCTTGTGAATTCACGCAAGGCATACATATCAAATGATAAGGTTGGTTGGTTTATGGGGTTTAACGTCCCAAAGCGACTAAGGCTATGAGAGACGCCGTAGTGAAGGGCTCTGGAAATTTCGACCACCTGGGGTTCTTTAACGTGCACTGACATCGCACAGTACACGGGCCTCTAGAATTTCTCCTCCAAAGAAATTCTAGCCGCCGCGGCCGGGATCGAACCCGCGTCTTTTGGGTCAGCAGCCGAGCACCATAGCCGCTGAGCCACCGCGGCGGCTATATCAAATGATAAGATTTTTGTAGAGACGCCTCAAGAAGTTGGCGTTTCAGCATGTTGGCGAACATCAACAGCGCTCTATGGACTGGCTAGACATGGGAAACTTCCATATATTGCATAGTCCGTTCACTCCAGACGTCAGCGCCAAATCCAGACGTCAGCGCCAAATCCAGACGTCAGCGCCAATAATCCTCGTCACCGAGCAGGTTTAAACCCCCAACAGTGCTTAGAAAGCAGGTTTCTTTCCTGTGTCTCAAACAATTCGGCTAACACCCAGCCTTTCGCGCTGCTTTCACGTCCGGAATTTCTTTTTCTAAACATCAAATCCCATTCAGTAACCACGTGCGCTGAAGTATTGAAACCGAAACTAGACGGACTTCCCGACCTCAGGGCTAACTGCCGCTTTCACGCTTGGTTTCTCACTGGAAGCGAAAACTATAATTTCATCTACTTCATCACCAAGAGTGGACGCAGGTCATAGGTCAGGTCATCTGTATCTTCTAATGTTGGGTTTATCGATGAGCGAAGGCATCGTGATAAATATGATGACTAAACATTCGTTGTTCTTTATGTAAAACATTGATGTTTTGTTAACTGAACATCGCAACAATTGCTGCCTTTAAAGAAGTATTATTTTTGTCACAAAACATACGTGTTGCTTCCTCTTAGACTAGTTCGGTCTCACTGCCCCAGTACAAGGCTTTGAACTCGTGTTGGGACGAGGGAACCCTTCGTTAAGCGCTGGCGCCAAGAAACGCTCACCCTTATTGAGGGGCAGTGCTCGGTCAGGTAGGCGAAGAACTGCCGCGGAAAGTCTCTCTCCTCCTCCTCGTCTGCCGGTGTGTCTATGCAACGGGTTATGTGCAGTTCCACAATGGTGGCATCCCCGTGGGTCTCGAGGAGGCTGAGCACCTGTCGAGCCTTGAGCGGAAATGACGTCACGCGTAGCACGCGCCGCAGGGAGCGGTCGCGTGCCACACGCCACCATCGGCGACATACCCTGGAATGAAGAGACATGCGGTAGTGTTGTCGTATTGTTTTATTTGACACATATATAGGTGTTAACGGATACGTGAGCTCTGTCAGAGGCAAAGCTCATTAACTCCGATGGTGAAGAGCCGTTAATTCACCGTCGTAGACACCGAATCCATTGACGCTAAGGATGCTCTGACTTCCAGATGATTCAGACAAGGTCAGCGTGAAGGAATCCGCCAGGGGTGATCTACACCAGCGCTTTGAACTGGCGAGTGTAGAGGAGGTGAGAATTGAGGCATAATGTTCTGTTGCCACTTACAGATGGTGTCGCTGCTAGCGGCATTTTCAACTTTCTAAACGTTTGCGGAAAACATTGCCTGAGTATGATTACTGCTACGCCAACCTTGCACCTCCGTCGCCGTATGGAGACCACCATTCGTCGCTACTACCACGCCATGCTCGTTGATATATTGATAATTCGAGTTTCTGCCACTCTACAGGGGAATACATAGTAGGTGCGGATAAGAAGCCCTGGACTGGCACCCATCCTAAATATGACACCTTGCATAGCCATTTCATATCCTCCCCCATGATCCCGGACGCGACTGGTGACTGGCTAGAAGCGGCACCCGTCCAAACATAAACTCCTGACTGATCGCTAGTTGCTCATCTTATGCACCTTTAGCAGATGCGCTTAAAAGAAAATCCTGACTGATCGGTAGTTGCCCGTCTTATGAACCTTTTGCAGATGAGTTTGGTGCATGGTATTCTCCTCAGGAAGACCAGCTTCCTCGTGACATCATGGCAACCCCAGCGTGTATATACCACTGACATGCCGAGGAAGGCCCCGCAACGCGCACCCAGGCATCGAAAGAGAATGAGCCTCAATACTGTGGAATCGCAACTACATATCGTCTCCTGCACAACGTTATACAGGTAGAAATTGAGCCATACGCGTCTGTGCCGCACCTTTGTTTCAAAACCTCACGTAACGTTTATCTGCCACTATTTCCTAACACACGTATGCTCGAGGAGACAACAAGCCTACGGCGAGACCTGCAGGAGCATTTTTAACATCTGTGTGATCTTATTTGCTGAAGTATTTTTGCACCTTCCTCAGTGGTCAAGCGTTTAGATGCTGCAAAGACGAGGGGAGGCATCAGATCTACGTAGGGCGTTCGTTTATTTCATGCGTTCAAGCGTAATGGTGAATGCAAGATCAAGCCGGATCCTCGCAATTAATAGTTCATACTAAGTACGCTGTCGCTATAAACTACAACGAAGCGTTGAATAGCGCTTGATGGAACCTCTAATAAACTTGAGAGCAAAAGTTGTGCTCAGCGATGTAGTGCCGCGCCGGCACCCTTGGCCTGACATGCTTCGTCGAAGCTCCGAAGCATCGATTGCAATGTGACGCACACCGTAGCATTGAGGGCCGACTTACCTCGCGCAGACGCATACTTCGTCGAACGACTTAAGGTGCCCGAACACCTCCAAGAGGAGGCTCTCCGGCAGATGCTCGATCTCCATGGCCGGCACTTCTTCCTTCTGAACGTGCACGTTGCGCTCTTCTTCCACTTTGAGCGCATGCAGTCGGAAATGATGATGCGATCGAGCAGCATTCTTCCGGTGTCACGTCGACGGTATTTACGTTGTCGTCAAAAGAAAGAAAAAGAATCCCGGTTTCTGCACGAAATTTCCTGGTTGGTCGAGAGGTCACCTGCCATTGTGGCATCATCTCAACTGGCCCACCCCATTGTGAACAAACTGCCCACCATCTCGCTACCTTACGGGGGCTCGGGAAGGAAGGGAAAACTTTATTTACACTAATGGTTTTTCCTGCGGTTTGGGGGCATCTTCAGAGACGTCTTGGTTCTACCCCCAGGAGCCTTCTCTGTCGAAGTCGTCCGCCTCTAATCAGTGGTCGGTTGCCCTCAGTCCAGGGCTCCGCTGGCCACTGCCGCCCGTTGAGCTCGCTGTACCAGACCTTGTTGGTCTTCGCAGCGGTCGCTGGACAGCAGAGTCTCCCACTGCTCCGCACTCGGGTTTTGTATTTTGGGGACCACGTCTATGTTTTGGCAGGCCCATGTGATGTGGTATAGTGTAGGTTTTTCGTCGCACCAGGGACATTTGTTCGTGTATATCGTAGGGTGCATTTTGTTTAGTATATGTAGGTTTGGGAAAGAGCCTGTTTGTAATTGTCTCCAAGTGACAGCTTCCTCTCTGCTGAGAGATTTGTGCGGTGGGGGATATCGCATTCTTCTGCCTCTATAGTTTTGTAGTATGGCCGAGTATTCCCTGGGTGCTGGCGCGAGTTCCGCGGTCTCGTCGGAAGCTCGGAAAGTAATGTATCCTCGAGCTATCCTGTCGGCCTCTCGGTTCCCTGCCACCCCCGTGTGCCCCGGTACCCACACAATTTTGTGTCGGATCTTGTCGTTTTGTTCTTCCCAGTTTTTAATTCTGTCACTCGCTGCGAGGAGTATACGGAGCGCGTGACGACCTATCCTGCCATTCATGTAATTTCGGCAGGCTGTTTGAGAGTCCGTAAGTATTGTTAGTGACCGCCCGGTTCTATAGCCCTCCGCCAACGCTAGAGCAACAGCTACTTCCTCGGACTCTGCAGCTGTGCAGCCTCGGAGAGACGCGCTGGTCATTTCGCGTAAAGACGAATCGACCACCGCCGCTACAGCGATTTTGGTATCTCCTCCTCTCCAAGACGCGTCTGTATACACGGTCGTGGCTTGAGGAGCGTATGTTTTCTCGATGAATTCGGCCCTCGCTTCTCTTCTGCCTCGATGGAGGTTGGGATCCATGTTTTTTGGTATTGGCGCTACCTTGAGGGTCTTGCGAAGCTCGTCGGGGATTGTTGCCGTCCTCGACATTTCTCGCATCTGCTCGCGGTATCCGAGCCTCTGCAGGAGCGCTCTTCCTGTCGTTGTTTGCAACAACCTGAGTTTTTGCGACTCAAGCTGCGCCTCTCGTAGCTCCTCAAAGGTGTTGTGTAATCCCAGGGCCATGAGTTTTTCTGTAGACGTGTTGCGTGGTAGTCGGAGCGCTGTCTTATACGCTTTGCGTAGCAGGGCATCCGCTTGTTGTATTTCATTTTTGTTGAGGCACTGGTAGGGTAGGCTGTACGTGATTCGACTAACTACTAGGCTTCTGACTAGTTTTAGTGTGTCTTCTTCACGCATGCCATGTCGCCTGTTGGTGATGCGGGTGATCATGCGTGCTCGGGAAGAGCCATCATGGTCTCACAAGCCCGACCCGTGGCTCCGATTGAAACAGCCAGCTGTCCGGTCATTGGCCCTCCGCTCAACCGCTACACCATGGCGCCAACAGCGGCATGACTCACCGCCGTCTACGAGTGTAAGCAATAGTCGCGACGCAATCAAAGCAACGTGGTAATAGCTGACCAATCATAGGGAGCCTCCTAGCTTTAATACCGGCGGACGCCAAAATTTGGAAGTTTGGCAACCCAAAAATTCAAAAGGCCCCAAAAAATTCAGACGTTGGCCCACCCTATTCAGTGGATTAAGGCTGGTTAGTAGGAAATCATCTGTGGATTAAGCTGGATTAGAGCGTCGGATGAGTATAAATCCAAATAATAATGTATGGAAGGTAATACAAAATTCCAAAAGGTGATGAATCCATACCATATATCAACCACAACACTTATTCCAAACTGATTATTAAGGGAAAATTGGGAGAACCCTACTTGTGCGCGCTAATTTGTTGCCATACCAGCCACAGTTCCAGTCGTACGGTTTATACGCCACTGCGTCCCGAAAGATGGACTGTTTCGCAATAAAGAGCGCACAGCACTCGAAGAACTCGTGCTTTGTAGGAAAGTATTTAAGTGAGAACAGCTACGCTGGCATAAGATTTCAACGCTACGCTGTCAGTCGCTTTGGTACTGTGGCATCCCGTTGCCTATGAGTGCGAGTAGCAACGAAAAAGGAGCCTCATGTCTGTGAGGGAGGTGTCAGATGTGACCTCGGGATGATCGCTTTGAAGTTTGCATGAAAGCGCATGTTCACCGATTACTACAAGGAGGCGCAACACTGTACTGTGCACGGCGATGCTTAAACATTTTAACACATCCTATGATGACGCTTACCAGTTCTGTGACGAGGTGGCTGGCACCTTCCACATGGTTAGGGCGTGTCAATCAAACACACCTATCCATCACAACCCCACCAGAGAGGACAGGAAGGCGGCCCTGCTCGGCTGCCAAGACATAAAGACCCAAAAGGCCTTGGCCAATAACGTCACAGCCGAAATAGCGCATGAGTGCCCTGACTCTGGTAGTCCTACGGCCGGCGTGGAGCTTGGGGTGCATGTTTCCCGGGGCTGGCGCGACTTCGATCTTAGCTGCGAATTTGGGCGGGATGGCGTGGTACCTCTGCTGCAACGAAGGGGTGGGGACCGCCTACACTAGTCGGCCCAGAAAGGTCTGGCCTATTCTCGTGTCTCAAACACGCGCCAGCTCGCCGGTCCTTCGGGCTTCCACCAGCTCTTGTGTCGTGTTCTGTAGGCCCAGCTGAAGAGGACGGTGTGACCAGGTGCACGATGGCAGTCTGAGAGCTGTCTTCATCGCCAATCGCAGGAGGACATTAGGCCGATTAAACTCGCTTCAACTGAGTCTTTGATAAGATGCGTGGAACGTAGCATGGCTGTTTAGCAACGCCTGTACGATTCGCATGGGTCAGTTTGGTTGAGCCTCCCGCGTCAGTTGGAGATGCAGCGGATCAAGTGTGCCACCTGCGCAGATTGCTTCTGGAGCAGCTGTACAGTGTAGCTCACTCAGCCGTAAGGTTAAAGGTACAGGCCCAGCTCCGGGAATCTGTCTACTGCAGGAATGCGATTGCCTTCGAGGTGGAGGTCGATATCGGGGTCGACAACTTGGGTCCAAAGTGCGCGCAGATAAAGAGCGGTTTCCACTTTTCAGGTGCACACGTAAGCCCACGCTCAGTCGTGTAGTGCTGCGCCGCCTCTAAGAATTCTTGAAGGCTATCTTAGATGTGGCCGTCCGAGCCTCTCATCATCCACATCGTGATGTCATCGGCACAAATAGCATGGTGCCCATAAGGAATTTTCGATAAGCGCGGAAAGGCCAGTCATCGTAACGGTGAACAACGTGGGCGATAGCACCGAGCGATGTTGGTTGCCCCAACCTGTGAGGCGGATTGTTTCGAAGCGCACATTCCCTATGCCAAGTGTAGCGGTTTGTTCCGAGAAGAACGCCCTCACGTAGTCGTAAGTGCGCTGGCCACAGTGCGACCTCGCTAGGGCCGCCAACATCGCATCATGCGACACGTTTTCGAAGGCCCCATTGAGGTCTAACGTCACAACATCACGGGCCGGTGGACTTCTCGCCACCTGACACCGATGTCAGAGACCACGCATTTTATTTCAAGACGACCTCCAGCCCCTTGATGTACTCGAGGCAGCAGCATTCCACCGCTGCCACCAGTTGATGTGCTTGGGGCAGCAGCATCTCACCGCTGCCACCAGTTGATGTGCTCGGTGGATCTGGACCAGGGTCTTCACCGCATGAGGACGAGGCGAGCAGACTACGGAGAGAAGCCTTTAGGAGAAGCGGTAAACTTGAGGGTTTATTGTCATTATGTACAGTATAGCAAAGAGACCAAAAGTCAGGAAAGAAGCCCTCGACCCGAGGTCAGGGAAGAAGCTCTGTGACACAGCACAGATTGCTGCTTAAATGCAGTTCACATTCCCCAGGCACCCTGCTAGAGAATCCGATCTCTGGTTGAGCGTCCAATGGGCCTTTAGCTTCTTCTTAGGCTCCGCCCTCCCCACGTGACCACGCACACCGCACAGATACACACACTGGCGAGGAGGAACTTGGCGCCTGGCCGTCGCGAACTCTTTGGTCTGCCGCGGGCCGACCAGTCCCAAAGGTCGTTCGCTGCTGAGTGACGATCCTGATCGTGGGAGACGCGAATGCTTACTGCTCCCATCGGTGACCTCTTCAGGTCGGTGGAAGGGACAAATCCGCCGTGACCACCCCCGCTTTGTCGGCTGCTCAGGGCGCACGCGGGCAATGGGTTGGCGCCGCCGTCGCCGTCTCCTCTGCCCGTCCACAGCAGAGCGCAGTTCGTCACCAGAGCCGCATTCAGCATCGCCGGCGAAGGGGACAGAGCCTTTGTTCACGCCGACACCGTCGCCAGAAGCCGCCCCCAGGCCAGCTTTTTCTTGCGTCTTCTCCGAAAAACAGCAGCGCCTTCCGAAAGGTCAGCGTAGCTCGATGGCGCCAGCCCGGCTCGCCGTTCTCAGCTGGCTGGGCCAGCGATCACAATACCCTCACCATCCTTGTCGTGCTCAGAATAAAGTTTTGTCATCACCAAAAGCGAAAAGCACACGCCTGCTCTGACTCGAGGCGGCAAACACACGATTATGCCATACCGCAAATGCGCCAGCCACGATCACCAGTCGTTAAACGATACCGCGAGGGCATCTACCATTTGCCAGAAATTGATTTACAGCGAGACTCCGGAAACGGGCATGAATCGCCCTTCAAAAAACACGGATAACTGCATATTCTTGTGAAATATGGCGATTGCGTTCCTGGTGTGCGCAATTAGTGCACTCCGCTGTCCGTACAATGCCTAATCGTTCAAGCCAATTTCTTGTAGGCTCCACATCTCCCCCTCTAAAAGGCACATAAAGTGACGTAGATGCCCCGGAAGAAAAAAACGCCGCAAACCGCAGCTAGGAAGTGCATGTCGCCCGTCGCATTCCTTCTGGAGGCGCCAGAGAAAGAAATAATGCTCCCATTCACTCTGCTACTCTGTTAAGCTTGATGCCTAAGCCGGGGCTGATACAGCGGACGTGGCGATGAAACGCCACTACAGCTAACTAAAAACAGGCATCTAGAAAGACAGCAGACTCCTGTTGAGTGGTACACCAGCAACTAACACCCTCATCCATCTTCCCAAGATATAAAATGCGAGCGCCCGCACTAGGCACTTGACCTGCAGAAACAAGCAAAAACTCAGTAGCCAGCAATAAAAGCTAAACGACGGATGGTGAATCCGCACCTCATACGTGGCTGCCCGAGTGCTGCATGGCAGGTGAGCTCCGAGAGAACCCTCAAAAAAGTAAACTCACGAGATATTCAAGGAAGCGCTAAACTCCAAGAGATGCATGCGGAACATGTGGTACCATATTCGGCGTCAAAAAAAAAAGTGGCTGGGGCTCAATTCGGCTCAGCCAGGTTATACGTAGGGAAAGGCAACCGAACCAGTGGCCGATGTCGACGCGATGACGTTAGCAGCCTCCGCTGCCATTTTCCGCTTGATACACACTTGTTGCCCGTGGCGCTGCTTCTCCTGACGTATCTGGTGTTCTTCATCGGTTTCGGTTTCCGTTTAATGGGGTACGGGAGTTTGACGTCCCAGAGCGGTTGATGATATAAAGGAAGCCGTAGTGGAGGGTTCCGGAAGTGTCCACCATCTGGGTGAGGCTCTTTAACGTACGCTGACTTCGCACATTACACGTCCTCTAGAATTTCGCATCCACCAAAATTCGACCGCTGCGACCGGAATCGAGCTCGTGTCTTTTGGTTCAGCAGCCCAGTGCCATAACCACTGAGCCACCGCGGCGGCTCTTCTTCGGTTTCGTGAACCTAACGAGCGTGCTTTCGAGACTTATCCTTAGCCAACGTGGCTTCGTGACGTTCTCTGTCGTAGGGATCACTGGAACCAGCCCGGCGCCTCAAATGCTCAGTGGATGAACTCATCCCGCTGACCGGCTCTGGCTCCATGCCTGTGCGGTGCCTAGGCGGTGAGCGCTGGTCTTTACTGAGCAAGAGCGAATAACGTGGGATTGTCATGTGACACAACTGGCGAGCGCAAGCGGTCGGATCGGCGTGTGCGCAGCGGCGGAACGAGCCGAAAGAGCAGCGACAAGTCAGCTGGCGTAACGTCACAGCCACACCTGCGGCGAGCTTCAAGTTAGAGGTCAAATCCACTCGTCGTTCAACCTTCAGCTTTGCAGTCGGGAAGTAGAGCTTTGCGCTCTAAAATCGAGTTTACAAGGCAGCGCCGCTCGATTAAGGACATATGAAAGGCACTGGCCATCGCCACAGTATCACGCATCGTCAAGGGCAGAATTTCGCATCAAAGCTGCTACCCCGTGTGCCTCATAACCAGAACCCTAAATGGGGATGCTGTCGCTGTTGAAGCCATGCTCTTCACTGTAGAATTCGGGTGAACCAACTGTTCAGGCCGCCTCATTGACGATGGTCGCAGGACAGGTCCTCGCATTCCACGACACCTATGGCACCATGTCGACAAAACTCCAGACGCCAGGTTCTGAATGATATAACCCATTTTGATCGTGACCACACCGTTATCATGACGGACAGAAAAAAATTCGCGGGGGCTTAGCTTTGGTTAACCTTGGTAGGTTGTGAAAGCGCGCAGCGCCTCCAACTGAAGGAACGCTGTGCGCCGCGTCTACAGGTCACGCGTGGCTACCGGCTTTTTGAGGAAAGAAAATGGCGCAGTAATTCTCTGTCATCTTGGTGGACACCCTAACCGCACCGTAAAGGAAGGGAGGAACGCCACCACCCGTTCGGCGCGATGCCTTGTTGTTGCGACTCAAAGAAAGAGAACTTGTAGAACGCCGCCAGGCTCGCCATTCTGCGGCATAGGCGCGTTGCTTAGCCAACCGCTCTTGCCTTTCTCTTTCATCATCTGTCTCCCCGGCACGGCGCCGGCGTTTGCGCGCAGCACGTCGCTCCAGCGACGCCTTTTACAACTCCTCAATCGTGACTAAGCAGAGCGCGCCTGTGGCGCCCCGTTTATCCTCTCCTAGCGAGCGCCCTCACGCGGCGGGCCGAGGAGGCCGTCACGTGGTAGCTGCCGCGCCGAGCGAAGGAACGACTACGGCCGAAGAGACGAGTTGGGGCCTCTGCTCTCCTCTGATCGTGACGTCACGCTGTCACGTGGTCGTCCCACGTGACAGCGAAGGAACGACCTCCGCCGACAGCAGAAAAGTGCTAGCAATATTTCTTTCGCAATAAAATTTAAGGGGTGGGGGGCACTTCTTTTGGCCTAAAGTGCGTTGAGTCAAAAGCCTTAAGCGCGGTGTTGCTACTTGTGTCACTGATGCTTTGTTAAGATGTTAGGCTTCGCCTCTAAGAGTGAAACGCGACAGCGTATTGCAACGCTGCCAGAGGGTCCTTAGAAGGCCATCGCCCGGTCGGTTGCACGCCTTGCTCGTCGGTAAATTGGTTTTTGAGGAAAGGAAAGGAAATGTATCTGTCTCGCATATCTGGGTGGACACCTAAACGTCGCCGTAACGGGAAGGGAGGAACTTGGGAGTGAACGAAGACACTGTATTCACTAGACGCGCCTTTGTTCATTCCGAACCACCGAGATGGCATGGCACAGGGGTTAGCATGCTCGCCTCACACTCCGGAGACCGGGGCTCGATTCCCGAACTGGGCCAATTTCCTCCTCGGTTTTATTTATTTATCTGACGTTACTAGAAGGGTTCATTAGGCTAATTGGGTAATTAAGCAATAAACTAAATTCAGTCCCACTTACATGATGCATCACTATAGGATCCCTTTAATTGGTTGCATGGTTACTAGGAGGAGGAGGTAAACTTTATTAAAGAAGAGGTCTTAGGCGCGGATTGGGGTCATGTTCCCCTCCCCGCAGTGGGCTCCTCTTCTAGGCCGGACGCCAGGTGGCCGACCGACGATGTCGTTCGGCGACCTCTTCGGCTCGCTCTGTGGCTCGAAGTTGAACCTCCGGGTCCGAGCTGAGCAGCGCGGCCTCCCACTGAGATTGGGTAGAGAGCTGCAGACTGTGCGATGGCTTGTCTTGAGTACATGAGTATAGAATGTGCGGTGTGTCTGCCTTTTGGTGCCCACAGAGAGAACAGACGGGGCTGTACTGCTCCGGGAACCATATAGAGTACATGTATGGATTAAAGAAAGTGTCTGTTTGGAGCTGCCGCCAACTGACTTGTTGTGTTTTACTGAGGGATTTATGTGGTTCTGGGAAAATCTGTCTTTCTTTCTTGAAGTGGGTAGTAATTTCTTTGTAGGTTGTCATTCGGTCCTTGGCCGACCTGAGCTCGGGGTAGCGCACCTCCCGGTTAACCACGAATCCTCGGGCAAATTGGTGCGCCGCCTCGTTTCCAGGATGGTCCGAATGAGCGGGGACCCAGATCAATGTTATCTGGCGGGTATTGGAGATTTTTTGTAAGATTTTGATGGCTGCTGAGTGGGCCCTTCCTTTTGCAAAATTTCGAATTGCTGTTTTGGAGTCACGTATGATGTATTTGGCAGTGGTGGAGGTAATGGCTAAAGCTATGGCAGCTTCTTCGGCCTCCTCCGGAAATTTTGTTTTATCTATTGTCGCCGATGCAAGGGGAGAAACTCGATGATCGACAACTGCCAGAGAAAAGGCGTCTCTGTCCGCATGTTCTGCCACGTCCACGTGCGCCGTGTCTTTCTGAACAGAAAATCTTTCGTGAAGTTTTTGTGCCCTAGTCTTTCTTCTGTCCGTATCGTAGTGTGGATGCATGTTTTTGGGCAGAAGAGGGACTGTTAAGTGCTCGTGCACGTGTCTTGGAATTGGCAAGGTGTGTGTACGGATTCCTTCATATTGTATTCCTGCTTTCTTTAGGATGAAACGTCCCGTTTCAGTGCCTGATAGTCTTTCATATTGTGCAATGAGGTGTGCTTCTATCATTTCCGCTAAGGTGTTATGGATTCCTAACTGTAATAGTTTTTCATTTGGAGTATGACGTGGGAGGTTGAGCGCAATTTTGTAGGACTGTCTAATTAGAGAATCCAGGTCCTCTCTTTCTCTTACTGTGAGGGTGACGTATGGTGTAGTGTAGTTGACTCTGCTAAGAACGAAGGCTTGTATTAGTCTCCTGGTCTCTGCTTCTTTAACTCCTCCTCGCCTATTCGCGATCCGTCTGATGAGGAAGGAGATTTGGTTGACAGTGTTTCTCAGTTTCTTAATTAACGTGTCGTTTTTTTGGTTTGACTGTATCAGCATTCCTAAGATTCTTAGTGTTTCCACTTCTGGGATGGCTGCCCCTTCCGCGTAGATTTTGATCTCAGGCGCTTTATTTTTCCTTTGACGCTTTGGGTGTAGGATGAGGACTTCAGATTTTTGGGGGGAACACGCGAGTCCCGCGGCTTGTGCCTCCTCTACTACTACATCTGCCGCTTGTTGTAGTGTATCTTGTATTGTGGCGATACTCCCCTTGGTGGTCCAAAGGATGATATCGTCCGCGTACAAAGAGTGCTCTAGGTCTGGGATTTTTGCGAGTGCGTGTGCCATTTTGATGAGGGTTATATTGAATAAGAAGGAGGAGAGGACCGATCCTTGCGGCGTTCCTCTGTCTCCTAAGCTGAAGGTGTCGGATTTAATTGCGCGAATTTGAATTTTAGCCGTTCTATCGGAGAGAAAGTCCTTGATGTAGTTAAACGCTCTTTCGCCCACATTCAACGGTGAAAGAGATTCTAGGATTGCTTTGTGTTTGACGTTATCAAAAGCTTTTGTTAAATCTAGAGCTAGCATTGCCCTGGTGCTCCTTTCTTGCTCCTGAGATAGGACTTCGTTTGCTAGTCTGAGCATTGTGTCCTGTGTTGATAAATGTGGTCTAAAGCCAATCATAGTGTGCGGATATAAATTGTCTTCGTGCATGTGAGACTGCAGTCTGTCTAGTATGACGTGCTCTATCAGTTTTCCTATGCAAGATGTAAGCGAAATAGGTCTGAGGTTTTCGAGCGCGAGCTTTTTGCCCGCTTTTGGGATGAATTTAACGATGGCATGTTTCCAAGCCGCTGGGAGTTTTCCCTCCCTCCAACACTCGTTCGCAAAATCCGTGAGGGCTGTGATGGAAGCGTCGTCTAGGTTTCTGAGTGTCTTGTTGTTAATGCCGTCTTCTCCCGGGGCGGATGTCGTGCGTATCTTATGGAGGGCTGCTCTTATTTCCGCTATTGATATGTCAGCGTCCAGGGGGGGGGGGGGTCATGGTTACTAGCCAAAGTACAATTGGCCCCGTTTGAAATTCGCGCACTGTGACGTCACGACCGTTTCGACCAATTGAAAAGCGTGACATTTCTGTCGACAACTGTTGCTTACAACGATGAGGCATTAACGGCTTCCGCCTTAATACATAGAATTTTATTAAGGCGGAAGCCTTTAATGCCTCATCGTTGTAAGCAGAATTTGTCGACAGAAATGTCACGCTTTTCAATTGGTCTGAACGGTCGTGACGTCACAGTGTGCGAATTTCAAACGAGGCCAATTGTACTTAGGCTAGTAACCATGCATCCAATTAAAGGGATCGTATAGTGATGCTCCAAGTAAGTGGGAATGAGTTTACTACATTGCTTAATTACCCAATTAGTGTAATTAACCTTTCTAGTCAGGCCACATAAATAAAACCGCTAAGGAAATTGGTTCAGTTCGGGAATCGAACCCCAGCCTCCGGAGTGCGAGTTGAGCATGCTAACCACTCCACCATGCCAGCTTTTTTTTTTCTTTATTGATCCACCATGCCAGCTCGATGGTTCCGAATGAACAAAGGCGCGTCAGAAACAAACACAATAGACTTCTAAATCTAAGGATAGCGGCCTTAGTAAAAAAGATTGAGACACATGCAGCACACTTAACCCGTCTACAGTGGGGCCACATTTGCAACCGCATAGAGGGAAATCTGGGACTGAAAGACACATGGAAACTTCTACGTTGCCTCTTGGAACTAAACAACACTACAGCCTTCCAACAACGTAACGTAACCCGCATCGCTCACAAATTAGATGTGGACGACCGCACCCTGATCCAGAACTTAAAAGATAGGTATCTCACAACCACCCCTAGGACCCCACTCCCCCAATACTCAGGCCCTCCGAACCCCGAGCTCGACGAAGACATATCGACGTGGGAAGTGAGAGCAGCTATGCACAAACTGCGCACCACGTCGGCGCCGGGCGGAGGTAAAATCACGAACAAAACATTACGGAACCTAGACGAAAATTCGATCCAAGCCGTAACCAAACTCTCAACAAACACTCGAGGGAGGGCACCCTCCCCCCGGAATGGACCCATGCTAAGGTCCCCTTTATTCCAAAGCCAGGAAAACCACTTCAATTGGCGAACCTCCGTCCCATATCGCTCACCTCATGCCTGGGGAAACTCCTCGAACACGTCATTCTCCACCGTCTCCGAAACCACATGCACCACCAGGATCTCCTCCCCCATACGATTCTGGGATTTAGAAGCAACCTGTCCACGCAGGACGCGAGCTCCAGATCTCAGAAGAAATTCTACACCCTAGACACGCCAAGCGCACGAGAGCACTACTAGCCCTAGACCTCACGAAAGCGTTTGACAACGTCCAGCACACAGCCATACTAAGCGCCCTATCTGACTTAGGCGTAGGTACTAGAACACGCGCTTACATAACCGCCTTTCTGAATAACAGAACGGCGGAGATAAGGTTTGGGTCCGCGGAATCCTCCTTCTTCCCCCTAGGAAGCAGGGGCACACCCCAAGGCTCCGTTTTATCTCCACTACTCTTAAGCATTACCCTCATACCGATGGCACGAAAATTACAGCGCAACCCACATTTGTCCCATTCCTTCTACGCAGATGACATCACTCTGTGGACGACCACGGGAAATGTCGGCGAAATGGAGGAAACCCTCCAAGCGGGAGCGGATGCGGTAGCCGAGTGCGCGGCCTGTATAGGCCTCGCTTGCTCGCCGACCAAATCCGAAATCCTGCTGCTCCACCCGACCGCGGACCGTCACAAGAAGGGAAACCCATCTATACACGTGAAGGTCGACGGCCTCCCAGTACCGGAGGTACCGAAACTCCACATTCTGGGAATGTTCATTCAAAGCAACGGCCTCAATACAGAGACACTCTCCAAACTCACGATCATGACACATCAAACCATCAGGATAACCAAAAGAATAGCAAACAAGCACCGAGGCATGCGAGAACATGACCTAAGGCGGTTAGTGGAAGCATTGTGATTATCAGAATGGTATACACACTCCCCTATCTTCACCTCACAAAGATGGAAGCGGACAAAGTAAACTCGCTAATAACACAGGCCTACAAATCGGCCCTAAATCTCCCACAAGGGACCTCTAACAACAGACTCTTCCGCATGGGGGTCCACAACACTCTACAAGAACTGACTGAAGCCCACCGCACAGCACAATTGGACAGACTATCCTCCGCAAACACGGGCAGACACATTCTAGCCGCATTAAACATTAAACCAACGGGTCCCCCTCCCGACAACACCCACAGCATTCCTAAGCAAATCAAGGAAAAGCTAATCATCCACCCACTACCCAAGAACGTACACCCAACCCACAACCGGGAAAGACGCGAAGCACGCGCCAAAGCCCTGTATAAAAAACACGCGGACAACGAAGACGCAGCCTATGTAGACGCGGCAGAATATCCATGCAACCCAGCGTACGCCCTAAGCGTGGTGTCATACGACCTCTAACACAAGGCTTCGGCCTCGATAAGGGCAACCACCTCTCTTGAAGCGGAAGAGGCGGCCATAGCACTGGCCATAGCATCTTCTACTGCCACACTCATAATGAGCGACTCCAAAAGCGCAATCAGGAATTTTGCAAAGGAACAGATCCATTCTGCCACCTACAAAATTCTCCAATCAAACCCCCACGACCCCATACCACTTAATTAGTTTCGGTGCCAGCCCACGCAGGCAACCCCGGAAACGAGGAGGCGCACTCTATTGCTCGAGCGCACGTCCACCATCTCGCTGGAACCTCACAGAGCTAGACGATTGGGAGATCCCGGTCTCTAGCTCCGAGCCGGCCTCACAGAAGAGGCTGGTGGAATGGGCGGAGAAGGTCGCCAGAAGTCATGGACTGATGGCCGCCAACCGGGATTAAGAACCAAGCCAACCAAACCTCCCCTACTTCCTTCCCTTACTTGGTTCATCAATAAAGTTTTTACCTACCTACCTACCGAGCAGGCCGAGTAGTGGAGAGGGATTGCGCGCGGGGCAGACTAATCACCTACAATGAAATCACGCTACACTACAGAGAGGAAAGGCTCACATATCCACCACCACACCACAGCCTCACGAAGGAACAACAGACTATATGGAGGCAGCTCCAGTCCAGAACGTTTCCTTCACCGGCCTATCTGGCACTAATACACCCGGATCAATACAAGCCCGAATGCTCTCTTTGTGGGGCTCCGAGAGCAAACTTTGAACACATCAAATCAAATCAATTCAAATCAAATCAATTTATTTAGCATTTCTTTCAATACAGAAATAAATGCAAGGATAAGAACAAAAAGCTGCTTCTCGAGCAGCTTGACAACGGTTCTTACCCCTTGTTTTCTCTTGGCAACGGATAACAGCAGAAATAATACAAAGCTGCGATTAAAATGGTACGAAGATAAGAGCATGTAGTATACATAGAAACTGAAAACACAAAATATATAGTAAACACAAAATACATAATATACATAGTAATTCCAAACAAAAAATGCTGCATATTAGTAAAAAGTAATAATACTGGTTCAATGTAACTGATAGACATGGATTCAATAAGACGAATACTAATACTTAATCACCAATATTTTGCACACTGAAGAACATCTAACGGCGAAATTGATATATGGCTATACAGGACTAAAAACATTTCCTGCTACATTTGCAGGCATAGAAGCACAGACCACAGTTTTACCACAGACAGTGTAATGCAGCCACCATTAAAAATACGTGCACAAAAGGCTGCAATAATAAAACAAGATTTCAAAACATTGACGTTACCTCCCTAAATTGGGAGTGAACAAACACTTAAGGTGTTGTTTCGATAGTGTGTGGATGTCCGTGTTTGAATTATAATAGTTGTTAAGTAAAGTAGGCATAATGTATTGTAGTCTGTTGTGACCATGATTCGTGCGGGAAAACGGCACCAACCATACTTCTCTTGTTCTTATATTGTACGGCACCTCGGGTGGTTTTGTTAAATTGCATAATCGTAGAAAAGGCATCCGATTAAATTTCAGGGAATATTTGTATTTTAATAGGGCATTCAGCTCGTACATATGCGTCACAGGAACAACACCAAGTAAGGGGAACAGGTCACTTGTGTGAGCGTCGTATGGAACATCTGCTATGTGACGGAGAGCTCTTTTTTGTAAAAGAAGTAGTATGTTGATGTTCGTTAGTGATGTAGTTCCCCATACAAGATTACAATAGTTTAGGGGAGGATTGAAAATAGCATTATAAAGTAGCAGCTTTATTTTGAGTGGAAGAACTTGTCTAAATCGGCAAAGTATCCCGCAAGCCCTGGCCAGACATTTAATCACACAGCCTACATGGATATCCCAGATCAAGTTCTCGTGAAAGGTGACACCGAGCGTTTTCACTTCCTTTATTATTTCTATCTTCTCAGATCCTAAATAGAGATTAAGATTACGGTCAACAAATTTTTGTGATGGCGAGAAAATGACAGCCTTTGTTTCTTTATTGTTTATTGCTAAAGAATTAATTTTGCTCCATTCTGACAATTTATTCAGGGTAATATTTCCAAATTTCTCGAGTTCCGTCGTATCGTCACATTGAATGAAAAAGCTCGTGTCATCTGCATAAATTACCAAAGAGGCTTCTGGGGATACCCGTGTTATATCATTAATGTATATATTGAAGAGTACCGGTCCGAGGACACCGCCCTGTGGTACTCCGCATGCTATGCTTCGTAATGTGGACTGCTCTTCTCCGATAGAAACGCATTGTTTTCTGTTTTCTAAATAAGATCTTAGGAGAGCAACGACAATGCCACGAAAACCGTAGTGCTCTAATTTAGCGAAAAGAGTTTGATGATTAATTCTGTCGAAAGCCTTTGAAAAGTCAACTTAAACACCTAATGTTATTTTTCTTTCTTCGAATCCTTTGATAATGAAATCTTTTTGGGTTAGAAGAGCCAGTTTCGTAGACATATTTTGGCGGAAACCAAACTGGCGCTCCGACAAAACATTATGCTTATTACAAAATCACATAATCCTTTTACAGATGACTTTTTCAAATCCCTTTGAGATAACTGGCAGCACCGAAACTGGGCGGTAGTTCGAAAGCTCATTTTTGTTTCCAGATTTGTACAGGACAGTCACTTTAGCCCTCTGCATGTTCAATGGAAAGACACCAGTGGCTAGACACACATTGAAAATATGGGCAATAACGTCTACCAGGAGGTCGACAACAAACTTAATAGGCCTGATTTCCAGCCCGTCTATATCTCGTGCTTTGCTGTTTTTGCAGGACATAAAAACTGAGTGACTTTCCTGTGGTGTAATAGGTTCAAAAAAAGCAGAGTTTGCATTAGGTGCACCTAAAAAGAGTTTTGCATGTTGATTATAGTTGCTATTTGCAAGAGTTGTGAAGTATTCGTTAAAATGAGATGCTAATTGCGTACCAGTTAATTGCTGATCGTTGATTGTGATTTTCAGACTATCATTCTGTTTTGTGCCTGGTTTCAATAAATGATTTATTTCACGCCATATGAGGTCACTGCGGCCAGATGCCTCATTAAAAACATGTTCGTAGTAATCTTTCTTAGATTTCCGCAAGAACTTCGTCACTTTATTTCTGTATTTTTTAAAAGCAGAAAAGTCTGCAGGATTTCGAGTTTTCACGAAATGAAAGTACATTTCATCTTTTTCGCGTATCATTTCGAGGCACTCATCTGTGAGCCATGGCTTGCGAATTTTTTTTGAACTCTTTACTCTTTTCACATGAAAACAACTATCGTAAACATTCTTAAGGACAGTCATAAACGTGTCATATGCTAGATTTCCATCTGTGCATTCATATACAGAGGTCCAGTTTGTGCATTCCACCCGACTTCGAAAAAGATTGAGAGTTTTCAGGTTAATATTTCGTGTAAGAAAAGACATTGGGGGATTGGAACAGTTTTTCAAAACACCATTTTGTTTGCAGATCAGATAAATTGGCAAATGATCACTTAGCTGTGCAGCAACGACACCTGATTTGGCGCACTCCGTTGTTTTGTTTGTGATAAGCAAGTCAAGAAGACTTTCAGAACAGGAGGTGATGCGTGTGGGTTCTGTTATGACGTTACTGCAGTGAAAGGAATCTAGAAGTGTTTGAAACTCATGGGAGCTGGAAGTATCTTCAAGAAAATTTATGTTACAGTCGCCACCAATAATGAGATTCAATTGATTGGAACATGTAAAGCTTAATAACTTATCTAGAAACGTGAAAAAGAGGTCAGGTTTACCGTCCGGTGGGCGGTATATAACGGAAAAAACTGTGTTTTGGCTTTGTAGTGTTAACACTTCATAATCAGCTGTCATAGCAGAGAATTCGGAGAGCATATTGCAAGTAAGGCGGTTGGAGACAAGTTGCAGTACGCCGCCACCTCGGCGTCGGCATCTGTTTAAGTAGAAGCTGTTGAAGCCATCCATGCTAAGTACGTCTTCTTGTGAAGTGTACCAGGTTTCTGTTACCATGATGACGTCAAATTTGAAACTAAAGCTGTCAAAGAAAGCTGTCAGTTCGTCATTCTTATTTTTTGCAGACTGCGCATTGCAGTGCAAAAAACTAAGATAGCCATTTTTGTTTGGGAGTGTGACATCGCGTGTTGCGGTCATCGCGAAAATCGGTAAGATAAGCTAGCACATTTGAGGGTGGCACTTCAAGATATCTTTGCTAAGTCAGCTTCGCATGCGATTGGGACGACAGTGGAAGTTTCTGTTTTCCGCGCAAAAATCTTTCCGCCCTTCGACCAGGCAAATTTCCAGCCCATTTCCTTTTTCTTTCTGATAGTTTCTCCGAGCAGTTTTTTCAGTTGCGGGCACAGGTGCTCATTTACAAACACTGATTGGGTGGGGGAAAATCCCAAGTCTTCAGTCGTGAACCTCGTCTTTTTTGCCTTCTCGACAACCGCATCCCGTTTTGCTCTGCGGTTGAAAGCCACAATAATGTTTTGGCCCTCAGATGGATTCCATGCACGTACGCGATGGCATGCCTCAACATCCTCCTGCGTTATTGGCTCACCAAGAGTGTCGCCAACTTTGCCAATTATATCAATCAAGTTTTCATTTTTGTTTAGTGGTATTCCCTTGATTTCTATATTTCTGTTCCTTGAATACTGGTCTTGGGCAGTGATCTTCAAAGCATTTTCTTGCACTTGTTTTTTCAGAGCTTCAATTTCTTGCATCAGTAACTTCTTAGACGCTTGTAGCTCAGAGTTTTCCCTCTTCACATCACTACACTCGGTCTTGAGGGTTTCAAACTCGTCGTTTATAAATTCCAGGCTACTTTTCAGCTCCCTAATTTCTTTCCAAAGTTCGCGCTTGAAACTTTCTATCTCGGTCCCCATACCCAAAATCGAATTTGATTGCAAAAAGGTATTAAAAAAAGCAAATGAAAGTAGCACCATACAACATAAAGATCAGTAGGCAGCAGTAGGCAGTGGTGGCAGAAGTAAAAACCAAAATCGGCAAGTCAACAGCAAAAAGTAAAAACACACTGGCAGCGGATTTGCAGCAGAGGGGATAAAAAGGAAAGCGACAACTGCTCGCAATGTGCCAAAAACAATACTACCAACCTGTAAAAAGGTAGAAACAGACGAGGAATCAGGCCACGTCCCTCCGTCGCTGCCACCGCTGCCAGAAATGAAATGTTCCGCGGCACGACACGAGTCGAAAAGTTCGCTTTCAGGTGATTCCGTCGATAACACCAAGGGGCGGTGGATTTCGGTGCAGTCGTACGGATAAACTTGATACGCCTATCGGTGCGTCAGGCGGAAGACCGCAAAAGGTAGCAGAAATCCAGGCTGGAGGCTACGCAGGGCCGAAGAAAATCAGCGGCTGGTGTAAACTGTAAAAAGGTAGAAACAGACGAGGAATCAGGCCACGTCCCTCCGTCGCTGCCACCGCTGCCAGAAAATACTCTTCATATGCCGAGAACTCCAACCACCATCTCGCTGGAACCTCAAAGACCTAGACAGTTGGGAGATCGCGGTCTCTAGCTCCGAGCTGGCCTCACCGAAGAGGCTGGTGGAATGGGCGGAGAAGGTCGCCAGAAGTCATGGACTGATGACCGCCAACCGGGATTAAGAACCAAGCCAACCAAACCTCCCCTACTTCCTTCCCTTACTTGGTTCATCAATAAAGTTTTCACCTACCTAGGTGGTGGTGGTGAAAACATTTATTAAGGCGGAAGCCTTTAATGCCTCATCGTTGTAAGCAGGAGCTGTCGACAGAAATGTCACGCTTTTCAGTTGGACGAAACGGTCGTGACGACACAGTGCGCGAATTTCAAACGGGGCCAATTGTACTTCGGCTACTAACCATGCCACCAATTAAAGGGATCGTATAGTGATGCTCCAAGTAAGTTTGCCTGAGTTTAGTTAATTGCTTACTTAACCAATTAGGTTAATTAACCTTTATAGTCAGACCAGATAAATAAAAATGACTGAGGCTTAGCTTAGGTTAAGCCTAGTCAGATGCGAAGCATATTGTCGCCGAGTTGCATATCGAGCACGCCGCTTGGCTAGACGTCCTTCACGCTCTTCATCAGCCTCTGTAGCACGCCGCAACTTTTGTTTCTCATTCCAACGAGCAGCCCTGTCTCCAGGAGGCATCTCTATCCCGTGTACGCCTAGCAGAGGCAGGCGCACCCCCTTGTATACCGCCGCTCCAGCATCACGTGTTCACTACAGCGCACCTAGCGGCAGAAGCAGAAAACACATTGGTCGCGACGCCTCGCGCGACGGCGTGAGCTGGGCCCCCGTTTCTCATCTGCTGTGACGTCACGCACCACGTGGTTATCCTTAGTCACGACGCCTCGCCCGACGGCGCGAGTTGGGCCCCCGTTTTTCATCTGCTGTGACGTCACGCGTCACGTGGTATGACATGGAGGTCACGAAAGGTCAATGGTAACGACACCGCCGCGCTCGAGGAGCTGGGTTGGGCTATTTTAGTATGCTTCGCATAAAATAAAACTGAGTAAGAAATTGGCCGAGCTTGGGAATCGAGCCCCGGTCCCCGCAGTGCGAGTCGAGCACGCTACCGCTCCGTCATGCCAGCTCGATGGTTTGGAATGAACAAAGGTGCGTCTAGTGAATACAGTATCTTCGTTCACTCCCATCTTCCTCCCTTCCCGTTACGGCGAAGTTTAGGTGTCCACCGAGATATGCGAGACACATTTCCTTTCCTCAAAAACCAATTTACCGACGAGCAAGTCGTATTTGTCCGCGTTTCTGATTTGTCCAAATTGTCGTGACGTCACCACGCGCGAATTTTGACGGGTGTCCACCGAAATATATGAGACAGTTACTGCGCAACTTCCTTTCCTCAAATACAATTTTCGACTAGTGTCTACTAAGATATGTGAGACAGTTAATGCGTAATTTGCTTTCCTCAAATCCAATTTTCATTTTCTTCATTATGGCCCCTCTTTCTGCTTTCACTCACACTTCCTCCCTTCCTGTGCGGTGCGGCTCAGGTGTCCAACGAGATGACAGAGGATTACAGCGCAATTTCCTTTCCTCAAAAAGCGTTGCGTTCAAAGGGCAAGGCATCGCGCCGAACGGATGGTGGCGTTCCGTGGACTCCCTGGCAGCGCTGCAACACGCTGTCGCGTTCCACTCCTAAAGGCGAAGCTTAAGCGTCATTAATGAGTAGTTAATTAATGCACCAACAAAATGGGAAGTGAACAATCGCGTAGCAGAATGCAGCACTCAGGCTTTCGCCTTTCACCACTTTAGCCGCTACTAAAGTTGCTCGTAATTTTTAAGAAAGGACAGGAGGTATGCTTGGATCAGCCCGTAAGGGACTGATCCTTACAAACACTAGGTGGAGGTCCCTAGTATGGGACCCCAGTCGCGGTGGCCGCCGCCCGGGCGCGCCCGACTAAGGCTTGTTGGGCCTGTAAGTCGTGGCAGCCGAGCAGGGTCGCCTCCCAGTCCTCCCGGGTTGGGTTGAGGATGGGGGGGAAAAGCCGGGTTGGAGGGGCATGCCCACACCATGTGATAGGTGTCAGAAGACACCGCACTACAGTGCGGGCAGCTGCTCTTACAGGAGGGGTCAAAATGCTTTAGTTCTGCCGGGCACAGTAATGTATTAGTGAGAAGGCGGAGAAGGAGCCGCTCATCCGCCTTCTTGAGGCCTTTACATGGGCTTGGGTAAAGGCGATGACTGTTTTGATAGTAGGCTGTAATTTCTTTGAATGTATACACCGGATTAAAATCGGGTTCTTGATCGGGTGGGGAGGAGAAAAAAAGGTCTCTGCCTCTCCCGTACCCGAGAGTAGAGTAAGCATGAAATGTTTACGGGCATAACAAATTGGTTGTAGATGATACTAGTAAAAATCTTGAACCACGGGTCTTGCTGTGCACGGGTCCATGTGGACGCAATCATTTCGTGTGTGTGTCAGGGGAATCTCTTCCGCCCTGCCTCGTCAGCTGTATCCGGTTTCTGTTCACCTTTCATCTTTGTAATCGTTGTTTTCATTCCTCGGTTATTTGTACCACTTTGCCTATGTGATACTGTTGACGTCACCACCGGCTGCGTCACACATAATTGATGACGAAGTAATGACAAATTACTAATTAGAGACTAATTACTGATTAATGACTAAATGCTAATTAACTGCTAATTAATGACGCTTAAGCTTCGCTTTTAGGAGTGGAACGCGGCAGCGTGTTGTAGCGCTGGCAGGCAGTCCACGGAACGCCACCCGTTCGGCGCGATACCTTGCCATTTGAACGCGACGCTCTTTGAGGAAAGCAAATTAGGCAGTAATTCTCTCTCATCTCGGTGGACACCAGAACCGCACCGTGCTGGAAGGGAGGAACGCCACCGCCCGTTCGGCGGGATGCCTTATTCTTTTGCACGCAAGGATTTCTGAGAAAGGAAATGGCGCAGTACTTCTCTGTCATCTCGGTGGACACCCGAACCGCACCGTAAAGGAAGGGAAACGCCACCACTCGTTCGGAGCGATGCCTTGCCCTTTGAACGCAGCGCTTTTTGAGAAAATGAAATGGCGCAGTAATTCTCTGTCATCTCGGTGGACACCTCAACCGCACCGCACAGGAAGGGAGAAACGCCACCACCCGTTCGGCGCGAAGCTACCGGCGCTTGTATACCGGTCCCGTAGGAGGGCTTAGAGAGTCTCGTTAAATCTCGTACGGTGCTCGGATCCTCTCGTTTCAGTGCCCAGATGAGTGGAATTCAGTGCCCGGATGTTGGCTCTCGGTCTCGGCGTGACGTTACCACACTGCCGACAACGGGAGCTAAAAGCATTTCATGCTTAACAGCCCGGTGAGAGAGCGCGCGGGCGGCTGCGTCTGCTGCCTCGTTTCCTGCCAACTCCTGATGAGCAGGGGCCCATATAAGGTAACGGTGTGCGGGGTCCGTATCCCGTATGCAATTTTGGTATATTCGATAGGCTAGGAAGGGAGTGCAGCTTTGTTCGACGTTCCGACAGGCCCCTCGCGAATCTACCTAGGCGCGTCTAGTGAATACTCTATCTTGGTTCACTCCAATCTTCCTCCCTGCCCGTTACGGCGAGGTTCGGGTGTCCACCGAGATATGCGAGACAGATACATTTCCTTTCCTCAAAAACCAATTTGCCGGCGAGCAAGGCAAGAACCGAACGGGCGATGGCGTTGTATGGACTTCCTGGCAGCGTTGCAAGACGCTGTCACATCAGTGACACAAGCTTGTGTCACATCAGTGAAACAAGCAGCAATACCGCGCCTAAGGCTTTCGCCTCACCGCACTTTAGGTCAACAAAGTGCCCCTGAATTTTTAAGGCGGAAGCCTTTAATGCCTCATCGTTGTAAGCAGGAGTTGTCGACAGAAAATGTCACGCTTTTCAATTGGTCGAAATGCTCGTGACGTCACAGTGCGCGAATTTCAATTGGGGCCAATTGTACTTTGGCTAGTAACCATGCAACCAATCAAAGAGATCGTATAGTGATGCTCCAAGTAAGTGGGACTGAGTTTAGTTAATTTCTTAATTAATCAATTAGCCTAATTAAGAGAGAGGAAAATGAAGAGGTCAGAAGAAAGAGGAAAAGAAAAGAAGGACGCGCGTCGCAGCGACAACAGCGTCCGCGGAAGGAGGCGCTGCTGAAAAAACAGATAAGTACGAAGCCGCGTTCGCTCCACCACCACGCACTTCCCCACTCAGTTCGACGTTGCTCGTTTCATATACATTGTGTCGAACATCCTAGACAGTTCCAACATTTGACAGGTGAATGACAGAACAAGATGGATAGAAATACAATAATATAAATATGAAATAGCCTAATTTACCTTTCTAGTTAGACCGCATAAATCAATAAAACCGAGAACGAAATTGGTCGAGTTAGCGAATACATACATACATACATACATACATACATATTTATTTTGTCATATTTACACATGGAAGTATGTGTGCCCGCGGAAGCGCAAGACAGGGCGCTTGTGGGCGGGCCACGGCAATCAAACAAAGTGCAGACTCAGTACAGACAAAATTACATGGCTTGCAATATAAAAGAAAAAAAAAAGAAAAAAAAGAAACAAAAACATATATTGATAGGAACAACAATCACACTTGTACACACTGAAAAAGTAGGTTAAATACATAGATTATGAGGATGCAACAACAACAACAAAAAAAAAAAGCAACCGTGCTTCGTAACACATATCAACAAGACCTTCGAAGTGTTTCGAGCCATTATGTCAGTGTACCGTTTTAAAGGTTCTAGACGTAACTAGCCAGGATTTTACTTGTGATTTGACCTCTTTGATAGTCTGCAATGATAGTATTTTTGTTGGAAGCTGGTTAAAAAGGAAGGGGATGTAGAACATTCGGCACCTTTTTCCATAGTGTGTATATATCTTGGGAAGCTTAAACGACTCTACTTTTCTTAGTATTTTAGGTTTGTTCACAGGAAGCTTAAAGTTATTAGAAAAGTAGTTTCTACTAATTACTACATGTGTAAATAAATCTTGAATGAAGTACACATCAGCTGCAATCATTCTTTCAGCACTATCTAAGGTCTCCTTAGACGTGCCATACAAAATGTTTGCGGAAATTCTGTGTAGTAACCTATCGATTTGGCTCCTTCTAGACAACGCACATGAGCCATAAACAGTGACACCATACCTTAATATAGACTCTCCTATAGCCTTAAACACAAGCTGACGCAACCTAACAGAAGTATTGAATTTCATTCTGTAAAGATACATAGAAGTTACACGGAGTCGTTTGATGAGATGCTCAACATGAAAAGACCAAGACATGTTGGCGTCGAGATGAATACCTAGATATTTGACTCTTTCAGACAAGGGCAGTCGAACCAGGGTCTCCGGAGTGCGATACGAGCACGCTAGCCAATCCGTAATGCCAGCTGAATGGTTTTGGAATGAACAAAGGCGCGTCTAGCTAACACGGCGTCTTCGTTCACTCCCATCTTCCTCCTTTGCCTTACGGCGAGGTGTAGGTGTCCACCCAGATATGCGAGAGGGATACATTTCCTTTCCTCATAAAATAAATTTACCGTCCAGCAAGGCGTACAGCCGAATTGGCGATGGCGTTCTGTGGACTCCCTGGCAGCGTTGCAAGACGCTGTCGCGTTCCACTCTTACAGGCGAAGCTTAACATGTTAACCACACATCAGTAACACACGCAGACAGCTAATGGACGCGTCATTCGCTGGCAGCACTTGAATCATCCTTCACAACCACATTCGTGGCAGAATGCTGTACTCAGGCTTTCGCCTTGCACCACTTTAGTCGCCAAAGTGACTCCTAATTTTTGAGTCGAGTTGTATCAGGGACTCCCGTCCCTCAGAAGTAACAGTGGCATACAAACAATCCAAGTCCGCTAAGGCTAGAGAGAAAAAAAAAAAAAACATGCGGGAAGCGGAGAATAAACGGAAAGACTGCAGTCCAAGACAACCGCCTCGGGAACAGCCACTTTCTGATGCTATCGTTTTTCTGGGGCGAGAAGGTCAACGGCGGGAACAAAATATCTTCCACAATGACTCAGGAAATACAAAGCATAATGCTTTTCAGAGCCATCACCGCGCTGCACTGCACATGCTGCATAAAATTGTTAAAAGCGGTTGTTAATAGCACAAAGCAACGCAAAACAGATCTCGAATTTTATAGGCGCGTTTATATGCATAATCGTTAGACATTTATCCGGGGCCACGACAGCGAGGCGTCTACGGCACCTCTTTCTTTCATTCTTTTTACCAGCCGCGGTGGCTAAGTGGTAAGGCGCTCGTCTACCGAGCCGGAGTACCCGGGTTCGAACCCGAGCGCGACGGCCGCGTTTCGATGGAGGCGAAACGCAAGAGGCGCCCGTGTGCTGCGCGATGTCAGTGCACGTTAAAGAACCCCAGGTGGTCGAAATTAATCTGGAGACTTCCACTACGCCACCTCTTTCCCCCTTTCTTCTTTCACTCCCAACTTCCTCCCTTCCCTTACGGCGCGATTAAAGTGTCCGCCGAGGTATGTGAGACAGATACTGCGCCATTTCCTTTTCTGAAACACCAATTTATCCCTTTATCTTGCACCCGCTCTTTTATGCCTTCCCTACGGCGCGATTCGGGTGTCCACCGAGATATGTGAGAGAGTCATTGCGTCATTTCCTTTCTTGAAAAACCAATTTCATAGCGAGGTGATGTGCCCATCCTTTCAATCTTTTCTTTTGCATATATTTCACTTCCTTTACCCACCTTCGTTAACGGTGCTGGTGGTCGCGCGCCCGACTAAGACGTGTGGCGTGTCGGTTCCGTCGTTTCTGGGCTGGAGCCACGGCTCAGTCGTCTTCACCTCTACAAGATCGACGTCTTTCGACGCAGCAAGAAATCTGGACCGCTTGGATACGACATTTCGCCAGGTGGGCCCAATTTTGAAGATTTGCAGGCCAAATTACACCCGGCCACCCGGGCGACGCAGTTTGGCCTAACGGCGTCGGCGTTTCGATGCGCGGCGGCGTGGAACCGGCCTCCCCAGATAACATGGCTGCCCTGAATCATTCGTGAGGGGTTACGACCCTGATGGCATGATCTGGACGACCGTTTCAACGTCAGAAGGCGACAACTCAGCAGCTGTTCTGAAATTTCAGAACTAATCCCTCAACGAAGCGGTCGCGCGCCGATCGCTCGCTCAAGCCAAACTGGCGGCGTCCATCGCTACCCCGGCCTCCGGCACACCGGTTGTAAAGATGCAGCCTCCTGCCTCGCGCGCTGCAGGAAGCAAAGGCAGGGCCCGTCCCAACTGGAAGCCTCGGCCACTCCCAAGACCGGGCCCTGACGACTTCGTGGTCTTGCTCAAGCCACGCAAACACCTGTCGCTGCATCAAGCCTTTTCAGGGAATCGCTACGGCGCCGCCATTACGGCCTACCTCGGGCCCGAGGTAGCAAGGTCTGTTACGGTTCTCCCATCCCGTGACCAAAACCTCATTGTGATTCACACCCCGAACCCGGCTCCTCGGGGACATCTCCATTAACACCGAGCATGGGGAGATTCCACTGCACGGATACCTTCGACAGGACGGAGGCGATGTCTGCCACGGCGTCATCACCGACAGCAACGCGGACACAACTGAATCGCTTCGGCAGCAGGTGCAGTGGAGGGCAGGCACCATCACCGAGGTTCGGAAATTTGGCACCTCTAACAAAGCTCGGATCACCTTCGCCGGGAGGGAGAAACCGCGTTTTGTGCGCTATGAGATCATGCTTATCCCTGTTCAAAACTACTACCGGACGATCCCGGCCTGCGGCCTGTGTGGGGCCGTTGGCCACCGAGTGGACGCTTGTACAACACGCAGCCGGACACGTGCGGTCTCTGTGGGCAACAAGCTCCGCTTCAGGAGGGGGTGCCGGCCCCTCACGAGTGTGTGCCGCGGTACTCGGTTTGTGGCGGTGCACACGCCACAAACTCGCGGGAGTGTGCGGCGAAATTCCCCAAGCACAAGATGGCCGCCCCGAAGGGCGAAAAAAATAAAGTAGCTGCCAAGAAGAAGAGCCGCCATCTTGGCCGCCCTGGTGAGTTACCAAGCCGGGACAACAACATTGAGAAGCCGACGACACCAAACGGAGGAGCCGGCAAGCGCCCGTCGACGCAGCCGCCACCACACGGCGACACTGTAAAGCAGTCGACAGCGCCACCACACAAGCCCGGCGCCTGGGTCAACGCCGTGAAAAATGGAACGCAGGTGAGCGGTACGGACAGGGCTGCCTCCTCCTCCCCTTCCTCCTGCCCCCCTGCCGCATGCAGTGCCGAGCAAACCAAAATAGCAGCTCTTGAGGGGAAAATTGATATGCTGCTCCAGAAAATTGCGCTCCTAGAATCGCAATCAAAACAGCCTATCACTCCCCCCTCGCAAACCGCTACCGAGGCAATGGAGAGTGTGCCCGCGGCATCGAACGCAGCACTGAACGCGGAAGCTGCACTTGAGGTCTGTCTAGAGGCCCGCATGTACGCCCGTTTCCATGCCCTAGAAATTAAATTTCCGCGGCAATCACCTCCGCGATCGCAAAAATTACCGAAATTATACCCACAATCGTCGCATAGCACACCGCAGAATCTTCGCGTGGCGTCCGACGAGTCGGCGGTCTAATCAAAGACGTGTCTGGCCGCTATCCCAAAACCTCGCGTCGCGCCATGGAAACTTTAGCAGAAGACGATGACAGCCATGGAGGAAGAAAAACTAGGAGGGACCATGACGTCACAATCTTGAAGCCTAGTCATAAAAAATATAATGGAAAGCATCATGGGAAATAGGCCCTCACGTGACAAGGCAGTGGTAGCTCTTAGCTGGATTTCGGTTTCGGTTTCGCTCTCTCGCTGTACGAGCAACTACGCGACCATCTGCTTGCGTTCACTGACGGCTCCGTGGTGAGCGCAAACTGCTCGCTCGCCGCAGCGTCCACCATCCCCGAGCGACGCGTGCGCTGACTGCGGCGCAGTGGAGACACTTGGAGCACATGCTCCTTCGCTGTGCCGCTTCTGCAGTGCCGCGTCGCGAGATTCTCGCGGCCTGCAGGGCGCTGCATCCCGGACAGTCTCGAAGCGCTCCTGTGGCAGCGCGGCACTGCGCGCACCCGTGATATTCTAGCCTCTATACCCGTGACAAAACAGTGGTGAGCCTCTGTGCGTTCATCGAACAGGCGGGCTTGACTTCCCGCTCGCTCTTCGCCAGGTAGTGCACGCGTGACACGAACGCTCCGTGGGTGCTACCTCCGACGGTATACGCGGCCGGGCGCCCCACCCCGGCCGCTAGTGCAGTATGCCGCGCGCGCGATTAGTCCGAGACAGGACGCTACGAGCGCGCGGCTATGTATACATACAGTTTACTTCTTTTTGTAAGTGATTGTGCGCAGTGGCCGGGAGACCCCGCGCAGGGGCAGACGTAAAGCCGCCGGCACTCTCTCTCGACAGCGAGAGAGAGAGAAATACTTCACTGCTGAATTTCACGTCGGAACCGCCTATGTGCGCGCGCGTATTCGGCACGACTTGTGCCTTGAGAATAGCGGAGAACGGAGGGCCCATGGGCGGGCCGAAGTCCGCCTGCCCGAGAAATAGAAACTTGCGCAGCGCGCCGGAGCGCTCGTTCAACACGTCCGTCCGCCGTGAGCGCTCTGGAAGCCGCTGCACCCTTTTTTAGAGGCTCGTTTCTTCGCCTACTCTCGAGTTCTCCGCTCATAGCATGCGCTGAAATAAACGCTCCGTATGTGTGTATAACGACGAAAGGAATTCCTCTCCATTCTCTTTATGAACCACAGTTGAACAGTGACGAGGTCGCGGCCGCACCCTTTGATGAAAAGTTTACCCGCAGTTTTCTACAGTGCACCCAAAAACTCAAGAGTGTAATCAACAGAGACGCGGAGCCTTCAGACAACCTCGAGCTCGGTACGCATTCCGCCAAAGCGCTGCGCTGCGCTACTTCGGAGCACGGACGTTCACTAAAAAGCACCGCTGGCTGGCAGTCTGGTAACTGTGGAGGAGGGCCTATTTCCCATGAGTCAGTGCGCAAAAGGGCCCTCGGCAGCGGCGTCAGAGGAGGATGGCTTGCAGAGGCTGAGCGCACTCCCTCCTAGTTTTTTTACCTCCATGATGACAGCTGCTCGCTCTCCGGAATAGAGGATGGCCCCCTCCAGGGTTGCCGTTGGTGGCTACTTTGCGCCAAATTGGCTACTTTTCGACCCCGTCTGGCGGTGAAAATTTCACGCTGGCTCCTTGGCTACTTTCTGGCTACTTTGAACTTCTATTTGGGCGCATTTACTAGCCATTTTTTTTTTTTGCAATTGCATATACAATAGCAAGCAAGAACAGAAAAGAAGAATTATTTCCAAGCTTTGCTGTCCTCATTGCTGTCCTGGTCGCCTTGATGCTCGCGCGCGTCCTCGACGCACATATTCTTCCAACCATGCTTCCAACGAACTGGAGTCTGGAATACGCCAGCAGCAGAGAATTAGCGGTGCACTTGATCGCGCATCATGTTTAACTTTCTGGAACGCAGCGGCATCGTACAAGGACACTTGCGGCGAATGCCCTTTTCAGCACCTGGCGCAAGGATCACTGAAAATTTTCACCCTTCCAATTTCTAATGCTGATGCAGAGCGCGTGTTCTCTTGCGTGAACTTGACGAAAACAGAGATCCTTAACAAAATGAAGCTGGACTTGCTTATGGCGATTCTGCGAATCAAATTTGGGCTACGACTCCAAGAAAAAACAGCATCATCGTTTAACGTTCCTGTTGAGTGCCAAGTACAATAGAATGTGCCAAAATTACTCCGGCAAGAACACTATCTACTCTAGACAAACTACGCGGACTGAACTTTTATTTATTTGCAACGTACCTGATACTTGAAGGCCGAGCAAGAGGCCCAAAATTCCGTGCTATTTATTTACTCTGTGTTTTTGTGTTGATTCCAAATGATATTATTTATTGTTCATTAATAAAAGTGGCTTATAATAATAGTTCTTTTCTACTTGGCTACAAATTTGGCGCCAAGATCAGGTGGCGTGGCTACTTTTGGCTACTTTTAGCTTCAGTTCTGGCTCTTTTTGAAAAATTCCCAACGGCAACCCTGGCCCCCTCACCGCGAGTACTGCCTCCGGAGCAGCGTCCCTGCAATCGCCCTCTCATTTAACGGACCATGGCAGGCAGGCCTCAAATTAGGCGCTCTCCTCATACCAATTCGGCCACCCCCATCCAAATTACGCAGTGGAACTGCCGGGGATGCCGTTCCCGCGCCAAGCGGGCGAACCTCCGGCTCTTCCTGTCAACATTCGATTCACTTCCTGCGGTGGTTGCCTTCCAGGAGCCAGGGAGCGGCGTAACTCTTACAAATTATGTTACGTTCCAGCAGGACCCCTCTACCTGTATCTGCGTGCACAAAAATTACACAGCCAACTTGGTCGATTTCGACCTCAATACTGCATATTCCTATGTAATGGTCACTCTTCTTCCACTTAAGAAAAAAAACGCACCTTTACATATACTTTACATCTATTCTTCTCCCAAGATAAAAAATGTAACTTTCGCAGCCCTTTTCAGTCGCGCCCTGAAGGCTGCGGGCAAGGACCCTCTGGTGATCGTGGGCGACTTCAACGCTCATAGCACACTCTGGGGGTACGTGCGTGAAGAGAAGCGCGGACGCAAGCTAGCGGAACTTGCGTCCACGCAGGGCCTGACCCTTCACACCGACCCTGCACATTCAACGCGGGTGGGTAACTCCGTGACTCGGGACATGTGTCCGGACCTTACCTTCACCAAAAACTTAAAACACACAGAATGGACCAACACCGAGGAAACCCTCGGCAGTGACCACTGCATACTCAACATCAGCGTCACAACCAAACCACTGGCAAGATCCCACGCCCAAGCCCGCCTGCCCGACTGGACAAAGTCCCGGCACACCTGCACTATTTCGGCCCCTAGTCACAAACAAGGCTACCATGCATGGTCACAAGGATTGGTTACACATCTTCGTTCGGTAGAAACTCAAGTTACACTATCAGAGGCCACGCCGGAGGTGGACAACCACCTCCTGCATCTCTGGGAGGCGCGGCATATAGCCTCGTCCGCAAATGGCGCCGCCAAAAACGTAATCGAGTAGAAGGGACAATACCATGAAAATTAGAGGGTATAACTGCCGGATTAATACATTTAAATATTCATTTTTTCCCAACACAATAAGTGATTGGAACCTGCTGCCTAATGAAGTGTTTGAGAGCGAGAATTTCCAGACCGAAATTGACCATGCAGTAATCTGATTATGCTGTTGTCAGTGTTGGTTCTGCGTGTCGGGTGCAATCAGAATGCTTTTATCTTTTTGGAAGTTCTTAACATTTTTCTGTAACTTTTCTTTCTGTTTTGTTCGCTTGTGCTGTATTGAATTTTACTGTTAATGTACTTACCCCCCCCCCCCCCCTACAATAATGCCTCTCAAGGCGCTGTAGGTACCTTGAATAAATAAATAAATAAAAAATAATCGGAAACTCAAAATTCGCATCGCCGAGCTCACCCAGCGAGCGGCTGAGTATGCGGCCCAGCTTGCCGGCTCGAATTGGGTGGACCGCTGCAATACGGCCGCTAGACAGATGTCTAGCCGGAGCACTTGGCGTCTCTTTCGTGCCTTGATCGATCCGACTAAAAGCAGAGCCGAGACACAAAAACATCTCCAACGGGCTATCCATAGCTTCAGCGGAGATACCTCAAAATTAGCATGCAAATTACGTGATCAATACCTCTGCATCCAACAGGGCCCCCGAGGGCCAGCGTACTCGTATGCAGGTTCTGAGAACGCGGAACTGGATCAACCGTTTCGGCTCCACGACCTGAATGCGGCCTTGAGTAAAATGAAACGAGGAACGGCGCCCGGAAGGGACAACATAACTGTGAAATTACTTGCCAACCTTCCCGACCCGGCCTACGAGGCGCTCCTCGCATACATAAACTCAATCTGGTTAGGTCAGGCACCCCTCCCAATCGAATGGAAGACCGCCCTGGTCACTTCCATTCCTAAAGCCGGCAAAGCCATAAACACGGACAACCTCCGCCCCATCTCCCTCACGTCTTGTGCGGGAAAGCTGATGGAGACTATGGTGCGAGACAGGCTGTCCGAATTTTTGGAAAACCAAAATGTATTCGCAGACACCATGATCGGGTTCCGCCCGCACCGGTCCTCGCAGGATGTCCTGCTTCATTTAGACCGCGAAATTCGGAATCCCGTCGAATACCCCCTTAATGACAAGGTAGTACTCGCCCCCGATTTGAAGGGGGCTTTCGACAATGTAACGCACGACATCATTTTGACGCACCTCTCACAAACCAACTGTAGACACGACACGTTTCAGTATATTAGGGAATTTCTCTCCGCCCGGCAATCGTATATCCGGATACAAGATGAAGAACACGGCCCCTACCAATTAGGTACGAGAGGTACCCCGCAGGGCGCGGTCCTCTCACCCCTACTATTCAATTTGGCAATGATGAAACTTCCAGCCCAGCTGGAAAGTGTTGAAGGCATACAGCTCGCGCTCTATGCCGACGACATCACCATCTGGGGTAAACCCGGATCGGTTGGAGACACTGAAGCCAACCTGCAGCAAGCGGCCGAGACTGTGGACGCTTTCGCCCGCCGCTGCGGCCTCGAATGCTCCCCGGCCAAATCGGAATTTGTGCACATTCGACCCTCGCCGAAGTGCACTACCAAAATCGAACTGTCCCTAGCGAGCGGATCATCCCAGAACAGTACTGGGTATCTTTAGCAATAAACACCGCCGTGCCGACACAGCACTGCCCAAATTGCGCAAGGTGGGGGACCAGGTGGGCCGCATGATCCGCCGCGTTTCGAATAACCGCGGGAGATTACGGTGTAAAGATGCCTTGCGGCTGGCACACGCATTCGTAACCAGTCGAGTCTTGTTCTCGACTCCTTACCTCCACCTTCGCAAATGTGACGAGGAAGCCCTTGAGGTGGTTCTCCGTAAGATCTACAAGCGTGCTCTTGACCTGCCGGTCACCACGTCCAACCAGCGCCTCCTGGGTCTGGGGATGGTCAACACCTTCGTGGAGCTCCGAGAAGCGCACTTGACAAACCACTACACAAGACTCTCAAAGACGCCGTCGGGTCGCCGCCTGCTTGCCCGACTTCACATCCAGCACCCAACACTGACGGAAGAGCGCGTGTGCATTCCCGAAATCTGGAGATACGCCCTGCACGTACACCCTCTTCCGGCCAACATGACACGAGACGACCATGGTGGGCGGCACCTCGCGCGGGCGGGAGCCTTGGCACGCTACTATGGAAACAAACGCGGAGTATTTTACGCGGACGCCACCGGCCCACACCATGGGGGTTGGTACACGGCCGCAGTCGTCCGCCAAAATACCGCAGTGAACAGCCTTACGTTCAAAGCACAAGACATTACTCGTGCAGAAGAGGTGGCAATCGCGCTCGCCGCCGCCGATCAGGACTCGCGAGTCATCATTACCGATTCGCGAGGGGCCTGCAGGAACATCGAAAGGGGCTTTATTTCCTATCTGGCATACCGAATACTTCAGAATAGCAATTACCTCGGGGCTCCCACGTCCCGAACAATAATATGGACTCCGGCGCACACGAGTCTCGAGGGCAACGAAGCGACCGACGCCGCTGCCCGCGCGCTCACTCTCCGGGCATCGCCCTTGCCTCCCTCCAATGCGGACTCCGACCCATATCCGGCTTTTACCTTCAAGGAAATCATCCAATATTACCAATTCAGCCGTGCAATCTTTCCTAACCCCTGCAAGGGCCTCACGAAGGCGGAGAAACGCTTACTCCTTCGCCTTTAAATCTAAAACACTGCTGTGCCCAGCAGTCATCAAACATTTCGACCCGGCGTGCACAGGGGAGTGCCCGCACTGTAGGGAAAAGTCTTCGGACCTTTACCGCAATGTGTGGGCATGACAATCAACCCCTCACCTTCCCCCTATCCTCAACCCAACCCGGGAGGACTGGGAGGCGGCCCTGCTCGGCTGCTCTGACCTGGCGAGCCAAGGTCACAGCGGCGCGCCCAAGCAGCAGCTACAGCCAATGGGCTCCTGTAATGAGCAGCCCACCTAGTTTGTAAGAGGCGGCCCCTTAAGGACCGCTCCACTCGCTCCCTGTACATATTTTAAATATAATGTTTTTCAGTCAGTCAGTGGTCAAAGTTTTTACTAGAAAGGGACAGGATGTATATTTGGATCATCCCGTAAGGGATGGTTCCTTATAAACACTTAGTACGGTTGAAGTGCCCACCGAGAAGTGACAGTTACCACGCGTTTAACTTCCTCAGAACCATTGTAATTCGTGGCTACATCACTGGGTGGTTGACGAGGAGGCGAAATTAAGGCTACGCCAGTGTTGGACACCGCCACAGTGGCTCAGTGCTACAGACGCTCATCTACCGAGCCGAGCCGGAGTACCCATGTTCGAACCCGACCGCGGCAGTCGCGTTTCGATGGAGACTGAAAGCAAAATGCGCCCGTGTGCTGTGCTATGTGAGTGCACATTAAAGATCCCCAGGTGGTCGAAATCATTCCGGTGGCTCCGGCACCTCTTTCTTCTTTCACTCCCACCTTCCTTCCTTCGCTTCCGGCGCAGTTCAGGTGTCCACGAGATATGTGAGAGAGAGATAGTGCGCTATTTCCGTACCTGAAAAAAAAAACGAATTTACCGATTTTATTAATCCCGCCGAGTTGAATAGAAATTTGACTGCCAATTTGAAGGATTCATCGGGCCATCTTATTCGATGGAGCCTTCGTTTCTGATAGTTCGACATCACCGTAGTCATTCCGATGCAATCATTAGGAAGGGATAGCAGGTATGTTTGGATCAACCCGCAAGGGACCGATCCTTACAAGCACTTGGCACGGTTGAAGTGCCCCCCGAGAAGTGACAGTAACAGCGCCTTTAATTATCGCGCAGCCGGAAAGGACAGAATAAATAATGCTTCCATTAGAAGCATGGAAGATATGGCCATCGCCGAGCTTACAAAGAACCTAAACGCTATCTGGGAAGGAAGGAAGGAAGGAAGGAAGGAAGGAAGGAAGGAAGGAAGGAAGGAAGGAAGGAAGGAAGGAAGGAGGGAAGGAAGGAAGGAAGGAAGGAAGGAAGGAAGGAAGGAAGGAAGGAAGGAAGGAAGGAAGGAAGGAAGGAAGGAAGGAAGGAAGGAAGGAAGGAAGGAAGGAAGGAAGGAAGGAAGGAAGGAAGGAAGGAAAACTATTTTCACTAATGCTTTTTCTTGCGGTTTGGGGGCATCTTCAGAGACGTCTTGGTTCTATCCCCAGGAGCCTTCTGTGTCGAAATCGTCCACCTTAATCAATGGTCGATTGCCCTCAGCCCAGGGCTCCGCTGGCCACTGCCGCCCGTTGAGCTCCCTGTACCAGACCTGGTTGGTCTTCATAGTGGTCGCTGGACAGCAGAGTCTCCCATTGCTCCGCACTCGGGTTTTGTATTTTGGGGACCCCGTCTATATTTTGGCAGGCCAATGTGATGTGGTATAGAGTAGGTTTTTCGTCGCATCTGGGACATTTGTTCGCGCGTATATCTTAGGGTGCATTTTGTTTAGTATACGTAGGTTTGGGAAAGAGCCTGTTTGTAATTGTCTCCAAGTGACAGCTTCCTCTCTACTGAGAGAATTGTGCTGCGGGGGATATCGCATTCTTCTGCCTCTATAGCCTCGGATATCTGGAAAAAAAGAATTGTGCCGGCGGAATGGAAACATGCAGAGGTAATTATGATACCTAAGCCGGTCAAAAGACTTCAACTCGAAAACCTCAGACCAAGAAAACCTCCTGTCTAGGGAAGATATACGAGAGAGTTTTTAGTGAAAAGATCACAAACTACTTGGAGGACGAAGGATATTACCCTAATGCTATGTTTCACTTCAGAAGAGGTCTGTCCAAGCAAAATGTACTACTACAATTAAAGGAGGATGTCCTCACTGAAATACCAAGAAGCGGCGAACACATGCTGCTAGCAGCCTTCGATAACGTGGGACATGCGGTTATCATGGAAGGTCTCAATAACATAAACTATGGAAACAGCCTTCCGTTATGTCAAAGCCTTTTTGACGGAACGAACAGCTACGACGTAGGCATCGGAATTCAAGATCGGAGAGCTTCATGGTGCCAAACAAGGGTACTCCGCAAGGCTCAGTAACATCACCGCTACTATTCAACATAGTGAAGATAGGACTCACGGAAGTATATGACGAAATAGAAAACATCACCTACGCAATGTATGCAGATTACAAAACAATATGTACAACCACACGCTCCCTAGCAGCTAAACAAGTGCGGCTACAAAGACCGATCAACCATACCGAACGATACACCAAGGCAAGAGGATTATGGTGCTCAGCATAAAAATCAGAATACGTAGGAATAAAAAAAGGTACACTAAAATAGGACTCCCAAATCACCTTGAAACTCGGAAACAAGACAATACCTAAGAAAACGGAAGTGAGGGTGCTTGGATTGTGGCTGCAAAACACAGGACGATGTAGCAAAATCATCGCCTCCATTAAGAATACAACAGAGCAAGTCGCCTGAATAGTGCGAAGAGTCAGCAGTAAAAAGATGGGGATTAGACACAGGACACCCTGAGACTTATAGAGAGCCTCGTCACGCGCAAGGTAAAGTACAGCCTCCCCTACCACGAACTAAACAAGCAAAAGACCATACTATGCAAAGCGTACAAAACGGCGCTCAAACTTCAAATGTCCACGCCAACCGAAAAACTAATGGCACTGGGAGTATCAAACACCTTTGATGAACTACGATCAGCAAAACGTAGTGCGCAATTAGACAGACTCGCTCAAACCAGTACAGGAAGACACCCACTGGAGAAATTACGGCTACCTCTCGGCATACAAAGAGACAAGGAACCGATGAATAATGAAGACAGAACCAACACCCGGGCAAGACCCATACCCCGACACATGGACCCCAATATACGCCATGAAAGACGACAAGCCAGAGCCCGAGCACTCAGCAGGGAATTCAGCGACAATCCCAGCGTAGTCTACACGGACGGAGCAAAGTACCGATACCAACGCAAAACGATCGCCGTTGTAACAGACGAAGGAGAGAAAGAAATAACCAGCGCAGCGGTAAACAACCCAAACATAGACGCAGCTGAAGAAGCCGCCATTGCTCTGGCAATAATTCACGGCAACGCAACAAGACGCAACCTCACTATAATGACGGACTCCAAAACAAGCATGCCGAAACTACACAAGAGGCAGATTCGACAGCATCGCCATTCATATTCTACACACGACGAGAAGACACAAAAACACAAAACATAGTATAGTGTGGTTTTCCGGACATCAAGGGATGAGGGGCAACGTGGCAGCAGACGAGTTAGCTGGAGGGTACGTCAACCGAGGAGACTCAACACTTTGCACCACCAGCACCTTTGACCCAGTTACCCCCACGTACTCAGATACATTCGATCATTAAAGGGGTGAGCGGAAACCTTAGCGAACCCCACACAAAAGGCTTACCAAAGAGGAGGTGATAGAAGCGAAACGGCGCATTATCTGTCTCACATATCTCGGAGTGCACCTAAACCGCGCCGTAAGGGAAGGGAGGGAGGTGGGAGCGAAAAAGAAAGCTGCAAAGAGGTTCCGTAGTGGAGGTCTCTGGAGTAATTTCGACGTGCAGTGATATCACTGCTTTAACGTGCAATGATATCGCACAGCACACGGGCGGCTTTTGCGTTTCGCCACCACCGACATGCGAACGCCGCTGTCGGGTCCGAGCCGGGGTACTTCGGCTCCATAGACGTGCGCATGTAATACTTTTCCTTTTTGGCAACGTTAGCTAAACCTACTCGGTTAGCCTGCATGAAATGGAACGTAATAAGGCCTCTAAATCGATCAAAAGTCCGTTGATCATTGATAAAATTTTGGCAAGCCAACTAGCAGCCCACAAGTTACCGCTTCACTGGGATTGCACTGCCATGCATATGTTTTCATGACCTTTGACTATCTCCTAGTATAACTGTTGTGAAGATGTAGCAAGTTGACCGTTCATTCCTTTTGTACAAAACTACGGATTTTAACACCGGCAATTTAAACAAAAAAGTGATCATATTTAATAACGCTCACAGGCAGGCGACCCGGTTCCTACTCCTGCCTTTCTTTAAGTGGTTATTTCTACGAAGCAGCATATCAAACGACAGGATTATAAATATAATCTATTCTTGAAGCCATAGATTCTAAATCGCGTCTTCAAGGGACTAATTTCTCACCTGAGTATAAGATATTCATTTTGATTCGAATAACTCTTCAATGTTCGGGAAAAGCTCATTATTTCGCCATTTCTATCCGTGTCTCTTGATTCCATGCAGATATTATTATTTTGGAGAGGAGGAATAACCGCGATCTTGACAGGACTGAAGAACGAGAAGAGGACAGGACGAGCGGTACTTATTACGACGAGCGGTAGATATCATTATTTTGTTCTCAAAATATTCATGACAAATTTACGGTCATTTCCTAAACACATGCCAGCATTCCTAGGAAGGAACTTCTGCACTTTCTGTTCGCTCAGGCTCGTAAGAGGCTTAAGTATTCGCAATTTATTCGGAACACAGTGACCAGTGAGTTCATAGTGCTTCAATCCAACCTCTCACTTGCACATCACCGTCACTGGAACCATTTCCATCTTTGAGTTTAGCCCAGTTTCCCGGTGTTTTAGCGGATGTTTCCAGCCACATTACCTTTGCTCTCACAGACTGCACGGTAAAATATGCAAGGCACCGGATTTTCTCCTTTAATGATCTAGCGAAGCATCGCTCCAAAGGATTACCATTATCGCACGGAGCCAGCATCGCCGCGGCAATTGCACTTACCGAAAGGCACCTAAAAGCGCAGACTCCCTCAAATTTCGAGTTAGAATTCATCGTGAGCTAAATGCCAGTGCGTGCTGCAGCTTTCCGCTTCTTGCGCAACAGCATGGAGGTAGATGTGGGCCGGATCAAACACGTACGGTGAAGCATGGCTCCCGGGCAGCCACGCGAAGTCAGGCTCCAACTGTCAATGCTCTTTATTAAAGCATTTGCAAAAGCTTCGTATACTTTCCACAGTGCATAGCGTCGGCGGCAAAGAGGCGCGATCCGATGACGATCTCGAAGGAGAGGAATCATTAAATATTATTGGAGACGGGTGGCTTGACACATCTCGCGTATTTTTGTCGTCATTTTTTTGTTAGATGGCATTATTTGCACTGCTGACAATGCATGCCTGGCAACTGCTCCTTCGTCCTGGATAAGGGATAGCGGGGTAAAGTTTGCATAACTTTGCATTAGATATCCATGACGCGGCGTTGAGAAATTCAGCTGGGATCCTCTGAGGCAGGACTTGCGGGTTGGGGATTAAATTTCTGCAACGGCGGAGAGAAACCGATGCTTCATTCATTCATGTGTGCTCTATTAAAAGCCATAAGATAATAGCGTAATGTCTGCAACGATCTGCGCGGTTCTCTCTTGATCCCACTCAAACCTTAATCAAGAAAAATGCGCTTGTTTTGTGCCTCTAAGACTCAGTGCACGATTTTTGCGTGCAGTGTTCTCTGCTATTTATTATTTCGAAAATTCCCCAGCCGTACAAGTCCAAAGCCGTCCCCGGGCAACCGCGTGAAGGCCGATGTCCATGATCTGACAACTAATGGCGTTATACGAATGTGTGGTTGGGTGGCGCAGAAAAAGCAAAAAAAACGAATTTAATAACTTTTGACTGGTCTGCTAAGGAATCAGGGGTATAGAATAGCAGTAAATATCCTTGGACATAGCGGAAGATGAGTGGCACTCGATCATGCCCCAGGATTCGTTCCGTGTACAGCTGTCGCCATTCCGCCCGCACAGCTATATGATGTAGTGCGCGCAAGTGGAGCCGCATCTATACGTCAACTCCGGGAAGTTACAGATCTGGCGGTTCCTTGTCTTCAAGAGGCTGCTGCGCGCCCTTATATCGGACGAAACACCAAACTACTTCGACTTCAGCACCAGCACATGTAAAAATTATTCGCTTCGCAATTTCTTTCCAGTTTATCATGACATCTAATATTTATATGACACATATCATCAAGTGGGGATTTACCAAGTTAGCAGTCGTTACGTCTCCGTGTTTTTTAGTCACCTGTCACTTTAAAGAGAAATGTGCAAACAAGGCCGCTCCAGAGTATGCGTTGTATATTTAAACAAATGCATATTGCCTACTTATAGGACATATATTGTGAATTGAAGCAGCTTCCCCAGCACAATAATATAGCTATAAAAACTTATACTAGATTTCACGCTGTTAATGGTGCTGTCATCATCAATTCTTCTTAGAAACAAGCGTCTGTTGCTAAGCATCTGCTTGACGCCATTTCTAAGGCCGTAATGTTCGGCTACTTCATGCGTAGACATCAGTATCAACCACGCTCGGCGATTAGGACAAGAAAAAGAGGACCACACCAATTAGCAGGCTAGCAACTTAAGTGTACACAGTTTAGTCCCTGCTGAGCCTTTTATGAACCTTCGTAAAATACAGAGAAGAAGAGACAACGACAGGATAATGAACAAAGATCAGGGCCAGTATCAATAAACCACTCTACAAATGAGAAAGTTCTAAAAGGCAAGCTCCTACTTGTCGCCACCGGCCGGCGACGGGAGCTTAAAGCTGTTCAAATTGTCCACCAATTTAATAGTAGAGTGAGGTGGATGGCGTCTAACAGGAGCTGGGCCATTACAGCGTTCTCAATGCACCTCTCAACGGTATAAACAGTGTGACGCGGAAAAGGTGTGGTCCAATGGGCAGAATCGTCCGCTTTCGGTTCTCAACCGGTTTTTCTGGGGTCGAGCGCTTCCCCGCAGTCTTTGTTCCCCGATCCGAGACTCCTCGTAGGTTTTATTCTTCTGGTGAGAGCCTCTTCGGTACGGCGAATGTTTTCCCCATCGGACCAGAAGCATGTGCGCTGATGACGTGGGCCGCGAGAGGTCTATTGTAGAGCGGTTTCATAGTACGACCCAGGAACTGCTATTTTTAACCTTCCTGTTCTTTCTTTATTTTGTTCCTCTGTCATAGGAGGCTGTTTTTCTATGATGAACGCAGTGAGGACTAGTAACTCCCTGGTCATTGGTGAAACATGTTGATGATGATGCTTGCATAAAAAGCTTCCCGTCAGTATCTTGGTGGTGGAAAGGCCTCGAGGTCGACAAATCAGAGAGGATAACGATGCGCCATCTCAGTTGCCTTAAAGTTTTTCATGCGCAACTTCCACCTCAAGACTCTCATCGATTGATAAGCGAATCAGCGGTGAATAGTCAAATTGCCTCGGCCAGATTGGATCCGGTGGTTATAGGGCGGCTAAAACAAAGGATAGGCGCAGGAAGGTTCTGCTAGGGATTGATGGGGTCTTTCCTGACATCTTGCTGCCTTCATCATTAATGACATCTGGTCAAATGGCGGTGAAACAAAACAATAGGCAAGAAAAATGCGGCTCCAGAAAAGTTATGCTGCAAACTTTATCTGTAAGTGCATGTTTTTTCTATTCTCTTGAAGTCTCCTTTCACTTCGTGAACACTAAAGTAACAGTGACTTACCAGTGAGACCCGTACTCTGCCCTACTGGGGGCTTTGGTTTTCAGCCACTCACAGTCAGCCGCCACAATATTTGAAGCGCAATAGCGTAGACTGATGGGCGAGTTGGTACGACATTCTAGGAAAAAGCAGCGCACTAACACAAACACGAGGGAAGAAGGGACGAGACACAGTACCGAATCACGAGACACAGCACTTGTTAGCATTTGTTAGGGTGGCGGTTATGGAGAAGTAGAAGCAAAGCAAATCATTCTAAAGATCAAGAAATTTACAGTGTGAAAATGCGATCTCTGCACTGCCCGCAAAAGAAGCATGCCAAAGCGACAAACAGAAAATCGATCGAAGCAGAGAGCGGATGCTGACTAAGCAACAGCACTCCGGCGACTGCGAGAGAAGCAAGTGCAGAGAGTAATCATGATGCACCTAGCGCCGTCAGGTGTATCCTAGCATTCTTGACCCTCCCGGCACGTGGGTCTAGGACCGCATTACGCTCGTATTACGAGCGACTCTGACAAATACCATTACCTCTTATGTCTGTGGGCGCTAGAATACGCATTGTATGTGCATTCTTGAACGTGTGTCACTACATTTTTTATATTTTACCGGCAGACTTCTCAGCAAATTCATAATGTCGCAAATGATAATTACTGCGGATTCATCTCCCCACCTTTGCCCGCTACCCGGCTTTACCCGTGGGTGGGTTCAACTAGGCGAAAGCTTCTCTTCTCATCTGAGCTCGCGCATTCTTTATTTCTTCCAGCTTTCTGATCATGTATCAAAAATTGAGTATAGAGGCATCCAATTTGATGAGCCCCGGAGCAGCGTTCTCTTCTGATATCTGGATGCCCTTTTCGAACGGTTGTTAATCTGCTTAGTCAACTTACCTTTCTGCAAACCTCCCCAAGCTCAGGCATATCAGTAAGAACGTGCGCGAACACCGACCTCTGACAGTTTGAACCCGTGGGAGTGAAGAAAACCCTCATTATATCCGATGTATAAAACGGGATACCTGTTACGGATGGGAACTGGTCTCCCTGGTGTGATCATGATTAAACAGCGATTTTTAGACCTTGTACCAAGGACACCAATAATGGGCGCTGTATTTAGTAGCTTTATTATATTATTCATTTAAGCGCTACTTACGACAAATGGACAAATAGTAAATAAGAAGGTAGAGGCACAAAATAAATTCCTGCAGCTACGGCTTTACGCAGAATTGCGCCCGGGTGAAGTAGAAACCTATTAAAGAGAAGGCAAGTAGATTCGAAAGCAATATTGCTCTGCGAGCTCAAATAAGTGCACTGATCGCCTTTCTAAGCAGCTGGCGAGAGCTAAACATTATGTTAGTTGGTGACGGTTACACTATGTACACAAGCCAACCCTACAGGGATCCCTTGGACACTGTGCCCAGGTGTGAGCTCGATTCGTTCAGGGAGGTTTTACGCAGAGCTGACGTTGGTAACTTGGTCACTGCCATGGGCGATGGTAAAAAAACGACAAAACGGTGTTCAGAGGCGTTTGCACTGACAGCGGTTGGTATATATATATATATTCCAATAAAATAAGCGCAACTTCGATGAATTAGTGTTGTGCAGTAGTTCGTCCGTAGAACGGACTCAGTAGAACATGTACAGTGCGCACCCAGAATAAGCGCATTAATTACGCATCACTGAGTATAGAAATAGTTTTTATACATTTAATCATTAGTGTTCTTAGCAGTAAAATAAGGAGCAAAATGGGGATCTGCCCGTGCGAATAATTAATGTGTTGATATGATTCCATGCGACATGTCTACTTAAGCAGCGTTGGTTCTACATTTCGTTTTTGCTTTCATGAGGTTCCCATGAGGGTTTAAATTGGATTTTGCCGTGGCGTTTTCATTTCGCTGCAGCGTAGGCTACTGGTTGGTGGGGGCATCTAAATATTGGAGGTGGGTGTATTGTAAAACACGTTGCGGGGCTAGTTGGTTATGCATTTTCTTTTCTTCAAATTTAAGCAGCGCTAACTTTTAGGACAAATGCACAGAGGACATGACAGTAAGGGTGCTGGCTCTAACTATGTTTATTGAACACGTTTTTTGTAGAACATACGAGGTCTGTTAGAAAAGTATCCGACCTTTTGCCGAAGAAAAAAAACTGGCAGAACTGGAGCTTTGGAAACCTAATCATCTTCAAAGTAGGCTCCTTGGGACTCCACATAGTCCTTCCAGTGGTGCTGCCATTGTTGGAAGTATTCCGAAAAGGCTTTTTTCGGAATGGAGTTTAGCTCAGCTGTCGTTGCAGCCATAATGTCCTCTCTTGTCTGAAATCGCGCTCCTTCCAATTGCCTCTTGATTTTTGAAACAGCCAGAAGTCACAGGAGGCTATATCAGGAGAGTAAGTAGTCTGTTGAACTACAGCAGTCTGGTTTTTTGCGAAAAAAGTGTGAATTTAGTGCGAGGAATGTGCAGGAGCATTGTCGTGATGGATGCGCCAATTTCCTGTTGAACTCAACTTCGGCCTCTTGCGCGGCACAGCAGCACGTAGGCGACGGAGGACATCCCTGTAGTATTCTTTTAGTAATGTTTACTTTGCGGGGTGCGTACGCGTGGTGTGCCACACAGAGGGAGTCAAAGAAAGCAGTCAGCATCACTCTCACATTGCTGCGCACTTGGCGGGCCTTCTTTGGTCTTGGTGACGGGGAATGCTGTCATTGTGACGACTGGGATTTGGTTTCCGGGTCGTACCTGTGCACCGAAGAGTCGTCACCAGCGATTATGGTGTTGATGAAGTCGGGGTCACTGTTTGTGGAATTCAGCATATCCTGTGAGACTTCAACACGAAGCTGCTTTTGCTCCACCGTGAGCAGCTTCGGCGCGAATTTCGCCGCATCCTTCTCCATGCGCAAATTTTCGGTGATAATGGAATGTTCAGAAAAATTGGTGATGTCCACCTCTTCCACAATTTCTCGGATAGTCACACGATGGTTCCGCGTCACCACAGCGTTCATTTCGGCAATGACCTGGTCATTTCGGCATGTTGATGGCTGACCGGAGCGTGGCTCTCTATGCACCGATGTGCGGCCGTATTTAAACCAATTGTACCACTGCTTAATCTGTGTCCTGCTCATAGCATTCTCACCGAAAGCCGTCTGAATATTCCGAATGGTTTCCACTTGGCTGTCGCCTAGTTTCTGGCAAAATTTGATGCAGTAGCGCTGCTCCTGTCGCTCCGCCATTTTCCTTGCAATAAAAAACCGACGAGAGCACAGCGCACTGCCTCACTCAAACGCTGCGTGCCAGTGACTGACGCTATCGGCAGGCGAGAAAAAATTTGTGCATGCTCACGAAGGCTCAAGGTAGGCTGGTGCAAGCGTGCTTGTTTCAAATCCATCAGGTGTTCGTAAAAAAAAATAAAGTCAGATACTTTTCTAACAGACCTCGTATAAGAACAGACGATCGTGAGCGCATGCGCATCTACGACTAAATGCTGAAGAAAAGGGCAAGAAAAGCGGACGGGGTGCAAGAGTAAAGTGAGGTCGCTTTTTTTTTCTCCTCAAAGATGACAGCAAAGGAAGATTAACGTGAGCAGAACACATTTCGTTCCTTATTTTCAACCAATCTGAATTCGCTGGCCTGAAGGAAGACAGAGGTGGTACTGACACACATGTCGCCTCTTGCCTTGATAAAAAATGCTTCGGATAATTCCCGAGCTAATCTATCTTTGCCCCTGGTTAAAATTTTGATCTTGTCAAGCCGTGGCTGACAGTTCTGATCGTTTAGGTCTTTGCAGCAACAGCAATGGGCGGGTAGATTCAGGCATGAGTCTGATGCGTTTCCCAAACTTCGTTCATGTTCCCCAGCACGTTCGTTAACACAACACCCTGTCTGACCAACGTACACTTTGCCACAAGAAAGGGGGATCTTATAGACCACACCCGTGGCACACCGCGGCTTGTGAGCCACGGCTTGACAAGATTAAAATTCTAACCAGGATCAAAGATAGATTAGCTCGGGAATTATCCGAAGCATTTTTTATCAAGGCAAGAGGCGACATGTATGTCAGCACCACCTCTGTCTCCCTGCATGCTAGCGAATTCAGATTCCTTGAAGATAAGGGACGAAATGCGTTCTGCTCACCTTAATCTACCTTTGCTGTCATCTTTGATAAGAAGAAAAGCGACCTCACTTTACTCTTGTCCCCGTCCCCTTTTGTTGGCCTTTCCTTCTGTGTTTAGTCGTAGATGCGCATTCATTCATTCATTCATTTATTGATACTGTCAGCCTCTCTCAGGCTATTACAGGAGTGGAAAACCTAATAAATTCAGATTCAAAACAAGGTACATTTCACAACTGCGATATCGACGCAAAATAAAAAGGAAAAATCAAACAGTAGATAAGAATAACGCATGCAAGTGATGAGGCAAAACTATTACATTGGTGTACTACGGTCCAGGTAAGATTTTAGACATTCTAGAAAGGCGTCGAGGGAGTTAATATTTACAATGGACTCTGGCAGCATGTTCCATTCTTCAATAACACGAGGAAAAAAACTGTACTTAAAACAATCGACTTTTCTGATATGTTCTACGAAAAACGTGTTCAATAAACATACTTAGAGTCAGCGCCCGTCCGCTCATGTCCTCTGTGTATCCGTCCTAAAAGTTAGCGCTGCTTAAATTTGAAGAAAAGAAAATGGGTGTAATGTGTGTGGCCTTCCTGAGAATGAAGGTGAGTGGCTGAGCGGAGAGTGAGGCTCGTAGGTTGGAGATAACTTTCGGAACTGCCCGGGCACCAGAAGGTACCTGATTCTGATGGCACCGGAAAGTTTTCATGAGGAGCTATTTTTCAGGCCAAAACATTGTCCGGACGTTGCTGCCATCCCCACCGATGCCCTGGAGGAGTTCCGGACTGAAGGCCTCACACACAATGAGTCCACGGCTCTGCGCCGAAGGCACAGTGTCCTATTAGAACACCAAAGCAGATTTTCATCTCTTTCGAAATAAAAATTAACAATTTAGCTAAAAATTAGAAAGTTATCACTATGCGCAACAAACCTACCTTACAGGACAAAAAATAAGCAGCTTGCAACAAAAACAGCCGGCTGAAAAAGAAGGGCTTAGTGATAGCGCTCCATCACAGTTTTGATGGCGAGTGCGGCAATCTAGAGAATTGGATGCATTTATTCATATTAATTCAGCCACACACATTGCCGCTCAAGTTAATTCCTATAAAACAACCACATCGTTATGAAGGCAGTCTAAAGAGTTCCCGTTTTCATTTCGCACCTTCTCCTCACTAAGGTTTAATCTCTATTTCCTATAACTACAAAGGACGAAATATGACAAACTATAGAATAGGAAGAAAATTTTCTCTTGAAGCTGCGTTCACTGCTAAGACTAAAATACCGCTTGTGACAACATCATTTAAGATGGGCCTAATTTCCGCGCATGCTTCATTAGCAAGAGGTTTCAAACCTTGCGACAAAAGCCGTTTCCTCCTCCTATTTTTGAATCTTATCTCCTTTTACGGTAGTATGAAAACTGACTGGAGGCACAAATTTAACTCCGTAGACAAGTTGAGCAACAATGTACTGTAATGAGGTTTTTGCCAACATTTCTCAAGATGAGTTGGCCGCAATTCCTCATCCCTACGACATGCGGTAATTTCTTCACACCAGATAAGTGCTCTTGGAAAGTGCCGCAAAAGCGTCTCAAATTCCCCGCCAAGCGAACAAAGTCCTATTATACGCTCTTGATTGCGGTGAAACTCATTTTGGGGCCTGTGAAAGGAATAAGATAATTAACTATGGTGAAACTTCCTGGTCAGCATTTGGGATGCACGATTCTTGAAACTGGAAAGAAGCGTATGCAATGTGCCTGCTATTGGATGAGCCTTTGTCAAAATTATGTCCGAAACAAATTATTTCTGTTGTAGAACCTCTAAAGCAAACCAGTTCTATGGCATCACCGGCCGCAGTATTGCTATTCGGGGCAAGGTGCTTGCGTTCGTAGAAGAGTTCGTTAACTGGATACTATTCATGCTAACGTTACAACCTGTACTAGCCAAGAAAAAATACCGTACCAGCTACTTTTGCCAGGCATCTACTAGAGATGGGAAGAGGGATGTTTAAAATTGACTGAACACACCATATCATACTACTGGAACACGAATTCCAATGACAGCGTTGGAATGTGAACTTACAGGCTCCACACCTATTTTAAGTTTCCTGTCTGCGTCAGCAGATTACATCTGTGGGCTCTACTCTACCAACTAAGCTTCGGGTATGGGTGCCCACCTTTCTTCTCTCGACATATTTACTTTGCTCGCAGCCAACCTAGACAGCGTTCATCCCCGCTATTCCAGGTCATTACGGCGGGCGTGGAACGTCCTGTAACACCAAAGTGCCACGAGAAACGTGGTCAAGGGTCTGCTGTTCAGGAAACCCCTAACGGCACCTATACTATCAAGACTGGAAAACCCACGCAAAAGCCACCGTGTATCATGCAGTTAGCAACTATAATAATGAAAATAAAACAAGAAAAATTATTTCAGGCGCACCGCATGACACCCGGGGTATTCTGGAATGTGATCCTAAACCGGATGGACAATGCTCGCGTAGCCAAAGGAGACTTCCGGGCATCGTCACAATCGAAAAAGATAAAAAAAGCCCAAGCAAGCGGAAAGGGTTCTCTAAAACATGTTAGCAAGATGGAGGCAAAGAATATGCCACAGGTGCGTTTTAGTGTCATGGAAAAGCAAAAAATTATTTGAACTCAATTTCTGAAAAAAAAACGCTCTTTTGGTGCCTATCAGGAATACTTTCTCATCAACATATAGAAGATCTAAAATGAAACTTCCAGGATACTTAAATGCATACTTGCTCTTTCTACTGAACTAGAGAAATCAGTCTGGCATAAAAGTTTTCTTTTAATATATATTTATATTGCTGAAGTAGTTCTGATAAATGAATGTCAAGGTTCAAAAACATGTTTTTTCGTGAATGAACCGAGCAAGCGCAATTATACTAGTTCAGTCAATAGTATACACAATACAGAAGATTAGTGTGAATTTTTGTTGTTCTGGCATGAAAAGTTTTTTTTTCGAAATGTACCTTTCTCAGAGCGTTGCTTTAAAAATGTTAAATTTATAACTTCAGATCTACTCCGTAATATCCAATAAAAGTTGGCGTGCTTGACGCCAGCTCATTGATAAAAAAATATGGCCAAGTTTCAAGTATCGGTATTTGCGCTAATGTTTTGGTATTCCCCGAAAGCCTCTGATGTTCATTATGTGTACACAGCAAAGTCGCACAAATCTTACATCACCATCATCAACACGATGACGATGATGCAACATTTTTGCAACTTTGCTGTGCGTACATAAACATCAGAGGCTTTCAGGAAATACCAATACATTAGCGAAAATACTCATACTTGAAGCTTGGCTATCTTTTTTATTAATAAGCTGCCGTTGAGAACACCAAGTTTCATTGAAAACTACGGAGCAGATACGCAATATTAAACAGGAAAAAAATCAGAAATGAACGCAGTGACATCGAATAGAGGCACTACCCCCTGCCTCTTCTGTATCGGTTGGGCTTGTTGCTCTGTTTTTTTTTTATTTTAAGCTCAGGTACGAATTAACACATGCCCACTCATTGAGTCATGGAAATGCATACCTTATTGTGCCTGATGAAGCCAGGAACTCATCTGCGCCCGGCACTCTTCAAAATCAACATCTGAAAGGCATCCATATATATATTTCTGCCAGCAGCACAGATTTTCTGAAAATGTTACATTCAAAAGACTCGACTTCTATGCTCTGAAATATGCCGCACCGTCTGCACCGAAGGAAATTTTATGAGCTTAAGCATAGCCTCTGCACTCTTTTTGCAAATAGTGGCGTCTTTCTTAAAACATGTTGAAGAAAAATGCAACCAGAGTAAGTTACCAATTAATTACATAATCTTTGTTCCGATAACCTTAGGAAACGCGGCCTGCAATGACGCAGCGCAAGAGGAAAGGCAAATTTTGCTCTTAAAAGCGTTTCTCCTGAACTCTAACACGTGCGCCAAATACAGCCTCTAATCCTTCTCTTTCCAGCAGCATTTTTCTTCCCAAGTGGCTCTTTAGCTCGCATAATGCAATGCTCACGATCAATAGGTTCATATTTTCCCTTTCTGGCTCATGTACCGATATAACGCCTCCATTGAAGCAACGCGATGAATACCGCCAGGCGATTTGTAACTTTAATGGAAGGCGTTATCCAGAAAGTAATTTTATGTCGAAAGAGAGTAAATAATAAACAACGCTGGCTGTTTGATCAAGTGCGGAAAATAAACGCTGCATAAAAGCTCGTGTCCTAAATCAACGTTGATGTGAAGTACTTACGCCATGTATGAGTGTTACTTTCTTTTAGGGCTTGATATGATTGTTCTGAGGGTACAATATAAAATGAAGTTTTTTCTTCAGCGTTGAAGAAACATATACTTATAAACATAGACAGTTTTCTCTTTGCCATCGGCAAGTATGAGCCAGGAGTGCTTAAGGCAGCACTGTCCCATTAACTTTCTGACTGCTTCGTTTGTGCAGGAGGTGAAACTTACAAGCACCGTCTTTATGTGCAATAAAGATCATCCAGCCATGGAGCTATGATCAAGACCCCTGCAGTGATCTCCTCCAACTATACCGTCAGTGCTCGAGGATGAAGAAATTTACGCCTGGGGGCAGTACCTTCTGGCCGCGAGGAGGCTAAAAAGGGGACTACGTTTCGTCAGCGTCGGAGATACACAAATTGCTCCCAAGTGTCTAGGTGTCTAGATCTTTGCAACACAGACGTTGGTACTTCTATGCAAGCATCTGAGTCGGGAGCCGCTCATGTTCTTATTTTCACCTCTCTACATTGCTTTCTGTTTCCAATTCACAGCGTAACTATTAAAACTGAGCGGCCTGAAGATATATAAGTTCGAGTCATAGTTGCGAAAGTTCCGCAGCAATTTCGCTCTCTAATAAAAGAAAACAGTTGCGGCAGACTCGAAGTGGATATGAAGCGTTCTTTTCCCAGGCGGCCTACGCACATAAAAGAGAGGTCGAATGCCTGCGAAGATTGTTTTTGTATAGAATGTTCTGCAGATATAAGAGGGACTTTCTTGCAATATTAAAGCACCAATCGAGCTGAAAGCACCTGCGATGTGGCTACATGGCCTGCTGGCAAATCAGCTTGAAGATTGATCTCGTACTGTTTATTACCTTTGAGCACCAGACTTTATTCACTACCCTAATCGATCGTTCTAGAGGGTCTTTATAGAAGCGACGTGGAAAGCGGTGAGATGAAATGGATGCTACTTATCTAAAATTTGAGATCTCTTTGAGCATTTTATTAAGGCTGAAGCCTTTAATGCCTCAACGTTGTAAGCAGGCGTTGTCGACAGAAATGTCACGCTTTTCAATTGGTCCAAATGGTCGTGATGTCAGAGAGCGCGAATTTCAAAGAGGGCCAATTGTTCTTTGGCTAGTAACCATGAAACCAATTAAAGGGATCATATAGTGATGCTCCAACTAAGTGGGACTGAGTTTGGTTCATTGCTTAATTAACCAATAAGCGTAATTAAGCTTTCTAGCCAGACGAGATAAATATATAAAACCGAGAAGGAATTTGGTCGAGTTCGGGAATCCAACCAGGGTCTCCGGAGTGCGAGACGAGCACGCTACCACTCCGCCATGCCAGCTCGATGGTTTGGAATGAACAAAGACGCGTCTAGTGAATACGGTGTCTTCTTTCACTCCCATCTTCCTCCATTCCCTTAAGGCGAGGTTCAGGTGTCCACCGAGATATGCGAGACAGATGCATTTCTTTTCCTCAAAAACTAATTTGCCGAGAAGCAAGACGTAGAGCCGAACGGGCGATGGCGTTCTGTGGACTCCCTGGCAGCGTTGCAAGACGGAATCGCGTTCAACACTCAGAGGCGAAGCTTAACATCGTAACCACACATCAGTGGCACTAGCAGCAACACCGTGCTTAAGGCTTTCGCCTCTCCGTGCTTTTGGTCAACAAAGCGCCCCCCTGAATTTTCTTTATGAATTCGTGAAAATTGCGCGCAACGCGACACAACCCCCGGAGATGTGCAGCGCTGAAGTTAGTAAACCACTGCGCTTTCCTCCTTTCAATAGCGCAAGTTTTAGAGGGAGCCCTGAACAACGCAACCAAATCATTGAGGCGAAATAGAATCGACTGAAAGTTATTTGAAAATAACCCCCTTTAGAAGTCGTCTTTCCACCATTAGCCTACTGATTTTTTTTTTCCTTTGTTTGGCTTCGGTTATGAATTTTTCGTTGGTATGCTGTGCAAAAAGTGCTAAGCCTTTTCGTCCCCTTCCTTTGATTTCATTCCATTCATTTACTTTAAGGGCCCTTTTAAGGTAAATAGCGAATAAGCAAGAAAGATGTGTTAATTTGGACATGACTTATGACTTCGTTTAAATTGTCTATATCATACAGCAGTCCAGAAGCGAGTCGTTTTGCAGCTATTTGCGCCTCGTGTATATTAGCGCTTAGAATGCTTTCCTTCAGAGAGGAAAATATTAAATGCATATAATTCTTCGATTCCCACATGCTACTTCACGGCTCCTGCCATTGAGAGCTGATAGGGTACCGTGAACTTCAGCTTCAGCTAACGTGCCTTCGGACTTGCAGTTTGGCACCTTTAAACGCTTAAAGACAAAATTTCGGTGTTTGTGGACTGTCTACAGCAGCTGACTCTACAGCGCTTTCTTTTTGAATATTATCAAATATATTAAGAAATGCCTACAGTGATTGTGTATAAAGGGTGCTCACTATGCACTTACTGCAGACGGGGTGAGGGGGCGGCCACAAAGTCTGCTGACATTTTAATCATTTCTGTTTTCTCCAGAACTGAGCCGTTCGCACAGAAAAAGAACTGTATACCGGAAGTATACCGGAAAATATTCAAAAGGAAAAAAATACCAAATATGAGGGCATCTGGGTGTATTGGTCACAAAAGCCAAAGTAATTACTCTCCTTCCTTGTTCATTGGGTTACTATTAGACCGCATGCGTTTAGTGTGCGCGCTCACTAATAATCTCTGCATGGAGGACAATGCCTAGCTAATACATATCTGAGATGGCCATCTCCAATGCCAGTAATGTCATGTCGCTGGAAGGATGACTGTTATCTACGTCGCCGACTGACTGTTCGGAAAGAAACTAAATATGTTTTCGCGTTGCCTTCTTTCGATAATTGGCGTTGCATATGCAGAACTTAGCCGAATTTATTGAGCATTGATAATTCTCGCGTTCCACCGCTGGAGAAAGCAAGTGTTGTACAATGTCCGTACAGTGATTTAGAACTGCCAGTGGGAGCGATTGGAAACAAGAATTGAACGTAATAGCAGAAAGTGAAGTTCTAAACTCTGCTGCACAAGACCATCTCTTCGGTGCCGCACACTTCAAGCAACAAAGAGAGGACGTGCAAACGTTAAACACTCTTGGGCACATGGGGAGCATCTTCTAAAAAGCAACTAATTCCAGGAAGCCCAAGGGGGCACATCTTCATGAAATCAAGCGAGTTTTAGGCCTAAAAAATTTTAAGCAACAGAACAAACCAAAGTGCTTGGCGCTTGACGTGAAAAGCTGTTGTCACGTCTTGGTACTAAGTACGCACTTGTTTTTGGCTTGCTTCATGCTATATGTAATCAAACTACCTAAATTACCCTGTAATATTACCCGGTACGGCTGGCATGTAAAATTATGTGCTCTGGCGCCAAAGCTGAAAGTCGGGTTTGTTGGTCAACATCCGGGGTGGTTCCAACAGCGCGTAAAGAAAACAGTCAGAGAAGAGACGGACTACGTGCGATGTTTGTCCTGCACTTCTTCCCGGTGTCCTTGCTTCCCTCTGGCTCTTTCAACACAAGTTCGAGCACCGACTGCTCTCCGCATGGACCATATGATTGTGAGAGGTTTTCACCGGTGGGTTGCCAGCTTTAATGGAACTGGTCAATCCAGAGTAGTAAGGAAGACGCAATCTTGCGATGCAAAAGAGTGCAATGGTGTTACACAGGGCAATCACATTAAATACAAACACGCAGTTATTTACGCTTGTGTCCGCATGCTCATCAGTTGATAGCATGCATGCATGTTAGCATGCTGCATCCGTTGACAACATTACAAGCCAGCTTGGCCATTAAGACGCAGACAAATTTTTTGTGTCCGAGTGCACGCAGCCCATAACCTTTTGTGGCCTCTAATGCGGGGCTATGCCATAAGCTTTCAACTGCATTGAACGACCCAAGCCAGCTTTATGATTTAACCAGACGAGTTTATGATTTATTCCTCTTAATAAAACCAACGTTGTTCAGGATGTATTTCTGTTTGTAACCATTGAAACTTCCTACCAGCGTACAAATCCTTTTCTCCGAATGTTTACCAAGGGAGCCGTGTGAAGCATTGACACAGAGAAGACATGCTATAACAGGTCGCAGTAAAAGATGTGTATTGCGCTATTTCGGTGTTCCATTACATGGTCCTTTCAAGTTACGGTACATTATTCCATGCCCTCAAGGAAGTGACCTTGTGCCGAAGGTCAGAAGAGAGCGCACTTTTTTTTTTTTGCCCCCGCGTTGGCTCTGTGGCTATGGTGCTCGGCTACTGACCTGAAAGAAGCGGGTTCGATCCCGGCTGCGGCGGCTGAATTTCTTTGGAGGAGAAATTCGAGGCCCGTGTACTGTGCGATGTCAGTGCACGTTAAAGAACCCCAGGTGGTCCAAATTTCCGGAGCCCTCCACTACGGCGTCTCTCATAGCCTTAGTCGCTTTGAGACGTTAAACCCCATAAACCAACCAGAGCGCACTTTTTCGCCGTTCAGCATGCTGTGTTTCCAGCGTGGCAGGCGCTCATGCCAGGAGGCACTTTACAGCCGGTGGTTTTGAATAGGCTGCATTAGAACGAACGGTTGCACTGAATTCTTTAACGAGAGGACAGGCGTCGCTCTAGCAGAGAGCGAAAGGCTAGCTTTTGGCATGTTTCAATCCATACCAAACCATTTTTGTCAGGCACCGAGTCCTCGGCACTATTCAGATCTTATCATCCTTACCTAAAGATTAGGTCCCATTTTAAATTTAATTTTTAGCATTTTTACTACAAGTTTTCTATTCTCTATGAGATTAATTTTAAGTGCCGCAATAACCGGGAGCCAACTAAACGCACTGAGCGGATAGCTTGAAAGTAGACTTTGCAATGCTGCAGGTAGATATTACGAATAGACATGACTCCATTCAAACTACTCTATGTTTAAAAAAAAATGAGGCCTACGGTTCTCTGCAAATGTTGCAGCTCAGCAGCCATGACATTATTATTAGGAGCTCACGGTTCGAGAATCGCTCGCCTTCCAGACTGTCGGCAGAAGAATAAATTCCTAAGGTCTCGCTTACTATCAACCGATACGCGTTGTGAATCCTCACTTGAAAAAGATAAATCAACGGACCAGGAAGTGGACACTGAACGGGACAAGCATGACACGTTCATTTGGCGTGTGCCCAAGAAGGAAAACCTATGATTGCTCTACTACTCAGTGTAGAACTCTTAAGTGCGTGTCTGAAGATTAAATTCACAGCAGGTTTAGATGTGCTTTTCTGAGACGTCAGGGTGCATGTCGCCCTCCTCTATGTCAGCGGCATCGCAATCACATCTGCGAACGCGGCATTTATAAGTTTTTTCTAGGCGTATAGAGCTGTCTGCGTGAATTCTTAAAAATCGTGAGCCATTCATGTTATTTTTGCGAAATAAGTGGTTCCGAATGTATGCACACATAATTTAATATTTTTACAGCAGAACAATATGCATCTCTGCAAAGGTATATATAGCAGCAGCTGTGCACTGAGAAATAATTCTCTAATGTCTATTGTTATAATTGTATTCAATCTAGGTCTATGTATGATTTGCTGAGGAAGTTTGCGAACTATCCGCAGAACTGTGTGGCAGTGTAAGAAGCGTGAGCGCGGTAAAAAAATGATAGGTGCAAAGTTGAAAGGCAGGATGTGGCGCATAGTAGGTCCGCCATGAAACGCATGTTTGTGACATTTAAGTCAAATTCAACAAGAAATGGGCTTGAGGCAAAGCATGTAATGCGAAGGGCAGACAACGAATGATCGTTACTAACTAGATCGTTACTAACTAGATAACAAGAGTAGGTAAGCGTGGCAGAGAGAGCTCACAAGTTATGCGGGAGGGCGAGATGAAGAAGTTCATACTGGTGTGGCACCACAGGGACAGGGACAGAGACAGAGTGACAACAACACAAGTGCTCACTAACAACTGACAAAGTTTATTAAAAGCACAAAAATATATAGACGAATATATATATTCCCTGTCCCTGTGGTGCCACACCAGTATGAATTCGTACCAACTCGACCAATTTTCAACCCTTTTGAAGAAGTTTGCGCGGATAAATTGGCCGGGGCTGGCACAGGACAAGGTTGATTTGAGGCGTATGAAAGAGGAATTTTCATGAAGTGGGCATGGTCAGGCAGATCATAAACGAGGTTGTAAGGAGCCTAGGCTTGGGATATAGGGGCATGTGGTCTTATATATTAAACAACCGTAGCCATCTGCACACCTCTCGTTGAAGCCTCTTTTTTTCCCCCTGAATTCCAAGCAACACTCTCTATTCAAAAGTGAATTTCTTAAGCACATTATCTACGCTTTTGTTCCTGTCTGGTACTTTGTGCCGCAAAAAAAAAATCCCCATGTTTAACCTACACTTAAAAGTACAATGCGCTCTCTTCTGCCCAAGTACTCTTTCTCCTTCACATATTAATAGATCGAGGGGTCCTCATATCACTACAGGTGCAGTGATGCAGCTGTTAAGCTATGTACCATAGCGAAGGCAGATGGCTGTTTCAAACACAGCCTTCGGTGGGGCTTAGGAGATTTAGGTCGTTTTTCCCGATATCTTGTAAGGCTCTTTTTTAAGCATATAGTTCGGCAGCTTATCTATAGGAGCACTGTGCGGCAGCTGCACTGAAATTATTTCAAAAAGTTTAGTAGATGCAAAAATAATAGATAATTTGATAGAAAATTTAATAGATGCCAACCTGCCAACCTTGGGCAGGTTATCATCTAAGCAGCGTGGAACAAAGGCCAACTGCTATTTCTGGATATGGGCAGATAAACTCTGGCTTTTTTTTGTGGCCGAACTCCCTAATGCTCTCGCATTCCAACCAACTTGCATAAGAGATCCGTTCTGCTCACTATTACTCAAAAGCACATGTGTATTCAGTGAGAAGTGTTCGCCCAGACAACCCATGGATTTGTGATGCAGGCACGCAGTCATTACACACTGATATGGAGAAGGTGTCAGTTCTTTTTTTTGGACTGGGGCAACATTGTGTCCTATGCATTAGCTAGAGAAAGAGCGAATCTGTTTCAAAAACGCCATTAGGTGCATAACTCGCAAATATTTGGTTCCAAAACGCAGGACTTCTATCAATTTTTTTTACGTTGTAGAGCCGCTCGAAACGACAACAATTACAGAGGTTACACAACATGGTGTGCTCATTGCGGTAGGGCTGATCTTTCTATTGCAGAAAATTAGAACGGCTTCATGTTATGAAAATGCAACGTATGAATTCTTAATTGAAGAGAGACGTTACATCGCAAAATGAAGTTGATTCAGACATTTAAAACTTCTCACCTTCAGTAACGGTGAACTTGGGTTCTCCAATATAATTTTTGGACGTGAGACAAAAACTAATAAGCAGATAAACTGGCATTAGTGAACAATATTGTTCCTTTATTATAACTCTGTCCCGTTCATAATACACATATTGCGGTCAAAACCACCTGTGAAAACAACACTGACGTATGTTTCACGGTTTTTATGTACCAATAATTGCATAAAGCACAAAACAACTCCACGTTTACATCGAGAGAGGATTTGTGACTTTGGATCATTTCGCACGTGCGGACTAACTTTGCAGCGGTGTGCACGGTTATGAACTGTAGCGTTGATTCCCAAAGCTCCATAAGCTAAAATACTATTGTCTAATATCCATGGTATCCATATTGTCTATTATGGTAGCAAATTACAGTCTCTAATGCCATATCACAAAACCTCGGAAAAATGTGCCATGAAGCGTTAGCCCACAAAATATGCCATGACAGTAATATAGCCACGTTAAAACTACTGTGTTTTTGATTGTGTTCCACAGGCGACACTGATGTGTTAGGAATAGCCCTGTGTCACTCTTCCAACATCCCTAATTAAACGAAAAGCCTGTTCGGGAAGATCGGCAAGCGAGGCAAATGGAACGAAAGAAAAACGCGCCTTGTTTTTCCCTACTGGAAACTGGATCTCCAAAAAGGAGAGGCAGTGACAATGGCCACGGCATCGAACAGCACCTTTCTTGTTTCGACCTGGTTTCCGGGGATATGGCAGCTAGTGTCCCCGAAAGCAGAAAATCAGGGATAACAGACCCCACCAGAGATTACTACGATCTTCTGTGCTACGTCTAATCTCCACGGCTCCGCCCTTTTCGGGTGAGCCGGAAATGGGAACAACGACGGAGGCTAACATGCCTCTCAACTTTCCCTAATTTTGCGAGTCATCCAAGAACCGTTTTCGTTCCTAGCAAAAGGAAGAGAACAGCGAACCGTGGGTACTGCCAGGAGTCATTTACGGTTCGTCGTTAGACAGAGTAAGCAAAAACTAAAAATCGAAGAGGCGGTGTGCGAGGAGAGGGAAATTGTAAAGGCTTGCGAGAAACACCGGTTCGTTTGTTGAGACTCGGAAAAAAGTCGCCACGGCTCAGTGTTCTCCACAGACTCTCACGCTTATTCTACCGCATGCGACAATTTCACTTTATTTTCCGGTCTTTTCTTTCATAGTGAAGCGCGGAGGCATTGCCCTCCTATCCAAAACATCTGAGCGGGCCTTGACCCAGAGACTGCAGCCCGGAAAGGTAGGTCAAAAAGAGCGAGGGGGTTGACTAGCCGGGAAACTGGGGGGACGCGCGGCCGCTGAACGCGGAAGAGGAGTGAGAAGGGAAGTGGCGCTGGCTGTGGCCGCTACTCTACTTCCCTAAACAGGAAAAATACAGAAAACGTATTGGCCAGCCAAGAAAAAGGGTGCGGCGGGCCGTTATGGGAACCCCGAAGGAACACAGGGCGTAGATTGCAGGGAGAGTAAACAGGTGCGTTGTGTGCCGCTCGGGCAGAGGAGTTTACCTTTTTTTTTTCTTCCTGTCCTGCGGATGGACCGAGAAGGAAGCGGAGAGTTATAAATGACAGAAAGAATGAATGGCGAGGAAGCTTGAGAAGGAGAAAATGGGGAACTGCGGTAGTCATGTTTCATAAAGGGAAGATGGACCACTAAAAGAAGGAAGAGGGAAGAAAAGTCAATAAAAAGCATGCCTGTGGGCCTTTGTCTGAAGATTCACATTGCTTTCAAAGCGTTATGTTGAATTGTTTTGCTGCCTTTTAATACAATTTTTCTGTAAATTCACTATAGGAGGTACCCGTGATGGTTTTTTAACAATGGATCGTACTGGTGTATTATAATTAAAATAAAATCAAACAAAAATCGTGCATCAGGAGAAGTAAAGTGAACAGAAAGTACAGTTAAGAAAACTAGCTAGTCTCAAATTTGCAAGGATTTATCATTGCATTAATTTTTTCGTAATGCATTTTATCCGTAGTTGGAAAATGGGATGACAAAGTCCGCCGTAAAGGGCTCTTTTACTGACTGGAAAAAACACAATACCTGTCAAAAATGAGTAATCGTCCGAACTGTTTCATAATTTAAAGCCCCCAACAAAGGCTATCTATGAGTGGGCCATAAGTCGTTTGTTTTCATATACTTTCCCAGCAATTAATTATTACAAGCGAGGGTTCAGCGAAACCGAAGAAGCAAGAAAGCAGAACTTGGAAAGTTTACGCTCTGACAACTGCGCCAATGCATTTCTTAACTAGAAAGTGCTCCCGTTCTTACAAACACGTTCTCTTCACACCGAGCAAAGAGACTGGGTTATCCGCAGTTGTCCGACATCCTCGATTAGAATTTTTCGTTTTGAATCCCCCCCCCCCCCTATCTTCCTTTGCATTACAACTGCATCAAACATTATTGAATAAAAAGCATTGCTTGCTTTCATTGCGGCTGTTGTCGTCGTTGCGAAAGCTAAAGCCCCGCTTAGTTATTTTTGCGATAGAACGGGTAGACACGAAAAGTAAGGCGGCCGAACGAGGTACAGTGAAGACTACTGGGTCAATAAGCCAATATAAGCGTCCCAGTAGAACGCGCCAATAACGCCTCAGCCCACAGTCCCCAGAGTCTTCGGAGTAGCTGAACACCGCGCCGGTCAGACGTGAGAAGCAGCGGAAGGTGCTAAGCATCTCCGGCCCCCGACAGGCCAGCATTGAAAACAGAACTTGTCAATGTTTGAAGCTTCAACCTTATGCAATGTGGGTAGCCTAGCAGTGCTGTTCGCTCGAATAATTAGACAGCTCACAATGGCCGTTGAGGGTAGGAGGACAGGTGAAGCATATATGCACTGTTCAACAGCGGGATTGGCCACGTTCTGTGCTATCGTGGTTTAGCGGACTGGGGAGGGTTAAATGAGGGATTCGTGACTACTAAGGAAATAGCCGCGAAACTTAAATTCTATGCCAATAATGAGAGCTCCCCCGATATCGCAGTAGTGCCTAATCAGAGGTACAGGTGACGCTAATGCAGAGAGAGAGAGGGAGAGATAAAAAAGAAGAGAGAAGGATGTTAGCCAGAAGGGTGTTCTCGTTGTCTACCATGTACTGGGGAAGAGAGATGATAGAATTGAGAAGGGAAAGAAAGGAGTGAGGGACACATTTGGGGTTGGGATGGCCGACAGCCCTCCTGGTGGATGATCTGGCTGTGCCGCGAGGAGACAATTGCAGATCTCCTGCGTGATTTCCCTGCTTTTCGACCGAAATACTTAATCTGCGACGTGCTCTGCATCACCTGGCTCCTTTTCCTTTCACAGAGAGCAAGGTAAGGGACCCTTGCCACAGCAGTCGACTGCCCTCAAGTTTCATGAGGCACTCTTATCTTACCTGAGATCGAGTGGCTTGAGTCGCCATTTTTGAAGCTAATAAAAGGTGACTACCTACTTAAGGCAATATTTATAAGGTAGTTGAAATGCTCTATGAAGTAATGAAATCAGCAATGGGCAGAGGGAAGACAGTGCACACTGCTGTGATGAGTGAGTTCAACGTGACGATAGACACGAAGCAGGCAGATGGCATGGCTTTGGAGATCTAAGGCATAGGTTCTGGGAATAGCATAGGAGATTTATTGGTAGGTTTCAAGAATGAAATAGCTACGGATCTCGACTACTTTCTTTCTAAAAGGGCTGAGGAATCGGAAGAGTTTCAACGGCGAGACTAAAAATGAAGTAGATTTCACAATCTGTGGGCTTCCTCGAGTTCTTCAGGGTGTGGACGTGCAGGGGAGTGTGATATCTTCTCACCATAAGATAGTGCGGTCTCGAATCAGGTGAGATTTGAACAGAGAAGGGACGAAAAAGGTAGGAAATGAACCCATCTAGTCGGTAGTGGTAAGAGAAGCAATTCAGTAATTCCCCGAACCAGTATCCGCTTAGTTTTTAGATGACCTACTTCGTCTTCAGAAAATATTAATTGCGCAAGTGCAACTGCGGTCAGCTCAAAATATGTATCTGGTCTGATAGGAAACCTAGTTACTGGCAAACTCTTCCAGAAGACAAAAGACACAAATGTAAAAAAAGCCTCTGATCCCATGGAGACGACAGATCTACAAAAAGGCTCTAAGCTAATTAATATTTGTAAGGTGAACGGCATAGGCAAATGTAATATGGAGACCATGGAGCATTCTCTACTGAGACAGAGGCAGCCTAAAAGTTTTTAACAGGAAAATATCCATGGCGAATTCTCAGGTATACGCCATTAAAGATAAGGATGGAACAGTCGTAACCAATTTCGTATATACTTAGCTTAAATGGCCAAAGAAATATACACTGACCTCTACAGTAGCCGAAATAATCAGGACCCTATGAGTTATTACCAGCGGTTCGGAGGAAGCGGACATCCCATTAGTTAGGAATGAGGAACTAAAGAAAGCTGTATAAGCAATGCAAATGTGCAAAACGGCTGGTTAAAATCAAACAACGGTCCATTCGTTAAAAGACGGTGTGGCAATTGTGCTAGAAAGACATCGCGCCCCGTATACAAAATGCCTCATAATTTCGAGCTTCCCGGGATCTTGAAAGAACGCTGCTAAAATCTAATACTAACTTAATTGATAACGAAAGGGACGCAGAGGACGAAATAATGCAGGCAGATCAACTTGCTACCTCTTGTTTACAAAATATTTGCTTAGGTATTCGCTAATTGAACCAACCTCAGACTTCTGTCAGCAATGGACCAGGCTAGCTTTCAGAAAGCCTACATTTAAATGAACCATATTCTCCCTACTACGATAGTAATAGAGAAAAGCGCAGAATATTAACAAAATCTCTTACACCTAGCCTTCAGATATTATAAGAACGCATTTCACTCATTGAAACCCTCCGCAGCTGTAGAGGCATTCCAGAACCACAATGCAGTAGAGGCCTAAGTAAGAGTTCCGGAAGATATCTATTCGGTTGCAGAGAAGCCATTTTCCGTCATACGCAAATCAATAAAATGCCAATCATGAATGGCGTCGTGCAAAATAACACGGCCTCTTCAATACTTTTCACCTCATCTTGAGAGGAAGTAATAACAAAATCAGCGAATGAAGTCCGGGCTAAACACTGATGGAGAATTGCATAGAAAACTCCGATTCGTCCAATACAGTGTCTTATAAAGTAAATGAGGGGCCGAACTGCAAAGCAGAATAGAATATTTACCCAGTCAAAGCAGAACGAGCGGGTAAAAATATTTTAAAAAATCAAAACTATTATTGGGTAGCCTTGGTAGCCCACAAACGTTTGTGATAGGCAAGGAAGCAATGGAATCGGTTGGAGAATACATCTAATTAAATACATCTTTAAACTGCTGACCCCGAACAGGACGTGAACTAACAAGGCGTGTAAGAGCTGTGTGGAGTACTTTTGAAGTGCGCGCACAGGTGATCAACAGCACCTTACCAGTATATCTCAAGAAGAAAATACAGACCAGCTTTATCATAAACATAGCCACCTACAGAGCAGAAAGAACACCGAGGCTGGAGAAAAAGTGTGAATCTGAACTTAGGGGAGCTGCACATGCTACAGAAAGAAAAATGATAACTGTACCATTTAGAGGGAGGAACAACTGAGATTTTACCGCAGAAGAAACGATAGTTAATTATCATGATCACAGTGACTAATCCCACTGCAGGGCAAAGGTCTCCCTCATATCTCTGCAATCATCTTGGTCCTTGTGCCGCATGCGGCCATCTTTTCCCTCCAAACTTCCTGATCTGATCAGCCCACCTAACCTTCTGCAATTGCCAGTTGCATCATGCCATCATCAACCTTCATTCGCACTTTCCCTTTCCTCCCCTTCCCTTTGCCCTCTGTGGAGTAGCAGGCCAGGGACACGTTGCCGGCCGACCTCTCCACCTTTTCCTCTCATTAAAATTCTTTTCTCTCTTTTTTTTCTCGCCCAGTTGTACTTGTCTTCCTTTGGAGTCCGGTCTGTTAACCTCAACGCCTACCGCTTATCTTGACTTCATAGAACATGGCCTGCCCATGCCCAGTTCTGTTCATTTATTTTGAACAGGTTGTCAATAACTCTTCATTAAATGACCCCTTATACTGTATTTCTGCCTCTTAACGTTACACCTATACTTTTTTTTATTACTTTCGTCATGTCCTTAATTTTTTGTTGGCCATTCTTTGTTAGCCTCCATGTGTTTGCCGATAGGTGAGTACTGTCGGCACGTAATGCAGAGGCAAGACACCCGACTGTTAAAAGAAACGGAGTGGACTACAAGAGAAATCAAGCTTAGCAGGGAGCGGCAATTAGCAAGTTATGCGAATGAAATTAGAAAGTTTAGAGGCTAATAAGGCCGCAGGTAGCACTCGTAAGGGTTAATTGGAGGCATTGGCCTGTAGTGGCCGTAGTCAGGCTGATAATTAGGATGCTAATGATGGCCATGAACGAAAAAAGCAAAAATCGAAAGCAGAGATCGATGAAGTTTTGATGGTTAAGAATGGAAGATAAAAGGAATCGTTGACGTCAGAGCATGGCGGTTCAGCCCTTGGAACATCGAAAAAAATGCCCTAGCTTGGTTGCGACCATTACCAGAGATGGAGGTCCCTAAAGAGTGAATTTACGCGGCATGGACGCGAAAGGAATGCAAAAAGAACACCCCTTGCCTGAACGCACCCTGCAGAAGAGCAAGAACAGCAACTTGGGCTTGCTGGTGATCCGTCTCGAAGTAACAGCGCAAAAACGTAGACAGGACACATAGAATAACAAGACACCACGAGCGCTCGGGGTGTATTCTTATTCTATGTGTCCTGTCTACGTTTTTGCGCTGTTACTTCGAGAAGTGCGAGCGGCTGTTATAGGAAGATGAGTTCAGGCAGAACGGCGAGAAGATCGTTTTTCTAGCTCCAGACAGCAAGCATGCGTGACATAATTACAGCTTAGCGCCATCACATTCATGGCGTGCTTTCTTTATTCAAAATGGCGCCTGCAACAAGCTTTACATCATTTTTGAAAGGCGCCTTTCGTATTCAGGTAAGCGTGCTTCTTTAAATTAACACAGCAACGAAAAGAAAGGGCTATCAGGTTGCACATTGGGATGGACTTTTTTTTGCACTCCATCACAGCAACGGCGGCAAAGCAGAAAGCCTCGCCGTTAGCAAATTATGAAAAATGAAGAAATAAAATTTCTGTTTCTGAGGCAACCGCTGCTATTCATTTCGTGAACACATTTCTAGGTATTCGCGCAGAATGCCAGAAGGAAATTGTTGTGCAACATTTTATTACACAATTCTTAAGGACTAGGCGATGGTTTCTCACCGTGCTGCGAATTGGAAGCCAAGACTTTGGAAAGGTCATTCGAAATCGAAATACATTGCCCTCGGGGGCCTCGAAAGTGAAATTTAGTCCGAATGTTTTTTTCTTTAAACACCTATAGTACGTCTTACAGAAGGCGATTGAATGTGTTGTTTTCAGTGAATACAGTTTAATATTCGACGAACCTGAAAACCTTCAGCATCATTCCAAAGATATCAGGATCGATAATTCTGTCAATCCTTGACAAGGAGATGTCACTTAGTACCGCTGTGACACAGGAGCTGATGCACGCAGCAGACATTTGTCCACACACGCTTGCTTCCAATTCCATGTGCGCTGAAGAGAGCTAGAATGCGAGCAGTTCTAAGAAAGCATCAACTGCGATTCCGCATCTTGTCATGAAGGACACTTCGTCTTTTTGGGCGATGAGGGAGCGAATGAAACAATTCTTCAATATTGATACTGAAAGTGCTGCTGTGCCCTGGTTTGCTGTTCTTTAAAAATCCTGCGACTACTTCAGAGTTCACCACGAGGCAGGCATCGGAATGAAAGAAAGATGAGAGATTCTTGTGGCTGCAGGTCTGCGAAACTTCTAAACACCATGCAGCAAAATCAAGGCCTACGCCAATTCATTATTTTTGGGCGCTGCGGAACAATGTTTTGAAGGCCCAGCCTTCTAAGTGCAGTCTACTTGTACTCCTAAAGAAAGAACCGCATCGCAACGAAAGCGATCTGCAACACTGGCGTTTGTGTGCGTGTGCGTGTGTGTGCGTGTGTGTGTGTGTGTGTGTGTGTGCGTGTGCGTGTGCGTGTGCGTGTGCGTGCGCGTGCGCGTGCGCGCGTGCGTGCGTGCGTGCGTGCGCGCGTGTGTGTGTGTGTGTTTCGTGCTCCTTTAATCGTATAATAAATTTTGTTTTATGATATGCTCCAGTGTACCAGTTAGAAGGAGAGATCCAGAACAGGTCAGTAGTCTTATTCTACAAAAAAAAAACACTAAACGTATTCAGTGCCTATACTTCCACATTCTGAAAGATCTTTCCCCGGCCTTCCGTGATAGTTACTCACCGAACAATTTTCATCGCATTATTTAACGCTACATGAAGACAGTATTACTATATTCATAAAAGGGCTCTAATCAGTGACTGATGTTCCAGAGTTGCGGTCGCGAATACGACATTTTAGTTCTGGAATTTATTCTATAAATATAACTGTACACTCAGAGACCGTAATTTTACAGAATTAGGATTGATGTTTCCTTTTTAGTAATATGTACTATCGCATAATCCGATGAGATTACGTTCATTAAATTTTATGCATCGATTCTTGCTTTTGCTACTTAAAGCGTACAAATGTGGCCAGTATCCCCACATCACAGAGCAAAAACAGATATGCATCCTTATAACGTGAAATGAATGAACCTATAGTTCCTAAACTTACTCTGCATATATTCATAAGGCTTGAATAAATTAACAGCTCAACAGCAGGCCAGCCACTATTGCAGTGGAACATGGAACAGAAATGCATGAGCACAGTGTGGCATTCAAGTTACGGAAGGCCGACCGCACATGTTACCAGTTCAAATCTTTAATTACATCGGCAATCTCAGGACAAGCGAAAGCTTATGCTCTATCACAATTATAAGAACACTTGCATTGTTAAGCATTCTCGCTGGATCGGCCTTGTTGCTTCCTTATGTTCTGATGAAATTAACTGCAGAGAATTATTAAGTACACTAATTACACTATATTGTCCTTTCTTGATGTAAACTCTATGAGGTGAATGTTGAGCCAGACATTGAGAACCTGCGAAGCTTTCGCGCCAAGTGTTGTCGCCTTTCTTTCCAGCGACACGCACAAATTCTCCCATGTTCTAAAAATTCACTGTCTTAGGCTAAATAATATTAGAGGTAGACTACGCATGGGCAGTGTTATACTACACACGCGTATAACTTAATAATAAGCGATTACGGCGCAAGAAAAGCGAACTTAACACCACTATGGGCGAAGTTCAGAGCAGTGTCATGCCCTCTTTCAAAAGGCATGATTTTTGCGGTACACGTTCATGCACAAATTACGCCACGATGTCGCCATCTGAAATACTTGCACAATATTTCTACCACGATAATCTTCCTCAGACTGTGCGTACGACCTGATTATCAGGTGTATTTTACCTCTTATTTTTAAACCGCGTAAATGTGCAGCCTCAGTGCCACGCGAATCCAGTCGTGCGCAATTGTAGTCATCGTTTCAAGAAATATTTGGCAATTAATGACTTGAACCAGGTCCCTAAGTACCTGATGGATGCACCTGAAACTTAAAATTGTACTGACACCTTTATTCGCTGTTTCTTTTTGTCTATGCTGCCGTTTGTGCTTTTTATAAGTTTTTCCATTTTATTGGTTTACAATTTATTGTAGTCTGCATGTTTTTCAGTAATTTTGATTTCGGTGTTCGATCATTGTTAAATAATGTATTTATGTACGTTATGGCACACTTATGACGATTCTTGACCTCCCCTTTACAGAACTTTCCTACACAAATTCCATATGGCGATGTATCTGAATAAATCAATAAATAAATGAGAGAACTTTAAGCAACTTTCTAAGCTGGTTGCTTTCTGGTCAGCTTCTCGCTCCAAGCGGTCAAATAAAAAACCCCGAAGGTTTTCGTATTTTAGAATGAAAACATCTTTAAGTTGTCTTGCCGTACTCTGCACATATGTTCCTCAACAAACATATCTTTGATACATTGCTGAACGTTGCTGAAAGTACACAGACCAGTAGAGCAGAGGCCAAGAAAGGAAATTAAAAGAGGAGTTATGCGTGGTACCGAAGCAAGATTTCTTTTACAATTTGTTGGTCAGGTACAGAGTGGAGGAGTGTATTTTTATTAGCGCTAAACAAGAGGCTGTTTCTTTTGGTCTGAAGATCCTTTTTAAAGTATTATCAGTTTCCTTGCTCTTTTTCTTCAGCAGATAAAATCACTCCTCTGTTTAAAAACAAGTCTTTGAAGGCACGTCCCTGTATCCACAGCGACAGAAAAAAAAACAGAAGAAGCTATTCTGCTTAACATAAACACTTCGTTCTTTTCCGTCAAATAAACGATCCGCCTTGTAGTAATTCTTAAAACTTTCCGTCTCGGGCACCCGCCCACGAATATTTTCGTCGGCAGTTTGAAAAACGCAACAGCAGCTTGTTTATTTTTGTTATTTTGCTTTTCAAAGTACGAATAACCACAATATGTCGCCTCTATACTTTTATTCCACATCCACGGTCCAACCTGATGTCGGCGGAATATTTGGTTCACAGTCTAAAAATGTCCGTACCTGACCCACATTTCTAAGAAACGCTGCAGTGCCGACGTTTTTTCCAGCAATCTTGGTCGTTCTTCGTCCCTGCTTCATTAAAAAAAAAACTTCAATCGAATCCTCTCTGCAGGTGCGGTGAAGTGAGGTTCTTCTCGAAAGCACACTTTATTCAAATGAGACCGCTGACGAGAAGTGCCCAGACAGGTGTTTACCAGTGGAATGATTTCTTTTCATCTCTCTTGTGTCTTGAGAGGTACTTTGCATCACGTGTTGAAATTCCTCACTTTATATCTACCATTTTTCTCCTCTCTCTGCACTGCGCTTCTACGCCACATCATGTGCATTTAGAAGAAAACATAGAGAGTACGAACGTCTTAGTCGGCGCTTCAGCTATTCTTGTGTCTGACAGCATAACGACCATGCGTTATTTGTTATTGAGTCTGGTTCTTCGTTTTATCAGGGCTGCTTTATTGCACTAATTGGTCTTCCAGTCTCAGGGCTTATTCCTGTAAGTGGAATGAAAGTTCACGCGTAACTGTAGGCAAGCACTGCTCTACACTTTGGCTAATTGCAATCTACATCCAATTACGAAATATCGGTTACGTCTAGTGCCTAGTTACTAGGCAGGAAAGACTCCGTTAAAAATACTACACTCATAACTTAACGCTCTTGAAACCTCCCAAGGACATCTGTGGTGTGAATGTTCAGTGAGTTGATATTCACAATCTTTCCGCGACGCCAATTCTGGCAGCGTTGCATGCAGACGCAGCAGTATAAACACTGAGATACGCGGATCACCGCAGTCATGGCCTTCTTTACTTCGTCCGACACTTCAGCGTGTGCTCTACGTCCAACCTTCAAACCGGTTAGCGCTACTAGCGTCGTTTAAACTCCAACAATAGCAGTAGAAACTGCTTTCGCGGCTTGCAAACATTTGTGCTACGTTCTCTCTTTTAAAGGATAGGAATCTTCAACCCAGGATTTTCACATAAACTAATTCCAGAGAGTGAATTTTTCTGAACCTGATATCCTAGCTGCTTTTTTTCTGCTTACGTCTAGATGTGGATTTTTTCTTACTGAGATGAGAGATGCAAACGTGTGTCATAGAGGTGTTCGAGCTCTTGCAAAACTTCTATCGTCGTCCTAACGGTTACTATGAAAGTTCATAAGAAAGATCGATTTTTGGGGCACTATTCTTTTGTTATTATTCCATTCTTTTCTGAGCAGTAAAAGTGATGATGCATCCTTGAAAGTCACCCCGGCTGAGCTGCGATAAGCAACAGTTTGCTTTAAGACAAGACTTTTAGTTTTGCTGGCGATAACGTATTTCCAGTTCCCTAGACACAAGTGTCAGACCAACTAATAGGCTTACGATGCTCGAAATTCCATGTTTAAATAGGCCGTTCGCTGGGTCTCCAGTCTGCGTTCTTTTTAATTTAGAGATGGAAAAAACAGAGTATACGAGAGTACATTTAAAGCTTTCTCATGGGCTCGGTTATCGCTTGCCCCAGGAAGTGAGAAGAACTAGAAGCACCATGAACGTTGATCATTTTATAGAAAAATCAGGGTCCCACATATTCTCTTTTAAGGACTGCCGTTGCAGTAAACGTCGCTCTTATGTGCTTCTTCTATCTCCGTATCGTACCCTCAAGCGCCTGAAGATTTACCCTCAGATGAAGAAGAGCGTTTCATCTTCCTGTGGTTTTGGAAAATCAAACGAACATTCGTCTTCTATTGTTCCTGGCGTCCATTCCTGTCCACTACCTGGATGCCGGGATTTTCAGATGAACTGGATGCCAGTTTATTCCTTGAAGGTTACACCCCAAGAAACCAAGACGAAAGGCTGCGGTTCAAAAAAACTTCGTGACGATGGACGGGTGACTTAGTATTTACTATTGATGGCAATAGATGTCAAGAAATAATGCAGGTTGCTTACAACTGTCCTATTTATTTGTCACCTAGCGGACGACAAGCGGATGCACTAACATAATGCACAAACAGCCTTAAGGAGAACGTGATGAAGCAAGTCTTTCTTGCCCCTGGACATAATTAGCTGTACGTCACAGGATAGGGAGGCGAACTGCCAGGTTGAAAATGTGTTTGTATAGAAAACAGTTGCAACCATGTAAGTTTGATTTCCATATTGTATGCCATCGATACGTGAATTAGGTGGCACTAGTCTCACTACTTGACATCATCGGAAGGTTCAACATGCCGGAATAAATCACAATGCATGAGAGCGTCAAAACTGAATTTAAATACGATACAAAATTGGCACCGAGTCCTCCAGCTGCAGTTATCTACTTGAATATGACGATTGTAAAGTCTTTTCCGAGCTGTGCATCGCCGGAATGAGCCTAGAAATAAACTCGCCAAATTCGCTCCTGATTTTGTTTCGGTCTGCACTCATTTTGCACTCATGCACTGATTTTGTTTCGGTCATAAGTGTGTAGTACACAAGCCTAAATTCATACGAACAGCTGGAACAACAACGATGACGATAATGATGCTGTTTGTAAGCCTTCCCTGCGTCATATGCTATAAGGGCTTCACATTAGGTTTAAGGATAATAACAGTGGCAGAAGGCGCCTAGGGCTAATAAGCAAATAAAATACTTTAAACTAAAGTATAAGAAACTGAGCATTACAGAGAGAAAATTCCTCTGTAACATTGTGAGTTTTTTTTTGTTTTTTTTCGTAACCTGACGCCGCCTTCAAAGTAACTCATTTTCCTTGCCTATCATTTTCTTCCTCGTTTAATCTGGCTAATATTCGCCAAAATGTGTTAGGTGCCAGGAATCAGCCACTCTAGATCACAATTGCATGCCTATTGCCACCCGTTACCTTCTTTTTCGCTTTCTTCTAGTTTCTATTGTAAAATACTTCAAATACTAGGATGCTTGCTGGAATGAACGACTCCTGCTGTACTTGATTTCTTTTTGTTTCAGTTCTGAATTTTCAAGGTATTGTTTGCTAACCTGCCTACTAGCAGTAATATAACACTTACGTAAGAGTTCTCATTTTTGTTGATCTGCTTGTAATTTATCCGTATTGTACTCTATATTGTACTGATGCCCCCCTGCTACGGTCTCTTACTGAGACTGGCAGTATTGTAAGTAAGTAAATAAATAAATAAATAAATAAATAAAAGTTGGGCTTGTCTGTGGTACCCGCCTCCTACCCACTTAATGCCGCTCCGATCGTCCAAGCGATTGAACAACATTCTGCTCAGTTGCAGCCCGACGACCCATCTGCAAACTGCGGAGCCGGCTCTCAAAGGTCGCCGAGGATTAAGGACTCCCGGCCACCGCACGGACTCAAGACCACCGACACCGGCTCCACAGGCTGAAGAAATAAAAGTTTATTTTTTATCTCTATGCGGAAAGCTGGCCCCGTTGCTCAAAAGAACAGCAAATAAAATGCCTGAAGCACTTACACGTTCGCACCACCTGCATAAAATGACCACAATTATGTCATTCCAGCGAAAAATTTGCAATGAAGTCCTGCCATTTCATCGCTTTGATATGATTGAGAACTCTTCTGTAGTGCTCCTATAAGCTCTCAGTGACATTTTTCGCTTTAATAACATCAGTAATAGTTATGCCGTCAGCTAGCGACAATGCTTCCAAAGCAAACAGAGCAATGTGCGGAAATTCATCACACCGGAGCAAACGATCTCAGCCGATTTTCAAATCCGGACCTATTCAGATTCCCGCCCACCCTCTTCCGCTTTGTTATGGCACATCAGCAGAAAAATTTTGTACCTCACCATTGGCTTCATATTGCTGCCAATGATGAGGTTTGGTCGCCAGCTATTGAATGGCCGTGTCGCTTCCGACAGACCCTTGAAAACCGTGGATATATCTCAGCGAGCAATCACACAGGACCAAATGTACAAATGGTCAATGGACAGGTAATATAATACGGCACCAGTTATGCTTAATGGTATACAAATGAAGATGTACAACTTTATACCAGGAGCCTTTTTATTCGAGCACCCTTCATGAATCTTGGCCGGCATCCTAAATAACTGACGGAGGTACCAGACTCTGGTAATGCATTTCTTCCAGTGCTCTGTGTCCTAGGCCATATTATGTGCTGCTTCTTAGATAGGTCCTCCTTTGCAAATTCAAGTGTTTTTTAAAGCGAAAGCTCCACTACGCCATGTTTCGCCAAGTTCTTCAGGTTCTGCCGCTTGACCTTCAAGCTAGAGGTGCGCGAGAAGAGCGACTATGCATCATACCACGTGATTTGCCACAGACGCGCCGCCGTATTGACCGCCGCCTCGACAGCAGCGGTCACGTGAATGAACACGTGACTCGCCGTTCGCTTAATAAGATGAGACCGCTGTTCACGTTCAGTTTCGCCATTGATTAGAGCGCGGCAACTAGTACGGCAAGAACACCTGCGACAACCTTGCACTGTTGTGGTCTTTGCGGTCTGTCATGTATGTGGCAGAGATACAGACAATGGCTAACTTCCACCGCGGCCACAGAACCTGTTAGTCGCCGGCAGAGCATTTGTGTGTGGCCGAGATACAGAAAATGGCTGATGGACTTTTCGCCCTAACCAGGTTCAAAATAGTCAAACCTCAGCCATTTTTTCATCTTTTATTGTATCCTCGAATTCTGCCGTGTGATTCTCTCATGATCGGCTTACGCTATGAGCCTGTTAAGTTCTTTAAGATGACGAAGTTTGAATAATTTCATTACAGCGAGCCCTCGGATGCAATCTCTCTGGCGCAAATGCATAGGGCATCATGACGCCGAATTGCTGCACACAAATGGAGCTGGAGCATTAAACGCAATGTTTTGCATCCCTCGAGCACAGTTTCGCCATCTCAGAGCGGTTGTTACTGCGAGATAGAGCGTGTGTCACACGCCGAAACTCTCTGCTGTCCACCACGTGGTCGGGATATTGACTTGTTGCTACGCGCACCAGTTGCTTTCCCATGGTAGCCGAGAGCGTTTACCTTTTGCCGTTGCTCAGCTTGTGCATCTGGGGAATCCTCGAAACCAGATACCCGTCTCCCAGTGTTTTTATTCTCTGGAGCGGTTCTTGGTGATTACCGAACCTCCACCTACATTCCGGAGCTATCCAGATTGACTTTTGCAGTTTTCCCCCTTTTCCTCTGTTGCGCATAATATTTTGTTGTTCTCGTCTTAAATTCCATAGCAGTTACTATTTGTTAGCAAGCACTTCAATAGCCACGGCCGTGAACAAATCGGGAAATAGAATGCAAACAATCTAACAGATTTAAACTTCTTTAACGCTTCCTTTCTAAGAGGAAATATGTGTGCATCTAGTTTCCATCTATCCATTTTAAACTCCGCAGATTGCTTTGCTTACTATGATGGCTATTTAATGCTCCCTGTGAAACTGGTTAATGTGGAAGATGTAGTCATCAACATGAAATATTGGAGTACTAAGAATTCCTGACAAAGCTGTGTCTCCTTTTTTGCGGACATAAAGCGTCACCTTCTTTTCAAGTCAGGCTTCGTGCAAGCTCATGGACCGTGAAGTTGAAGGTAGTGTTTCTTTCCGGAAGTGATAAAAGGCGCGAAAGTTCCGGGTAGTAAAACACAACAGAAAAGTTTCTGTTGACACAAGATGTTTTCTGCAATGTTTTTGACCGGAAAGTTCCAGTAACAGCAGAAACTTTCATGGTAGCAACACAATTTTGTGCATTACTACAGAATTGCAGACTACACAACGGTACTAGAGAAGAACAAAAGCGTAACTGAAAAATGATACAAAAGAACTGCAAATATATGCCATTACGATTTAACTTAGTACATTTTGTAATATTTCTGACAGAATTCTGTCTTTGTTTTTCGACTGGGGACTGAAGTTCATCGCAGGTTGAAAACATTTAAAGTACGGGCTCTGCAGTTTGGCGTTACGAATATTTTTCAGTCTGCAAAACACAACGATTACCTTAACGAATCCAATTCTGGTATGTAGGGTTTCTGGTACCGAACATTTTGTCTATTTTTTAGGTGAAAGCAGTCAGGCATTGAAAAAAGGGATGTCTAATTATCATGTTCACTTATGAAACCAATGATGGTTCAACATGTCCCACAGGTCTTGACGTAGTTATATCTTTATTTTCTCGTCCTCTAAACCCACACATTCAAAAACCGTAATATAGCCAAGCCCACAAAGTGCTTTTCCAGGGCTGCGTCTTTGCAATACTTCAGAGAGAGTTTAACGCCAACTCCTTTCCGTGTTTGCATGTGTAGAGACTCTCAATGAAGCTGCGAGTTGCTCAGGTAACTGCGCCTTCAACAGCTCCATTTATAAAAAAACAAACAAAAAAACAAGGAGGGTGGGTTTAACGACCCGCGAGCAGCAACATTTTTCAAATTTTTACGGGTCACTACATAGATTTTTCTCTTCTCCTCAATGCTTCTACAAAATGGGCGCAGTAAAAATGACCTCAGCAGGAATGCTGATCGTGTCTTTGGAACCTGGACGCTCACGCACATATTAATGCAACCCAATTAGCCCATGCTGCAGCGTTAGCAGGAAAGCAGTTCGGCCTTGGTTAATATTGCGCTGACTTCTACGACGCGCGTAATGTGAGGTGGCAAAGCCGCTACGAGAGCACCGTGTATCAATGGCCCTACCAGTATGCGGCAGTCCAGTTTTATTAAGAAACCCATCACGTTTGCAGTGCTCGCTTTCAAACCGCTCGCCGCTGCAGAAAAAAATACTGATTCCTATCCGGCGATTGGAGGTCCACATCGAAGATACGATATTGGGAAGGCAAGCCCCCTCTATGATTCGAAACACGGTAGACGCAAATCATTTCAACGTGTTCGCCTGTTCAGGAAGCACCAAGTGATTTTATTTTCTCGTTTTGTTTTGCTTTGACTGGGCTATTAACTAGTAATCCCGACAAATTACACCAAATGGAGGAGGGTTTTAATGCCATTTTTTTTAAGCGCAGAACCCTGGAAGGAGAGGGCTTAGTCGAGCTGGTTGGTGCACTTTAGACAGCCGTCACCTGACTCTGATTCGGCAAGAACTTGCTTATCTTTGTCACTGACAACTTTTGGTAGTAATTAATTCTGGGCTTTTCCCAGTGTTTGATTCTTGGAGTTTTGCTTGTGATCTTTAATACTGCTGCCTTCCCCATCGCAATAAATCGCTTAGTTGCTAGTCACCGCCTGTGTCCGTGCTCTTCTCTTGCGCCGTGTCTGCTAGCGCTGGTCAATCGGTTTTCATTAATCCTGGCAGCCAGAAATGCACTAACGAAGTCATATCAGGTAGCGCCATGCATACGACCCTGCAAGAGACGGATTAAGGTTCATATTGCCGCGAATCTTCGTAGCATTTGTTTGTAGTGTTTGTTTGTTCATGCTTCAAGGCTGCCGACACACCGCTTTATCGCTTCGTTTGTGACACAAGACGCGCCTAGATTTATCTCGATTGATCGCATCCAGGCGGAGTCGGTTCTAGTTTGCGCCAGAATGTTCTAGTAACTTTCCAAGCTTTATCTCGAATGTTGGCTATAAGCTTTAAAAGAGCACGGCCGACAGCGGCGCATGGAGTAATATAGAAGTAAAGAGCGGACACTCCCGTAGGCCCCAGCGGCCGACTTTTGTGCACAGCGCACCTAGCGGACCCGGGGAAACGCACTGGCTTCAGAAATGATAGACTTTAACAGGAATCTTGGAGGCTCTACTTTCATTGCGTCTTGTGCGTTCTCCACTCTCGCGGAGGAGGCGGTGTCACATTGCCCAGCTGAGCAGCCGGCCACCAGCGTGACGATTACGGAGCACGCAACGATTATCCAGGTTTCGACGTGCAACGCTCGTCAAAAGCGTTTGGCTTTGATCGCTTGCCTGGACGCCGCGGCGAACACGTCACCCACAAGCCGCAAAGGCGTTATGCCACGCATCGCGTGCGCTTGGCAAGCGGCAGTGAACCTACTACGTGCATTCTGTCAGGGTGACAATGAGCGCATCAGTCACTCCGCAGAAGGAAGCCAAGACATGCCAAGACCATACTCCTTTTCTTTTTTTTTATTTCCACGTTCAGCGCCATCTGGCGGAAACGGGGAAGCGCCGAACTCGGCCGCGAAAGAGCCCGAGTGTCCGCTCTTTACTTTTATGTTACTCTATGAGCGGCGATCATTCTGTTCGACGACCGCCGTGCAGGCTTGTTGCTACGCCGCCTCCGATTGATTCAGTTCTTTGCGGGCGCAAGTCAGCCCAAATAAAGAGTTCAGTTTCGAAGACATCCTCGTTGTTTTCCTGTTCGCCGGGCTGCAGTCACCACTACTTGACAATATAGATAAGAACAAAGCTTTCAATCTGTGGAGAGATAGCACACACCCTCTTGCGCCGCTTATATGCAGAGACAGTGTATGTCACCTTGTATGACAGTGTACGACAGTTTGTGTATGACACCCAGCAAGCTCTTAACACAGACAAAAAGAAACACGCACGCCTTATTCAGTTAAGTGTTAACGATGCGATAACATTCGAAGCTGTTGATACCTCCACCAGAAGTGATTGGTGAGGCCCAGTTTGCTCTTCTCGAGCTCTTTCCGCACGCTTTAAGTACAAGAGCCTGGTCTGTTTACGTCACGGTGCTCCAGCCAATTGATATTCTCCAGTATGGTGATATCATGTCTGCCCAGGAAATGGGATTTCGTCGCTCGGGTGACGTCGGTGACGGCCTCACTGCCCGACAGCTAATCAGGATTTTTTTGGACGACGCCGTACTGTCCCCAGGGCGTTTTGTTTCGATGAGTCTTCCATGCTGTCGCGCAATGAAACCATTGCAATTTTTTTCCAGTTCCGACAGGTGTTAACTATCCAAACCACCTGGCCGCTCCTTCGGCAACTTCTGACCTCAGAGAAACGAATATTTCAAACGTACCGTACATTTGGGCATTATACACAGTCCCTGTTTATAACCCATTATTATATTACGTGACGAAAACGCGATAACACTGAAGTCTAAGGAATCCTCGACCTCCTTCTCCTCCTCCGTCGTTGCCGCTAGCCGCATACGCTGAGCCTCTGCAATCGCGGAAACCGCGGAGAATAATTTTGCAGACACCTTTTCCTCTTGCCCTTGGCCAAGCGGCGTGACCAGCGCACCTGACAGCTGCCAAATGCCAGCCCACCTGCCAATCCGATCACGTCACGTGGTTGCATGAGACTAAAAACCCCTCGACCAATCGCCGCTCTGCCACGTCACGTAGTCTGAGGAAGTGAAATCCCTCGTCGACCAACCACGCATTCAGCCAAGCACTCACCTGAAGCAAGTACGACTAGGTACTCTTGTTATTCCAGAGACAGTGTTAAGTGTTATCACAGTGATCACAACTTTATTTGCACTAGCTCGATGCAGCACTCCATTCGCCGCTGCTGATGTCAATATCCTGCCTTGTCTTCCGAGGCTTCGTCGCTGCTGGCAAGCATGCCATCATCTGCCGATCCATTGACGCGGCTGCTCAGCGCAGACTTTCAGATTCTGAGCGCCACGTTCGCTGGAATCGCGTTCATGCATCGTTGATCTACTAGTATAGCAGTATTGCGTGTGGCATTATGAAGAGTTCAGTCGGTGTGAGGATGTTAAGTCAGTAAGCGATCCATTCATAGAAAACCCCTTTGTTGGAAGTCTGTCTAGTTGTCACCTTTTCGGAAAGCGGACGCTCTGCGGGACGCTGCACCATGAGGCGTAGCTAACCTGCCCCTCTGAAAACTCTGCATAAAATCCGCAGCCTCCATTTTATTTACTGTTTCTTTCGGGGGTGTTGCCGTATGCAGGAGGAATTACGATAGCGAAGAATATGTCAAACAACGGTTGAGCGTAATAGTCGGAGAATGAAATTGTAATCTGGCAGAGTTCAGTTGTCATCGACCTCAGCCCCTCCTGTTTCGAGTGGCTCTTTTGAATTGTCCCTCCGAGCTTGCGAATAATTCCATGCCGTCTTTCCTCTGTTAGGAAGACGGCAATGCTCTATGCCAGCAAGAAGAATGACCGCGGGGAGCGGTAATGTCTTCCTTCGGGTTCGTTTCGCACGCAAGAAGCTTATAGAGGCCCGTCACCCCAAAATAAATTATCTGCAGCGTCGTGAAAGTTAATCTGGGACCAGTGCATAGTTTTCGTGGCCTGTTCGCACGTTACTTTTTTTCTCAGACCGTTCATGGTCAGCTCACTGCATGCTAAGATTTTGTTGTTTTTTTTGGGGGGGGGGAGGGGGAGGGGGGGGGGGGGGGAGAAAATGGTGTTGTCTGGGCTCTCCTTGTTCACATCTAGTGAAACCTTTGCTTTTCTTCACGCCTCAGACAGTTAACTGCAGTCGGCACTGCCCCTGAGACGCCTAGTATTTCGTAAGTTCTGCACTGTGCTGTGTACCATGGCCAGTGGACACCACCTTGAAAGCTTCCAAGATGAAACGCTTCAAAACCGCTTCTGAAAAGCATGATGCAAAAAAGGCGTTCAAAGTGTGCGAGAAAGACAGAAACGCGAATTTTAGGAGGAAAGAGGACTTTAAACACAAAAGTAAAGGAAATTCAATGAAATGAACCGAAAGGACAAGCGTTGGGTTAAGCAAGAAGTTTGTGAAGGTGTTTGCTTATACAACACCTAAAGTGCAATAGGAAAAACCACCAAGCAAGGAGAGAACAAGCCCAGGAAATCTGCCGCTTTTATATTGTGCGTAGCTGCCGCCACACACGGCGTAACCCTAATCGCTCAAAATTACCGGTGTAGTTTTGGATAATGTTTACATCATAATAATTTTTTACCACTTTAGTAATAGTTGCAGTGAGGACAGGAAGGATTATAGAAGGTAATACTTTGCTGTGAACGGTTTGCGCAGGATCTCTCGGAATTTTCCGGTTTTTCAAATACGAAAGTAAAAAGTGTCCCCTTTCAGTCCTGTGATGTTCGCAACTGGCCGCCAGAATATGACCTTAGTTTATCATCATCATCGCCAGCCTGAATACGCCCACTGAAGGGAAAAAGCTTCTCCCATCTCATCCCAATCAACCCTGTGCTTTGCCAGCTGCTGCCACGGTAACACCGCTAACTTCCTAATATCATCCGACAACTCAACTTTCTGCCACCCTCTGCTACGCTTGTCTTCTCTTGGAACTCCGTTACCCTTAAAGGCCTACTTGACCGAAATTTTTCAAACCGTAAAAAGGTTGTTTTTTCATAGTACACCCCCGTATTATGCTAGCCACCAAACATTACGCTCCAGTTTCAAGCAGTTACGGTGAAAAAGGCACGCAAAAATCGGAGTTTTCAATACCGAAACTGGAAAAACGGGCGCCATTGCCGCCCGCCGGAAGTGACGCATGTTTGAGACTACTCCGGACGGGTTCGGAGCGTCTGCTCGTTGCGGCTCGAGCAAAGCGCTGGTAGCGGTAGCGCGTGCAGCACTTTGTGCGATAAATACTGGTTATATGTGAAAACACACATCTTGAAACGGATGAAACGCCCTAGAAAAAGTTTTAAACGTGTTTTATTTGCTGTAGTAGACTAGAAAAGTCCTGGCTCAACCTCAGTGAAAATGATCGCGCCGCATTGCTTGTGAGCGCTATTTGCCTGGCAGTATTCGATTAAAGCTTGTGGAAAGTTCGGATATAGCGGAGGAAGGAAGCATATTCAAATGGAGGCCAAGTAGAAGTGCTTGTATTATAAAGTCGGCTTTTTTGAGCGGGCACGCGCGTGCCAACAGCACATGTGCGCTCTGCTGTGCGTGCAATATGGTTTTTGTTGTCTTGATAAAAAAAAATGACCTGCCTTCTCCTTTTCCTTCTCATTTTTCTCCCCCGTCGAAAGGTATTCCTGCCTGTGCACAGAAATTTGGAACAGGTGCTGTGAACGTCAGTTAAATCAATAAAAACAGATGGATGTGTAAAAAGAGAGCTGAAGAGAATTAAGTGCTGCGTTAAGCGAAAGAATATGCCAGAAGCAAAATCTGTGTTGCAAAATAAATCTATATTTTTCTCTTCGAGGACCGTGGCATCAGTGCGGTGCCGATGGTGGGCTGGTTTATCTTTGCGCGCCTCGGTCGGGCAAGCCACTGCGCGTTGCGAAATACATGTCGATTCAAGTGAACAAAAACTTATGCGTTGCGTTCATTACAGTATTTACCTAGAACCACTTAAAGCCCGTGTACTGCAGGGACGGAAAGGTTTTTCTAATCTTTTCAAACCACACAGCTGGGCAGAACGACGTGGTTGCCGAACCCCAGTCGACCGTATACGCCCACCGCGCAAATTACCGTAAGTGTCTCTAACCAAACATATAAATTTGATACTTACATGTTATGGATCACCAACTAGCCCGCACCCTTACCCTACTGAATAAAATCAAAATTCTTTGAAATGATTATCATTCAAATAACATGCGTGCAGTTCTCTGGGGTCTTGAAGACGCGTCTCGAATGGTAACGCTGAAGCTTCCTGTAATCGACCTAAAGTGTGATGGCGTGAGGCAGTAAGAAAGTCGACGTTTTCAGTAACGCTTGTGTGGCCTTCCAGGATTCTCAGCCCGGCCTGCAAATCTTCGAGGCAGCAGACATACTCGGCGCACTACGGCATTATTGCGCATTGGGCAGAGCTGTACCTGCAATAAACGGGTGTGCATATGTTGATTCCTTTTCAGACGAACCAGACCTCTCCTTAGACCTCTGCCCGGTGTAAATAACGTGCCGTCAAAAGGGCGTTGCTCGATGAGCAAAGCCGTCCACTTTAACTTCTGGACCGGCTCAGCTAGCTTGTGACAAGCGGTTCCCCCCTCCTCTTTATTCTCCCGATTAGAGACGCCTCGAAGCCTTCGGTTCGTGGCATGCTTTGCCGATCGGGCCAGAAAGACGTAGGTGCTCTCATGCATGATGTAGACCGGGACAGGTCTATTGACAAAGCCCAACCCACAAAAGGGGTTAACGCGAGGCAGAAGCGTCAGTCACCCACCATTATCTTTTTTGAAGAAGAGAGGGGAATTCGCGTGAAAACCTGAGCTCCAGACAGCTGACACCAGCTTTCGAGATCGGGGGTGAAGGGCAGTGGACGAGAGGTATACATGGTACTTTCCGCATTCCTCGTATTCCCTTCCGCGGCCATGCACTTCGTCTACATGATGCCAGCAGTTTATTTTTCTCGGATACCATCGAGCTTCGCGGTGAAAACAGCCAGAAACGCGCCAGAAGAAGAGCTTACAAGGCGCGCGCACTCACTTCAGAACGCCTGAAACTGGCGAGCCGGCGATGCCGGTGTCTCAAATGTGCGTCATTTCCGGTCAGGTTTGTTAGTTGTTCAGCACACCGCTAGGGGTCTGCGTCGTCTGCTACAGAGGTTTTTGAAAGCTTCTAACTAAAATTCTAGACGCTTCACAGGCCTAATATTAAATATAAATATTGTTAATAACATGCACACTATATCGAGGGCAAAATTAGCCGAAGTAAAGTTTCGGTCAAGTAGGCCTTTAAGGACAGCGGGTATCATACCTTCATACTACAAGCCCTACCCGAGCCCATTTCTTCATCTTGATTTCGGAGAGGCATTAACCCGCGTTTGCTGACTTCCCCACTGTGCTATTTCCGGTCTCTCAATGTTATTCCGATCATTTTTCTTTCCAAAGTTCACTGCGTTGTCCTCAACTTGAGCTGAATCCTTTTCATCTTTGTTAGACTTTCGTTAATCTTTCGTTTAGTTAAAAGCAGACCCAGCAATTGCGTCCATAGAGGCTGTTGCACCTATGACGTCACTTGACTACCAAACAAATTAGAAAAGAACACATTTTGTATGTGCTATGCAGAACGCGAAGCAGAGAGAGTGGTCTAGTGAGGAAGTACTGGATGTTTCCAGGGGCTTGTTTCCGAAAGGAGTAAGAGCACATCCTAGGCAACCAAGCCAGGCCCATTTTTGGTGGATCCGTTCTTTCTGCAAAAAGTATGGTTGCCGGAAAAAGTCAGAGCAAAGCGCTCTACTTTGATCCGGCTGGTGGGTGACCAGGTGATCTGTGTCATGCATCTTGTTTCAGTTAACCTATGCTTTAGCTGTGCACTGCAAGGCTAGTCCTCCTACTGCAATGTTGTTTATTCGAGTTAGGAATTTAAACGTTGGCTACAGTTCTGAGAGTGTTTAACCCAAAAAAACTGCAAAGCAGGTTCTAGTTTCGGCCCAGGCCTTGAATGTGTATCTTAAATGAATAGCGGGTAGCTTATGTTGTAGCTCACACGACCTAGATGCATGGCCAGCATACAGCTTTTGTAAATATATCAGCTATTATTTGGGTGCGTGTAGTGATATATAGTGGAACCGGTTTAGGATGCAGTGTACGAAACTCTTCAAAGTTTGCAACCAATATTAATGATTATTAAAAAAGATTGGCGTGTTTAAGGTGTTTCCTTTTTTGAGAAGTAAACGCTATGAAGCTCTTGTTTTTTTCGGTTTCCGGAAACTAGATAGGCCAATAATATGGAAAAGCCATGCAGAGTTCGAAATTACAATGAAATTGAGGCGAACTGGATTTTAAAAGCGGTCAGGAACGGATGCTTTTCTCATAAAAGTAAAGTATCTTTTGTGTCGGTTATTATTTAAAAAAACGCGTGTATTTTGGCACATTCTAATTGCCTTTCTGAATTAAGTTTATTTGTCTTGTAACGTTTCTTGCATTAGAAGTTGGTTTTACAGCAAACTTCTTCGAAGATCTACGAGAACAAAGAGTTCTGAGTCAAACAGCAGCCTCGCGCCAGGTCTCCACGGTTGTCCGGTTCCAGGACTCCACGGTTGTCACTGCACTGTGATCACGGGCGCCATCCCGCGATGTTCGAGAAGAAGACTGCACTTGTCTGGCGCTCGCGCTGCTGTCTAAGTCGCTGTGAGCTCTACGCGTGCTACTTTACTCAGAAATGGTGGAAATCGCAGCTGTACAGGGGGATGGAACGAAATGCGAAGAGAGCGGAGCTTACGTGCTTCGCTGTTCGCTTTTTAAGGCGAAAGCCTTTAAGCGCTCATTCTCGCGCTAATGACCGTGTCCGTCCGTCCGTTACATCCGAAGTGAAAGTCGTAACTAGTCATTACTAGGAACAAGTCATGACTAGCCATTAACCAGTCATGACTAGTTAGTCATTCACCAGTAACGACTGCTTAGTCATAACTAACTACTCATTAACCAACCGTGACTAGTTATCCATGACTGATTACTCATGACTAGTCATGAATAGTCAGGCATTAACCAGTCATGACTAGGTATTCATTAGCCAGCCATGTCTAGCAAGTCATCACTAGGTAGCGACGACTGGTTAGTCATGACTACTTGGTTATTAACCAGTCATGACTAGTCAGTCATTAACTAATCACGGCTAGTTAGTCATCAACTAATTAGTCATGACTAGTTAGTCCTTAACCAATCATGACTAGTTAGTCATGGGTCATGTCTAATTCGTCATGACTAGCCAATCCAAGTCATAGTAGCAGCCAAAGTTGCGTGAAAAGGCTTTCGCCTCGCGCAATTTAGATCGTCAAAATGCCCCCTCAATTTTCCTTTTCATCATGCGTTTACTTCGGTGATAACAAAAAGACGCTAGTGTCGTCCCTGTTACATTTTAGGGCTAATCTGTTTGTATTCTTCTGATCATAAATGCGCAATGAAAAGAAATTTCAACAGTGGAGCGCGTAGGCGCCGCGTTGTTAGAGTTTGCTTTCATCGCGATTGTACGTATATACATGCCCCCGCGCACGATGCGGTCAGGCTTGTTTAGGTAAGAGAGGGTGACGTTCCAGAAGCTAGAAGAGTGGCCTGCGCATCTGACAAATGTGAACATATTTCATTAGTCAGCGAGCAATTCAGTGAATTCCTTTGAATGAGTGAGTTAATCTGCGGAATTTCGTGCGAGTATGGGAGTAAAAAGCCGCAGGCTTATGCACATAACAATGTCTTAATCAATGGCATATCTCTACGTCATGTGCCAGCAGGCCGAGGTCATTTCTTTCTTCCACTTTTAATGGGAATTCTTCGTATAAAGCGTTTTATCTGGACCTGCAATGTGATCGCCTGTTTTTTCGAGTCTCCTAGAATTCTAGGATGACTTGACAAATTGAATTTCATGCCTCCCTTCTTTCTACGCAGTCTGTCCGTGCGCATCACTCCTTTTCCCTAATATTTTCCCGACACCGTTATCCCTTGAAGTTATTGATTAAGGGGCAATTCGCTCTCTTCCTACAATCTATTAGTCGTCCTGATTACCTCCGTGGGTAGATCGGCTGCCCCGGACAGGTCGTTGACCCCTAAGAGGCAGCACGAACCAAAGAGAATTTTTTTGCAGGTGCGAAGCTCTCGCGAAAGCAGTGTAGCTTGTCTCTTTAAGCTCGTAGCTGCGCTTGGACGGAAGCTAATTAGTAATTGCTCTCTTATTGCTAATTTACTCCACCCTGAAATATACTCACAAAAATTGGGAAAGCACCTCTTCCCATGCAAAAGCTTTCGCTTTTCAATAGTATATATGAACTAGACTGCGTCTGATAATTGTGTTTATAGAAGCTGTGTTTAAGCCTTCTTCATTTCAGCCTATGCAACCTGAAAGCTATTTTGGCGCCATGTCCAGTGGCTTCTATATTTCGCGTACAGAATTTCGAAGCGCTTTCGTCTAGAACAACAAATGTGGATTGAGCCCCTTTTTTGAATATGAACTTATTTGAAGTAAGAATAAATAGGCAATGACGAGGACCACGAACATGCAGCGTACAAAGTGGTATGATGAAAATGAAAAATTTAAGATGTAAGGTGATTGTGGGGAAAAAGGGAAAAAGTAATTTGAAAGCAGTGAAAGCGAGGAGTGGCAAGGAGAACGATTGAGCTAGTGAATTTAAAGCTTAGTAAATAAAAGAGAAGAATACGAAGGCAGAGCATTCAAATGCAAATACTTCTTCAAACAAAAAGCAGGTGAAGATGATAAAAACTGTATAGTGAAGCGCAAGAAAGTGTAAATGCATTGCGTGATTCACAGCGCCGGCTTTATCGTTACAAAAACTTACCAGCCCTTATGATTAGAGTCAGCCGCCCTTCATGCTATCAGCAACGCTCGATAATTTGGTATTAAAAGCTGGGTAATGCTTTGAATAAACGCCTACACGGCTTCGTAATAGCCTAGTTGGTTTGCAGTGATGGAGGGTCGTAATGTTCTCCCTTCCGTTTTAACCTGCCCACGTTTTACATTTCTCCCTTCCCTTTTACACTGCCCACGCCCAGGGCGATGCCTTCCCAAAGAGCGCTTCCATTCCACTTCACCCTTCAAGCGTCGTTATTACCGCACTTCTCAAGAACAGCTTCGTGTTCCTGTGCGTTTGCCTTAATACAATATTCGCTGCGACGCGAAAGAAAAGTTTATACCGAGCAACTCGAGATCTGGGAGCAAGCAAGTAAATGGAGGGGTGTTGTAGCTCTAAAAGGATCGTACGCCATTCTTCTTTGCTCTCTAAACAAAGTGAAAACCTACCAGGAAGTGCGCAAAGCACTTTGCGAACTAACTAGACACTTATATTTCTGCTACAGAATGAATGCGGATTGATGCTCTAGAGCCTTGCGAGTTTTTAAGCATAGATGAATGTCATGCCTATGAAAATGTGCACCTTCTCAGGTATGTTTCACTCTGAAGTAACAAATAACAGCCAAAGTGCTTTAATACAGAACCCTGACTCAAATGCAGCGAAAGTACACACAGCCTGACGTGCACCGTTTCTCTTGTCTTATACATCGTTTGGTTAATGTTCTTTGCAATGTTCAGTACTAAACATGAATCCGTTTTTGCGGTTCAAAGAACGCATGAATATTATGACATATTTACCACCAACAAAGGTTTACAGCGTTGCTGTTCTCTTGAGATATTACTCTGAGAAATAGTTTGTTACGGGCTCCTGCGCCAACTTCCATTTCATGCTTTCATACCCCTTTCTTTTTCTTGCCTTGGCCATTCTAGGATAGTGAAAAGGTTAACCCATCTATTTAATTTGTATCTATTTTGTGCATTTTTAGTCTTACATTTCTTGGAGGATCGCGGCAGTGCTATATTTGATTGCCCTCACAACGAGCACGTGTGCTATCTCCTGAAAAGAGCCGACTAGAAGGCCATGAAAAAAAAGGAAACAAACAAATAGCGCTTGCAATTAATTATGAAGTTTGTATTACTCGCGCTTTTTGCCTCCGAGGTCGGTTTTACAATGGTTTCAGTGATAGCTTGTTAATTATATCCTTAAATTTATAGTCATACTCCTTTAATTAGCAACGACTTCAATGTTGTTTTAATGGCAATGAAGCTTGTCTTTCCAACATTCAGTTTTCAAGTGTTCTGGAGGCTCGCGTTTCTCTCCCTCTATTATATGGCTCGTAAGCAATGGCTTCTCAGAACTGAGCGAATGTACTGAAAAAAATTTATTACGAGGGTTTTAAACTGAGTCACGAAGCAAGCGTTCCAATTACCGTTCCGATTCATGCAAGCCCCCCTGCCGAGGAACATAATGTACAACCGCGAATAAGATTCTTCTTTAAAAGAAAGGTGGCAATTATGTATGGACGCCATCATATCATTTCATTCAGCCTCGACAATTACCGCAAAGGATAACTCGGTTCCAAATACGTACTTTCAAATGTCCATGCCCGCTGTTCATTTGGCCCCAACTTCACCCCGAAATGGAGTGGCTACTCCTTAGCTAGAACAAAGGCGAAATATTTGAAACAGATGCTAGCATGCGACAGATCCGGGTTAGTCACCTCAGCAGAATCATCGACATCTCTCATTGTTGCACATTGAGTTGCTGCGCGTGAGATTCGCGTTCGAAAATTATCTTCTTTGCACCCTTTGGCGGTTCCCAATGAATTGGTTAAATTCTCTTAACACTTAAAAAGAAGGACAAATGCATCGCAGAGAATCGCGTATCGAAATGACTTTGAACGTAAGTACTTCTGCACCTTCCAAATAATTCAGAACTTGTTTTCTTTGGGAGCCGCAGCCAATACATGGCATGCAATGTGCGGAAGAGTTAGCTTCTATTTCGTGCTTTAGTTCACGTCTTAAAAAACAAGGTAAATTATTTCTGGTCAAGTTCTTTGGTAAGTAAGCATTAAAGAGATGCACAAGTGATAGTCAGACGTTGTTTTATGGTTGTGCTAGAAGAATTTTTCATTCTTTTGCTCAACTTTAATTTCTATCGCAGGTGTCAGCACCTCATAAATGCTGTCGTGCAATGCATATCCCCTGATAGTAGATACCTAACAGTTTTAGGAGTTATTCTCTTTACATTATTCTCTTTGGTTAAACCCCATAAACCAAACCAAACCATCTTTACATAACAAACCTTGATAACGGAAACGAAAACCCAAATCATGTTCTTTGCCCAGAACAACAGGGCTAACGGTGCTGTTTTGTGTGCCTGGAAAGAGCCGCAATTGTGAATACCTTGGCCGAGATATGAGGCTACAAGATATTTTCGTTAGAAAACGCACTAGCAAGAAAAATAAAGGAAGCCACAGAATAGGCGACCAGGACCAAATGCGTTTTGCAACTTACCACGAAGACCTCGTCAGTGCGGATTTCCCAACGATTCTTTTAAGCCTGAACGGTTTCGTTGAAAATGCACCGACTTTATTGTATTGCATGCAATTTATACTGGATCCATATGGCATGATTTTCAGGGAAATACTGCATAGTAAACGCATACAAGTAAAGCACCCTGGAATATATTTTAAGCTGAACTTTTTTGTCAGATTTCCTTTCGAAAGAAAATTTTTTGTTACGAAACTAAAGCTGGCCGTGAAAGAAACTCGTTTGCCTTCAATCTATCTTATTTCATTTCCCTGACCGGTGTGTTCGCCACGTCTCACATGGGATGGAATCTCCTGTTCCCTTTGCAGCGTGTTTCACCTCGCGTCGGTCGTGTTTTCCTCGCTCATTTTGAATCTCTTCCATAAGAATGGCGCTACCCTTCTTAAAATTCTCGCCAATTCTTCGACGCTTGTGTGGTCGCAGGTGGATGCGGTATTTTCCTTTTATCTTAGTCTGGGTGAACGATTTTCAATTTCCCCTCACGTTAGACTTCGCATGCCTTCAAAGAAATTCAGTTTTTAGTAGGTCTCTTTCTTTATGCGTTTCTTGAACTTGAGGTCAGCAGCCATATCTCAATGCGAAATTCAACGCAGGAAGACAGTGAGCAGCTCTTTTTGGCATTTGGAGCCAAATTATCGAAAGGCTGATCCTTGACTGGCTATTTCAATACAGAAAGTGAGCCGTGTGTCGTAAGGTTCTACTACCTCGAAAGAGGTCTTAATCTCCACCCGAAATTTATCATCATCATCAGCCTGGCTACGCTCACTGAAGGACAAAGGCCTATCTCACATTTCTCCAATTAATCCTATCCTATGCCAGCTGCGACCACCCTATCCCAGAAAGTATCCCTGCGGCCCTACCTGCATCAAAATCCAACAAAAGGCACACTCTATAGCACAACCGTTCACAATGAGTAGGTGGGTGAAAAGCAGGAGCCTTCCTACATTCAAGCTGGGAATGGTGGCAGTTGCTACCATGAGTGCCAATGATGGACATTTCCACCGTTCTCAGCACTTTTTGTTGATATTTTTTGAGTAATCTGCCACACACAATGGGGTTTTCTAGAATGTTCGCAGTTTTTAACATGATTTTTATTCCTGAACGTGTGACGTATACACCGCCCTCCTTATGAGCCGCCAATATTCGTATGGCGTTTTGTTAACTACTACCGGAAAATCACTCACATGAGCTTTGCTATCTCTAAACGCAAGTGCCTCATAAGAATGAATGCACCTGCATTGAAATCCTGACAGATACCACCGAAATCTAGCACAAGATGTTCAATTCTTTTTTTTTTCAGATTTACTACGAAGTGCACGTGACATCTTCCTGCTCAAATTTCGTTTTGTAGGTTGGCGTTCTAACATGCACTTACCTAGCTTCAAAGATGAGGGCGCTGCTTCGTAAGTTCTTGCCGAATGATTAATAATATTATTATTATTATTATTATTATTATTATTATTATTATTATTATTATTATTATTATTATTATTATTATTATTATTATTATTATTATTATTATTATTATTATTATTATCAATAAAGAGTCGTTTAGAAGCGATTCTCGTTTTCTCGTTGTTTTTCTGTTCAGCGGACTGCAGTCACCACTATGTCACCACACTATTCGCTTAGGACATGTTAATGAGGCTAATACCTTCGAGCAATGAGAAAAAAAAATTATGTATAACCATCACTGTCAAATTTTGCTGTTAACTGATGTTAAACGGCCAAAGATGTCAATCGTTCGCAACGCCGCGGGCACGTTCTTGCATATAAAACCAATTGGTGAGAAGGAAGGGTATATAGCCTAATTTGCAATAAATACTGTGCACCTAAACCTGATATATGAGATGTCTAGGAAATATCCACTTGAAGGGAGTTTTCAATAGCGCCTGGAGGGTAAGTCTAGGACCACGCCTCTAGGACCATCTGTGGCGAAAGAACGCCATGGCACGAAGCAGGAGTTTTTCTATTCTACTGAAGGTGGGGTCCAAGACACATCTCTCAAGCATTTCACCCTAAAGAAGTCGGGCACCAACTAGGGGAAAGCTTGTACCCATTGTGCCACCGGTGGGTACCGGGCGGACAACATAAGGCAACATACGCATCCGGCAGCAGCGCCGCCTAGTCGGGACAAAAGCCGCAAGGCGAAACACTCATTCTCCCTCCCCGCGTGGGGCAGGACTCACGGCGTAGACAAGGGCTCAGAATGCTCCCTGTCGATTTCTTCCAGCGTCTCAGTACACCGCCAAGCGCACTGCCCAAAACTGTCCTTAGTGGCGACTTTGACTCGCCTCTTTTGCCTGCTGTCAAGTTTGAGTTAGGCCTCGGACCCAAAGGCATTAACATATACTACATAGCCCTCACCGCGTTTGAAGCGGGTTCCCGACTGATGCGCACGACAGACAGACGCTGGCTTTTCTCGTGGCGAATACGCTAGTGGTATGGCATTATTTTTTAGGCAATTTATGAGGTAGGCCGCGTGATAGTTGCACAAACGCTTAAGAGCTATCACCTCTTAGCAGCGCAGCAGGGCGGTGATCAAGCGTATCAGCTGGAAAAAAAAAGATAGTTTCTCAGCCATAAATGATTTTGGGCCGTTGTCTTCTGGGATGAAGTTTTCGTTCCCGATTGCTGTGATATACTCTGCGAAAACTCTTCTTCCACGTTTAGTTCCCATAATACACACGTTAAGTTCAAAGCATGATATTGTAATAAAGTCTCAGCGAGGTACGCTCCCTGCACTAAAACCTACCTAGCTCGATGTTTAGCGTCCTCCAACAGCCAAATGATCAAACAGGCATTTTGTGTGGCCCCTATAAAGAAATAAAAGGGAGAGAACGTTAGTGAAACTGAACGGATTAATTTATTTTCCGGAAATCAGAGTAATACCCACTCACTATCAGCTGAACACACAAACAGGAAGTAACAACAGCACTTTTCTGAGCCACAGAGTCCGCGCTTACTCATTCCCTCCAAGTGTTCCTGGCTCGCTGATGCTTCCTGCACTAAGTGTGCTCGCAGGACTAAGTGGGGCAGGACTCACGGCGTAGACAAGGGCTCAGAATTCTCCCTGTCGATTTCTTAAACCGTCTCAGTACACCACCAAGCGCACTGCCCAAAATTGTCCTTAGTGGCGACTTTGACTCGCCTCTTTTGCCTGCTGTCAAGTTTGAGTTAGGCATCGGAGCCAAAAGACATTAACATATACATAGCCCTCACAGCGTCCGTAAGCGGGTTCCCGACTGATGCGCACGACAGACAGACGCTGGCTTTTCTCGTGGCGAATACGCTAGTGGTATGGCATTATTTTTGAGGCAATTTACGAGGCAGGCCGCGTGATAGTTGACAAACGCTTAAGAGCTATCACCTCTTAGCAGTGCAGAAGGGCGGTGATCAGACGTATCAGCCGGAAAAAAAGGTAGTTTCTCAGCCATAAATGATTTTGGGCCGTTGTGTTCAAGGGCTAAAGTTTTCGTTCTCGATTGCAGTGATATACACTGCGAAAATGCTTCTCCCATGTTTAGTTCACATAATCATAATGTTGTAAAAAAAGTCTCACCGAAGCACGCTCCCTGCACTAAAAGTTAGCTATCTCGATGTTTAGCGTCCTCTAACGGCCAAATGATCTAATAGGCTGTTCGTGTGGCCCCTATAAAGAAATAAAAGGGAGAGAACATTAGTGACACTGAACGGATTAGTTTATTTTCCGGAAATCAGAGTAATACCCACTGACTCTCAGCTGAAGACATAAACAGGAAGTAAGAACAGCACTTTTCTGAGCCACAGAAGTCCGCTCTAACTCATTCCCTCCAAGCGTTCCTGGCTGAGTGATGTTTCCTGCATTAAGTGTGCTCGCTCCGAAGAGCAGTCGGGCAGTTATGTTTGCTCTCTTGGGTCTTAGTGCAGCTTATGAGGGTAAGGTCCGAGAAGAGTGATGGTCGATAGCCCTATTGACGAAGGCAGTCTGGGTGGGGGGGGGGGGGTGAGGGGGGGGTTGCTGGGCTGAATTATTTTGGGCACCTGGAGCCCTTCAGCACGCCGCTTTCCTCTTCTCCATTATGAATGACTCGGCTCCCCTCTCCTCCGACCCAGTGGATGACCACGAGTCCTAGAGCAGGCGTTAGTAACGCAACCTGATCTGCGCCTGATTCATGTGCTGATAATAATGCTCCTCACCCTCTTTCTCTCACTCTTTGGCAGTCCAAGATTGATCACATTCTACGCAACTTGGAGTGTAAGGACAAAAGTTCATGACTATAGACACCCAGAAGTTTCATGTTTCAATAGACACCGTAAAGAAATAAGAGGCGTTGCTGCGGAGTTCATGTGTGTCTACGCGTTCCCTTTGCTCTAAGGGAAACTGAATAGAGCTGGCGTGGCGTTCGGGAAAACGCCGTGCAGGCTTAGGCCTAATCATTCTGGCCGTCACAAAGCAGTGCAAAATCAACAAGTACAAACTAAACATGTGACTAGCACGTTGAGGTCAATAACTGAAGGAGGAATGAAATATAACAAAATAGGACTGAATCAGATGACCTGAACTTCGTGGCAGTTTAAGGGGTAAAGAAAGCTTTATATACATAATGCAATGCACAAGAACGCAAAGAAAAACGATTACTTTTCAATCAACATACACAGTGTTTCCGAAAAGGTATTTCTGAATTTGATATTTTATAGAGATGTTCGACATGCGTCGTGTAAATGGAGAGAAAACTTGCTTTTGCATTTATTGTTTGGGACCGCATATGCTTCGTGCTTTAATGCGCTTTGAAGGTATTTCGATTAAATTTTGCAACGTTACTGATGTACACCACTCCGTCGGGTTTCGCACACGCATATTCACAATGCAGAATTGCTTATATAGCTTTCAGCGGCATTGCTGGCTATTTTGTTTTGGTTTCAGGCTATTTTTTTTAATAATATTGTTTTCTGAACTGCATCAGCTGCTAAATCTCTTTTGCCGCAAAAACTTCTGACCGGCTCATAAAATGAGCAAACTTTAGGAAGGGAATGAAGAAGCAACCGTTTTTTTCCCCCAAGTTAACACAACTGTGGGCTTAAGTGGCGCTCAGCAGTTTCTCATTCGGAGCTTCCTCGGCTTCCAGTTTCAATTCCGGCTCTCTTGCTTCTGTTTAGCAAAATATTCCATGCGTGGAAATGACGCTGGAAGTTTTTTCTTCTTTTGATAATGACTCCACGGCGCACAAACTGTATTCGTCTCTTGAGGGTTGATCCTACAGATAATCTGCGAAGAGCCATCGCACGCTTCTACCCTTTCCTGGAAACGCTTTTTCCCTTCCAACCCTCAGTAGCTGCAGTTATCGAAGGCTTCACAGAAGAAGAATTAGAATCATGTAATGTTCCAAGTTCCTTTTTTTCTTGAGGTTCTGTCTTGCCGCACATTGAAACTTCTCACTGCGCATCACGCTAACGTATTTGTTCGGAGTGATCTCTTTCTGCTTCCGTCAGCAGATCTGTTAGTGCACATACGCCGTAGCTTGCTAATGGATCCTAACACGGCAGCTCTCACGCGGAAGACTATTGCTGCTGTGTTTATCTGCGTGTAAGGGCGGCGGAACCTAGCAGTATACTCTCATTTTAAAGACTTGAGCTGTTCGCCTTTCCCGCGAAACAGTAGGAATGCTATTTGATGCAGTGGGAGGAGGTAACAAGTTAGCAGTCTTTTTCTTTCCTGTTCATCAGGAGGGACCCTTAAGACAAGCCGGACTCTAATTCAGGTCAACGGATCGTAAAAAAATGTCAGTATGGCTGTGAAATTTTTTGCGCAATTTCTCATAAACTGCCTCCATTGCACAGATTCCAAGGATTGCAGCGCAAAGCAATTGTGGAGTCAGTATAGCAATGTAAAGCATGTGGGGCTTCCTTGTAGGTCTGCAACATGTATCGACTCGGTCTGGCGGCCGAGACAGACGCCATCAGTTCTGGCCTCGGAAGAGTAATTTATTTGGCGGGAGCGATACTCTATTTGTTGACTTATGTGCTCAAAGTTGCAGCCCCAAGCACGTCGGCTACACATATGTAACAAACTCTATTGTATGAAAAGAGGCTTGGGTAAGCGAATGCATGAAAAATTAATTTTGCGGTAAGCTTGATGGTGCAGCATTGTTGCAACATTGCGGAGGAATTTGTTCTCAATTCATTGAGTTCACCGCACCACCTCAGATATTTCGAAGCAGGTTCTGCGATACGATACGCCATTTTACGTTATTTTTTTGGAACAGCACATTTGACAAAACCTTTCATTATATGAATAAAGGCAACCGTTGAAGTAGGTTATAGAAACTTGCTAGTTTCTACAAATCAGCGCTTTCTTGGTTGTTGCTGGCTCTGCCACTTTGAAGGATAGTGGGCTATCTGCGCTGGAGCTCTGTCAGGTCCAAGATTTTAGGAGCTATGGCGATGCGCCTTACAACCCTTGCTTTCTAACCATGTGTCGCAATCCATCGTATATCGACAGATTTTGGGACTCGCGCGTTTGCATGCCCATAAAGGACACCCTAAAGATATTCCTAGCGCCGTCAGGGCTCTTTGCCACCATCTTTTTCATTTTCTTCTAATGTCCGAAGGTATTCCACAAAAGGAAGTGGCGCCAGCAGCCATACTCAGCCAGGATATTCTTCTTTTATATTTTTTAACTGATGCTAAAGATTCTCTCTAGAAAAAATCATGTTGGGCACGCTTGCAAAAGATATTAACTTCATTCGCCAATACCGAACATCCCTTCTTAGTGCATTTGCTTCGGTTAATTTCTACTACAGGGAGCGCAATCCATCTCTGTAGTTGTCTCGGGTGTCTACTTTAAAAAAATAACGTTTTCACTGTATAATACAAACTTTATACTCTGAATGATCCCCTTAAGCAGCAGCGCATAAACGCGGCTCTAAAATTCGCGCCTCTCTTAGAATTTGCCGTCAGATACTGTTTTCTTTCCGTGTGTTTAAAAGTCGAAAATCACTGAAACTATCGTCGAATGCTTTTAGGTACGAACACTGGCTGATGGAGCCTGTAGTAGATCACTTTTCCACCTCCAAATTTTTCTGCTACTATTTCAATTATGTCGATGAGAGAATACTATTTCATGACATCGTGGTAGGTTTCTAGAGATTACAGAATTTTTCTAAGACGGATTGTTAACCAAGAGTAGCGCCTTCAGCAATTTCGCTGTTGTCGCTTGGATCAACGCTTGCCTTCCAGGATCGGAGCTCGTGCGGTATATATAATTCTCAAAAAATGGAGAATGTGCTGTCCTACACAGTTGACATCACGACTGACACCAAAAGACTCTAGGACCTAGAATAGCTCTAACCATTTTGTCTTCTTGCTCCAAGGAAAGGCAAGCGAACCGCAATTTTTGTAACCACTTTAAGCATTGACTCCAGAATTTTGACGCTTGAATGCACCCCCTATACCTAGAATCAGCAGCTCTAAGTTTGCTTTCGAGTTGCTCATCCCTTCCTGCTTGAACTTTCCTGTAATGCTCTGTACCATTTGCGAGAATGCCATCATCTATTTTGTTGCTCAAGCTCTTCATGAACACAGCCAAACTTTCAACCAGGCATTTAATATGGATTCAAGAAGTGAGATTCTTTTTTTTTTCATAGTGTGTTTGCGGAGTTGTTTTCGCGACACTAAAACACTGTTGAATTCTTGTTGTGACCATCGAAAATTTTTTCAGCGGCAATATAGCGTTTTCAAAGCAAAATGATTTGAGGTGGGAAGGATCATGATCGAGCTTGCTGCCTCGACAGTGCAAACAGACTTTATACATACGGATGAGACGAAGGTCATAATCCGATCTATTTTGTGGATCATGCGCAGAAATTACTTCCATAATGCTTGAAATGATATGTCTTTGCCCTAAAATTTATGAGCTCCAATATTGAAAGCTTCAACTGACTGGTCGTGATTTCGGGCCTGCTTAGATGAATGGCAATCGTTCTTTTAAGTGCCTCGTTTATTGGAATTCTTTTCTGTTCCATTGATATTTCGCCTCCTTATTAACTCCCTCGTCGCCCTAACAAAATGACTGGATCAGAACCTCCTCAGTGTTTTGAGCTGGAACTAGAGCTCAACTTTACGATTTGTCTCGTTCAGTTTGTACTGGAAGGCACCATGCTCTCCCAATAACACCCGCAGTTCTTTTTCAAAACTATGCGAAGCTTTTCATTCACTTGTCTTCCAAAATGAGTCGCGTCACTGTGGACTAGAGAACTAATGTTTTTGTCGTTTGTATTTCCATGTCGCTGCAGTCAGTTCCACTAGTCGGTAGCATCAATGCTGAAACTGCCTTCAACATTGTTAGTGTTTGCTTCCCTATCCACGCACCTTTTTTCACGCAAGGTTACAGGCTTACAGCACCAGATAATTTGAAGCCGCGTTAGTGAAAACAACGTCGTTAAGAGAGCGCAAACGACACTCGTATAGTCCCGTTTATATGAGACAACCGGCGTCTGAATTGTACTTGGTACTTTCTTTTTAGCGGCTTGCTTGAAATGCTTAGTCTTCCGTCATTGGGTTAATGTGTTTCGTTTTCTATTGCGTAACTAAAAGTACTGTAAGTGCAGTGCTACTGGCTTTACAGAAAAACTGCATCTGTTATTTTTGCATAGCCGCTTATGTGTAATTGCTCATCAGCGCACTACTGTAAGCTCATAACAGTGCAGTGTTAAGCGGAATCTCCCAAGACAGACTAGATTTGTTATAAGAGAGCAATTAGCCATTAGCAACCACACGAGCGCAACCATAAGGCTACAAGCAATACAGCTTTCGCAGATGCGCCGATGTTCATCAAAAACTCCTTTTGGTCCAAGGTTAAGTGAAGTCACGGCAAAATGCCTCTGCTAAGCACTTTATAACCCCTCCTGCACTCAAAAGAAACACCGAATGTAAACATGCTGCAACTTAGTGTTCATTTGGAAACAGCGCAACAAAGACGGGACGTGGAAACTGAGGGGTAAAGAAAAGCAGGCGCTGACTAACAACTGGATTTATTGAAAAAAACACACAAATATATACCCTCAGTTTCCACGTCCCGTCTTTGTTGCTGTGTTTCAAAAATGAATACGTACCAACTTGCCCAAATTTCTGCTTTACGCAACTTAGTGTGTTGCGTGTAAGTAGATACGATACCTTAACAAGGTCATTTATAGAGATGTTTGGAGAATGAAATGAGTGCCTTAAGTTCATCGCGTTGCTTGCTTTTCCCAAAAAGTCTTCCGAGTTCACAGGACTTTATAGTTGAATTATTCGGTGAAGAACATGTTCTCGGCACTCCTAGACAGTCATCGCCCGAGACGGGCCACACAAGTGCGCGAAGCTGCAGGCAGCTTCCATCTTCATGGTCTTCATTCATGAAAACACAATCGATGAAAAATCTTGGTGGATCTTACGACACAATTTGCTCACAAGACAATCTCGTTTAACAGGTTTAGAGAAGAGAAAAGTATTCAACTCTAGTGCTACAATGTCGCCTCTTACGATGGTAATTAGCGATCCCTAAGGTTATGTTCAGGTGCACGAGGGATGGCACTTGTGAGCGAGGTAATGAGGTTCAATAGCCGCTTTGCTTTCGCCCTAGGGAGAGCGTCTTCGTCAGTTCTGTAAAGAGGAGCCCAGAGATTTAAGATAAATACTTGCATTCAAGTTCCATTGAAGCAGTTGAGTAACACTGTGACGAGAGGAGTGCCCTTTATTGCGCGGGGAACGTTGACCGGTGCAGGCACCCTGAAGCTCAATGCTGCTTTACACAATACTGGAGAGGGTGCAGTTGCTTATTGTTTCTGTTCGTGTGTGCGCACTTCGTGTGTGTATGGCAGGGGAGGAGCGGGGGGGGGGAGGTTTTGCATCATGGGCTTTTAATCCAAATCCCGCATTTGTGACACGTCTACGAAAATTGGGGGCTCTACTGTTTCAGGTAATTATCGACACAGGGTGTGAAACTAAGCAGATCGGGCTCGGTCGCGGGGGATCCAAGTTTTCTGCGCCTCCATCAAAGCAGCGAGAAAAGCCTCTAGCTAGACATCCCAAGAAACGTCTCTCGGAGGCTGCATCTGAGCTCCGCCTATATAAACCGATTAAAACTGTTGTTTCATTATGAGGCTACGGCCGCTTATCTGTTTTTTTTCATCCAGCGTCCGCTTCGGCGCACGCGGTTGTTGCGACTCGCGTCTTTGCTCTCTTTTTCTCTTTCCTCTTACCTTTCAACTCTCTTTTATCTGCACGTGGCAGCTGTGGTGGCTCGGCATGAGCCAGTCGGCAGGCCCATGTACTTTCCTTTTCGTCCTTCTCTCAGTCTGAACAACAACAACAACAGGTTCTGTTACAAAGCGTAGTGTGTATACTGTGCCTTAACCTGTTGAAGTTGCCCTCTTTCTCGAATATTGGTGTATTCTCGCTTGGTGCAGCAGCCTTGGTATAATGTTCCAATTTGTGTAAAAAGAATACTTACTGATGATCACGACTGGGTTAACTAAGCGCCTTCTCGAGATTGATAGGAAAGTTTTTGGCACTTACTACTGCTTGCGTTGCAAAGCTGTGTGCGCAAGTGAACACAATGAGAACAATGTGTGCTGCTAAAAAAAATAACAAGTACACAATTGCCTTCTCTTAGTAAATCAGACTCATCCGTTTGGAGTGTCACCCGGTCCTTTCAGGCCATCACCTGAATGTGTGAGACAGATGGCAGTACTCCATACTCTCCAGTCTACCTGAACGGCTCTTGACGCTCCGTAGGCTGCACGTCGCCTCAAAACAATGTAAGACTTAGTCGTAGACTGTACTCTGGCTGCTCACCTCAAGGAAACACAAACACTTCCATAGAGGCCTACAAACACTCTCTTAGGGCTCTAAACTTTTGACAAAGGCTGCACCGACGCGGTGCCGGCTATAACTAATCAGCCGCAAAGAAAGACCACAGTTTATGTTTCGAAATCGTAAAGGGCGGTAACAGCCCATGTATTCCACTCGAAGTACCTTAGCATTCAATATCGCTCTTTTGGGTTGACTACAGGGTCCCGCCAGCGCAATGCCATGACTGGATGAAATACTTCATAATGCACTACTCAAGTAATCACCATAGCGACTAGCGCACGATTCTCGTATTAGGTTGCACTCTTCATTAGTGTTAGCTGATTATAGAAAGGGGCTTCGGGCAGTTTGTGAACCCAAATAAGTGCCTGCACGGAATCGAAATACGACTGGCGGAAGCTCAGCAGTGCTGTGCTTCAAAGATCACATAGCACTCGCTGGTGGCTATTAAAACGTATTGAATGACACTATATATTTCCCTTTGATGGGTAAATATTTAGGGTAACTTTTCCAACGGGCAGTAACTGCCGTGCACGTCATATCAAAAGTCAAAAAAGTTTGCACGGTGTGCAAATCGTCTGCACCTACTCGTAGCCTGTGATCACGACACAACGCTTCACGGATGCCCTGCAGTCTCAGACGGATGCCCGCTCAATTTCTCACCCTTATAAGCCTGCGCTCAACGGGAGAGCACCCATGAAGACGAGACGTTCTAGACCTCCTGCACCGCTTTCAAAAGAATGCACCAGCGAGTAAGGAAAGTCAGTGCCGGCCCCACGTGCTGTGGCGGTTTCCTGTCGAGCACAAAGCATTCCTTTTCAGCGCAAATGGGTTTTTGAAGATAAGAATAAAAAGCAATTTCCTAAGCAAGGAAAGTTTTTCATGGCTACTCCAAAAGAAATTTCGAAAATGAAGGAAAAGAAACACATGGTTGAAACAAAAATGCAGATGGAATTATCATACGGTGCGTGTAAACGTTTTATCTTTTTAAGTAAAGGAACGAAAGTTAAGCGGCAGCAGACCTGTATAGTTGTACGAGAGCAGAACCTCTATGTAGAGTTCTAGAGTACTGGTACCTAGCGCTTCAAGCGAATCAACAATAATGGCTGTATTGGCGGAAAGTCTAGTTTATTGTTTTTATTCTCAGTGACGCCAGTCTTTCGGTATAATTATCTTCTCCTTCAATACTGTGGTTGTCAGTTCGGCTTTACGTTGGATGCGTTAGCCTGTGAAGCATGTTTTCCTTTTACTAACTTTATGCAGCTCATCGTGAAATTCATTGGGCTATTCTCAGCAGAAGACAGCGCTGCCATCTGTTGCACTCACTGTAGTGATTACATTTGATGACTGCGAATATCATTAAGGACAGGAAAGGTTTGGCCGAGTCGGCGACACATGTTAATGTGAGTATGTGACGTTAGAGCTGGTAGCTAACAAACTGATTTGTCCGCATTGGTTTCAAACGCAAATGAAGAATATTCTGAGCAACTAATATGAAGAACACTGCCTCCGGGTACGCCACCATTTATTACTCTCAGAATTACCGAAGATCACAAAGCGCGCTCTGTTTGCAGTATACGATATTTGTGCTTGCGTACGGAGGTGCTCATGAATAGTCTCTCCATATTGCGTTGACTCTCAAACGCAATTGAGAAATAGACTTAACAAAGGAAGTGATTACGGCGTAGTTCTGTTATGCAGCATTGCCAGGTAAAGTATATTGTAGCTAGTACTCTGGTTCACGTGCAATAGACATGAAAAAGGAATGGACTACGCTCGATCATTCAGCGTTTTATTGCAAAGCCACCCAATACTGCCCTCTCAAAATGGGCAGCGGGTTCGCGTTTTCTGCTGCAGTAAGTGTGTACCTACATTTTTTTCTTACAATTGCCTCAATGTTTACTTTATTTTACGGCGAAAGCACTTCCCGACCTCTAACCTGCTCACCTATTTTGTCAGAAAGTTGGACTTTACAGTGACCTTAGCCAAAACATAAATAAATCTAATAAATATTCCCGGGACCGGAATTCTAAGCCGCGGCGGCGCGAACTTATCTGCGTCGGTGCCCACTGCACGCGAGCACTATGCTATCGCCGCCGCCGATCACGCGTCTTGGTACGCTGCAACACACTATCGCGCTGTGCCTTGGACATTGTCGTATTCTTCAAGAATTACTGCTGTCGAACTAATATACACACTCTCGCGCTGTGAATTGCAAATCATCGTCTTTGTGAACTAATACTACTATCGAAATAATATCGACGTGCCGAGAACTCAGCAAAGCCAAAGCATGAGCCAACCAGGATAGGAACATGCTTTCGCACGTCTATTCGGTTTACCTACGTTAAACCCTAACTTTTTTGTTCCGTGCACAGTTACTCCGTACACAAAGTTAAACCTTTGTTGGTCGCGACGTAAACGCCTAAAAATCTGAGCCCGAAATCGAGAAAGAGTTTTAAAAGCTTGAGCACTCCGCACGGCAGAAAGTTTACTAGCCCGATCTCTTGACGTTTTCTTTTTGAGTTCAGTCAGCAACCAACTCCTCTCCTTTAAACAGGATGCCACACATCCCATCATCCACGCTTCCTAAAACTGGCGTACCGGCTGGTCAGGAGCGCTTTGGGGAGAGTAAATGGGCGCCGTTCCCTTTTGTGTTCGAAGTTTACTGCGCTTGACGGACGTCAGGCTGCCTTACTATTGCGACCGGCAGCGCAAGCTCTGACGTCAAGAAGCCCATGCGCCATCTAGTTGTTTCGTTCGCCGGAGATGTCCATCGAAAGTCGTTTGTAGGCCTCGGTCATTGCGTTTCGTAATGCTTGCGGCTCTGCCGCCTCTTGATTCGTTCCACGCTAGCTGCTTCACTGAAAACAGTGCAGGGCCGCAGAAGGTACAGGAGCCGTCAGCTAGTCAGAGACAACTTGGTTAAGCGCGTCACTAGGATACAAAGCAGGAAGAAAGCCGACGGGACGTTGAGCGCCATCCCGTCGCCTTTTTTTTTTTCCTGTTTGGTCTGCTTCGGCTGGTTTTAGTTAAGATGGACTGCAGCCAATGAACCTAAAAGCTAATCACGTTCGAAACAAAGCTCCCAAAATAGCTTCCTATTTTCAAGCTTTTCCTTCGGTGTTACATTGGCGACGCTGATTGATAACGCTACAGGCGCCAACAGAGAATGAAGCACTTTAGTGGCACAAGTAAATCTCCCGCCCCATCTCTATCGCCCCGAAATTGTGGTGCAGGCTGTACTTTTTACCGGTGCGAACGTCTGGGCTGAGGCAGAGTACTACTGCACTGTTTTGTGAGCTTGCCCAGCGTCTGTCTCTAAGCGCTAAGAATCACTTGCGGAAACACCCATTTCCTGCTGCTGATCACAGAAGACTGCCACGCTCAAAAAACGCCTTTGCTGCCAGGATTTGGTTGCGCCGGATTGCGTAAATGTTCCGCCTTCTTATCCAGCTCTGGGTCTGAAATTGGACGCTATATTTAGACTCGACACTGGACGTTTCCGCCTGGCCACATTCTGTATAGATGAAGTCGTAGCACATATTTTAGTTGCGTTTTCTTTCTTCCAACAGCCTGGGTGTCTTGCGCACTCCAAGCTGCTGGAATTGCTCTCGGTAACCTCGCACCATTGCGAAAGGCCCCTAGTTAAATTGTAACCTTGCGCAAGCGCGCTCCTTTACTGCGGGGTCATACTAAACCTCGTTTGCCGTCGACAATGTGTCCCCTCCGCATCTCCGGGAAGTGGCATTTGTAGAAGCTAGCTCTACGTGGTAACATCAGCAAGGGGCGTTGCTTGTAATGCCGTTTGCCTATGCGAGGGTACTAACATTTTGTTGAACATAAGAAACCGAAGTGAAATTCTCGACCACAATATTTGTTTAGTTGTGAATGTTTCGTCAGTTCATATATTTTCATAACGCGGTATTTATATCTATGATACTTTACTGTCGCTTTGCGACTTTCTTTCAGTATTCTATAAATAGGTAACTGATGATCAGTACACGGGTGCATTTTCAGAAACGCAAATAACACTGGTGTGTTCTGCGTTGTCAGTGCACGTTAATGAACCATTCGTGGTCTAAATAAATCCGGAGCTCTCTGCTGCGGCATCGCTCAGAGCCAATGCGTCACTTCGAGGCGTTCAATTGTGGAATTTAAATTTAAAGCTTAAGAGAAACCTGACAATATCATGCTATTCTTAAAGTGTGCTTGTTAAGGTTCTCGACAGAAAAAAGAAAGGCAGTTCCATTGTTGATACTCAGTTAAGCCTTTATCATATTGCCGATCGAAAACATCGTGAGCGTTTAAAACAGGAATTAGTTCCTATAAGCGATCAACATGCAGTAAAAAAGGCCTAAAGTAGGGTTTGAACCAACCTGACATCAAATTGCTAAAGTAAAGACAACGCAGCCACTCATATATGTAATTTCGTTCAAAACATAGGTGAACTATATGAACTTAGCAAAAACAGAGGACAAGTTTATTTCAATGATGGCTTCAAGCGCGTATTGCTTTTAATTTTCTAAAAGTTTTGATGGGTGGCCCTGCTCTGGAGCAACCGCTGAAGGATTATTTTTTCCTCGCATATACTGCATCTTCTTCTTTGACCATCTTCCGGTTATTGCTTGCAAGCCGACGGCTAAGACAAGCCAAGAATGAAACCTAGAAAGACGTCAGGATGTTGATAGCCAATTATATATTATTGTTCATAACTTTACAGGAGAACTGCTCAAACGATGGAGATGAATATTGTATCTACGCCCATTAAACATGGAAATTTTCGACATAAGTATTAGCCAAGGAAGACGACAATGTGCAACGCAAAAGGTTGTGCATATTAGATCCATAGTTGTATTCTCTGAAGAAGACCACGATGAATAAACAGCGCTAAACACGAGGCGTGATCGGCTGCGCCGAGAGCATAGTGCTCTCGTTGCAGTTGCCAGCGAATCTGGTCTGCTAGCGCCGCCATGGGTTCAAATCCTAGTCGCGGCAACATTTATTCTATTTATTTACGATTTGGCCAAGGACAACATCAAGGCCAAGCTTCGCACAGATTTCTTGAGCCGGTCAGATTTCATGAAGTCATGCTGTCGCTCCAAAATTTGCTCGCACATCAAAACTAGTCGTGGATTAAACTAGCATGCATTCTTTCCGCCAATACTAAGAATGCTAGAAATGGATCTTAGATATTTTTCAATATGGTAGTGTAGGCGTGGGAAATGGATAGCAGCGTTTCCAATGAAACATTTGTAAAGGTTTAACCTACGTCTTCAGTATTCTACCTTCATTTACCATGATAGCTGAGAATACACACACTGCACCCCCCCCCCCCCCCAACACCTCGACTGCCTATACTCCCTTTCATACATCAGGTGCCACGCTGTGAAAGGTACGGAAGTAGTCCGCACAGAAAAATGAAGGGAGATGTGTGACTCCGCGCTTGTTCTGCTGCCGAGTGGTCTAAGGCACCAGAAAGCGACAGCGTGTCGTCAGCAATAAGAGTGCATTTCATCGAGCTCAGGACAATTGTGTCATGTAGTAAGCCTGGAGGCAAATGATTTACTGTTTTTCGCTCACCGCAAGGAGCGCACTACTTTTTGATCGCGGATGCCGGCAGCGCAAACCAGAGCGCTAGCTTTAATAGCGTTGCATCTGATGTATGAAACTAAGAGTAACACCTCACTCTTCAGCGTGATTAGCTGGCGCACGCATGAGCAGCGGGAAATCACCAAGAAGTGATGCGCAAGAACAAATATGAACCTTTTAAAAATTCTAGCCACCAGGCGGCCAGTATTAATCCTAGCAGGGCGTTTCCAAAAACTGCGAGTAATGCAAAAAATATGGAATAAAAATCGTCCGGAGCCGTATATTACCAGACTTCTTGATGGAAACAGTGGGCCTAAACATTTCACCACAGGAAGTCGGAAATAGCTGCTAGACGACGATAACACAAACATTTAGGAATAATGGTTGCTCTAGGAAGGATAGTGTGTAAGCTTCAAAGAAAGCCAGATGGGTGAATGAAAAAGAGAGATGTGTTCACGTGCACGCCAGGAATGAAAACATTTTTGTCCTTCCCTGCAGCACTGAAGCCAGTGATTCATGAAAGCGCTCAATAGAACCGGAAGAACCAGCGGCTTCTTCTGGCGGCCCATTTCCTTTCCCGGGTTTTTCTTTTCTCTGTCTCATACTTTCTATCTACCCGGAATGGTCCTTCAACTAGACGCATAGAGACGAAGCATTATGCGCCGGAATTCGTATTTCACCGAAATCGGTGGTCCGACGAGAAACGAGAGATCGCACTGGGAAGGCATCACGTCGAGTACAGAAATATAAGCAACGCGAAAGCGAAGGGCGCTTGGGGTGCAGACAAGCAAGTCAGGGGTAATAAGAAGCCGAGGTTTAGACGAACCGCTGGGCCTCGGTCGACGACGTCTTGGTTCTAGTGTTTCTCGTCGCCACATCCTGGCGCCTTGTGTTACTGTTTTCTCTGGAAATGAACGCATGGACAAATCAAACTAAAGGCCGACCGCAACATTGCGAGGAAGCAAGCCCGTACTCACAGCCAATCAAGCCAACGTCGCGGCAAATCAGCACGGCGACGTCCTCTGGTGGGCAGTGAGCGCACCTTCTGATTTACGTCGAGTGTTGCAAAGAGCTTAGCAACAGTTTGCGACCCTTCCTACTCTGCGATTCACATATACGGACGGCGTTGATTGGACTCATCCAGCACTCAGGATAATGAGATCAATGTTAAAAATAAAGCAAGAGGGAAAATACACGGCATGGATGAAAAAAATAACAGAGTCTTAGTGTGGCATTCGCAAAAATACTGGTGATGTAAACAAGGTCGTTTTGCCCTATTCGATGGCTTCGACGTGTTGATACCACGTGGTGGTAGGCCAGCACATTGTTGCTAAACGGCCGGTCCGTAACACGCTGGCTGGACATCATGTCTTTTACATGTCTACTTTTGCTCGTTCTCCGAACGAACGGTAAATGGCGGAATTTGAGGATTCATCGGCAAGTTGGATAAGATCGATGAGAACCTTGTTGGATGTCTGTGACCGCAATCTGTAAAAATCAGTGCGGTGTGCCTTTAATACCTTTGATAACAAAGTCGGAGTGGGCTGTACCAGAGTTCAAGCTTTGAAGATCTTGCGTGGCCACAGGGAGATATATCCACTCCCACTTTCCTTCTAGATGTGGATTCTATGTCCTTTGAAGTTTTTGAGGCACATGCGCTTTTTTTTAAGAAAGAGCCGCAGCTAATCATTCCGTGGCCGATTCTTGGAGCAAGCGAATGATTACATGGAACATTTATGGTTCACAAATTTTCAGTCATACCCCCCTCCCCTCCCAAGCAATTTAAGAAGTATTCAATGGCGAGAGGAGGTCTGAAGTGCAAGGCTATAAAAAATGTGTGATGACTTCTAAACTACGTGACTCACTTAAGAAAACTAGTCCCTCCTTACAGAAAAGAATTCTGACCTCCTCTAAACAATGCGCCTTACTGTAGTGCTGGAAATGAATTTCGAGTCTGCTGCGATTCTTCCAACTGCACTGAAATTTTTCCTTGGCTGTTTTTCGTTTCGCGGATATTAAGTAGGCAGCCGCGATCCACCGTGCGTTATAGGACAAAGCAGCAATGTGTAAGAGCCCTTCATATGCCAGTGCTGAAGTGGCGATCGTAAGTTTTATTAGCAAATTACTTTTCTATTGGTCCGCCAATGACTTGTGCGAAACCTGACGTTCGTATTCAACAAAACCGTAAACGAAAACAGCGCTCTGCTGAAAGGTCCTATACACGCCACTCAGGAAACAAGAAATGCTTTCGCATTATTAACTGCCGCGAGTACAGCGCTCCACTATTACATATAGCGGCATTTTAAGAGCCGCGAGTGGCAATGCATATCTAAGCTGTGTGTGTTCACCCGGGGAAAGGGGTGAGAGCGGACCAGCTGACTGTGCTCTGCGGTTTCAGGAGATTGATCTGCCACGTATCTGTTTATTACACGTGTCTTTTTTTTTCTGTGAACATTACTACTTCAGTTAGCTTGAAAATCATTTACTAGTGCTTACATTACTCCATATAAGTTAGCTCTGATATGCCCAACATGAAAAGTTTAACTTCGCATGCTATCGTGATGATGATGATGATGATGACGAGTGATCAGATCAGATGTGGCATACCTATATCATGGTGAGCGACATTGAAGACATCTATGGTACAGACACTCGAGCTCTCGCAGATCGATGCGCCAAAGTCGCACAAAAGAAATTTCCTTGTCAAAAACAGATATGAAAGTCTTCAGACAGCATAGCTTGCCTTGCCGGCCAGCGGCTCACTTTTACTTTTTTTCTTCATTCTTGCGTACTTTTTTTTTCTGTTCAAGAAACTTTCTTTACTAAAAACAACAGCATGCTTTTAATTTTTATCGTGTCCCTCACTCTAAGAACAAGCGGTTTTGACAATTGTGCGCATGTTGACGACTCGAACATAAGTTCAAGCATGTTTTTGAATACAGAAAGCGTAATTTCCACGCGAATACGACCGAAGCTTTAGGTACTTATTAACCGTTTTTAGGAATGCACATTGCTTTTGTGGGGCATCTCGCCGATGCTCGATCCTCGATCCGCCGATCCTCGATCCGACGATCCTCGCCGATGGAGAAAACGGTTAAGCACAATGCGGCAATATTTTGATGATGCGCTGCGAAAGTACAGAAACTGCCGTCTGTTTCTTTGTTTATTTCGCAACCACGACGGCCCACAAGTGTAAAATGTCACAAATTCTTGGAACTCTTATCCTCAGATTCTAAGAAAATTCCCACTTCATCACGTTTTCAGAGCAGCCTATATTCGCTGAAGTGTTTGCATCTTTTTGCCCGCCATGCCAGGATAACATTTCGAGATTCGCACAAACCTTCTGCGCTGCCCTCTTTACCGGCGTCAGCTGTGCAAACGAGAAGGCTGACAAGATAGGGTTATCTCATATAGCCATGTTGATCTTTGTGTAAACACAAAAGAGGGATGCCGTTTTCACTTTTTTTTATTGCACATCATAACTTCTTCTTAATCATCATGCACAACTGCGTGGCTTTATGACTGCTCTACAGTCTGACCAAAACCAGCATTTGCCTTTGAAATGTTTAGTGGTAGTAAAAAAAAAACCTGACGTAAAAAACGTAAAACCGGGCTGCATTGTATATTTAATTTGCCAGATAGCTGTATAGATATGAAACGAGAGTGCTGTTCTACCGGTTTGCTCGAACGGTACAGCGCAAAGCAAAGAAGCGAAATTTTACAGCAGGTAATTGGTCTTAGCAATTATACTCGCTCTCTAGTGAAGCGCCATATGCTGTGATACCCTCCTCTCTCAGATTTCATGGCATCGGACAGAATGTCCCATTTAACTGGAAGTCGAATGCTCGTTAAGTCTGAAAAGAAATACCACAAACTGTTCAAAGTAATGCGCGTATATTTCTTGACAAAAAATCGGTTACGTAGGTATTACGGCACTTAGTGGGGTTTTGAATGGTTCAGTTTTGCTATTAGTGAGGTGAAATTATCGTTGTTTTCCTCTGCATACAGGCAACAATGGAGGGTATAATGTCACCCTAACGCACGATTTACGTTATCGTTTCACTATCTCATCCACCCCGAATCACTCCAGCGCACAGCTTGGCAAGTCTGTTCATGTTTCTAGACACGAAGAATGCTACATTGTAGCCTTTTCGGAAGGAACGAACACAAGGAGGTTTCAGTCTTAGCCACGTATTGCATCCTGTTTTAACACACATTCTTATTCTAACCTTCCGGCGGTGATGATGAGAGTTCCTCTGAGCTGCGAAAGATTCGAAAGACTGGTGATTCTTAACCAGTCTGACTGCTTGACGAACATTCAAACCCGTGTGCTGTATGCTTTGTTAAAGACTGTTCCTCGATTAGTGTGAACACATGTTTTCAACATCACCCGCTTATGATAGCCCTAAGCTTTTCAAACACGTAGGCTATTGAATAAAAAAGATAAAAAAGAACGGACTAGTAAGTTCTCCTTTTAAGGTAATTCGTTACAGCATGTCTTGTGAGGGCCTTTTTCGAGAAAATTTCACCCGTTAGACAATACTTCTTTTTTTCGTTCCTGTTTGGGTGCCATTCATTTGCATTTTTTTTTCAAACACGGCTAGATGCAAACGGAAGAAGCTATACACTTGTTTACTTCCAGACGCAGGTACATATATTCGTTTCAGGTGTTATAAACACATAAACAAGGCACTTCTCGTTTCGACGGGTGCGCTTACTAGCGTTACCAGGGCAGACAGCGGGCAGTGTTCAGGAACGCGGAATGTGGATGAATTCCAGCGCGGTGTCCTGCACTCATCCTTTTCCCATGTTTGGGATATTAGTGTTCTTGCGCGTCCGAAGCTTTACCGTGGCATGTGAAGACCACGGCATCCGAGAGGTCAATGCCTAGAGCTCAGAGGGAGCCGAAGCCATACACGCATGGGGTGCGTGGAGGTGATCGACCGGCCGATGCCCCTACCTCGAGCTCTAGGAAATGACCCGCGAAAGGTAGAAAAAAATGAAAATCAAGCATGTCCAGGGTAAAACTGACCACGGGCGAGGCCATATATGCCCAGGATAAAGCTGACCAGGAGGAAGCTGTACATTTCGTGCGGGGCGTCTCTCCTTTGAACCTACTGTCTGCTATGCAGGTATACTGCTGATTAATTCTAATTTTTCTCGACTGAGGCTTCACGTTCTGCGTGCACAACACAGCCATGAGAGTTAGGGTTAAAGAAACAAGAAGTGAGTCGAAAACAATCCGTGTGTGTGTGTCCACACACGGATTGTTTTCGACTCACTTGTGCCTGTGTGTGTGTGTGTCCACACACACACGCACACACTCGCACGCACATACACACACAGATAGAGGACGTCACATAGAAATAGGACGTCATAAAACAACAACAGGTGCGTGCATAGGAGCCATTGCATTGCGCAGAATCTCTTCAGCGTTAGCGTTGCGCTCGATGTAAGCCGCCTTTCAATTTTTTGGCGTTAACATTCAGAATGAAAGACTGCATGCTGACAGTATGTGCCAGCATGACGTCCTTATTATGACTGGCTACGTACACAAATTTCCTTCTGCTGACGTTATAATAAGTTTTTCACGACTTTCACCGGCTAAAAATTCGCTTACGAGCGGGAAACGCATGCCCGCAGGATGCTATCTCTACTGAAGATGGTTTTAGAGGGAAATCAGAGGGTGAAAGCGGGCAAAAAGATTCCTTTTTTAATACTTCAGGTATTTTACCTGTTTTTGTAACAAAAAGAGCAGCGCATTTGTTGCATGAAAGTTCTACTTTTAATTAATGGAAAAGCTTCAAAGTTCCGCAGGGTGATAAAGTACATGCTATCTTTTCCTTCACGAGTGGTTTCAAAGTCGATCAACGGCAAGGGTGAAAAAGGAAAGCGCTCAAATCTTTTTGAAGGTAGACCTACGACTCGCTCCGCTCAGTGAACGTACGTAATAAAGCATCATGGACTTCGCATTGCTAGGAATCAATTGTTCCCGCAAATTTTCAAAGCTCCCCGTTTCTTCCTGATTAATGTTGCCCTACACGATGTGACTTAGAAGTAGTTTTTTCGTCGTCATGTTCAAAGAAAAGCCTGATTTCCAAGAGAAAGGGAACAAGGTTTCCTCTTCCGTTCATTCTTCTTTTTGCTGAGGTCTTTCAAGGGTTCATGACTTATTCCATGTTAAGGTGCTTTCGAGTTATTTGTTTTATGTGGGCGTCCTGTGATTGTTAACGCGATAGTTTTAAAGGCCCCGTTGTCCAGAGAAACTGGCGTCGGCGTTGTAAGCGGGAAAATCATGAGCTGGCTGGTGATGCCCAGAGAGCAACCCAGGAGGAAGGTGGGTCACCTGGGACACGTGACCTTCTGGCGTCATCGCAAACTGCCCACCGGATAGTGACCAAACTGCCCACGCTGGTAAGTGGCAGGTAAACTAATGATTGGTCGATCTCTGTAAGCAACGAGGGCCGCACAACGCCCACCGCTAAGGAGCAACCGCCATTGCAGTGCAGTGGCGCATCGCTTAATCGCTGCACAACTGAGCAAGGAGGGGTTATGAGGACTATCAGGTGTCTCAGAATGCAAAATTCAGTGTCCTTCTGGCCACATGGGAATTATCCCACTAAGCTAAGGCATCAAACCCTTCAGGAGGAGTTACGTGTCCCCTCCAATGTTCCCTCAGAACGCCGACGCCAGATTTTCTGGTGAACGGTGCCTTTAACGCTTTCGTGGTAAAAGCAAATGGTTATAGATAACCTAGCATGCAAGTGAAAAACTTTAGGAAAGCACCTCGGCTTCGCCAATCCACCTGACAGGATTAACCCCGAGTCTTTTCTCCTGCATATTCCAGTATGCAGTGTTCGAAACTAAGCACTGACGTTACTCATTACATTACTGGGAGTTTTGCGAGAAGAATTAAGTGTTTCCTCAGCTGCCATCACATGACGCATAGTGTAAACATTGAAAAATTACCTGCTGGTAACGAAATAAGAACTGAATAATATTACGGTATTGTTACTATTGGCCTTGCTAATATTGCCTCTCCAGTTTTGCCTAGCGAATAAATGCAAAGGACAGAACTTTGTTATCTGTGATTTTTGTCCTAGAGGAGGGTGTACAAGAGTATGTATGCAAGGTAAGTCTGTTTTTAATATTTATCAGTAGGACATTGCAACCAGTTTATTACAGACCGAACTTTTCCTCACCGGCATCATAGAAGATTCCCATCATGTCCTGGGACATACGCTTTCACGAAAGAAGCCTAGCTTCAGGCGCCCCATTAGCACACAGATGAAAAATTCGTGGCGTCCAAGCAGGAATTGCCTCCGCAGCTGTTCTCCCTCAAGATTTTGCGAACTAACCTCGCAACACTTTACTCCATTTTTGCTCTTTATTTGCTGCGAATGAGAGAAAATGTTCCCACCTCTGCAGATTATACTGAGGAATCATGTTCACTCATAGCATGCTAACGTGATTGTCGGCTTTGCTTTTTTCTCCTAATATGAACGAGAACCCACTCACAGTCCACGTCCTAAATGCATCTTCTTTCCTGATGTGTGCAGTATGAGAACGCTCAGCTTGTGGTAAGGCTAAAAAAAGTTACTGAGCATTTTTATGCCTGCGTGAGTTCTTCAACCGGTGTCGACGTAAATTTAGGTTGCCAACGCTAAAACCACTGAAATTCCCCTCTTTAACAAAACACTCTTAATCCGAAATTGCGAGGAGGCCAGCAATTCAATAAGAAATCGGTGCCAATTCAGTAGTCACTATTAAGTGGACACTGCAGCAAACTTTAACGTCGAAACGCTGATGATCTTATCATTTTTGCTTGCAAGTGCAAACAAGAGTACTGTCAGAAACAAGTTAAGAGGAGCATCACTGGCCACCTAGTGGCTTTACAAGCAGCACTTCAGTTGATTCCACCAGCCAATCAGATAATTTATTAAAGGAAAAGTTGGTTTGTCTTTTTCTATTTACCGAAAGAAATAAAAAATAAAATGTACTTTGATAACCTGCGAGTGGGTATCTCTCTAGTTAACCATCATAAAACGGAATTTAGGGGTGAACTAAACGGCAGAACGCAATAACACTGAAGGTGGCGACAAGACGGCTAACGACAGCTTATTGCTACTCTTCAGTCGGAGGTGTCTATAATTCCGGAGCGTCAGAAATGTTACTTGTCTCTGAGTATTAAAAGCAGTAGAAACGAGAGCACATCCTTGCCGACTGGGAAGCGTTACGTCAGGAAATCGGCCCAGTTGTGCGCCGTTCGATGGAAGCAAGTTCTCCTTACCTAAGGCTCCACCTACCGATATAACTGCGCAAATTTATACGAGCATTTCAATTTACGTCTTGCGTGAAATGCGTCAAACAGCAGTTGGGGTTACATGACGCGTAAACGTATTTCTCATCCGTTAATATATACCACTGTTGGACTCACTGAAGCGTAACATGGCAGTTTTTAGGCCTAAGCATAAATACTGTAAGTGATGAAGTCAACCACATATGTCTACCCATAGGCCGCTTTATTGGCCACAGCTGACATTCTACTCACACTTGAGGACGAATTTGGTTGGCCTGCAATGAGAAATAAATGAAATAAAGGAACTATGTGATAGCTGGGCTTGTCATTATTTTTCGGATAACATACTTCACCTTCCTTTCAGACGTGATAACTTCTCTAATGCACCAACAATCCATGGAGCTTTATGTTAAAAAATAATGCCCCGACTGATCCTTTCCCTATTTATTTTTTTCCCCTACGAGCTGCGGTTGGCCTCCAAAGAGAGGTTTTCGACAAACTACCCCAGCTACAGAACCTCCGGATCTTGCAGAGGGCTCCACTAGGTAAAAGCCGAAAATAAAAGACAAGGCATCCAAACTGCAGCGTCAAGCTTTTTCCACACGCCCAACATTAGGCAGCCCAGCAACTCTCTGAAATAAAACGTCTCACAAGCATCCCCAAAAGCGCCGTTATTCTATCATTTCTTTAAGAATGCGTTCACTATTTTGCGAACAGAAAAGCATTACCCTATCTGAAAATTAGGAGCACGCTTTGACCATTTTGTGCGTGGTTCCATAAAAATACGTTTATAACTATATCAGTACATCACGTTCGTAGTAGAGAGTTATTAGTTCAGTTTTTGTTCCTATGCAATATAAAATCACATTCGCACGGGAGGAATTGAAACCTCTGGGATGTTCCTTTTTTTTGCGCGCAATGAAAGGCACTTTGGAAAGAATGGTGAAAGGGTATCTTTTTTAAATTCGGTTCTTAATGTATTTTAAACCAGAAGTGTATACGAATTGAAACCTGCTTAGCTCTTTCCATATTTTTTTCACCATTGTATTCCAGAGAAACTGTGCAAACATTCCGCTGTGTACTACGTGTGTATTCCTGAAGCTCCCTCCAATTGATGAGTATTCATTTCGCGCTCAGGCAGCGCAGTTATGGCAATGAAAAGCCCATCAGTTATGATAGGATTGAAAGACTAAACTATACTTTCTACCGTTTTAAAAAGTTGCTTATCAGCAATGCTTTTTGGGGAAATTCAATGGCATAGCTAATAAATTGTCCTAAGCGCAGCCTTTCTCAAATTATTTTAAAATAAAACGTCAAGTTTCTTTGAGAATTTGATAAAGCTCTCGCTGCATGAAAAGCACCTTTAGTTCCTCTACCCTGGGATTGCATTGCCGGGGGCTTATAAAGGAAACCATTATATTCTTTGAAAGCTTAAACGAGCGGCGAAGGAATCAGTATAGAATGAGCCTGTGCTAATGCGTTTTTGTTCGCGAAACATTTTATTCCGAAACATTTTATTTTTAATTCGCTGACATCACGAAATACACAAATGGAAGTTTTGCCTTGAGGTTGAGTATACGCAGATGATTACATCGAATGCAGCAAACATTTGTCGGACCAACACGAACGAAATTGGTAATAAATACATATCCTAACCTTGCAAGCAAGCAGTGACCGAGGAACAAGAGACTAGGGAAGGATTTTAAAATACGTATTCCAAACCGAGTCGCCAACTGTCTGGGATGCCTCTGTTAGTCCATCCTCCGTGGCATGCACCCAGCGAATGGAGGTTTGCAAATATTGCAACTTCCAAATATTGAAAATATTTTAAAAACGTTAGAGACAGAATAAAATAATAACGAAAATCAAATCCAAGTAATAGGCTGTCTGTTTAAACTGGAAAGGGTAGAAATCATTGGTTCTCAGAAAGACAGTCATTCTAAGAAAGGTAAAATATACATGGCGTATGCTTCACAGAGCGCCGTTCACAGTCCGAGGAGCCGGCAAAACAAGAAAAAGATAAAACTAAAGATGTTGCTTAGCTGTGTTCGTGCTAAGGATATCTGCGTTTCTTTGGCTTCTATCGCTTTCCTCTTCCTATTTCATGCTGTAACTTTAGGCTATTCTGGAAGTCTAATATATCCCTGAAAAGGTGTTAAAAAGAAGCAGTGCAACAGAAAAATTTCTAAACATGCAATTTTGATGCAATCAAAACAAGTGATCACTGCAGCTTCAATATTCCTGCAAATGTTTTACTACATTCACTAAGGGCTTCAAGACAACAGGGATCCTGTGTTCCCTCTCACTCACCACACATTTTGTAGACCCTACACATACCACTGCACAACGATTTAGCTCAGGGTTAGCTGCACAGAATGCTTTTTGGAAGCAGGAGTCCTCGCTTACGCGTACCACGTTAGCACGGAAGGCAATGCAGGGCTGTCCAGAAAAAAAGCGACCCTTTAGACCAGAGAGCTATTGCTGCACTGCGATAAGGCAACAACAAGTTTGCAAAGGACAGTACAAAGAAGACGCCCAGTAAAGGTAAAATGATGTCTCACATAACCACGCAAGTTCACTAAGCTTCAGTTTTATAATTCCAAAAGGGGTTTCGGAGATGCTACTTCAGCAGATTATAAAAAACGGAGACCACTGACGTTAGTCCGCGAGTTTACGGTGGTTACTTGGAAAACAGACCAAATCAGAGTCGCATTTGGATGATGAAAGGACTAGTCAATATTTTTTATACAATAAGGCTACAAGTTTTTTTTTTCGCTCGAGGACAAAATATGGCGGCGGCTTAGCTCGACTAAGCCCGGTTATGAAAGCGAAAGCTTTTTTATGTGCGGCTATGCGGTGTTTTTAAGGCAGGTTAGACTCAACCTCGTTGTCCGTCGCCGAAGCCGAAGTCGTAGCGGAGCCAAAAGCAGCAGCGGCTGCCTCAGAAGCTCTTCGCTGCCGCCTTTTGGCATCCATCCACCGCCGTTGATCCAGGCGATGCTCTCGTTCTTCGTCGGTCTCTGCCGCTAGATGGCTCGTTTAACTTCTCTACTTCTAGCTAAATACTTAGCATGATTGGCAACGTCAGCCAGATGATCGGAGTCAGCCCGTCATCTACGAGACCATCCCGACAGCGTAGATGGTCCCGGCCGACTCGCGTCATCCATAGCTTGAAACTTCGTCCATAGCCAGAGCGGCGCCGTCTCCCGCCGTCGCGTCACCTGGATAGTCACGTGACAAACCTAGTTCAAGATAAAGGTAAGTTGAAGGTAAAGGTGCTGAACAAAAGACCTGTGCACACTTGCGAGCTCTTCGAGGTGAGGCGTGAAATTGCGCTAAGTGACTGTCGCAAATTGCAAGCTTGCACGTCCCACCAAGTGTAAACCAGATTTGAAAGCGAAGGTGGCGCAGTACAGGTCCAAACAAAGGAAACTAAAATATCCTATATATTGCACATGTTGTCGCCTTACTGAGGATTATATTATTTGTTCAGTGAAAACCTGTAGTGCAAATTCTATAGAATCTGTATAGAAAAACTGTATAGAATAGTCTACAGGAAATAGAAATCAAGTGGACAGTCTACAGACAATCTATATATTCATGGCCATACACTTTTGGAAGACTTAAGTCTATAGAATTCCTATAGACTATAAACAGACAGAAATAAATATCCATAGAAAGGCAACAGAATCTGTAAGAAGTCTATAGACTGCATATAGACCATTTTTATAAAGGTAAGAAAGAGCTAAACAGTAGTTTTTCACGGGCTTCCGTATTTCTCGAAGTGCATATGCATGACGATTTCTTTCATCAGGAGCATAGTTGCGTTTAAAAATTGTGATGTGATCCTTTTAATGGAAAGAACGCCTATCCTGCATTCATTCGAACTATCATTCAAGGACAAGGAGGGACGCCGAAGGAGGCCACATGAGTCTACTTTACGAAACATTCTACACCTGGATGGTCGTTACAATGAGAATAGTTGGGTAGGAAGCTTAATCTTGATAATGTTTTATTTCTTTTGGAAAGAGCACAGCCAGTGTCTATTCACAGTATGCAAAATCAAACGAGGTGCATTTATGGCTGTTCTCCTGAACAGTTCTAGCGCGAAGCGAAAGAGAGTGAAAAAAGTGTTAAGCCTCCAAACATTTGTAGGCTGCCAAGTTATGTGGCCCAAAAGTTGTCTCTCCTATCGGTGACGGCTTGGCTTCTCTTACACCGAACTCTACCTTCGCAGAAAGAGAGTTGAAGCTAGGCTCATGGGCTTGCTCTCAAACATTCCAGAGACAATCACATTCTTCGCGAGGGCACTCACTGAACTATTCCGAGAAGAAATCTGGAAGCCACCGGAAGACGACTGAACTCTCGTTCTCTCTCCGCTGAAATTTTCTTAGGCTCGAGGGCGAAACTCTGATCGATAGTGAGCGACGAAGTGCATTCTCAAGTTAATATGAGCGACAGGCCCTTATGCGCATCTCTGACACTTCACCAAAGGACTGACTTAAACTTCATTCGTTCTAATAGACATAAATAAAACAAAATGCAGACCGGGGTGTTTTTAGTGTGAATACTTTTGAAACAAATGAAGTTAAATAGCTGCCTTGCAAAATAAAGAAAGTTATCACAGAAACGCACACTGCCGCCCGCACACGCCCTCCTGTCTCTTCGCCAATGACATTTTTTTTTCCTATTGGCACCACTGTCTAGCATGAAGCATGTCTTTTTTTCGTCTTAAACGTCTGTGTGCTGTTCAGTGTGCGCCGCAGTCATCTTGCTGTGGCTTTGTTAACATTGTACTTCGATTGCTATACGTTTGTCTGCTACTATAAAGCACCTGCGAACATAGCCCACCAAAATAACAGGATATTTGGTCGCGCAGAAAAGCACGTAGTGCACAGAAATACACATTTCGAGAAACAAAAGACAGATGCGATAGGAGACACAGGGACGGAAAAATGCTAAAACCGAAAATGCCTGAATAGCCACCACCTATCGGCATTTAAATTATATATAGTACATACGCATCTACATAAAAGCTTCCGCCAGGGCAAACTGACTCACTCGCACACCTCAATGATCTTCACAGAGCCCAAGCCATGCCTTTTCAGGAATCTCTTCGCATCGAGTAGTTGATAGAGGCAGAGAAAAGGAATGACGTGTGTTTTTACCAGTAAACTAAAAGAAACTACAAACCTCGACAAGAGGGATCTCCGCTTCGTGTACAGTTATGGTGGAATCTTGCGATATGCGAAAAAAACTGCGCTCACAAACAAATTTCTATTGAAAAAAATGCTCTTGTCCACAATTCTGTTCAAAAAAGATTCACGAAGAAGTTTTGTTGAGTCGTAATATCGCGTATCCAGGTAAGGTGTAATTTGAAAATTTGAGCATACGCCGCGAAGCATGAAAGAGGAACTTCATTTTTGACGCCTTCATGCTTCGCGACAATTATCTCTACTAGTCCTCTCAACACTATGTCATGATGCAATATTTCCTCCCTTCGCCGTCTGGCTGCAGTTTTTTTTTTACTTTGCTTTACAAACTTTGATTTCTTTTTCAGCCTGCATAATTATCTCTTTCTTTAGAATGAAACAGAAATTCGTTTTCTGGTGAATAAAAAACTCGCCGCTTCTTAGAGTCGTAATTAACACTTAACGGCTTTTCTAGTGCGAATAGTAAGGGCGCCTAAGGAAAAAAATTGAGTGATACCCAATCTTGGCGTTTGCTCAAAGCTGCCAAGTAAAACTCTGTATATATGAGACATATCATTCTACCGAGTGCTTAAAATGGAAGTGGTTTCCTTCTTCGATCAAACTGCGGAACGTTTTGTTTAAAGTTTATTGTCCTCTTCGACAGCAGTATCAGGCAGCTATTCCCGAAAGGGTCCACAAAGAGTTCGAAGACCAGCCATTGCCTGCACGAAGTCTCTAAAGCGTTTAGGACGAACTTGAGTGCATTGCGAAAGATTCGCCGGCGAGGGTCAGAGCCGCGATCACTCCCGTTTCGTGCGACTGGCGATGTTTAGGCTGCCTGAGAAGTATTTTCTTTTGCGTATCCTTGACGATGTTGCAACATCAGGCGCAGTCTTTCGGCACGTGAAGTGCTTTTTGATAATTTTCTTCGAGATCGCGCTGGCATGGTAATGGTTCTCGAGTAACTCTGTTCATTACGCTAACAGCTGTTCGATTTCAAATTATAACTTTGAAATAATATTGCAACATTGTGGCTTAGTGAGACTTTTGCATGCTTGCTGACAACATTGGAAGCTAGCTCTCTGGTGCCCCTGCGACTCTTGCCTTCTCTTTTCTGATCAAGTTCGTTACCCTTCAAGTTCGTCGATCATCATGCCTTCGCATGACATCCTCGGCCCAAGCCCAATTCATCGCCTTGATTTTGACTAGGGTGTCATTAGCCCACGTTTATAGTGCAAAAAACAGCTCACAAAAGACATAGAACCTGAAGAAAGAAATACATAGGATGAGAGCTGACTCACAACTAAGGCATTATTCATAAAACCTGGGGTATACAAAGGACGAAGGAGAGGCACGAAATGTGATTTAAAGGCAAAAAATGAACTTACACCAACTCGCCCATCTGAACGTTCTACTAAACACCGTTTGTTCCCTGACCAAATCTGCCCTAGTTACACCTATAAATTTCCTTTCAATAGCTCGCTGCGTTGTCCTAAACTTCAGGTGAACTCCTTCGGTTAGTCTCTACATTTCTGCCCCATTGGTGATTACGCGTAATATTAAACTGTTGTATACATTTCTGATATGGGATATTGTCAAACTGTCATTCATAATCCGAGCATACCTGCTAAATACTCTCCAACCCATTCCTATTCCAGTTATTTCAGTCTCGTGATCCTTATCTGCGATCACTACCTGCCGGAAGTAGATATATTCATTTACCAATTCTAATCCCTCACTACCAATTGAAAACTGCGATCTCCTGACAAAACTGGTGAAAATTACTTTGGTTTTCAGCATAATAATTTTTAGATCCGCCGTACTGCTATGCCTGACTAAGTGATTAATCATGCTGTGCAGTTCATTCCCTGAGTGACTTAGCAAAGCAATTTCATCAGCGAATCGCAAAATTCAAATATATTCTTCATTAACTTTTATATCTAGACCTTTAAATACCTGTTGTAAACAGGTGGTGAATAGTATTGGTGAGACCGCCTCTCGCAGCCTGACATCCTTTTTAACTGGAATACTGCAGCTGACTTTAAGACTGCGCAGCCGTTAGAAATATCTTCCTGTATTTATACATGAAGCTGATCTGCACCTTTTATTTATTTATTTATTATCAATACCTCAAATGCCCCATGAATGGGTATTACATGAGGGATGGGCTAAATGTGTCACTAATGGGAGATTAGATGGCAGCCTTGAAGTGCAGTGGATTGGAGTGGTGCACGGAGTCGATTGGCAGGCTGTTCCAGTCTCGAGCAGTTTGCACGAAGAATGAGCGAAGATGAGCTGTAGTCTGTGCGGGGGGAGGGTAGACTGCTTTGGGATGGTTGGTACGGCTTGATAAGCGATGAGCTGGCAGGATAGCTGAAACATCAGGTTGGCTGTGATAAAATTTATGAACGAGAGAGAGCCGAAAGATTCAACGTCTGGACTCGAGATTAGTAAGATTAGCCTCATTTTTAAGTGCAGTGACGCTGGTGTGATACGAGTAGTCCGAAAAAATAAATCTAGCTGCGCGATTCTGAACTGATTCGAGGGTGATCGAAAGGTTAGATTGATGAGGGTCCCAGACTGAGCATGCGTACTCCAACTTCGGCCGGACATATGTGAGGTATGTTAATGTTTTAATTGAAGCAGAAGCGAGTCGCAAGTTCCTACGGAGGAAGCCAAGAGTGCGATTGACTTCGTTTGTTATGTTTGTTATGTGCGCTGACCAATTAAGTGTGTTAGAAAATGTGATGCCGAGATATTTATACGATTGAACAGATACTATTTCAGATGCACTTATTTCATACTTGAAGGGTTGATAGTTTTGGCGCCGATGGAAAGAAAGCAATGTCCTTTATTCTGCAATGCCTGCATTTCTTCTGACGTTCCAAGTGAGTGAAATGCTTTCTCGTAATCTATGAAAATTTTTAATCGGGGTTGCATATATTCTTCGCATTTCTCTGTCATCTGAGTGCTAGTGTGAATACGGTTCATTGCTGACCAACCTGCAGCCTTTACAAAAGATTGCGTGATCGTTTTCTAAGTCTGAAGTTGCCCAGGCTCTATTACCGACTGCATTATTGATTGCAATAGAAATAACAGAATATAGATATATAACAGAATATAGATAAATAACAATATAATCTCCATATGAGTAACACAATAGTAATCGCTGACAGAAGCTCTGCTGTAGGGAGTAATATCTGCCTACAACTTCGCCATAGTAACGATAGTACATACATAAAAAAATTGTTTTACAGCCGTGCTAGGTGCGCATATAATTTACGGTTCCGATTCTACATGAAAACCCGCAGCGTCGGCATTGCCATCATCGTGAGCGGTGTCGGAGGTGTTGTGAGCGGAAAAGCAGGTGGGCCGCCGGCCGCCGGAACCCCTTAGGTAAAACACCCAGTAAGGTTGCGCATGCCGCTGGTGCGCTCGCTAATGAACCCAGAAAAACTTCATATCTTCTCCGCATAACGAGTGAGAAAGTTCCAAATGCCTAAGTGTGCTTCGAAATAATTTGTACGTAGATGAGCAGTTTGTGCCCTAATTCAGCATCCAACAGATTGCTGACGTGTGCGGAGTCCGCTTCGCATAGACTTTAATGTGCTGACACAGCTTGACATAGCTTAGCTTCCCCATGAAAGCTGATATATATTAAGAGATTGCCTTGGAAGCAATGGTGTTGCGCACAACTGCGCATTTCATGTGGCTATTTGCTGAAGCAAACAAGACTTCATTAAACTAAGCCCAATACGTCATTTTAATGACACAATTTTATAAAAAAAGTGGCGGTCGACGTTGTCATTCACAAGATGTAGTGCCGATTACGTTCCTTAATGCTACCTTCGTTGCACCTGCTATCGGATCAAGGAGCGTTCATGACCACATATATTAACTCGTTAAGAACACTTTCTGGGTTTTTTCCTTTGAAACAGCAGCTTCGTGCTCCCAAACTGATCGAGCATTCAGCCCATGTTTTAACAAACATATTTCATGAAAGCTGCACTCACTACTGTAAGTCATCAATTTCTTCCGACAATACGTTGGCAAGCTGGTTTGTGTTCGTTGAGGTCACGATGCTACCATTTCTTGCCCCTGAGTAAGAGCGTAGAGGGCGTGGAGATTCAACTGCTTGTGTGCCAGTCGTCAAAGTTGTTGTGAGGCCCAAAGTAACGTGTCAGTGAACTCACAGGCCATGCGGGCTTGGATTTGGAAACCTATGCGTACTGAGAAACCTGGTGCAGAAAAAGAGAGAGAAGCTTTTGTGTTTACGTGAGCTGTGATGCCTTTTGATTTGAAGAAAATAGCGCCAGAGCATGCAAACCACGAAAAGACAAGGACGAGACACAAAGCGCTAACTCACAACAAATTTTATTGAAACCAGGCAGCGCCTTTATAAGCGAAGTTTCACTGAAAAAAGAAGGAGGAGGGCAGGAAAGGTAAAGGTATCAAAGCGACCTTCACAGCGAGCACACATGAGCAAGCGGTAACCAAAACAAAAACAAAAAAATTTACAAAGGTTATTTAAGGGCGGCATCTAAGAATTCGAACTCGGATGAAAAAAGTGAAACATAATGGGGTGCTGACACACCTATTGCCAAGTTTCCTTATGTGAAAAGCCTCCAGACATTCACGTGCCTTCTTATCTGCGCTTTTGCCAAGAATCTTAGTCTGACTGAATCGTGCCTCGCATCCGTCGCAACCCATAATATGCGCTACCAAATGTGCATATTTATCCTTTAAATCTGATAAATTTCGGGCATGTTCCCCCAAGCGCTCGTTGATGCAACGCCCAGTCTGGCCAACATAGGTCTTCCCACACGTTAAGGGGATAGCATAGACCACTCCTGCGGAACACATGATGAATGGAGAGTCGTGGCTAATCTGGCAACCCCGCTTTCTTGAGCTGCAAATACGGGGGCACAGCTATTTCAGCTCGTTGGCGGCGGAAAAAACGACACTCACCCCATGCCTGTTGGCCACTTTCTTCAAATTGTGAGCAGTTCTGTGCAAGTAAGGCACCACCAATGGCTTCTGTGACCTGCAACAATCCTCTCCGGAGTTTCTTCGTGTTCCTTGCTTAAGTTTCTTTAGAAGGGTCTCGCAGACAGCAGTCAACACTGAGCAGGGGAACCCAGCCGCCGAAAGCCGGCTCACCTGATCCTGGAAGCTAGCCTGCAACCGATGCGGGCACGACCTTTTCAAAGAAGACTCCAAGCAATGCGACGCTATTGCTCTTTTCACCGTCTTTGAGTGCATAGAATCATAAGGCAAAAGATCTGTCTTCGCGCGCGGGTAATAGCCCCAGCAAACATGTCTCTCAAGAAAGGTTAGTTTTAGATCTAAAAATTGTAAGACGTTAGTGTCAGGAAGTTCATGGGTGAACGTGAGCCCAAGTCCATGTTTGTTAAAAGCATTAAGCAAGGAACACGAAGAAACTCCGGAGATTATCGTTGCAGGTCACAGAAGCCGTTGGTGGTGCCTTACTTGCACAGAACTGCTCACAATTTGAAGAAATTGGCCAGCAGGCATGGGGTGAGTGTCGTTTTTTCCGCCCCCAACAAGCTGAAATAGCTGTGCCCCCGTATTTGCAGCTCAAGAAAGCGGGGTTGCCAGATTAGCCACGACTCTCCATTCATCATGTGTTCCGCAGGAGTGGTCTATGCTATCCCCTTAACGTGTGGGAAGACCTATGTTGGCCAGACTGGGCGTTGCATCAACGAGCGCTTGGGGGAACATGCCCGAAATTTATCAGATTTAAAGGATAAATATGCACATTTGGTAGCGCATATTATGGGTTGCGACGGATGCGAGGCACGATTCAGTCAGACTAAGATTCTTGGCAAAAGCGCAGATAAGAAGGCACGTGAATGTCTGGAGGCTTTTCACATAAGGAAACTTGGCAATAGGTGTGTCAGCACCCCATTATGTTTCACTTTTTTCATCCTAGTTCGAATTCTTAGATGCCGCCCTTAAATAATCTTTGTAAACTTTTTTGTTTTTGTTTTGGTTACCGCTTGCTCATGTGTGCTGGCTGTGAAGGTCGCTTTGATATCTTTACCTTTCCTGCCCTCCTCCTTCTTTTTTCAGTGAAACTTCGCTTATAAAGGCGCTGCCTGGTTTCAATAAAATTTGTTGTGAGTTAGCGCTTTGTGTCTCGTCCTTGTCTTTTCGTGGTTTGCATGCTCTGGCGCTATTTTCTTCAAATCAAGTATGCACCAACTCGCCCAAGAAGAAGTGTTAATGCCTTTTGAGTAGCCGCGAAAACATTACAGTAGAAAGGAACTGAAAAAAAATATGTTTCTACACTCCCATCCAAAAAAATCTTCTTAGAAACTGCGTTTCATTAGAATAAAAAGTAGGAATATACGTCCTGCGCTGCATTTCTTTGAAGTCGTGGTTCCAATTTCTTAACATTTTGTTAAACCAAGAAGATTTAAACAAAAGAGAGGTTAGAGCAAACAGTCCGACCACTGTAGACATGTGTATGTCGAGATAAACTCGCATATTTAGGTGACAGCACAGAATACATCCTTTATTGGCCAAGAGTACTTAAGCAAAAAAGAGGAACACTTTATTCTGAGGAAACCGCGGTTGGCGTTACGAAATCCAATATATAGAGTTTGTGTGACTGTGTTTGCGTAAGCACATGAAGCAACTGTAAAGAGAGTGAATAATAGACAGGTGTGTTATATAAAGCGCGAAAACCCACTATAAGTGCTCTTTGTTTCTGTAGCATTGTTAGATTGCTTTAACACGACATACCGAAATATTTATGTTGCGCAACTACTATATAGTGAAAATATAAAGTCTATACTTAGTGTGACCACGCATCACAAAGAAACTAACTTTATTCTTGTTTTAAGCCAGGTTTTTCTACATAACTCCAGCAACTGTAAAAAACTACCGCTGCTGAGAGCTCAAGGTACCTATCGTATAGTAGATGGGCTAAGAAAAATAAAATAGTGGTGAATATCATTGGGGCTGAGAGTCTTCTAAGCTACCATATTCAGTGTGTTGAAAAAGATTATGTAAGGGTTTCGAATGTTTCAGAACCTCGTTTGGACAAATAAGTGCGCAGTTATCGCTTCAACTTGTCTATTATCTTCGTATGTTAACGCCCCAAAATATTTTCACTCAAACAGTACACCAGAACCCTAACCTGAAGGAGTGCCATAAAGCTTAAAATTCATGGGGCCACACACCGAGCACCATTCCACAGAACAACACACACAACTCTGCTTATTGTTAAATGCGATGATCACCTTGGGTGTAGAAGGGCGGGTGTTCTTGAATGTCCTGCCATAAAAAGTTCGAACTTCAATTTCACTGTGTTACTTAGCTACAGCAAGAGCAATACACCCTCTGACTGCCACGAGAAATTACATAGCGCATTGGCACGCAAGCAGTGATTTAACCTTAACGCTTTGAAGCTCTGCCTTCAGTACGTCTTAATTTTTACTGTCTTGTGGCATCGTGGGAGCTTGTGTGTGTTTCCAGATATGTCTTCCTCTGGCGTCAGAGGGACATCACCGCATTCTTCCTTCTTGCTACACGGTGCCTCCCTCGAAGCAGCGAACCCCCCTTTTTTTAGTTCTGAAAGGAAAAACGTATAAATTAGATTTGCCATTGGTTCTTCGCTCTTCTGCAGTAAATAAAAGCCTGGGATATTCTTAGCCGTTTGAAGAAAAATATATTTCGCATTTGAAAGCTTTTATTTTAAACTGGATGTCTTCAAATCAGAAAACAATATTTTTTTTGTCTAACGATTCTGCGTGAGTGTTCTAAAGGCTTTAATTGTTTTTATTAGCCCTCCATTCGATAGTCGTGCTTGGTCAACAATTTCAGTTCGCTTTCTTAAATAAGTAACAATGTTCCAGGGAGGAAGTGTATGCAGTCTAATAGAAGAAAACAAGCATGTAAACACACTGCCTTAGACAGGTCAAAATAAGATGATTAAGGCTACGTGATTCGAATATCCTACATACATCGCTAGGCTTAGTTGTTCGGTTGTGTCCGAAATACCGGCATAAAATACCACCTTGGCGGCCGCTTCTCCGTGAGGTCACATGAAGAAACATGCTTCGCCCGTGTGATGTTAGTGTGCTGTAATGAAATCCAGTTTGGTTAAAAATAATCGAAAAACCAATACTTCCTGCATCGAGCTAGGGTTGTTAAATCACACCAGCTACACCCCACCGTGCCATGCTTCTCACTGCCGCGCAGGCAACTTCAAATGAAGAATAACGTTTGCAAACAAGTGGGCACGGGGGCATAAGCACAAGGTGCCAATTGGGCCAAATTTTCTATTCTTAGTGTTGAATGCCATCATCATCATCATCTGCCTGATTACGCCCACTGCAGGGCAAAGGCCTCTCCCATGTCTCTCCAATTAACCTTGTCCTTCGCCAGTTGCGGCCATTGTATTCCCGCAAATTTCTTAATCTCATCCGCCCACCTCACTTTCTGTGCCCTCTGCTACGCTTGTCTCTCTTGGAATCCACTCCGTTACCCTCAAGGAGCAGCGGTTATCTTGCGTTCGCATTACATGCCCTGCCCAAGCACACTTCTTCCTCTTGATTTCAACTAGCATGTCATTAACCCGCAATTGTTCCCTCACTCACTCCGCCCGCTTCCGATCTCTTAACTTTACACCTATGATTTTTCTTTCCGTAGCTCGCTGCGTTGTCCTTAACTTAAGCTGAACCCTCTTTTGTTAGCCTCCACGTTTCGGCCCCATAGGTGAGCACCGGTAAGATGCAGCTGTTGTGTACTTTTCTCGTAAACTGCCGTTTAAGATCTGAGAGAACCTGTCATATGCGCTCCACCCATTCTTATTCTTCTATTTATTTCCCTCTCATGATCAGCATAAGCTGTCACTACCTGCCCTAAATAGGCATATTCTCTTCCTACTTCCAGCACCGTGCCATCGATTGCGATCGGCTGTTCTCTTGCTAGACAGTTGAATATTACTTTGGTTTTCTGCTTGTTAATTTTTATCCACACCGCTCTGCTCTGCCTGTCTAACTCATTGATCATGCTTTGCAGTAATGTCCTGAGTGATCTGGAAAGGCAATGTCATAATCGAATCGCAGATTACTTAGGTATTCTTCATTAACTCTTATTCCCAACTGTACCCATTTCAGGCTCCGGAATACCTCCGGTAAACAGGCACATAATAGCATAGGCGGGATCCTGTCTTCTTGCCGGACACCTCTCCTTATTGTAATTTTATTGCTGGCTTTATGGAGAACTATGGTAGCTGTGCAATCGTTATAAATCCAATATTTTCACTTAACACTCTTCTACACCCTGATCCCGCAATGTTCTCATAATCAATGAACGCTATATATATGGCTGGTTACATTCTGCGTATTTCTCTATCACCTGATTGATAGCGTGAATACGGTCGATTGTCGAGTATCCTTTACGAAAGCCTGCCTGATCGTTTGCCTGATTGAAGTCTAAGGTTGTCTTGACCCTATTAGCGATTACCTTAGTAAATACCTAGTAGGCAACAGACAATAATCTGATCGGTCTGTAGTTCTTCAAGTCCTTGACGTCTCCTTTCTCATGGATTAAGATAATGTTAGCGTTTTTCCAAGCTCTAGGTACGCTCGAGGTCACAAGGCATTGCGTAAACAAGGTGGCTAGTTTTTCGAGCAGGATCTCCTGCATCCTTCAACAAATCTGCTGTTATGTGACCCTCACCAGCTGCTTTGGGTTACAATTTTGTGAGGCGCGTATTTTCAAAATATTACGCTCTTACATCTTGATAAGAAATCACACAGGTATAAATAAGCTGCGAGAAATTTTAGTATTGGGGATAACGTATGTTCCAACCAAATAATTACATTTTTTTTTTGCGTTCGGTTTAAGAAGTACTGCTTTCATTAGGGACACATACCGACTACAACGCATCAGCAGAAAATGCATGGTACTGCAGAAAATGTATGGTACTGCTAACTAAAGCGGATATTAAGCTTGGAAATGTGCACAAGGCCTGGTAGGAATTTTTATATTATTCGCTTGCCACTGCGTAACAAATTGTTGTTCTAAGTTCCGGTGTCATCCTGAAGCTTATTACTCCCACACCTCATTTCGGGTATGTTTCCTTTATGGACAATACGTATCTAGAGCCAGGAAAAATGTGTAAACCACTGCTTCTCACACGGACTTTTCGTTTATGCTTCACACGGGCAGTAAATTTTCTCACATCTCCAAGATTCGTAATACCCTTTATTATTAACTCGAAAGCTAAGTGACAAAACTAGGCCTCTTGTTTTCATTCAAAACGCTTGAGAGAAGTTCCGAGTTCAATCAGAAAGCGAAAAGTCGCGATGGACATCAACTTTGACGCTTTATTCAAAGCCATTCTTTCAAGAGGCAAAATACTTTTTATTTCAACTAATGTAATGCGTTCCATGAAAGACACATTAAAAAATATATTTCGCATTTCATGGAAATGAATCAATAGCAAGTGGTCTGTAAAAATCACGAGTCGTCTCTGGAAAGACTGCGGGGCTGGCAGAAGGAGAGAACGTATCAACAGCACACCCTGATCAGAGGCGGGGTGGCACAGATATATGAAAGTTCAAACCGGGAGTTCCGCACTCATGAAGGCGTGAATCAGGCATGGGCCTGTTCGCTGACGCAACGGGGTTTCGTCTGACAACGAAAATGCTGCACGTTAATGTTTTTCATCCTATATAGTTCCATACGGCGTTTATCTTTGCGACTAACGTAGCAAATTGCCGAAGCCGATCAGGCCTCGTGCTAAACTAAACAGAAGCTAAATAGAAAGCAAAAACACAAGCCAATTACGCAAAACACATGCTTTTGCACGCCTATTCAGTTTAACCCCGTTAAAACCCTACCCCTTTTTTGCAGCTAAAATGATGTATGCTTAAAAAGTATCATCATTATCATCATCATCAGCCTGACTACGCCCACTGCAGGGCAAATGCCTCTCCCATGTCTCTCCAATTAACCCTGTCCTTCGCCAGCCACGGCCACCATATTCCCGCAAATTTCTTAATCTCATCCGCCCACCTAATTTTCTCCCGCCCCCTGCTACGCTTCCCTTCTCTTGGAATCCACTCCGTTACCCTTAAGAACCAGCGGTTACCTTGCCTTCGCATTACATGCCCTAGAGGTTATAACAAAAATTACCTAAATTTTAACGCTGACTACAGAAGAAAGCTGACGACCAGGTTTGACGATCAGGCTGAAATCAGAGCAAAGTTAATACCGATGCCATTCGGAATTAGTCGCCAAGAAAACTTTAAACTCAAAAACATAAGAAGGAGCAACAAAATTTCTAGTGCACAAGGGACAAGGTCGATTTTATTTGGTGTTGCTTGTATAAGGGCACCTCGCACACGTGCCGCTGAATGTTATTTTTGCGCCCCCTGATACAGGCCAAGGTTTGGGCCAAGGGCTACGACCTCCTCTATTCTGCCGCTGTCACTCTCGTTTCACTGCGCAAAACCATGCCGGTTAGAGCTGTTCTCGTCCTGTTTTTTCCTAAGTCCTTTCAATTATGAACCTCCTGTCCTGACGCCCTTCGCACGTGTTGTGGGGCAGCCGTGTCAACGGCTCCTTGGCTGCTCCTGCCTGCGTCAGTTTTCAGCTCTTAGTTCTGCTGCTGACGTTGCTTTGAACGCAGGATAAAAAATTACGAGAGTAAACAAAAAAAAAGATTTAAGCAGGGGGGAATGAATTCCACGTACGCTGCTTTCTTTCGCTGGCGCCGTCGGTAGACAGCCTTTGAAGTTAAACCAGCACAACAGAGAAATGAACACGAGCTTATAGAGTGCTTACAAAATACGTGCAAACGAGAGAAGCCGTGATACTGGGAGAGTAAGACAGACAGCTATTAATAATCCCTTCATGTCGGGCATAATTAATCACACACGATACAAGAGGATTTTCTGGAGCCGAAGCGGAGATTTTGGTGCTTTGGGGGAATACCGAGCGTCCCTTAGTACTTTGTTTCGTTGCCTTCCAAAAGCTTTCTTTTGGAAAAGCGTGGTTGTGATGATTTCTTTTGCCTAAAGTCGTAGGACCCTTTTCAGGAATAATTACGGCTTTTACCTTATCTTTGGCATTCATTACAGTGCTTTGCTGCTTTCTGAATTCATCTACAAGTGGACTCAGATTTAAAAAAAAGTAATTTTTCATTCACTGTCGGCATTCACGTCATTTTTCTGTGTGTGGTGTAAGATGTAGATCTTAGAAAGGGCTGTTACAGTTATTCGTATTAACTAAGGAGGGTTCCAGGACACTTCAGCGAGTGCTTTAGAGAACCTACAACGATGAAAACGCATCCTTTACGGCAGCTTGTTTATTATTCCTAATAAAAATTGCAACAGCTAAATTCAGTTCATTTCTACTGGAAGCTCTAACTAAAGACGCATTGGTCAAGAAATAATTAGAGCGGCAACTTCGATATACCCTTTATTTTCTAAATAATCTTGCACGTGTATTACAGAACCCCATGAGTTAGGACGTCAGAGGAAGCGAAGCGTTTTGTTTTAATGCTTTTATTAATGAGCTGTTGCTCTACCCATCTATACTGGTCTCAGACTAGTCAATTGCGTGTCCATGTTAATTCATGTAATCTGTTTATTGCCAGGACAAATATTATTTTTTTTTTGCAGTATTGAATAAGTTTAGGTTGCATGAGGGCAAAACATCTAATTCCTGGTCCCGTCACATCAGCGCTGTAAAGACAGGGCACGTGTACTTGAGGCTTTCATGAGATTGTGGTGTGACATATTTTTTCAAGTCTTTATATCCGGTGTTTACCAAGTCCTGGGCCAATGTGACAAGAGCGCTTTGCTTGCTCTAATCCCACGAGGTGAGCCAAATGGGTCATGGGGGTCGGGGGCTTTAAACATAGGGAGGACACTGGAAAGCTGTGTTCTACATTGAGAGCCAGTTTTCCGTATGCTAAGGTGCGCGAACAGTTTAACTGATGTGTGCCGGTACGGATCAATTTTGACTCGTGTATGGATCATATTCAATTCTATTCGGCGAAAGATGCGAGCTTCACGGGAGAATAAGTCTTTAGGGGAGGGGGGGGGGGTTAAATCTGCTATCTCCCATTTTTCTGCCTGTAGTTTTTGCAAAAAGCAAGTTTATAGGCCCTGACTACGGGTACCTTTCGAGAGCTGATCCGTAGTGCCTCCGGCGTCGCCCGGTGTATAGCATCGCAGGCACGCTGGTGAGCCCGCTCACTGCCGGGTTTGCACGTTCATTCATTCATTCATTCATTCATTCATTCATTCATTCATTCATTCATTCATTCATTCATTCATTCATTCATTCATTCATTCATTCATTCATTCATTCATTCATTATTTTTCCAGAAAACCTGGGTGGTCTCCTGGACTAAAAGCTGAGTAAGCAGCTTAACGGGGTGGACACCTTTACATGGTAGTCTTGCGAAGGGGGAAATATATACGCACATCTGTCATCACAATAATGTACACCAGATGCGCAAAGGATAAATTTAAAAAAAAATAACAATCGAAATACACCTTGTTTTGAAAAGAAGAGATTACTAGTTAAATAATCTTCACCAGAGTAAAATATAAACATGTGCATGTGATGAGACAAGTTAACAGAATGCCGCTCTTTAAAGGCCTGAGCCCGAAGAAAGGAAAAACGAAGTAAAAGAAGGAAAATAGATTAAACAGAGCAAGGTTCATTATCTTACAAAGTATTGGCGAAATTTTTTGAACTCTGACTGCTGTATTTTTTAAAATATTAGGCACTAATGGTAGTTTATGTGCTAATGACTGCTCTTTGTAAACTTTGCGGAAAGGTGGGATTTCCCATATGTCCGGACTTCGTGTAAAGTTAGCAACACGTTGTGTCAAAGGTGCCAGAGACGACATGTAACTAGGGATCCACCGAAGGGTCACCGGTCCTAGAAGTGTTTAATCACCATTGGAGATTTCGTGTGCTCCAAGGCCGAGTTTGGTGGGTGGGGAAGTAAACGGACCGCTATTGTTAGTGCTGGTTGTAGGGAGGGAAGTGTGGAGGAAGGTGGCTGCTGTGGGTCCAGCGGTTTTCTTGAGGCAGGTGTCTGTGTAGACCATCACCGCAGTGTCTTGAGCTGGTTTGTGGTTATATGCGTAGGCTTGGCGACAGGCTGCGTTTATTTTTTTCTGATATCTGATTTCTGATATGTGCTTGTTTCCTATTCTATTTTTGTTCATATTAGACAAAACTTATGCCCTGAGAATTGGCAAAAATGGTAGAAACAATACTTAGTTCTCGGCAGGTGGCGTAGAACGCCGCGCCACTGAACGCTGCCATTGTCTAAGTGTTCTGGCGGAAACCGAAAAATTTAATTTCAAAAACAATGCACAGATGTCTCCACCAGTTTCCCAATGTATTAGACAATATGGTTTCATGAAGATGAATGCTTTGGTGTAGGAGTACTGTATTAATAACTAATGTCCAATATACTGGACAAATTTCCATAGATGGGTCTAAGGAGGCTAGGGTGCCAAAGAACATGGCTAATGGCGTAGCTGGTTCGTGCAGGGTGCAAGTAAAAAATGCCGCGTACAGCGACACCAAGCGGGGCACTTATACCACTTGAATTGTCAATACCATCCGGCTTGCCAATGTTATTTAAAGAGAGAGATGACGCCATCACGTAAGCGATTTTCGTGAAAAGCACTACATCCACCGCGGAAATGCTTGGAATTCGAAGTTTCTTATTTGGCTTGGAAAGTGTTGGTCCGCAATTGTGCATTCCGCCTCTGAATTGCCACGATGCCCTCCTCTGCGCGCAGATTAATTTATTATGAGAGTGCGTGTTTCACGTCTTCTCTAAAAAAAGCGTTATGCAGGTATTGAAACTTTGAAAGCATTTCTTCGAGGCTTTCCATGCATAGGGTCACATTGTTATCGCTGAATCCACGTTTTATGCCCAACCGTCCAAGCAAGGTACGAAAAAGCGTTTTCCTCGCTATCCCATAGCTCTCAATGGAAGATGAAGTGCAGCACCGTCTGCTTTCCCAACTAATTATTATTGTGAACTGTATGGTCGATATCATTATTTCTTGAAGACACAATACTAGAATTATTCGCACAAACTTTCCTCTCACTTTCTCCGTTCTGCCCTGTCATCAAAGTAATTTGAGCACGCGTCCTTACGCCATTAGTAACTAAGGAATCTATCTACCTTGAGAACTTTTACCGCTGGTGGATTTATTAAATGGATGCTTTTACAGAATCTATTCAGGCTATCACGGCCGCGGCTCGCAGCCTGGTTGAATTATTGGAATAATACAGCATGACAACAGGGAAACAGCGGGATCCGGCTGCTTGTTAACTGTGCAGGATCAGCTCTAGACTAGTTTCATACGACACGCACGAAGGAACGCAAAGACAATCGGAACGCTATTTTTGAAACGATGCTTGAGTCTTGTCATAACCAACCTATAGTTCTTCCCTGCACGGCCAGCATGACAGCTTGCCTCTAGTTGCGTCCCCAGTGCGCCTGAGCAGATTATAATACCGCGCTAGTTTTTCCAGTAAGAAGTAAATTGAGAAACGTACTCGCTTTATCATGGATTTCGCTTTGCGACACTTCATTCGCGAAATAAGCAGTCATTCGAATAAAGTATTCCTCTTTTCTTCAGCGATCCATTTACAATATCTGGTTTCAACGACGATAAAAAGACAAGGAGTAAAGTGAGGATACTACAGTCAGTGCGGACGCGAATATTTCCTCAAAAAATTGTATCCGATATGGCCGATATATAGAAGGCGTCCATATCGTGAAGAATTCCGAATTCAGTTCATTTTAAAGTTTCAAACATGTTCAAGTTGAGTCTAACCAAACATCTTAACGCAGCGAGCAGTGTATCCGTAATATTTTAATACAGAAGAGTAAAGCGAAATAACAGAGCAGCGCAAGACAAAAACATCACAAGCAGTGCGTGGCCTAAAGCGCACTGCTCTTAGCTATCGACCTGCCAGCCTATCTGCTCTGCATTTTGGCAGGTAAACATTTCACCCTTTTGTCTCACCACCCACATGACAGGAAGCTCTCCGCTCAGACACTTCCGGCATGTCGGCGACGACGGAATGTTTCTTCCATCAGATCAATACTGCTTTGTATCAGAAATCTCTTCCGGAAAGCGCTTCCGGCCCAAGCCAGTATAAGAGCTTTCTGCTGTTTTTTTTTTACGTCTGACATCAGTTCCCTCCACTCTTTCATTGTAATTGCATATTTCTTCCCATCACCAGGTTGCATACCTGAAGGCTTTATATGAAGTCCGTGGTTCTTATTTTAGTTATTCTTCTTTACTCCCTTTTCAAAAAGAAACAAACCTCCGATTTTGCACGGGTTGGGTTTAGCATTCATTGTATCTCTTGCTACAGTTTTAGTACCTTGTATGTCTGTCTGCAGTCTGTGACAGCCCTGCATAATAAATACATCGTGACAGTGTGCACACTGGTTAGCGATGTCTACTAACGCCCAAAGCGATAGAGACCCGAAAGCATAATGAAAGCCAGGCGCTTGCGGCATGCTTTATTTTTCTGAGTCTGTATTCTTCATGGCAGTCCAAAGGCGTCCGATCGTTTGCTTAGTCCCGCACACGAGGAAGTATTCACTCAACAGGTACCTCCAGAACGAGCATACCTTTTACAATATCACTTTGACGCGGGGAATGTGGGCTCGCAGACTTTAATCTATCCCCTCCTCTTCCATGTAGCAACCACGACGGAAGAAAACAGTGACCGAAACCAAGGAGCGTAGAGGATGGTTTCTGTTGACTCGTGGCGTTCGTCAATGGCAGAATAACATGTTAATTATTTTTGGCATTCCTCTCAAAAGATAATTGATAGAAAGTTGGAGAAATAACAACCACATGCCACCGGTAGGACCCTAACCTATCATTTCCAAATTTCACTTCCGGTATTGTAACGCATCCGTCATGTATGTCATAACGAGCTCCTCTGTTTTTCCTTGCTTTGCCTACTCAATACCTAACGCGTGTCTCGGTTCTGGCAGTATCGGTGCCATAGGGCGCATAGGTACGTTCTAGCTGAGTTTTCGCCCTCACTGTTCGACCATGTTCCTAATGGCGCCCGTGGTTATACAGCACGTACTGCGTCCTCAGCTAAGGGCCAGTGTTGCACTGGGGAACACCCTCAAGGTTCGGTTACACCGCACATAAACACCAGCGAAACCGGAAGATTCGACAGCCATCACCATAGCTGAAATGGTAGAGCACCGGAAGCGAAATAGGGAGGTCGTGGATTCGGATCCCGCGATTGGCATGTGGATAGCTTTTATTCTTCTTTTATTATATATTCAGTGTGCTTGCACACAGTGTACAACACAGTTTCGTATTGCATTCCGGAGTTAAATTTTGTAATTGGTCTCTAAGTGACTGGGTGCGTAAGCGCCTTTTGTATTCGTGTCATGCCCGCATGTGATTCCTTTCGATGGAACTCGTCCCCTCGTCTAGCTTCCGGTTCTCCTCGTAATTATTCGGGCGCATTGTTTACGCGAGGTTCGGTTCCAACGTGTAATTGGATGGTCCAGAAATAGATACTAATTAACGATTGTAATCGGCCATTCCTTCGCTCGCGTCACCAAGAGTAAACAGGTTATTTATAGGCACAACGAAAGCTTGCTGCTTTTGTATTCTACGTGAGCGTGCGGGTTTGTTGCTGAAATATTTTTTCGCCATCCTCTTTACGCTGCTTTCAGTCGATCTCTCTTCAGTGAGAGCGCTCTCTAGAAAAAAGTATCCACTTCAGTGGTAGTTGCGCCTAGGTGTCCAAGCGAGATTTGGCAAAATGAGCTACTCTTATGCCGCAACCTCAGTTAGTTTTAATTTTCGTAGTGCTCCTCAAGATGGAAGACGATTGTCCTTATACCTTTATTTATTCACAACATGTACTGCCAATCGAATGAGAAATTTAACATGAAGGTCCCATGTACAAAACAATCATAAGAAGATAGACAAAATATGTCATATAAGCATAGCACCAATTCCTGCAACTGATAGCTAGAATTGGAGTAAAAGGGTGTTTAGTTAAAAGTAATATAAAAAATTAAAAATATAAACAATATAAAAAGAATATAAATTGCCAGACAGCATGTGTAAATATTATCCAAAGTTTGGAAACAAAATACTGACTGCAAATGAATCATCGTTATGACAAAAACCAGACACCCATGACACAAAGGTTAAAACAATGGCACTAAAATTTGCATAAAAGACAACGATCTGATTGCAGTCCTGCAATGAAGTTCAAAGCTACCACTGAGTTGAGATATTGCGTCTACAAGGGCAGTTCTAACCGAGCTCCAAAAATAATTAGTGATCGCCCACTTGTGTTGAACGGGTTTGGAGCATTCCGCTCATGTATGCTTAGAGGGAAAAATCAATATTTAAGAGGCTGCCAAGAATGAGTAGACCTGCCGTGAGCGAGTGTTTATGGTTCGTATGCCAACTGTGTGTAGTAGAAATGTTTTTCACGCTTCGATTTAAACTTGTTATGATCAGAAGAGCAAGTTAGAGAGCAAGTTATTGTTATGCTGTAGCTGGTGCACGAATCTTAAGCCAGCTAGATTGGCTCCTATCTGTAGGGTAAGCATATGTCAGCTCTGTTTTGACGATCGGTAGGTGAATAGGTGTGCTATATTTATTTTCAGTGAATCTCACTGCCTTTTTTTTTGTACTCGTTCTATTTAGATTTTGTGTTGATCAGGAAAGGCACAGCATACCACATTAGTGGAAATTAAACACATTAACAATTTGTCTCAAATTTCCTGTCATTTGGCGTTGTTAAAAACGAATGTTAGTAAAATCGAGCACACAGCTGGTGAACTTCACGGTGGTTTGTAACTTGCAACCAAAGTTTCTGAGCATTCTGTCCGTCCTTTCTAGCACAGGCGATGTCCAAACGCAGGAAAATGAAAGCTATAGCCTACCTTACTATCATTGTTTTTTAGCTCAAACCCAGCTCCAAAATGAACAGTTATGCTGCCAGATTCATTAAGCAGACTTGTATGGCAATATGTGCTCAATATATAAGTGCTGTTGGGTAAGTGCCTGAACAATACAAGCCTAAATACACAGTGTGAACAATTGACTGATCTAATATGATGCCCCTCAACGAAAATAATTGCACACACCCTGAATTTTAACACAGAATGACCCGCCTAGGTGGCTCACTGTCTTTCATGCTCGGATCCGATCTCTACGTCTCGCGATGGAATTTCGGCCGCGACGGCCACATTTTTGAAGCAAAGAGATGCCTGTGCGCTGTGCGATGTCAGAGCACGTTAAACAAATCCAGGTGGCCCAAACCATTCCGACGCCCTCCACTACGTTTTCTCTCATAGCAAATGTGTTCGCTTCGGGAGATTAAACCCTACTTACAAATACAAATTACCTAGGAAGACATGTAATCAAATCGGTTATGTTCTTTAGCTTGTTATATATTTGCAGAACTTATGTTTTAGTTTCACTCTTATAAATTTTGTGCGGTTACTACGAAAAAGTACTACAGACTACACACCATTACGACAAAAAAGTACTATGAAAATATACTTTACAACAACAGAAAAATTTCTTGCTGCGGAAAAGAAAAGAAAAGAGATATTGTAGTATTTTCGACGCAGCTCTGTACTTTTTTTCACCTGGGAGGCCGCATACAACTTAAGAACGCAGCGGCTCACCCGTAATAAGACCCCTTCCAGCCTACGGTGTTGGCCTATTTTCATGACCCTGCTAGCCCGGCAATGCAGTTAGCTGCGCCACAATGGAGAGAAGAGTGTATCCCCCACAATCCCCGACCATCGAGGGAAGAGATTAGCCCCTTTCATCTACCACTCCCTGCTTTGTCACATTGGCAAGATCATGAGAATCGGCTGACTCCATTAGCTGGAAGGGGGCCCTTTGTCGGGGAAAGGTCGCGTCGTTCTTAAGTTCTACCCGACTATAATAAAGCACCTCAAACTTTACAAACTTTAAGGAGCTCTACTAACACCTGCCCAAAGGTGACATACTCGGAGAGGCTACTACACTGCAAACTAACAGAAAATATCCGCCCTCGCAAAGGGGCTCTCCAAAGCGGGGACGGTTATATAACGACGCCTCCAAGCTGGGATTTGCAACTTACCCGCCCGACTCAACCTAATAAGCCCCGGATCTTACTACCCCAAATGCAGATTATACGGGGAAAAGGCGGGCCTGTGCCACATGGTGTGGACCATAGAGTTTCTTACTACAACCTAGAGGGAAAGCTGGCGGCGCTGCACTTCAGCCAACATGGACGCTCAAAGCATCATGGGGCGGTGAGCTACTTGTTGCGGAACAGTCGTAGTTTTTCGGGAACACAGAGTGGCAGTACTAAGGCGTTTCATTCCGAAAACGTAGTTCGTGTGTGCGCAGACGACTTTCGCGCGAACGCAGTGTGCAAAAGCCATAGTAGTGAAGACGCGACGACACACGACGCCAATAAAAGGTTTTACTCTTCCGAAATGCCATTAAAAAACCTCTTAAAGTATCTAAACAACAACCTTTTTTTGAAAACATATTTACTTTTAAAAGTGCGCCTGTTAATTACGAAATATTAGTCTTTTTAGTGTTCATCACTTGGCCAATAGGAAAGCTAGTCATCTCTTATTTTAGGCAAACTTTGTACTTAAATGCTTTTCTGCTCGGTTGTTGCAATTATTAGACATGATATTGAATGTTAGGACGTTTGTAGTTATCAAACAGCTTTGTTTTTTTATTATTTTTTGGCCAAAAGTTACAGTTCCGCAACAAGTAGCTCACCGCCCCATGATGCTTTGAGCGCCCATGGTGGCTGAGGTGGTCACGTGGGGTCTCCATGCAAACTCCCATAGACGGCTTGCCAGCTTTCCCTCTAGGTATTAGTAAGAAACTCTATGGTGTGGACCGGTCTAAAGAATCCACCTGACGATCCAAATGCAGCCAACTATTAAGGAGTGGAAGGCTGCCTTGATCAGCTCTGGACTAAATGCCTGAAAGGCGCTCGTAACACGAGCACTGACAGCAACGGTAGCAGCTGGAATCCTGTGCTAGAGGCACCACCGACAATCCCCCTCTCAAATCTCCGAATAACGTTTTTCATTCATTCATTCTCCAGGCTTCGAAATGGTGAGGATTTAAAAGGGCGCCTGTTTGTTGTCTTCCGACCATCCAGCTGGAAAAGAAAGAATGCAGGCTGCACTACACACACAAAAAGGGAGACTGAGAAATAAAACTCATACAGTGCCATCCAGTCACCATAAAACATAAGCATCACAAGTAATTGAGGTTCAGTGAATTAAATAAAGGCTTCAACCTCTGTTTTCGCTGAGGAAGCCTCAGTGAACGTCTCCACTCTTTTTCGCAGTTTGACAGTTGGAATTGAGTCTTATCTGCTGTTACTCTTTATATAGCCGTGAGAAAGACGTTCGGTAAAATATCTAGACCTCCATTTCCCGCAAAAACACCCCGCTCCCCTGTTCGCTGGCCACCGACCCTTCCTTCCCGATGATGGTTGCGAAAACCAAAAGGAGGGGGGACTTTATAAGTGAGGCGACGAGTCGCTTCGCTCCTATCACTTGGCTCCACCTTGGACAAGACCGGACGTGACGACGACGCTGGCAGTAGGAACGGTGTACCTGCTGATGATACATGAGCCCAATAAACACCTTTTCCCTACGATTGCCTTCTGTCTGTGTGCCTCCGGCAGAGAAATCGCCGTCTGTTGTCAGATGAATTTCTGCGGCGTCGTGGTTATCGCATTACCTTGCAGTGTCTGAATAAGCGGCGAGCCGGACAGAATGTTAAAGGAGAGACAGGCATTCCTAATCAACAAATTTTTCGATGGTCTTGCACATGCCTTTATACAAATGGTCTATAGATAGTCTCTAGATTTTCATTTATTTATTTTTTATTGACTTATTTATTTACTTACAAATACGGCACGCCCTTCCCGGGCGCATGCAGGAGTGGTTACAAGGTAGGAAAAAATGATAATAGCGAGTCGAACAAGGAAAACAGTATATGTACAAATAAACACAAAATAACAATTTCATCATTATAGAGGCATAACGGTGGGAATAATGTTAGATCAAAGTTATTAATTTGTTCTAGGAAAGATTCGACTGTGTTGCAGTTCACAACAGTGGATAGCAATTTGTTCCAGCAGCAGAAAACTGATGGAAATAAGGAATACTCGCACACATTAATGTGGCTCATGGGTTGTCGAATTGCATTCACATTGCTAGTTCTCCAGGACTGGAGGAATGGTTTCTGAAGGAAGGTTGTTTTGTTATGTTGAAGTGTCGATGAAAAAGTGGGTACAAAAACTTATATCTTGATGCTAGTCTATGCTGAGCTAGGCTGTGTAGATCTGCTTTCTTTTAGTAGGAGCTATATTGCCTTCCTACCGATATTTGTTTTTGTCTATTCATAGTCTATAGATTGTCTATAGAGCAAAGTCGGCTAAAAGTGTATGGCCATAAATCTATAGATTGTCTCCAGAAAGTCTATAGCATTTGTATTGCCAATAGACTGTTCTCTAGGAGTTGTCTACAAAGATTCTATGGAGTTTATAGACAAGTATATGGACTGTCTAAAAAACATTTTAGGGGTAGTCAGAGCAAGAAGTAAAAAATACCAGGCTTTTTCAGTGCTGCATATCGCCTCTTTAAGTTTCTTTCACCTGACTCCTCTGCCTATACCCACCCACTTCTCCCTTTCTTTTATTATCATTTATTTGGGTCTGCTCTTATTTGAAGCTGTGCCCCACTCCTAACGTTTCTTAGGAACCCTTTGCTTGCACTCCCTCCCCTCTTCTTCGGCTATTTCTCTCCACCCGTTCTTTCTTTTCTTCGCTTCCCGGCATTTCGTTTTGCCTTACTCTCAATTGTGTTCTAGTCTAATACAATGCTACCTATCGCAGCTCTCAAGTGTGCACACACAGCTGTACAAGCCGTTGTTCGTTATCTTTCCATGTTTGCTGCTCCCCCCCCCCCCCCCCCAATTTTATTACTGCTGCTGAGCTGGGGCAAATATTTTCACAGTTTTGCAGGTATACCGGTTAATCCTCTTTAGCAGCCATCATGCCTGTAAAAAATTCACCCCCCCCCCCCTCCAAACCCTTCCCACTCCACTTTCTCCTCTTCCAAACCGACCCTTTCTCCTTGGGCTGAAAGCATAATTAACACCACCCCCACCTGATTTTAAACGCATCGCTTATTCGCAGACAACCCCTCTTGTCGAAACGTTGGCAAGATACTTGAGGTGTGTCCCTACCTTCTTCACTTTCTGTTTGCAAGAAACCCAGAGATCTGCTTTCCCTCTTCCAAAAACGGCCAAGATAAACTGCAAACTATATTTTTTTTTTTCCTTTTTCGTTGGTCTGAACTATAGATATCTTCTTAATTATGACACAAATTGCCTTTGTAGCTACAAACGTGTGCTGCGCTTGCACAAAAATATACTGTTCCCATAAAAAAGTAAAAGAACTTAAATGATGGATGTTAGATAAACAACTGACAATATCTTAGCTCAACTAGGCCAGGGTATACCTAGCGAAGGCCGTCATTGCCGGTCAGCAGCTTGACGGCGTCTCTCCACGAGATGTTCCTCTCGTTCTTCCGATGTCTCGGCCGCCCGCTTAGACTTTCCCCTCTCGTCTTCACTTTGTCGGCCGGCCTTCTACCATGCGCCGATTTCTGGATCGGAAGACTCAATTTCACGCAGCCTGTACTGCTTCCATGAGGAGCTCGGGCGCTCTACTTCTTCTATACTGCGCGTCTTTGGAGCGAGTGCATCGCTTCCGACTTATACGCCAGCTGCGCGGTGCGACACTGCGCATGCGTGACGCAGCGGCTGTGGTGCCATGGTTGCTATGGTAACGGTTGCCTTGGAAACGGCGCTTGCGCAGTTGTGGCCTTTGGCAGGCACCACGAAATGCGCTTCTGCAAGCCTAATGTAGCGTTCGCTACAAAACGCTAACCAAAGTTGAATCATCGAAGTTTGATTGCCACTTCATCGTTGGGTTGTTGCAACTGTTTCGACCAACTTGTGGTCTGCATTGGGGGAGATGTAGATGGAACTGCCGCTTAATTTCTTATTTTTGTCTGACATTTTATTTAGGATCTACATAAGCTGGCATGTTGTTTCTTTGCATTTCAACCTACAGTAACTTTGTGTGTGTTGCAAATATGTTTGTACATTTATGGTTTTATATGCATTGTCTAATATTTCACTCTTACGGTCTGTTTGTATGTACTTTTAACAAGTGTTTTCAAACTCTGCAAATAGTTGCCTGTGCTGTCAAGGGTGGGATGGCCTCATCAGGCGGGAAACTGCCATTAGCCTACTCACCTAGGACAGAATTTTTTGTAAATTTTGTCTTCAATATAGAACTTCATTACTTACTTACTTAATCATTGTGATTTAACGAACATAACACTTTTTCGCGAATTAAATGTTCTCTAAAGCCGTGGAGAAAGTGCGTGATTAAAAAAAAACAGCGCTAAGCTCGCAAACGACGTTCGGCGACAAGTTGGACACTGCCTGTCTGCTGAGTTGGCAAGGTATTAGAGCTAAAACTCAAAACCCACAACTCCCCTTGTTTATCTATTTATTTCTTTATTTAATTACCTTCGGGACCTGAGGACATTACAAAAAAAGTGGGTTACATGCGAAAGGGAAGCACAAAAATACAGCAGTAAATATTCGTATAAATCGAAATACGAATGAGGCTCACAAGAAAAAATGTTTTACCAAAAGAAGAAAACAAATAAACAGAAAATAGCAAAGTAGAAAAACAAAACAGAAAAACCATATGAGCCGACAAGGGATAACGTCAACTTTTGCAAGCATGAAAAAACAAGAAAAAGGGTGTTCAAAAAGCAATAATATGCACCGACAAAACAAACATAACGACCATCTTCAGAAGATTGGCTGAAACCGGAGTTAGCTAAAAGAGAAACAAAAATTAGAGTACTGCAATTTTCTGGGTTTATGACAGCAGCAGGTTATTTGATGCACACTTGAGCACAGGATTATCAGAAATTTCAACAACAGATCCGGGAAGATGATTCCAACTTACGTACTGGGATGAATGATTGCCTCGCGTTCCTAAATGCAGAAGTGATTTATGGCGGGCTAGTGGGTGCGGTACGTTCATCCTCCAAACTCTAACATGTTGACTGAAACAGAATTGCCTCGTTTAGTTTGTGTTGTTTGCTAGGCCGTGCCGGTAGAGGGCACAAAAACAGTGCTTGTAATTTTTCGAATAAAATTCGGAAGTCTGCGCTTGTGTATATACTCTCCCGCTCTCCTGTTCATTCACGCAGTTTCAAAGATGATCCTTAATGCAACCATACACCACCTCACCCCTCATCTAGTTTGTGCACTTTGTAAATTTTCTCCTTGACTGAGTGTCGGTACTGCCCAATAGCCAACTAGTGCCAGTGTGTTGTCAAGGCTACTGACCTTGTTGTGTTAAAACCGCATATAGAAAATTGAATTAGGCGTAGTTTTATCGCTTTTTCTCAGTTTATGCCAAAAAGTTCAAACATATATAGTGTGCTAGCTCTTGGGCCTCACAATTGGCATCGCTTCCTCCTCTCTCTCGCAGCTCCTTTCGAGTTGATGCTTCTTCGGAGGATTCACAACGCAGGGACTCACGCCAGTTTCTTGAGGAGTCGCAGTAGAAATTCTCCCGCAGTGGAAAGGGCTCGTCTCTTTCTAGAAGCGGATGAAGCATGGATATCACACTCCTACAGCAATAAGTGAAGGCGGGGTCGGAAAGACGGTCTGCGTCCATTACGTTGCACCTGCGTACTGTGGAGAATAAGATGTGACTATAAGTGCCACTGCAAACACGTTGGGAACAAGCAAGGCAAATACACTGCTTTCGGCTACCCATTAGCGTAGATTACCCGACGTACCAAAGGAAGCTGTATCAAGGCACCCTAACTCCAACGGAATGCCGCTAGCGTTGTACACTCGCTGTAAAATCTGCGCATTAATATTTACGGGGGTCCTATACTGCTTGGCCTGTCAGCAAAATACTTCGCAATACATGCCTAAGTTTTGTGTACGCAAGTAAAGGAGGCCTGCACGAGAGGAATGCGCAAGCACCCACAGTTTAATTCATACACTGTGAAAAGGTCCCAATGAAATACACGTGTTATTAAGCGCGCGTGGTTTCGTTTTAGTTCATGAACTAAGACGGTATTCACATACAAGTAATTGCACTTTACTACGCTAATTGTACATGCACCGTCTTAGCATGCAAGCGGCCAGAGAAGCTAATCTTTTCACGAATACCGAATAGAAGTTGATGAAAACGACGGTACCCAGACCAAACTTTACCTTCAAATTTTATCCATTTCTGACTATTCTAATCAAATTAGTTTATTTTAGCCCCCACCTCTATGTTTCCTCGATTTTCATTCCAATCTCCACAAAATTTCTCGAAATTAGTTATTCATTTTCTCAGATTCCTCAGTTTTTACTTATGAGCCGCTCGAGATAAGCCTGGATGAATTTTTCTCCTGTTTACATCTCAACCAAAACTCTGGCCGTTCCCCCAACATGGGCATATGCAGTCCCTTCAGAAGCAACAAGAAGAAGACTGGCGTTTCACAGAGGCCCCACAGCTTTAAACATTGTTTTGAACGGCTGTGTCTTCAAGGAACGGTTGCGGTCGTACTTGTGTGCGTCAACAGGAGGTCCTTCGCCGAGAGCTGTTGACCCCTCCTGCGTCCTGCTTATCCTAGAGCTTTGCTGAACCGTCGTCTCGACTATGATCGGTTCCTGGTGAGGCCATTCCACGGGTGGGGTATTAGGCCAACTTTGTGTCCTGTGGGAATTGGGGTTTGATTGAATGCTAGGCTTTTGACCATGGCTTTGACCTCCCCAGGAAAAAGTCCAGCATCGTGGTTCGCCAGTTTGCCGCTTAAAAACTTCCCTTTGGAGTCCTTCAATAATAATGGTGTTAAGGTGATCCCTGTGGCGTTGGTCCCTCTAGGAGATGATGCCACTCAAATCAAAAACTCTCGGATCATTCAGGAGCATCTGAAGGCTGTGACCAGCCGCCATGTGGAAATTTCAGAAATAAGACCCTTCAGCAGGAGGGGCGTAGTGTGCAAGTGTTCGGCTTTAGATTGCGTGGTGTACTTGCATCAGTGCGCGTCTTTGGCCTCATTGCCGATGAAGCCGTTTATTCCTGTACAGCTGCCTGCACTAACGGTATCACCCGCGGGGTCGATCCTTCAGCTTCACCCCAAGAGATTCTTGAGGATTTTCAAAACGCCGGTATTGGCATTATGTCGGTCTAACGCTGTGCATTGGAGGCTTGTGTTTCTTGAGTGCCCACAGAATCGGTTACTGTTGATTTTGCCGGCTCATCTTGTCCACGTGAAACAAAGGTTTGGCACGTAGTCTATCGTGTATACACACTGCATCCACGGCCATTACAGTGTGGAAGCTGCGGACGGATTGACCACTTGCGTCAACTCATGTAAGTCGCTGACGCTCCGCCGCGATTGCGAGGACTATCATCCACCAGATAGCTGCACTTCTCAGTCACCTAGCTGTTGCGGTTGCCGCTGTGTTCATCCAGCTGATTATCCTGTATATCCGAAGTGTGCGGATGAGCAGATTGTCCTGGAAATTATTCAGCGGGACAGGTGCTCACGAGGAGATGTGTATGCCCTCCTAGATGAACAAAAGCCGCTCATGTGCATGTAATGTCAGCTCAGCTGGTAATGATGTAAAAGCCGGATTGACAAAGTCAGTTGTTGTTGTGGAGAAGGCTTTCGCTGGTGCCTCTGTTAGATCAACGCCAATGTCGCCAAAGGTCACTGACGCACTCTCTCTATCTAACGCTGACAGAAATGTTATGTTCAATTCGGAAACATTGCGCTTCGTCCTCGACATTAAAATCTGATCGTGCCCATGTCAAGACCAATAACGGTTCATCGTGTATCATAAAGAAAACTGATGTATTGAAACAGGCAGTTGCCGCCTCATTTCCAAAACGATAATCATGGCGGGATTTAACAGTCCTGCAATGGAATTGTCGCTCAATAGAATCTACCTTCAATAATCTAGAGCAGATCTTACGTAATCATAGCCAAGACATTATTTTATTGCTTTCTTTTCCTTAGAGCTTTACAGCCTATTACGGGATTAGCTAGCTAACATTTATGCAAACGCGGCTCTATTCTCTGGTATTACATGAAATACGTATAATTTCACTCAGATTTTGTTCACAAATTCTCTACTATGAAAACTTTCAGTCACAATCTGTTCTGTAGTAAAGGTTCACAACCTGCGGACCAATTCTTCTGCTCACTTTGACAACATTCCCCTAAAAAATGCAAAGAATTTGACTGAAAACGTTTTAAATGGGAAAATACAAGACTATGTGAACAAATTTCCAATACACACTGCAGTTTTCACTGATTTCTCTCAGAAAAAGGAAAAGGCAGCAATTGGCATTTATTCCACGGCAGTTACGTATTTGGAGCTATTCCTTCCGAGCACCTGATAATATGCCTATATATGTTGCTGAATTTCTAGTTTGCCATACCAAAAGGTTCCTTGAAACGTTAAACAGGTCATTATACTTGCTGACAGCCTTTCTTTCCAGAAGGCGCTCGAAAGCTCGATCGAGGCTCTTCTGGGCTGTTCCCTAAGACTTCATTCCACCACATGTTAAAGTGCGTTTTCACAGGATACCTGGACTCTGCGGTACAGATGGTAATGTTATGGCAGGTTTTTTTTAGCAAACTCTGCCCCTTGCGGACCTGCGCTACCATTTATTCCAAACACTGTGCATTTCACAACCACCCGCTTTCAACTGTTCCTGCAGCTGTAGTCCTTTGGGCATGAACCTCTCGTTGCTGCAGCGCATTTTCAGCATTTGGCATCCCCTGGGAGTGCGGGCTTAACCAGGTCACGGAAATGCGAGGTGTCTATGACCCTTTTTCGCTACAGAATACCACGTCAAAATTTTTATTTAGGCCTATTGGGGTTCTCTCTGTCGAACTTTTGTAAATCATGCAGCAAAATCGAAGCACTTGATCACTTTCTCCTCTCCTGTCCGCGGTTTGCTTCTCTGAAAAAGGTTAACAGCAGACTCTCCTCGGTTGATTAGGGCTTCCTCTTGCTATTCCGGTTTTTCACTCCTGTGGGGTAAGCGGCAGTGTATATGTCCTAAGACAGTGGGCATATAATATATCTGCATAATTTCATCATTGCATCACAGACACCCCTCTGTTAGTTATAATTGCCATAAATATTTTTAACAAAAAATTCCAGCTCTACTACCTTAAATGACGCATTGTCTCACAACTGTTTGACTGTTCAAGGCACCCTGGCCTATCCCCCAATGTGGGTATGGGCCACTCGAACAGAGGTGCAGAAGAAAAACAAGACTGGCAATTTAATGCGTGACGTCTTGTGATGGCGTATATTACGATGTTATGATGTTTTACCATTTTAATGCAGCGCCTAGCGAAGCTCATCTGTTCGGGCCGCCCGAATTGACGTTCATGAAGACGACAATACCGAAACCCAGCGCAAGAGACTGGCAGTTTAGAGCCTAGGATGTTGAGCTGCCGTTATGTCGCAGTGCCGCTTTTCCTGTGTCTGGTTCCTTAGGTGTGTTATGTTATGCACTGTGCTGGTTTTTATTGCGAAAGCAATACTACTTGCACTTTCAAGCCTTTGCCGTGATGCGGCGGTGCCATGAACCCCGTGTGACGTCATGCGTGACGTAACGCCGAAGAGCTGGGCGACCATCTCGCGCCGTCGGAGGAAGCGGCGGTGCTTCACCGGCGCCTAACTCCCGCGCTCTCCGCTAGGAGCGTAACAGGTGTTGTGACGTCACGCCGAAGAGCTGGGCGACCATCTCGCGCCCTCGGAGGAAGCGGCGGTGCCTTCACCGGCGCCTTACTCCCGCGCTCTCCGCTAGGAGCGTAACAGGTGTTGTGATGTCACGCCGAAGAGCTGGGCGACCGTCTCGCGCCGTCGGAGGAAGCGGAGGTGCCTTCACCGGCGCCTAACTCCTGCGCTCTCCGCTAAGAGCGCAATTGTGGCGTTACGCCGAAGAGATTAGGCTCAACTCTCGTCGCTAGTAAGCAGTAGCTGTGCCAACCATCAGCGGCTTAAAATTGCTTCACGACGATGCCGTCCACCGCTAGGGAAGCTCGTCGCAATGCGCGTAAGAGAGAGCAGCGAGCTATTCATCCTTCTCTCAGGTGCAAAAACAACAGCCGTCTACGCAGAGCGGCGGTAGACACTGCGGATGCGGGCTGAAGAAACGGATGAAGTTGCTTTCGCAATTTTCGGGCTTAACCAAGCTGAGCCTCTGCCAATTTTTTCACTGCTTTCTTATTATTTGTGCACAGTTCATGTACTCTGGGGAACGAAAATCTCCACTACGCGAGAGAAGCCATTTTTTATAATAGCTGTCATGTTTTTAGCAATCGCCTGCCATCGCTAGCATACATAATAACACGCGAGTGTGACTTCCACCTCATCAAGCATGGTCTTCAGCACACAGCTAACCACGGAACTACCAGCTTTTTCACAGAACTGTCACCGCGATTGAGGTCTCCAGTGGCCCAGGGAGCCAAAAAAAACGTTTTTCCTTCCCTCAGAATCAATTGAGTCTAAACCTCCTGCTGGTTTTGAGAAAAGAGAAGGCGTAGAACTGCCTCAGTTTGTAGGTGGATGCTAGTGCCTACTCACAGCGCGATTGAGGTGTCCCTGACCCAGCGAGCGAATGAAATTTGCTATTCAGAGGCTACACACACATAGAGAGACAGAAAGTGCTGAAACTCATGGAGTGCGCCTAGAGGTTCTCGCACACTAAAAGAAAAATGCTTACCGCTGTGCTGGCCAGCATCGCTGCATACAGCGGTTGCTTTTCACCGGGCCCTACGTTGCTGCTGCTCTCGACTTAGCTGGTCGCTGAGGTGGTTCACAAATGTGCGCCCAGCGGAAAACGCGGCGTTTAGGTCCTCGTGAATGGCGTCAAGTAAATTGAAAGAATCACCGATGAGCGCCGCGTCCAGCGCGGCCCTAAAGCGACGTTCAATGCTGGCTCCAATCAATCGGACTGCAAGCAACGGAAGTCCAGACCATAGGGCGATGCAGACCACCTTGTGCTCGTACAGCCGAGTTTCTTCTTCTTGAGTGAGAAGACACGCATAGTACACGCCGTGCTGAACGTACCACGTCATCGTGACGTCGGGGTCAGGAACGCGCAGGGAGGCTGCGATACGCTCGAGCAGTGTTGGGCAGTCGATGGACAAGTGTACGTTGGAGTTGAGTAGACACACCCGCCATCCACGCAGTATATCCCGCGGCATGAGCCAGCAGTACGTCCGGGCCAAACGACGCAGGCGCTCTTCCATCGAAACGACATCCTGAAGAAAATTGTTTATGTCGTCCATTACCATATCAGGGCGCACTCTGTCAGCGTTTGAAGGCTGTGGTAGATGCATGGCTCGGTAGCGGAGCAGTTCGTTTCGGTTCAGTTGGCTCAGATGTTCGCGCATTGCCACCAAGTCTCTGGCTGTCATAGCGGTAGAAACGGCCTGAACAACGCTGTGAATTTTGAAGATCTCTGCCAGAAGCGATGTAGTATTGGTGTGCAAGGGCTGCTGTATTCAAATTCGCTAAGATGCCGGCCTGCAAACTGAATTTAGGACACCAATGAAAGCTGGTTTTGTAAAAGGGGAGAAATCGAGAGAGAAACAAAAACACGCACGAAAGCTCAGACTTGCGACTGATGGTTTTTCCAAGAAAGCGGGGGGCATATACAGCCCCATAACGGAACAAGCAAAAGCACAATCATAAAGTTAACACGCCTCGAGCTATCGTTGAAACATCAAGCACGAGTGTACTTGCTGACGTAGGAGCAGATTAAAAGTGTGACCTTTGACGTATAAAAGTCCAGATCTTTCTCTAAGGAGGCGCTGCTGGCCCACTTGTTCCCACTTTCGGAGATATGATAGGCTTCATTCAGTCCTCTTTCTGTCCTGACCATACTCTTCCAAAGATACTTTGTTTTTGCGAAAGCTGGTCAACAACTTCGGCTTCTGAACCTTTCCCAGTACAGGCCCAGAGTGCAGACAGACCTCTCAGAAGAAATCGGTTTTGTTCTAGGTGCCGCTAGTTGGATTATCTGCAGGAACCTTTAAGCACCTGCGTGTTTAGAGAAGTATGTCATTTATAGCTTCTGGCACACAAACGGAGGTTTTTATGAAGATTCGTTTTGCACGCGTTTGATTTCGTTCTAAGGCTAATACAAACTCTAATTTGCCCGAACACTTGATCACCCCGCTGTATATGCACAGAACTTGACTTCGGTCTCATCCAAAGAAGCAATCATGCAGTGAACTGTTGCATTCTAATCGTCTTTCATGACCGCACTCTTTTGTAACATCCTTCTTCCATCTTTAATTCCCAATTCGCTCCCCTACGCAGAGTAGCATGTCAACAAATATTCATACTGGCTAAAATATCTGTTTTTCATTAAAGAGCGCGCTCTCTCTCTCTCTCTCTCTCGCTAATTGCGGTACCGAGGAGGAAGGGATTAAAGCCTCCCATATCTCCGCATTTGATGATAAGTATGACGCATTTCCATCATTAGCCAATTCCCAAAAAAGAGTGCTACTGTTTAGATAGTCATGTTTAGATTTTAGACCGGCTCCAATGTTAGTATGTACACGCTCCATTCATTGATGCCCTGAAGGTAAGAACCATGTTGTGCTTTTGTTTGTTCATTTGATAGACTTTATACATCCCTCAATTTTACCCAAAACGATCAGTCAGATGTCGGCCGGTTTTGTTTTCCAACCCTTGTTTTTCGCCTTCAACCATTTATTTCGCGTAGTTTTATTAGCCCACAGCAATGAACCAACTAGCCTACTAAAATTTCCTGCCTAAGTGATGGCGTCCGCTGACATCAGAAATAAAAAAAGCAGGCAAGCTTCATTTGAATACCAAAGAAGCACCCATTAGAAGCAGAAATTTTTTAACGGTTTCGAATACTTTTTATGCATGATTTGCAATTTGCCAAGACTGCGTTAGAGTCACCAAAAAAATATGTATCAATGGCGCGTGTTCAATATAAAATTACCCAGCTTGCTCGATTCCTCCGTTTTCCATTAAAGAGCTCTCTCTCTCTCTGTGTCGCTAATGCCGGTACCAAGGAAGAAGGGATTAAACCCTTCCGTATCTCCGCATATGATGATAAGTATGTCGCATTTTCGTCATTAGCCAATTTAGAAAAAAGAGCGCTACTGTTTAGATAGTCATGTTTAGATTTTTGACCAGCTCCGATGCTTCATTTCAATACCAAAGAAGCACCCATTAGAAGCAGAAATTTTTTAACGGTTTCGAATACTTTTTATGCATGATTTGCAATTTGCCAAGACTGCGTTAGAGTCACCAAAAAAAAAAATATGTATCAATGGCGCGTGTTCAATAAAAAATTACCCAACTTGCGCGATTCCTCCGTGAACACTTTGTAACACCGTGTACTTTTCTGTAAAGACTTCCTTTTTGTTGCAACATGAAACCAACCTGAGTAAGTAGAGACAACTGCAAAGTAGCTTCTAACAGAAAGACGCCAAACAGGCATGATAAGTAGGCAGCGCGAAGTATGTGGCATTTTCTATCAATGCTTCCGGGGCACACGCCATAGCTCTGGGAGCTAGTGTCATGATGATGCATTGCACTTGCAATCTCAACGTTCATTTGCATTTCTAATACTTTGACAATAAACGGCTGAGCACGGGATATCGTAATCTAATCTCCCGAAACCGCTCCCAGTAGCCTTTGTTTGTATATCACAGCCATGCATCAGCATTTGGTTTAGCGTTCACAAAATCTCAGTAAGCGTAGGAAGCTACAGCGAGTTCAACATATTTGTACCGTGGTCTACATCACTGATCATTTAGCGTTCTTCATACTGTAATGATTACCTTTGTGTAAACTGAGAGAACAAGCAGAAGAACGAGCCAACAGTAGGTCTGGATCACATGGTGCAGGCGCTTTTCCATCTAAATGACATCATCATGGAGTTGTATCGTCGTTGATAACGGTATCGGGGCGCATTCTGTACACTCATGAGAGCTGCGGTAGATGCAGGGCTTGGTGAACGAGCGGCTCTCTTCGGTTCAACAGACTGAGATGGCCAGTAACATCACCACACCTTTGCGTCTCATGGAAGTAGAAGTGGCTTCCAAAAAGCACTGAATTTGGCAATCTCCTGAAATTGCGATGCAGCATTGCTGTGGAAGGGCTGCTAAATTCTGCGACCTTATGATGTTAGAGTGCAAATTGATTGTTCAGGAGCAATAAAACGTCACTACGTAAAAGGGGAGAGAGAGATAAGTAAGGGCACACACAACAGCCTAGACTTACGACTGACGCCTTTTGTGCAAATGGACGTCTGAAAAGCCAAGACACAAAGCAAGCAAGATCGCTGTACCCAAGCTGACATGTTCATATACATGAATGGCACATCAAGCGCTCGTGTACTTGCTGAAATCACAGCTGATTATCATTCTGGACGTAGCCGTCTCAAATGTCGAGATGTTATTGTTAGATTATGAGGCCGTGCTGACCGGCTTTTGCAGCTTATGGAGGTACAATTAGCGTTAACCACGTCGATTCTATCCTGAGCATAGCTTTACAAGATATACTAGTTGGTTGGAAAAGCTGGTCTACAGCCGCGGCTTTTGCGGCTTTTGCAGTACAGACGCAGATCCCTGGCAGTAATGCTACGAGGAAATTGCTTGTTTCGATAGCCCGCTTGCTGAAAACGCGGCCTGTTTGACCTCTACACACCAGCCAGCAAAATAGAAGTATCTCGTAGATAACATCTGAGGAACACTTCCGGCACTTCCTGCATTGATGATTGTCTTAACGCGTGGTTGATTTCATGAAAAGCTACGGCCAGTGACAAAAGAGAGGAGATGAAAACTGTCCATTTCTTCAAAAATAATGGAAAGTGCTTCCTATCAACCTCGTTTAACTTTCACAACAACAGCTAGAGTTTTAGATAACAATAATACAATTCATGAACTGCCTTGATGCCGGCGTGTGCCCACTGCTTTGTTATTTCATCGATTCTCCAGCGCGTGTGCAATTTGTGATTCCGCTTTTGTTTCTTCTGTTCCTGGAAATTATATAACGTTTTGATATTATGAATTAAGATCAGTTCTCCTGTGCACTGTCGTATGCGTCCCTGCACTTAATATGTTTCTCCTGGCGCAGTAATGTTTCCGAGATACCAGATTTCCCAAAAAATTCCCTACTTGATTTCATTGTCTCCGCTTTTGAGGGGGAAAAAATGCGCGTAAGTCGGAAAGGAATATGAAAGGCGCAACAGGAAGCAGTAAAAATTTTTAGAGGTTGCGCAGGTATTTAAAGCACGACTTCGAACTGCATAATGCAATGTCTTAGTCACGTCTTAAACTACAGTTACAAATATACAGTTACAAGTTACAGACGCAAGTTACATACTTACAATAGACCTACTTAGCGAGTACCACTGGCAACGGAAGCCCCTACAAAACGATCTGATGCAGCCATATTAAGTAGGCAAAGGGAGAATCTGATTTACACAATGTGGCAAGAATAATAGCCGCTGCCTGTATTTTTTTTTCTGACGCTTGTTTTTAAACTGATATTTTGTTTTTCTCTTTTACGTCAACCATGCCATAGTCTTTTTTTTTAGTGCTACTCTTCTAATCCAAACGCTACTAACGAAAGCTTTTAGCTAACACAACTGCTGTAAACTGCGCTAAGAGGTGGAAGAGTTCGGAACTTTCCGTAGCTGTCGTGGCAAATGAGACCTCGTCTGGCCCGTAGGAATGGACTTTGTATGTTCGTGCCTATCTTGCAGGCCAGCCCAATCGATGGTGTCTGCGATCAGCCAGAGTTAGCCTATAATGCATGCAAACACAGCCTATGGCTTAGCATTTTCGAAGGCCGAGCATCGTCCACAATCTTAACTTTTACGGGCATCCTATACGCAGAATCAGACCACCGCTTTTGTGGGCTATAATAAAGAAAGAAGATACCAATCTACACTTTCCCAAAATTATCCGCCTCGACGTTTTTTTTAACTTAATCTGCTACATCCATTTGTTATGTGGTTGCCTGAGCACTTGACACTAACTCTTTATACACTCACAGTATAGGTCATGTATACAGTGAACCCGAGAAACCATGCTAACAATGAGAATTGCAGTTTCATCGAACTGCTCGTAGCGTAGTGCAAGACACATTGAAAAGCGATGTATTGTATGCAATTTCCACGCCTACGCTACAATGGCAAAAACATTATCACCACGGTTAACACTGAGCGGAGCGGCAGAAATATATAAAGAGTGAACCAACCTTTTGCCTTGCGGTGACCGCGTACAGGGCAAACTCCAAACACTGCAGAGTCGAAACTTCTTCGGGCTGTAGTTGTCGGAGTTTGGATTGGTTTGCTTTTGTTTTTTTTTCTCTGGGGGGGGGGGGGGGGGGGGGGGGGTTTAAAGTCCCAATGGGACACAGGCTATGAGACAGGAAGAAATAGCGCCTACAAAAATAAACACAACAGAAGAACGCCGCAAGACAAGCGCTAATGCTAGCGCTTTTCCTGCGTCGTTATTCAGTTGTGTTTGTCTTTTTGGGCGCTGTTGTTTTATTTCTCAAGTACTATACACCATCTAGCCAATATTGAAGAATTTCTAAATCAGGCTATGAGAGACGCCAACGCGGAGGGCTCGGGATGAATTCGAATACCTGGGGTTCTTTAACGTGAAATTAATATGTCATACGCCGCACATTTGCGGGCTCGCAGTTCGTGTGCTGTAAATAACCACAAAGGCCGAACCTAGAGCATAGCTGACGTTGGGCAGAGGAGATGGTACGTGATCATTGGTGAGCATGCCCCCCACCCACACAAGGGTTTTCTTTTAATCCTAAGATTGTTGAGCAAATAAATGACCTCCGGCTGCACTAAGCCCTCCCCACCTCACTCCCACGCGCGCGCGCGCACGCACACACTCACACACACGCACACACACACCCACACACGCGCACACGCACGCACACGCACACACACATACAAACGCACACGCACACGCACGCACACACGATAATAATATCTTGTACTCCGGAGCTTTAAATACCCCGACCTAGTATTTTCCGCATATAGTCGAACACAGAAACGCATTAAAATAATCAGGATTGTAGGCACACATATCTACCTCATGTTTTTAGAAACGCAATGTTTTTATTTTTGCTGATTCGGCGCTCTTGCCTTTGCTTGCTCTGTTTCATCACAATATACAACGATGTATGCTTGTAGCACACCTTCCTTGGTTATTGAAACGAGGCTGGCAGTACAAAATAAAATGATGCAGCAATAAGAAGAAAGTTTTCTGAGATATATAAATGAAACCGTAGTAGAAGTTTACTTGAATTACGAGATCGCGCAGGTGCCTAAAGAACATGGTTAGTTTATACTTTTTCGCACCTGTACCTTCTATTGGTGAACGTCCGTACAAGCAACCCTACAAGTCAGCAAGGCGAGATCAACTTCGGCACTTGCTACGTAACTATGTGCACGATGTGTGCCGGTTATGGCTGTCAGCGTGAACAAAAATCTTAGCGATCAGACGATCTGATGCTACTAATCTCCATAAAAGGCTGGCGATGGCAGCTGTGTCTCCTGCGTCTCGCAGGTAGGAAACACATGCTCGCTCTTCTCGGCGTGCTCTACTGGCTTCATCGGCTACTGCATCGGCCAATGCAGTTCCTGCAATGTCTTTTTCCTGCTCTCGCATATTGCGTGTAGAATGGTGTTCTTGCTGCGTGCAATGAGCCGGTGACATTTCAAGAATTCCACATTGGCAATCCATCACTAATCTTCAAGCTTCATCAAGTACAAGTTGTGTCGCTCGACGGCAGTGATAGCTTGCGGGCTGGAAGAAATGCCTCGAATTTCGGACATTTTCCTGTTCTGCAAAGGTACATCGGAGCAACATCGTCATCACCCGAGCCGTCCGGCACCGCCCCTCAAGCTTTTTTCATCAGTGGGCAAGAGAGAGAGAGAAAGGAATTTTAATGAGGGAAAGGTGGAGAGGTCGGCCGGTGGTAACATGGCCCTGGCCTGCTACCGCACACAGGGGAAAGGGAAGAGGAGGAAAAAGAAAGTGCGAATGAAGGCTGATGATGGCATAATACAATGAGTTTCTCGGGTGATGTCTACACACACACACACCACACACACCACACTGGCTGGCACACGCATCGCGGCTAGTAGACGCACATAAAACTCATAAAACTGGTGTCTGCAACACAAACACCGACACATGTCATTAACCATGTAGGTTGTGCACAGGCGGTCACAGACGAGTATCCAGGCCTGTTTCACGCAATAAGTTGAGCAGGGCCTTTGTCACACGGCACCAATCAGAATCAACCAAAGAATGCAGACGCGGCTAACCTGGGTCGTCTTTTTTGCGCAGGTTAGTAGAAAATCAAGTAGTCACGACTTTAAGAGCGATTCCTCGTGTCTGGTTGTAGTCCCTTGCCCAAGGGTGTTGTGTGAATGTGTCGCGAGTTGTTTTGACTCTTTGTGCTTTATTGTTCTTCTGTTAAGTGGGGATGTAGAAATGAACCCTGGCCCTGGCCCTGCGGTTTCTGAACAGCTGGCAGCTATTCTTGCCAATCAACAGGAGGCCTCAAATGAACTTAAGACTATACGGGAAAGCTTGGAAAGTCATGTTGCTGAAACTAACAGAAGGCTCGCTTCTATTGAGCAGAAGCTGCTGTCGTTTTCAGAGACCGTAGAAAGGGTGGAAGAATGTGAGCGTCGGCTTTCGAAGTTCAATGAGCAGACTGAATTTCTACTAAAAAAAATCAATGATCTTGAGAACAGAAATCGGCGCAATAACTTAATCGTTTACGGAATCGCTGAATCTGCATCCGAAACTGTGGTATCGCTCAGGGATGTTGTTTTGACAGAAATATTTGAAACGAAACTGGGAATAAAAGTAAACAGTCTTGAGCGCATACACAGATTGGGAAGAAGGGGGCCAGACAAAACACGCCCAGTGATAATGCGGTTTTTTTTTATTTCAATGAAAAAATGGAGCTCCTGAGAAATGCAAAGAAATTAAAGGGCAATGATTATTCGTTGTCGGAGGATTATTCATTCAGAATCCAAAAAATAAGAAAGCAGCTATGGTCGTCCGTTAAAGACACTCTCACGCCTGAAGATAAAGCGTATCTGAAGTACGATAAGCTCGTTCTCAACAAGGTGACGTACGTGTGGGATGAGGAAAAAAACGAAAGACGGGAGCTTGTGGGGCCCGGTGCAGATTCAGACGACCGCATTGCACAAGATAACGAAAACCAGGCTTTGCCTCAAAATCGAGTGAGAACCCGGCGAATGGCCGCAAACGGGGCACCCAAATGACCAGGAAATAACACTTGTCAACTAAGGTTACTTTCTTTAAACGGGCAGAGTATCGTGAATAAAAGTGTCGGATTTGAAGCGCTGCTTTATGACCTTGACCCGCATGTCACGCTGCTGACGGAGACCTGGTTGCACGCCGGTGTGCTCGATAATGAAATCATCCCCCCATCGTATAAAATATTTAGATGTGATCGACAATCCCAAGGGGGTGGAGTTGCTATTGTAGTTAAGGAAAACATTAATGTGACAATTTTGCCAGCTATTCCTAAACACGAAAGCATATTTTGTAAACTTGATTTTTACGGTGACTCTATAGCTCTCGGTGTTGTATACCGCCCTCCTACGGCAGATCTTGCATTTCTCGAGCAACTCTACGATTATGTACAACGTTTTCGGGGTGAGCACGTAAAGTTTTTCTTAGCTGGGGATTTCAATTTGCCGAACATCGATTGGTCAACCGTGAATACGATGGGCATGAATGTTAGGCACTCAGAGATTCTTTTGAACGCTGCATTTTCATGTGGTCTAGCTCAAATTGTTACTGACCCTACCAGAATAACTGCAACCACTAGGCATATTCTTGATTTATTGTTTATAAGTTCCGCTGTCAAATGTGACACTGTTGATGTGATGAACGGGCTCTCTGATCACAACTTAGTATTTGGCACCTTTTCCTTTGAAAGGTTTTGTGGCAAAAGCAAGCCTGTGATTGTTGTGAAAGATTTCAACAGGGCAGACGATGAGAGCATCCTGGACTGTTTAGAAATGAATTTGGACGGTTTTAATGTTGACGTAGATGTGAATTTTTTGTGGTGTAAATTCAAGCAAATTTGTCTTCATTGTATTGCCATGTTTGTTCCTGACAGGATTAAGAAAAAGAAACAAAACTCCTGGGTTACGAGACAGATCATACACATGAAAAGAAAGCTTAAGAGAATGAGACGATCAGGTCGGTCTCGAGACCCTGCTATGAACACTCTAAGCGCAGCGCTGAAAACTGAGGTCAAAAAGTCTAAGGACACTTTCTTCACTACAACTTTAGGCAATTTCATGAAAGAAGCACCAGGGAAATTTTGGAGGTATATAGGTGGCACCAAATCCAATAGTACTTCGTTGATGGTTGACGGCTGCCCAGTCTCAGAGGCAAAACCAGTTGCCGATGAATTTAACAGGTACTTTCAATCCGTATACGCCCAGAAGGATAGTCATCTTGTTACCGAGCCTGCTGGGTATTTTTCTTCTATGCCTGATGTCATTGTGAGTCGGAAAGGTATTTTAAACTTGCTCCTTAACCTTGACGCTAAAAAATCGGGCGGCCCCGATAACATTCCTACAGTTTTCCTGCACCGTTACGCGGAATGGATTTCGCATTACTTGTTCCTCATTTTTAACGCGTCTCTAGCACAGTGTTCTCTTCCGGCAGACTGGAGGGGTGCTCGTATCATTCCCATATTCAAGTCTACTGATCGCCTGAGTGTATCCAATTACCGTCCAATTTCCTTGACCTCAACTAGTTGCAAAATATTGGAACATATAATCTGCCGACACTTGACCGTATTTCTCGAAGAAAAACTGTTATCAGACGCACAGCACGGGTTTCGGTGTGGTTTGTCGACTGTAACGCAGCTCCTTAGTGCATGCCATGATTTTTCACTCGCGATTAATAACAAAGAACAGATTGATGCTATATTTTAGACTATGCGAAAGCATTTGATAAAGTGCCACATAATAAATTATTACAGAAACTTTATGACATGGGAATAAATAGTAGACTTATCGAGTTCATTAGGGCTTACCTAGAAAACAGGTATCAGTACGTCCAAGTTGACAAGTACTGCTCGGAGGCACTGCAGGTGACATCACGGGCACCACAAGGCTCGGTTCTGGGACCGATTTTATTCCTTATTTATGTTAATGATATCGTGAAAGTCATACACAGTGATGTTAAGATAAAGCTTTTCGCAGATGGCTGCGTTCTTTACACCTCTGTTAAATGTGCAACTGACCAAATTAAACTTAACAAAGCCCTTGCTGACGTTTCAGGTTGGTGCGCAAATTGGAACATGTTTTTAAATGCTGATAAGTGCTTAGTCCTCCGCATATCCAGGAACAAAACCGTTTTACAACATTCTTATTCTGTAAATGGCACTGCACTTAAGGAATCGCCGTCTGTTAAATACCTCGGAGTTACTATTACACACAATCTGAGTTAGGATTTTCATATTAATACAGTCTGCACCAAAGCCTTTAAATCTCTCTGGTTTATTAGACGCAAGCTTTCAAAAGCCCCCATGCACGTGAAACTAGCAGCCTATAAAGCGTTGGTTCGGCCATGTCTGGAGTACGCCTCGTGTCTATGGGACCCTTATACAAAGAAAAATATTTCCAAATTAGAAAGGGTTCAAAGAACCGCGGCCAGATTCATTTGTAATAAATATAAACGCACTGACAGCGTGACAGAAATGATTGATTATCTTGGTCTTGAGACACTACGAGCGAGGCGTTCCGAATGCAGATTAAAATACTTGTATTTAATATATAACAATATATTAGACATCAACAATCATAATTTCATTACCCCTCACACACTACGCACAAGCTCGCGTTTTGATAACGGGAAAATGATTCGTGAATATAGCCCCCTAAACGATACCTTTAAGTATTCATTTTTTCCGAGAACCATACGCGCTTGGAATAAATTACCTAAGAATATTGTCGACAGTCCCAGTGCGCAAGAGTTCATTAAAAACCTAAAAATGCTGGGGTGAAGTTGTACTTGTACTTGTATTCTTGTATTGTTTCTTGTATTCGTGTATTCTTGTATTAGTGTATTCTTGTATTCTTGATTCTTGTAATTGTTTTTTTTGTGTCCACTCCTGCTTGGAGTCAGCTGACTCTGCAGTATTCCCAAATAAATAAATAAATAAATAAAATCCCCGCCTAAGCTGGAGTCGCGCAGTGGCCTCAAGCTAAAGTAAAGAAAAACGGAGGCGTTAATTAAGCGCGGCCTTACAGATGTGAAATGTCAAAGTAAAACCAAACCAAGCTTTTTTTCAAGTCATGTGCAATAATTAAAAACCGATTTCAGAAGAACACAGTGAGAATCAAAATTCTACAACATAAATCAAGGTAAAAACGGCACATGCAAAGATAACTTCGCAAACGAAAGCACAAAAAAACGGAAACACGTAAAAAAAACATTACAACATGAAATTTTTTTATCATCCGAAAAGAAAATTGTGCAAGAGAGATAATTATATTTGGCAGGAGGGTGCTGAGAGCATTAAAACTTTAAAGCAAGAGAAGGCGAGGTTGCAATGCCGTAGTACAATGTCTCTCTTTTTTTAATGTGCTGTGTGTAGTGAGCAGGATTCGAAACCAATGTGCTGTGTCCGTTCATGCACTCAGAATGTAAATAATGAACGTGAGCCCTAAAACGGTAGTCAAGAGTGGCATTACGAAGGAACTAAACAATTACCATGGTAGCGTAGTGGCGCGAAAGCATAAATGTAGTAATCATGATTGCATGTAACATGCCCATCACCCAAACGCAGGGCGGACACACATTATGCCATCTAATCATTTTCTCTCACGCTGGCGTCTATCTGTGCAATGAAATCGATATTGATTTTTTTTATATTCTGTATTTTCATTTACCTTGAAGCTCGTTGACTGCGCTCCCCGAAGTGAGAAGGTGTAACTATTGAAAAATTCCTAAATATGTTTGCAAAAAAAAAACAACTTTTTCATGACGTATCACAGCAAATTACGGAAAGGAAAGCGTTTATTTCCGAATAAAAAAATATGGACGCCTATTATAGCGCCAGAAACCATGCTCTTACAAAGCAGTCGCTGTTTTTCTTCTTGGCACCTAAGGTCAGCGAAGAGTGGAAAGCCATTCCATGGAATATGGTGTGTTCGGAGCCACAGCGTATTCCTTTTTTTTTCTTGCTGAGAATTGCTATTCGGCGCGCCAGGCCCAGAACCACGATCACGCACTGCTTGAACTGAACGGTTCCTGAGCTGTACGGGGTGCGAACTGACAGCACAACACAGCAGCCAGTCTGGCTTGCCTTGGGATGCTGCTGTGCAGAAGTTAGAGCGTTGAGCAGTAGAGGGCGCTACTTCGAGTCGGGTCGCTTATGCTGCCTTGGTAGTGGAGTAGTGTCAATACAGCGCAGGCTTGGGGATGGCTTGCGAAACTGCAGGTGCGAAAAAAAGAAGAAAAATAAGAATCTTCGCAGACATTGAGGAAGAGCTACAAAGGACGCTTAAAGATTCTAATTCAACCAACATTAAAAAAAAAGAAGAAGCGCAAGGAGTGATGCTACTACGAATGCAAGAAATTCCTGTCATTCTTTCCTTTTCAATCATATAGGTGAGTTTCCGTGTTCGTTTTATCCAAGCTGGTTATTTATTTAGAATATGATATTAACAAATTACCCTATCGCATAATAGAGGGAATCTTGGGTCGCTGAACAAGCCAAAACGAGAGTTGAACATACGGATGTACCGAATGGAACATCGTTCCGTCTGACCCCGGATTATAACGCGTAATACCCTCAGGTGGAGCTTAAGTGTCACTTCTATATTTTTTAAATGCGTAATTCTCGGAACCGAAGGTATACAGCCCGGAGGATAACCACAAAAATAATCTTATAATAAAAGGAAATAAAATATGGGGTACTTCATGAAGAACGCCATCTGCTGTATAGTATACATGTCTGTTTTCTTCCCGGCACTTTTGGCCAGCACGCATTTGTTGAAGCTGAATGTCAGAGCGGTAGTTTTGAGACGATGCAACACGTCACCGGCACCACTTTTATCAAAATATGTGAAAAAAAGCACTGATGCTGAAATATCGCACAACTTTCCTGCGTTATACTATAATCGATTATCATAAATTTTCTGTGATTAGTTAGCTGCCATTCACTCGCATAAGTTCTTATCGCTTATCTAACCACAGGAGGAAGGCCCTCTACAAATTTCCAACCAAAAACACCCTCGTTCCCAGACGGCAATCTCGCATTCTTCTTCGAAAAGGGTGGGGGGAGATGTCCCTTTATCTGTGTGAGGGGGATATTGTTGAAAGGACACAATAGAGGGGGTACACGAACGCAAGGCCCGGGTCGAGGCAGGTACTCGTCAACGGAATGCATTAGTGTAACCTTCACACAGCTTTCCTTTACACTCTATCTCGAAAGCTGGTAATGTGCGGAGCAACTTCAGGTTCAGCCAGATTTTGTGGGCAGCCTTGCACACCTTTTCGAAGGAGGATACTACGGAGGTCTGCTGACTCATCTCCCCTCGCGCTAACCCCTTCAGTATAGTGCCTACGATATACAGTGTATTCTAGGCACTATACTTTCAGGCAGCAGGCAGGAAGCGAAAACATGTGTGTGAACGGGGGTTTTTGGTTTGGAAAACATCTTCCTGTAAGCCATCTTTCCTGCAATTTTTCAAGTTTTCAATTCATCAGAGACTAAATACAGAAATCGTCACGTACACTTAATATACGTGATGTCTAAAATCATTAACCTTTGATCACGAACTCATCACACATTTGTGTAACGTATGCGGTGTTTCTTCCTGAAAATCAACAGTAGCTGGAATTTCCGAATGGGTTAACCGCAAAAAAAAAATCACGGCACTAAAACTAACGAATGCAGCCTTGCATTTACACAACACATTTGTGCACCTGCTAATATCTTTTCCACTTGTTTCCCTTTTTACACTTAACGAAACAATTCGTCACTAGTAAGGCGCAAAGCTAGAGCGGTATTTGCAGAATAGAGTACAACTGGCTCACATCTTAACACATCGGAAACAACTTCGACAAGCGTTAAGTAAAAAAATTCGTGATGACTGTCGATATTACCTCACTTTGAAAACGTTGTGGTCTGCAATTAGATGAAGTCGAAGCATTTAAGATAAGTTTTAGCAGCAGTTAGAACAAAGGATAATTTTTCTAAACACGATCTACTTAGATTACGATGCGCAACTGCTTTAAGTTGAGGATAAATTTAAACTAGGAGTGCCACTTCAATTATTCAGAGAACAAGAGTGATGGCCCAGGAAGGGGGGGAGAAAGATGCATTGCTTGCGGCGGCGCATGTCAGCACATGACCGGAGAAAAAACACGGTTGGCACTGAACAGTGGCAGTAAGTGCGGGACAGTATTTGTTAAAAACATTCCATAACTCTTAGCTTGCCAGCTGGAAATTTCAGAACACTGATTTAATCTTTTGTGCGCAAGCAAGCAAGAGGAAGGCACAAGCAAAGGCTCAAGACTCCCCGGGCAACAGTTGGTGTGTCAGTGCCATGCAGATTTTCTGTTTACATGAAGTCGCCAGGCCCCAGCGAAAGAAATGCTACATGAAACATATGTAGTTTCACTGCAGTTCATGAGCTGAACCGCCATTCATGCTCAAGTACTAGTACCTAACGCTAATTTTGCGAGGACAGTCTCTTACCATGGAAAATTTGAAATATTTCTCCGCAGAACACTTAAATAAAAAATAGAGCTGCGTCTACTCAGAGTGTAGCGTTTCATTCGTTGGTCTTAATTGACCACATAAGCGGCTTACCATCAGAATTTTCAATGCCTATCATGTTTCAAGTGTTAGGCTTCATTTTTAATTCCCATTCCTTATGCAAATCGGGCGGATTCCTATACTTTATGGTCCTTCATGTCGCAGAGCGAAAAAGAGTAAGCAACCTTCACTGGAAATACAACCTTGTCCGCATCCCTTGAGATGAGTTTCACAGAAGCAAGAGGTGTATTTGCACTTAACACTTGCCATCAAAAAAAGCAAATTTTTCAGCAGCAGGAGAAAAAAAAAGCGCTTACCACCATTCCGGCCAACCTCGTCAGCTGGCAGCAGGTCTCCATCACCGGCGGCTTCTCGAGACGGGCCACAATGCTGCCGTCCTCGGCTTCAATACCCGCTAAAGGGTGTCACATGCGTGCGTCCGGCAACAAAGGCGGAATTTAGGCTGCCGTAACACCCATCCAGGCTTTTGAAGTAATCACCGACAAGCGCTGTGCTCAGAGCGGCCTCAAAGCGACGTTCAATGCTGGCTCCCTCCACTCGAATGGCCAACAACGGTAGTCCGGACCACACTGTGATACAGACAACCTTGTGCTCCATGTTCCCACTCTCTTCGTCCGTGGTGAGCAGCGCAGCGTAGAAAGCACCCGACAGAGTTCCCCACGTCATTGTTACGCTGTAGCGAGGACGATGTAGAGCGGCTGAAAGGCGCTCGAAGAATGATGGGCAGTCGAACTTCAGGTCTGCATGTGAACTCAGATGACACAGCCGCCACACGCGTAGTACGTCACGTGGCATAAGCCAGCAGTATGTTCGGACCATGCGGAACAGGCGCTCCTGGATTGAAACGACATCCTGCAGGAAATTGTTTATCTCGCTCCTCACTATGTTGGGCCCAAGTCTGCGCGCGCTTGAAAACTGTGGTATAAGTGTGTCTCGGAACACGGCCAATTCGCTTCGGCTCACCAGGATCAGATGTTCACGCAGTGTGAGCAAGTCTCTGGCTGTCATGGCGGCAAAAGCAGCTGAAGAAACGCAGTGAATTTAGGGGATCTGTGCCGAAGGCGTTGCAGAATCGCTGCGCAAAAGCTGCCAGATACTAAATCGCAGGAACGTCGGCCTGCAACTTGGAATTTCGTAGAGAAAAGAACTTTTTCTAACAAAACCGGAAGAACCAGAGACAAGCAGATCCACACACCGCAAAATTCTGACTGCTCAATCTGGACGCAAACGGAGAACTTATAAACCCAGCAACAAAAGAGCGGAAACCAGGGTCACAAAGCTGACACACCCCGAATAATGCATGAATCATCCAGTGCGAGTGCACTTCCAAGAGTCGGATCTGACTGAAAGTCTGAACAATTCAATCTAAACAGTTGACCTCTATTTGTGAAAGTGTCAACGACTGCGAGCTGAAGAACTTGTGGCACTTTTTAGAGATACGAAAAGCTTTCACCACTTCTCTTTCTGTCATGGGCTTATCCCCACTGACTATTCATTTCAGTATTCATTTCTACAGCCGCAGCTTTTGCACTGCCGAGGCAGATTAGTCCGCGAATCTTAGCGAAGACATCGCATTTTTTTCGTGTCCCCGTTTCCTGACTCATCGGCACGTTTGACCTACATATACGCGCCCGCAAGTTAGAGGAGGTTTCTCGCAGAGAACTTCTGGGACTTATGAGCTTCTCCAGCTTCAATCACTTCTCATTTTGTCCTCATCTGAGCCTCAGTAACTTCGGCTTTCAGCAATCTTGTCGAGAGCTGCAGCTTTCCCAGCTTTTGCTGTGCAAAATCAGATAAGAGCGGGAATCCCTGCAAAGAAATCACTTTTTTTTTTCGCGTGCCCATTTCCTCACGCATCGGCACGTTTGACCGAACCCGCCAGATAGAGGCATCTCGCGGATAACTTCTGAGACCTAGTTAGGGAACTTCTACGCATGATTCACTTTACACGAACTTGATAAGTTTCGAAGCGCAGTTCCAGGAGCGAATGGCAACTGATTGGGACTTGCCATATCTCCAAAATCTGTTATGAGTGCGTCAGACACCATCATTACTACTTTTAACCGGAACTATCAACTTTGGGAAGCAGGCAGTATCAAATACGTCTCTTTGATAGAAAATGACACGCTGGACATGACGCCACAATAAGCGCAATTTGTTTTTTTGCTTATGTGCCACCTAGAGAGTCAGCTCTCATCAGCTATATCTTCCATTTCGCTCCGGTTTCTTCATCTCCGGCGTCGGCATTCACAGCGCCACCTGGTTCGGTTGGCAAGCAGTCCGCCATACTCTTCTCCTTTCTGGGTTACTACCCTCCTAGTAAAAAGTTCTCTTTCTTCGGAGTGCTTCATACTAGAGTTTAGGCAACCTGAAACCATATGCCCGAATGCAATGGTCTGGCTCGCGCTTGCCCGAATGGGTCGCACGACGGCACGAGCAGATTATTTTCACGGCTACCGGAAGTGTTCCCGTGACGTCGTGGCTGCCGTGGCTCCAGCGAATGACAGCGTGTAGTGGCCTGCCGAAGTCGCGGGAGTAGTTACGTCTATTTTCACGATTTTAGTTTCAAAATGTCACTACGAAGACACTAATCGGCCCGCGAATTTAAAAAAACACGATTTTTAAAAATTCATAATAGATTGCCCGCTCAGTTCCGAAGACTCATACTTGGTGTCAATGCTTCTGAGCATCACTTCTAAGTCCTGAACACATTTACAAGCGACTATTATTTCGTTGCATTAGGCCGACAATGACTTTGGCATATTTGTGTATGTTTGCAGGGGGACGTACGGGCTGGGAGCTTCGATAACTCTTAGCGTTGAGTGGAGGCTTGCAGTGACCTCAAGCTAAAGTAATTTAAAGGTGCCCTGCGACGTAGGTAAAGCATCAGGATTTTATTCTTTGTACGCAGAGTAAAGGACGTTATGACGCCTTAACGCTCAAACAGGTCGCCGAAATTGTAATATTTATGTTAATCTTCTCCAGAAATGCTCGTTTCGAGCTGACAGTGTCTCAACGCAGCGGCCTATTTCTGCAGCGAAAATGAGGTGGCATCCAGATTGGGCGCTGCCTTTCTTATTAGTTGGGCATCCGGTTTGAATACTCTTCCTGTATACACGCGAAATGGAACCAATATATTATGTCTCTGAGAACTGGAAGCTTTTCGCATGCCACAAAAACTGTTAAGAAGCGGTGAAAGCGAACTAAAACTAATAATAATATCGCAAGTGTCGGCACTTTTCATTACGCTTCAAACCTTGATGGGGGCAAGCGCTGTCCAAACCACACCAAGGCAGCGAACAAAAAAAAATCCAGTTGAAGCACTCTGCCTTAAAAATGTGAAGACAACAGATGGACAGGAAATGGCAGGCAAGATTGGGGAGGCGGGGGGAGTGGTGCGCGTTTACCACTCCTATCAACAAAGAAACATCGCGGAGCTTCCTTTGGTGTTCGTCACCCCTACCCTCTCTGCGGCGCCGCGTACACACGTGGACGACACTGTTAAAATGCGCCGCAGTTGGGCTGCCCCGGCACAGCAACAATTGCATACCAGCTTCCAATGCGGGAGCGCTGGGCGCGGTTCCGATTGGTAGCGCCCATTCTTGGTACTCGTTGAATAAAATGGCTGAGTGAAACGCTTTTTCGTCTAACCTTTTCATTTTGAATTTTCTGAGTGGAATAACTTCAACTGCACAGATTGCAATAATTTCCTTTGCAATGGTCTTTGGAAGGAATGATATTGATAGAGAGTGTGGCAATATTTGTGTGAGAGTGTGGCCGGTAGAGTGTGGCAATATTTAATGAAATTAATCGAAGCTGAGGAAAGCATCGCGGTGTCCCTTGAAAGAAAAAAAAACTAACGAGTCCTTAATGAAGCGTGAGGCGGCCTTAGGGTCCTTGTGGTTACTGTTGCAAGCACCCACCGGATGCGCCTTCTTACAGCGGGAACACACGTGCAGGGATCAGTGCGAATCCACCCCGGCGCGCCGTGTGCGCAACTTTGCACCGACCCACCAATGATTCCCGCTTGCGTCAAAACGAGTAGCTATCACCGGAGCAACGCATGCAGCTTTGCACCTGCGGGCGGTAGCAGCCAATGCGAGCGCGGACAGTGTGAACTTCTAAAGGCGTAGGGATGCGCCCCCTGGATATGCCGGCCGGCCAGGCTAATTAAACCGCCCGCTTTAGTAAAAAAAAGAGAGCTAAGATACGTTCTGGACGTAAATAGTAACTCCTGGCACTGCCAAATGTGAAAAATTGATTATGTTTGGGGATCGATGACCACTGATAAGTTGCTGGTAGAAATAACAAATGTAATACAAGAAAATTCCTTTCTACACCCGCCTTGCAGCTTCCGGTTGCCTGGAGTTGCAGTGTGGCTTGCCTGCCATCCGCTGTCGATGGTGTCGCAGAGATCAACCTTATTTTGATTTCCTTGTAAAATGATGTTGTTGAATGCAGAGCGATATTAAGTGTAGGCATTTTATTGCGCTGGTGATCCCCGAGGCACCACCGGCTGCGTTATCGATGCGAAACTGGCTATTGGACTAGCAACGACCACTGCAGCCAGCCAGCAGCTCAATTTCTATCCCGGATGATGGCGGGCTGCGCAAAGAAAAAAAAGTAAAACGTTGCTGCCGTTTTCAAGTCCGTTGTTGCAAGTCTTAAACGTGCGCTATAGACTGATTTCTTTTAGGACTGTCCTTTCATATGCTCCTCGAACCATCGTCCAGTGACATTTCATGTTTTCGGAGGCGCACATTGAGACAACGACTTGTCGGCCCTGCGTAATTAAGAACGCATGACCAAACATTAGCGTAAACCACATCCGCAACCAAAACTACAAAAGGATGGTAGAGATTCGCCACACAACCCTCAATCTCTCCCTTACGTGCTTGCTCCTCCGGTGCTGCGCACACCACTATCTGCACAAGCTGTGCAATTGGCCTAACATCGTCTACTCTCTCAGCTAATGTTTATACCAGTAACAAACTGCCCCCTGCAACATTTTCTGAAAGTTCGCTTTCCGTTCTCTCAGTGCTGCGTCCATTATCCTCCCTGAAAATATCTCGACTGCTACACGCCTATCACCCTTTACTCGCTCCATTATTACTCTTTTGCGCCTCCTCATAGTCATTTCACCAGCGATAAGCACAAATGTACGCTCACCCTCCTTTCTAACTCCTGGAATCTGCTTCCTCTTAGTGATTGTGACCTCATTTCTTGGATTCACCTTACTTCCTTTGTCTCCATCGCCTCCAGATTTCCTGGCTGCCACCTGTGAATAGCTGTTCCTGTCCGAGCGTGCTGGACCTACTACCTTATCGCTTTCTATGCCACCGCTTATCCCTCATCACTGTCCATGCTTGACCTAATTTCTGCCTTTCCCTGCTATGCTTGCCTTCTCTTGGAAACCACTCCCTTACTCTAAGAACCAGCGGTTATCTTGCCTTTGCATTACATGACCTTCTCAAGTCCATTCATCCTCTTGTCACTAATCCTTATTATGTCACTAATCCTCGTTTGTTGCCTCACCCACTCTGCCCGCTTCCGGTCTTTTAACATTACACCTATAACTTTCTTTTCTATATCAAAGTGCTGCATATCACTTCTTTTTTTGGTTTTCTCACCTTACCATCTGCGTACCCACTGGATTTTATTTTTCCCTTTCTTTCAGTATCGTTTATTTTTCAGAAAAAGCAGCTCAGAAAACACGTAGACATGTAAGGCGAGACAAGGCAGGGCGCTGACGGGCTCGTCATCTCGTCTTTGTCCACGTCTTGTTTTGCGCTGCTTTTTCTGAAAAATATGCTCCAACGCGCCCAACTCGCCGCATTAATCGTTTATCCATATCTACTCTTACTTTAAGCTCTGCACCATCTGCTATCATTTCTCAGGAACCCCTCGCTTTCGCACTCCCTCCCACTCTTCTATGGATTTTTCCCTGCACAACTATCTCTTTTTTTTTACTTTAATTCCCGGTATTTCTTCCTGCCTTACTGCTCAGTTGTATTCTAGTCTATCTAGATCAGCACAACCAACATACTATGCCACCTGACGCTGCTCCCCATATATGTGGACACACAGCTTTTCAGCCCTGCATGTCGTGCGCGATTGTCAGGGCACCCCGCTTACGGACGGGGGACCACACGTTTCCGCATCTGTGTTCTTTTTTTTTTTTGGTGCCTTGGCCAACTCTGAAAGCAGGACAAAGAGACAAGCATCAGGCCCTACTGAGGACAGGGCGGCTGGTCAGCGTGCTTGGCGGTGTATCGAGACGCCTTCGAGGAGCGCAGTATTCAAGGGGCGGTCTTTATTAACGTCCCCAGCGTAAGCGCTGCCGTAACGAGTAACGGCTTGAAGGCGTGCCGCCAGACGCGGGTGTTGTCATTTGCAACATTCCTCCATGGGTTATCAACAAGAAGTCGGACCTTACGATAGCTTCGCAGGTGACAATATGCACTCGTCGGCGCGTATCATTTTGAAGTCAGGCTCACAGGCAGTATAGACAGTGGAGACACGCTGTATTAACCCGCTGACTGTGCGTGCGAGGGTTCCCTAGGTTTCTGAAGATGGCAGTTTAATAGGTGTGCCTCGAGGACGGGTTTTCGCAAAATCCCCAATGCATGGCAAAGCGACCGTGTTTTGTAAGCTAATGGAAAGTGAAATTGCTGGTGTAGTATTATATGAGGAAGACTTTTCTTTCCAATATGTTCGATCTGCTGTTTCATCCTTTGCCCAAGATGAAATTGAGCGAGCGTTTGGAAGTTAGTCAATTGGTTTTTGTTCCCAGTGAGGTTGGGGCAAAGGAATTAAATAAGGCTGTTTTGGAGTAAGCGATGAATCGTTCCTTCCGGTCTATGGGCGAGACAGTCATCTTTATATAGTTTTCTTCTTTGTTGTTTTGGCGTACAGTTTGATTTCTTGTTTTTAAGCGTATATAAACAGTTGCCTCCCGAACTTGACTTCCAGTTACGTGTTCGAGCAAGTCGAATCTGGAAGACGTTTTACATTCCTTTACCACCATTATTATATCTATATCTTGGTCTCAACAGCACCTAGAGAGAGGAAAGAAAAGTTACAACTACGTCCATGTTCTCAATCATTCCACCTTCCCCAGCCCCAGGATTCCTAATTACTGGGCTGATGCATTTATTTTCACTGCTTTTCTGCTTTATTTCTCATCCGGCTCTCATCACTTCATTATATTGTTAATTAATCGTGAAGAAAGTCTCTCTTATTTTTTCCGCTGCTATGTTCCCATGTGCTCTAATTGAATTCCTTATGGCAATGCTCCAACCGACTCCTAGACATGTATTTTTCTTTTTCCTTGGTAATGTTTACATTTTCTCTTATTTTGATTGTTCCTTTCTGTTCACCTGTGTTTGATTTGTATTCACTTTTTTTGTTGAATTCCAGAGCGCACCGCTCAAATTTTTGTCATGTTTGTCATTTTTGTTCGCCCACCTGCTATGGTCCCTGATGGGACTGGCAGTATTGTAAATAAATAAATAAGACACATACAATCCACATTTGAGTTAGCTGGTATAGCATCATGGAAAAAACATATTGTCCGTTGTTTTGAGTCCGCTATATTTTTTCGATAAAGGCAAGTACTTTTGTGGAAACGTTGGCAAGCACCTGGTGCCCAGTCTCTAATAAGTAGTGAAGTATGAATAAATTAATTTGGAAAAAACATATCTTATCTTCGCTTGAGTTTAGTAATAAAATAATGATAATGCTTTATTCCTCAGTATTTTACAAAGTCATTCCAAGCCCGCTTAAGCAATTAAAGTTGGCCTGTGAGCGGGAATTTGCAGTCAAGCTAGAAACACTGCTCGTAGGAAAGAAAAGAAATCAGAATCAAAGTACCTCCTCGTGAGAAATAAACACAAGCCTTTACACAGTGCACAGTATAGCAGTTACAGTACTCATTATGTGTACTTATACGTATAGGGCACTACAAAAATACAAATAAATGACCTCATGCACGCTAATACACTAATGCAAGATGCACTCATACATGTGTTCACTCATTATAAAATTAAAAAACCTAATATAAGCATAAAACATTAACTCGCTGTTACAAAGTACCATGTTTTTCTTCCGTTTTTAACTGACGATTGTTCTTGAATACTAATCCAGTATGAGTCGGATACAGTGGCCGGATAGTCTGAGAGACCCTGTTTATTCTCGCAATTTCTGGGACGCGAGGAAGGCTAGCCAGAACGTGCCATGGCCCTTGGCGGGCTACGGAGCGGCAGTTCTTTCTACCGACGACGCCCATTTGAGATACTTGGAACTCAAATTTCATTGCAAATTCTGCTCTACGAGCATTTTGGACGTGTCTGGAATGTGAGCTAAATGCTTCCCTTTGTACCAAATGTGTCTTTACTTGGAAGCGAGCACTGGCGCCACCTCGATGCAGCCTCATCCACAGGCTTGAAAACAGCAGGTCTTTGAAACTGCGTAGGTTTCTTGCCTTGCGAGCGTGCAGCTGAAAAAGAAATAAACGAGGACTTAAGTACACCGGCAAAGAAGTAGAAAAAGCACTCAGAAAAGTAGACGGTCGTGGTTGGTTACTGCGTGTTAAATGTTCACTGCTACATTGTCGTAATGGAAGTTACTATTTTCTGAAAAAAGAAGGTGCGCAGTACCGAGTACATATCTAGAAAACGAAGTGGTACGAAAAAATTTGGTTGGTTTGCTTTATTGGGGTTTAATGCCCCAAAGCGACTCAGGCTATGAGGGACGCCGTAGTGAAGGGCTCCGGAAATTTCGACCACCTGGGGTTCTTTAACGTGCACTGACATCGCACAATGCACGAAGTGGTACGAAAATTAAAATGCAGATACTTTTTTTTCTTTTTTTATGCCAGGCGCTTGTAGTAATTCCTTTTCTGTTTAGGGCCACAATAGAAGTTGTGACACAAAGCGTGTATCGATGCGAGGGAACAGTTTGGCACAACCTCAACACCACTATCTGTCCAGTCCGCTTATACCTTCCTGCAGAGGTCCTCTTGCGAAAACACTTCCTTTAAGCGCAATGTCTAAGCTGAAGTTTTCTTGAAAGATGCACCAGAACACTGGCGCCATTTTCACAGAAGGAACCACGCAGAACTTCGACACGCTTTACAATGTTCAATTATGAAAACTCTTCTTCCGCCATTTGCCATTTGGTCCCATCCGCTGTTATTGGTTCTGCTTCCTTCGAAAGTCACTGGGGAATGCCTTGTAGGTGGCCTTTCTTGCAGAATTACGGATATAAGAATACCGCCTCCTATAGACGAAGTTGTGCGGCCTCCGGATAATGACCAAAATTCTGCAGTCTAAGAGAGCTTAGAGCTGGGTTCGTTTATAAAGAAGAGTGGCATTCACGATATCATCAGATAGACATTGAACCTATAGGTGTTAAGCGGTAATGTTTATTTCAATTAAAATGAATGAACAAGTCTCAAAGACATAAATTCAGGTATAATTAAAGCCATCTACTTGTGGTCATTATGGCCAGGAACTAGCACGTGAGCTGAGATTGAACTATTTATTTATATAATTCATTCGAACACTCTAAGTTTCGATTCAGAAAATTACATAGGGGAGAGATAAAGTATAGAACACAAGTCTTTCACACACGCTCAAAAACCTGAAAGCAATGTTTGTGGCACCGATGCGAAAATGGTTAAAAGCGAGCGACCTAAGTGATGACGCTACCCAGGGGTGGTAAAGGGAAGGCAACTTCTGTGCACAAAATCGTTCATGACGACGTCCATGGCGAAAAGAATCATTTTGTTAATGTGTAAAAAAGACGTTGCCGAGCAGAAAAACTTATCATTTGATGTCCCGGCTAAGAGGCGTGCCGCTTTCACGCGTGATTATATAACATAATGACGGTATGCGTCGCCAACCAGCGCTCTCGACAGACCTTGACGGCCACTAATTTTGCGCGGTGTGCACAGCACCGGCTATGTAATGCGCCACAGGTACAAAACGCCATAATGCCTGATATCGAAAGTGGTTTGACTGGCGTCTCGAAGCGCTTTATTGTAGGGTCACACGCGCATATTAAATGACTGTAAATGATTAAGGCCATAAGTTTTTTAATGCCTTTACATTCAGTGTTGGTGCTACACGTCCACATTTAACGTTACTATACGAAAGTCATGATTGCGACAACGCCTTCATTACAGAAAGTTCACCTTAACATAAAAAAATCCAATGAGCACAATATAAAGCAAAGAAATTCAAATGTAATATGAACATTGTTTCGTTGAAAAACGCCGCTTTTCTTACTTGACAACTCTAAATATCTTAACTGCTGGCAAAAACGGGTCCACTCGCACCGAATACAAAGTAGAGGTGCATCAGTTTACTGAAAGTTCATAAACTTTTTGCGACAGCATGGGAAGTTAATATTTATAAAACGAATTACCAATTTTACCGCCATGTAGCATAAATGGCAGCGGCTTAACTCAGCTATGTCAGGATATACGTAGCGAGAGGTACAGCCGCCCAAAGACTTAACACCAATGACGGAAAGCGAGGCCTGGACTGCCGTCAGCGCCACGAAGCGATAGTCATTGGTGCGAGACAATGCTCTCGGTATGTTTTCGGTGGCTTACGATAGCTGGTGCGCAGCTCGCTTTTACTGCTTTTCCGCTTGTGCCCGATCGCCGCGTGGACAGCGCGCTCGTCACGGGGGCGTTTCAGACCTTTTTACTCGCCGATTCAGCCTCCACGGCCCCGGCAACGCTCTTTGCAGTTTTCTTACCGCGGCAGCCAGGAACTGCCCGCTAAACTGCCGCGGTTCGCGCCTTCTATCGTCAGACAGCGCAAACATTCCGAGAGCATTATCTCGCGCCCTATGACTATCGCTTCATGGCGCAGACGCCAGTCCAGGCCACGCATTCCGTCATTCGTGTTAAGCCTGTGGGCGGCTGTACGCGTGCGCTTGGCGATGCGCTCTTCTTTCTGATCCGGTGTCTCCGCATCCATCTTGGCCCTGCGCCGCTCGTTCTTGCTTGCGGGGACGGCTAACTGCCAGTCTACAACCTCGGGGTCCGACGACTCGAGTTTCTCCCGTCTCCTACGCCACACAGCCACACGCCACACTCTCCTTATCCGCCATGACAGTTTTTTTTTTTTCGCCGCCGCATCACCATCATATCTCAGTCGGAGGCGAGCGGCGCGGAGCGCGGCGCACCAGCTGCACGGCTGTGACGTCACTCGGCTCCTCGCGCATGCGCAGAAGTGGCGCCGAAGGCCTCCCACAGCGAAACGGCAAGACTGCGGGTAAGGTAGCTGGTAATGTAGCGGGTAATGTAGCGGGTAATATAGCCAAGAGTATACGCGCTGGTCGGGCGAAACAATTGTAGAGGACGCTGTCGGTCGCGTATGTGAGTAAGGCTAACAGCATTAAATTTATGTCTGTGGCACAGCTAGAATGCCATCAAAATTTAAGGCAGTAAGCACTCAACGGCATTAAATTTGTCAGCGTGTGAGGGAAATTTGCGTTCTCTGGCGATGTACCAGTACAGTAATAAGCGGTGCTTACTGAAGGGTAATGACATACAGACCAGTTATCTTTGAGAACAACGCTGCAGTTGAGAATATCATCGCTACTGAAGTATGAAATGTAACCAAGTATGCTTCCTATGTAGCTTTTAGGCGCATTTAAGAGTTACTTGTTACAGGTTACTTGTTACAGCTCCACAGAAATTGTAAATAACATCCGCGTAATACCACCCATGGGGCGTTAAGTAATTAAAAAGAAACTAAAGTGTACAAAATTTTAAATAGTCGTATTCACAATAATTCACTGCGCAGTAAAGGTATTAGTGCTTTTTCTTGGATGCCCATAGTCATGAAATAAAAGCTACGCTCCAACGTGCATCGCTCGCTCATAGCATTAGGCGCCACTTCCTCCTCTCCATCAAATCTCTTTTGGGGGCGCTGCAGCTGCGAAGGAGGCTTCACGACAAAGGAGTTCACACCGGCATTTCTACTGAGTTACGGTTCAACTGCTTTAGCAGTAAAAAGGGCTCGTGTCATATTATGATGGGAGAAAGAAATGATGTCAAGCTCTCATACCAAAAGTCAATGGGCAGTCAGAAAACTGTCCGTTTCATTACGCGGCACCGGCGCTAGGTAGGAAAGACAACCAATTGAACTGCAACTGCGAACAGCTAGAGAAGCAGCCAAGGCTAATCCACTGCTGGTGGCAGCGTTTGAGCGCACACAATTTTACAAGGAATACCGCTGGCGTTGAAGCTACGGCGTGTGTACGGTGCAGTAACTTTCAAAGGGCTCTTATAGCGCTTAACTTGTGAGCAATAAATGTTATAATACATGCATGGGTTTTGTATAATGAAAGAAACGATGGCTGCCCGCGAAAAATATTCAAACAACGATGTCCAGTGTTCGATACAACCCGGCGCAGCCGCCGTTTGACCACGATAAGCAACTTTTATATTTAGGCACTCTAAAATGGTCCCGACAAAATAAATGCGGTAAGAAACACCCGTGATTTTAATTCTGTTCGTGAACTCAGCCGCAATTCGCGTTTAAATGACTGCTCTTTATTAGGCTGATTATACATGCACCATCTCCTAGCATGAAAAGCTTAAAACACACCTGCACACACAGGTCAATATTACTACAGACGCGTGTGCTTGGTCCGCAGCGTTTCGTTTCATAGCCTTTTCGTAAGTGAGCACATTCAAGGCACGCCATCTTCATTTGCAATGTCGTGCACGTTTTAAGAATGGCTGTTAGTTTTCAATAATTAACCCTCCCGCAACTTTGGCAGATTCCAAGAAAGTATGGTCGCTCATGTCGCAAGACAAAAAAAAAGAAATAATAAAAAATGAATCTAGCTTCAACATAGGCCGGCTTCAATGCAACCACTACCCGGAGTCGGTGTTGAAATAAAAACTAGTGGGGAGACATGAGCTGTGCTTTAAAGGTCAGACGCGATAGTTCAATGGGTCAATGCTCTCTATATACAGAACAGTTTCTTCTTTATTTTACATTCTCCATTTCTGGGAGTACTTGTACCACTCCTGACGATATGGTGCAGTGGGTAAGCATTGCGCCACTGCCCTGCGATGACAGGCGCTCCCAACAATGGGGCTTTTACGACCGGTTGCTCTTGCCGAGCAACGATAGTGTTATTGTTGTTAATGGCTGTTTATTAATCAAAATAAAAATGGAAAGAAAAGATGTTGCTAGCCGCGCCATCGGCCATCAAAACCAGAAGCACCTGAGCTGTGGCTAGAGGGAATAGAAGGACAGGGAGAGGGAAAGAAAGGGGGAGAGACAGTAAGAAAGGATAAGGGTAGGGTTGCATTATACACTATGTACAGGATACAAAAATACAACTGTAGCGACCAAAAATTAATTTAACTAACGCCTCTCATTGTGCGCAGCTTGCTAGCAATCCGATGGAGAGGTTGTGATGACGCAACAAGAATGCGTAACTTGGGCGGCCCATCAGGTTCCTACGTTGCTTCGCTGGTGATCGTGGATTTCTCACTAACGGTCGACAACGTCGACTGCGACACCGGATTTTCTGTGACACAATCTCCCTAATGCAACCGCGTCAAAATGAGATCCTCAAAGACGAGTGGTGTAACTGTCCTTCAGGAAACATAGCCTGTCCGAAGAAAAAAAATTTACCGCAGGGAGATATAAAAAAGCCCTTACCGCTTTGTGGGCCAACGTTGTCGGCGTGAAGTTGGTCCTTGTCAGAGGGCCCCTCTCGAAACACAACTCAATGCTGGTGCCCTCGGCTTCGATGGTCGCCAAAGAGTGTCAGATGCGTCCGTCCAGCAGCAAACGCGGCATCCAGGCTATCGTGAATTCCCTCAAGTACGGTGAAACGATTGTCACCAAGCCCTGCATTCAGAGCGTCCCTAAAGCGATGTTCAATGCTGGCTTCCTCCGTACGGGCTGCTAGTAACGGTAGTCCGGACCACATCGCGATTAAGACGTCCTTATGCTCAACGTGCCTAGTATCTTCTTCCTGGGTGAGCAGACACGCATAGTAGACACCATTCAGAACTCTCCACGTCGTGGTGTCCGTGTAGTTAGGAACGCGCAGGGCGGCTGCAACAGACTCGAAGAGTGTTGGGCAGTCGATGACAAGGTATGCCGCCGCATCCAGCAGGTAGACCCGCCACGCGTGAAATATATTTCGCGGCATGAGCCAACAGTACGTGCGTGCCATGCGGTGCAGGCGCTCTTCCATCGATGCAACATCACTCAGGCAATTGGATATTTTGCTGATAACCACTTCGGGGCGCTCTCTGTCCGCGCTAGAAAGATGGGGCAGATGAGTGGCGAGGTAAGCGAGAAGTTCTCTTTCGTTCAGCCGGCTCAGGTGGCCACGCATTGTCATCAAGTCTCTGGCTGTCATGACGGCAGACGCAGCTTAAACAACGCCGTGCAGTATGGTGATCTATGGTAGAGATGATGCTGACTGCTGTGCAAGGGATGCCAAATTCCAAGTGTCCAGGACGTGGGCCGAAAGATGATTTCTGTGGAACACGTCGCTATGTGAATGAACGGAGAGAGCGCGAGACGCAAATCGAGTCATACACAAAAGCGGAGACCCCCGACTGATTGTTTTGCGTGAAAACGGGGGGCTTATAAAGCCTAGTAATTCTACAAGCAAGAGCACAATCGCAAAGCTAACACGACCCAAGGCATCGATACAAAATACGAGGTTCGTTTTCTTACCCACGTCACAACAGATTAAAAGACTGAGCATGCACTTCTGAAAATGTCGAGCTCTTTGCTTGAAAATATGACAGTGATCAGACCTTCTTACAACGCTTGCCGGAAATACGTTGGCCTTCATCATATCAGTTTCCTTCCTAATCTTAAGCTAACTTGATTTTTTTTTTAAAAAGCTGTTCTGCATTTCAAGCTTTCCCTGCTATCGCATTGCAGGCGGAGATCATTATCAATATCACGCTGAAGATATCAGTTCTCTTCGAGGACCTGTTTCCCGGAAAAAGGACTCGTGGGACCGGTACACACCCGCCCACAAGATTGAGGTATCTTGCAGATTACTTCTCAAAATTCTCACTCAACTTTGTCTTGGGATTATTTTTGAACTTACTTGAGTTCTTTGTAAGGTCAACAACAGAACCAAACGAAAAGGGATTCAGGCGTTCTATATGTCCACAAGAGGTGAAAAGTAGACACGATCACCATTATTATCAGATTCACTAAAAGAGCTGAAATCTTTTGAAAACCACGGTCAAATTTTTAACCAGCTGTGATGAAAGCATTTTCAAGCAACATTTTTCATTACTCGATCACCTAGGACATCTTACTGGTGTTATTGTGGCTTTGTTTTTCTTGTTGGACTTTTTGAGTGTCGCAGTTTTCGCGAAATAAAACAAAATGAAAGAATCCTCGGTGTGCTTTCGTCTCTACTTAAGTGTGACTTTCTCCATGTTTACTTCAAAAAGTTCTTTTAGGCCACAAAACTCAACCAACGATTCTGAAAAAAGTTTTGCTTCAGATTTGAGGCCACTTTTCTGGAATCAAAAATTAATAGCAATATAAACAACAAAGTATTGGTATATTTTAAAAAGTATAATGTCTTATCCGATTCAATGTGTTGGGGGTGATAGATAAAAATATGTATATCTGATAAATAGATCAAAAATAAAAAGCTTCACGTAGAGAACGCCTTGAAAGAGCCGTCGCTTTCTGTAGCCGCTTGTTCCTTACTCTTGAGTCCTGCGCTCCTGACCAAGTCCACAAAAGGTAGCTAGGATCTACCACAGCAGCCGGCGTGGAACATATAAGACATGCCAGTAGGCTGTATGCTAGATCCCATGCTTGCGAGTTCCGCAAGCAAGTGTGACAACGCAAAACAATGCCCGAGTTAAAAAAGAAAAATCAACTGTACATTGTTTAGGTGTACTGATGTAACTGAGCAGCCTCCTTTTAGGGTCTGAGCATTCAATCCGCAGTTGGCGTTTATACGTCATGTACAAGTGCTATTTGGAATTCCCTCTCTCTCTCCTGCCCTCATTCCAACCCGCCCCGATGGCTCAGTGGTTATGACGCTCGGCTGCTGACCGGTAAGACGCGGGTTCGATCCCGGCTGCGGCGGCCGAGTTTCGATGAAGGCGAAATTCTAGAGGCCCGTGTGCTGTGCGATGTGAGTGCACGTAAAAGAACCCCAGGTGGTCGCAATTTCCGGAGCCCTTCACTACGGCGTCCCTCATAGCCTGGGTTGCTTCGGGACGTTAAACCCCATAAACGAAACGATCCTTCCCTCATTCCGGCGCCGTGACTGCTCATTAGTGTTAGAAATTTTTCCGGAGGCACAGCACCTCTTTCTTTCGTCATTATTTCACTCCCATCTGCCTCCCTTCACTCAAGAACGGTTGCGGTGTGCACTGAGAAGTCACTCTTACTGCTCCTTCAACCTCCTCGAAATTAAATTTCATTCCTATTTTCGGTGGACGGTGGGCTCAGTGAATGAGGGCAGGAGCTCGATTTTATTTTGAGAAGAAAGTGTTTTTGTTTTATCAGGAAATCTGGTCAATAGCATACCAATTGGAATTTTAAAGTGCACGGCTAGCAGTACCCTAGATGCGCACGCCTGGGCAAAGTTTTAGGCGCTCCCGTCTTGTTTTTGTCGTGGTCGCTTAACGAGGTGGCGTGGTAGCGACCGATTATCTTTAGTTCAGGGTCGTGGCGATATTTACACACTAAACACAAATCTACTGATATCGCGGGTTCAAGGAGAGAGATACCGTTTCCATTTCCACGCCCTAAACATCTACTGCGTCACTTGGAAATTAAAACCAATTCTTCTACAGGTTGTATACCCGTCGCCAATTGAAGAGCCATGAGCATAACGTCAATCAATTTTGTTCCTTTCAGAACAGGTATTTTTACGTCATGCTAGCAAAAAAATTCCCTTTTGTAGCTGAGGATCTGCTTCGACACGTTCAACATTCTTGGGCCAAACTTTTGAATACTGGAAAATTTTAAGGTAATGTTACGAAATTATTGAAGGTAATCGTCCATTCTTTCTATGTCCATCAATATATTACTTTTGAAGATTTTCCATCGTTCTCATCACGCTGTTAGAACTCCCATAGAAAACCAATTTGACACGCTTTTGACGGTAGCAATAACGTTAGTACCAGAAAAGAATGCAATCCTGCGCTCGGAAGATCTACGGATACATTGACTGTTATGGCGAAATCTTACAGTGTGTAAAAAATTGCGTTCATTAGCTATTTCTCGTTGAAAATAATTGTGTCGAGAAATGTTGGGCATGTAATGCAAACTGAGATATCAGTTTGCAACCCAGTCCTTCCTATTCTTCTGTCGAAAAACAATCGTAACAAGCGGAGAATAAAAATATTCAGACAGTAGATGGAAAAGATATTTTCGCGTTTTATTACCTACCTGGTAACCGCAGGTCAAGAGAAACTATTGACCTCCATTTCATTGGAATCACGCTGCACAAGAACAGCTTGAAGTTCTTGTGAACCAGCTGCTCGGAGTTTACTGTGGCTCTCGTTCGACTCCGAACCGTTCGCGATATTGGGAGCCATAACTATTCAGCACACCGCTTGAATCCCTGAGTCGAACTAGGAACTCAGTGCTATCTCGGTACCGTTGCCGATCGGTAAGCTTGCCGAAATATTTTGTTACATTTCACAGATTACGCCTTGACTTTAGTCTTGTCTTGACATTTGCACCAATATCTGAAAGAATTAAACGATCTTTCTTATATAGGACCTCTGCATACACCAAGCTCTTTGACTGGACAAAAAAATTCGCTGTGGCTTAGCTTGGTTAAGCCCGGTAATTGCGAAAGCAATATCCGTACCTACGCCATGGTTCAGCTGGTAGTGTAGCTGGTGGTGGTGCTTGTGGTTAGACTTGTGGTGATGCATCGGCTATATAATCACCCGCTCGTCCTGTCCTCTTCTCGATCTTCAGTCCTGTCAAGTTTGCGGTTATCCCTCCTCCCCAACATGTCTGACCAACTGGCCCAAAGCTTCCTGTTGTTGAGCTATATAATCAAATCAAATGCAATCCAATCCAATCCCATCAAATCAAATCCAATCTAATCTAATCTAATCCAATACAATCCAGTCCAGTCCAATCCAATCCAATGCAACCTGATATAATCTAATCTCATCCAATCTAATCCAATCTAATGCAATCAAGGTCAAATGTAGGTCAATGGGGGTCACCGCCGCGGCACGGCAAAGGCGTGAAAGTGCAAGTAGTATTGCTTTCGCAATAAAAACTCGAAGGTACTGTGGAAGCGAATTCAAGAAATAGCGGCCAAAACTTAGCAAACTTCGCGTGCAGTACTGCGCGCGCGCACGGCAACTCCGCCGCACCTTGCTCCATATTGTCTCGGGAAAGCCAGAAGGCTGCTCGTCTATGTCGGTGGAGTCGTGTCACCAAAACGTGTCCGCAAATCGTGTCCCCAGAAGGTGTCCGCAGCAGTTGTGAATTGCTAAGAATAGGTAGCATCAAACGACTGCTTGTAATCGATAGAGGATGATGGGAGGGTGCTGCGAAAAAAATTATGTCGACAGGACGATTAGTTAATTGATTAGAGCCAAAAATATTGAAAAAGCGTCGAAATAGCTCGGATGTCGGCAAAGGGGGTGAACGGGAGAACAGCCCTGACCGGCAAGATAGTGCAAAATAGGCAAAAGCGTGAGAATAAAGTTTGAATAGAATTGAAATGTATTTAACGAGTGATAATTAGGTTTAGAAAAAGTTTCTTGGACTTATAATAATTAGTTGCGGTATTATCAGGAAAAATCATTGGACGATTGAATAGGCTAGGCGGGTATATAGTAAGTGGACGCAAAGCAACCACGGCACCAAATTTGAAAAACCAAAACAGTTGATTGTGATAAAGGAATGTATAATCAGAGGAAATAAATCGTTCTGTAATTAAAACACAAGATAACTATTCCAATTAAGTTAGTTAAGTTAATTAAAAAACAAAGAGAAAAACATACAGAGAGGGAAAGAGACGTGACGAGTGCCGAGGAGGCGCCAATGCTTCCGCATTCTCCCAGTGCGGGCCGCCGCACTGAATTTTTTTTTCCTGTTGTGATATCAAATGAGGCGGAATCATTGAGCAGATATGATAATCAAACCAGTGGTGTCGCCTACTTGAATGAAGCGTATCGTGATGTCAAGGGATTGGTCTTCGCAGGTCCCATCGAAACCACTTTATGCCTATTTCTTGCAAAGCTGGCGGAACATCGATGCTAGAAGTGCACTAACAGCGCGACATGCACAAAGGGTATGAAAGCCAGGTGCGTGATTCGATGGGAGTCTTGCGCCGTTCGGAAGCATGCTTGCAAGACTGGCGGTCCAAGGTAGTCTCGTTCCAAGCGTCTGGCAACGCAACACTGTAAATTGTTTGCACGCCTAGGGGTGCATTTCCGTGCCTGTAACTCGCACCCTCACAAAAGGGTGCATAATACGGTTGTCACGCCCGTACAGTAAGGGTGTGATCGTTACGGTTACACTCTTTTTCCGATTTTTTTACAGTTTCATAGCTTTTAAAAGACGCTCGCCAATTTTGTTTGTCGTTTTTGTTTTGCCTGCAGTCGTGCTGGGCAGCTTAACATTCTCTACGATAACCTGCCGATGGCCTGTTTAACTTTGCACTTGAGTTACGGCATCCCGAACAATGATTATGATGCAGAGACAGGTCTTTCATTGCGTGTCAGGATCTTTTTGCTGTGGAGTCACATTTGTATTCTTTGCATAATCCTCTAGGGGTCATTTATTTTAGAATAAATAAAAAAAAATAAAGCTCGCTTAAGGAGACCAGCCTTCAGAAAACCCGCTCGCACAGTCACAAAATGCTAGCTTCTGCTACGTATTTTTTCAGAATGAATACTAGCAGCTATAAGCCTTACTGGAACATGAAATGAGTCATACCAAGCTACTGAAGTGATAGTGCCCATGACGCGCATGCTTTTTCCATGTTTATATATGCCGTTTCAGTGAGCCCCTATTTGATGTTAGTGGGGTTTAGCACTTCAGCAAAAATAATTTAGTTAATTTTCACATTATGGGGGCGTAAATCGCTGTCATGGTTGCACGCATCAAAACTATAGTTGTCATCTGATGGAAAGCTCTAATAGCTCACGCCATTTTAAAAGCACTCACCCCGCCACGGTGGTTCAGTGGTTATGGCGCTCGGCTGTTGGCCCAAAAGACGCGGGTTCGATCCCGGCCGCGGTGCCCGAATTTTGATGGAGGCGAAATTCTAGAAGCCGTGTACTGTGCGATGTCTGTGCCCGTTAAAGAACCCCAGTTGGTCGAAATTTCCGGAGCCCTTCACTACGGCGTCCCTCATAGCCTTAGTCGCTTTGGGACGTTAAACCGCAATAAACCAAACCATTTTAAGAGCACACTTGATTCAACAACTCCAAAGTTGTTCAAAAAGCCAAAGAGCGCCCGTACACCCTTACGCACCTTTGCACTGAAAGCAGCTGCAACACTGTCGCACTCGTGCGCCTTTAAAGGGAGCATACGTACATTAAAGGTGTTAACTTACTGAGCACACCATCTAAAAAAAAGAGAGAAAAAATAATGGTATCAAAAAGGCTTGATTTGGTTTACTTGGGTTTAACGTCCTGAAGCAGCGAAGGCTATGAGAGACGCCGTAGTGGAGGGCTCAGGAAATTTCGACCACCTGGGGTTCTTTAACGTGCACTGACATCGCACAGCACACGGACCTCTAGAATTCCACCTCCATCCAAATTCGGCCGCCGCGGCCGGGATTGAATCCGCGTCTTTCGGGTCAGCAGCCGAGCGCCGTAACCACTGAGCCACCGCGGCGGGGCGATGTCAAAAAGGGGGCAGTAAATAGTTTTGCATATTTAAGGTTGCAATTTTTTTTACTATGTACCACGGAGGTCGGCATTTCTCCCCCACGGGCTCGACGAATTCCAGCTGACGGGAGGACGGCGGCATCTCACATCTTAGCCTCCTCGCCTCCTTCCCTGCTCTCGCCACCCATGGCGCTTTCTCTCAAGGGAGTGCTTCGTTTCTCGCACGGCTTCAGCTTCCTACAGCTATTTTTGCGGGCGACCGCCCATGGAAATACTTTACTTTAACCGCGGGCCTGCTCGCCGCGGATCTTTCACCGGGCCATTTTAATGGGAAATCGTTAAAGACCTCTTTCTCCAGAAAAACCGGTGCCGGAGTTGTGAGACAAAAATGGCTTTGACAGGTCGTCCCCAGAGAGCAACCTGGGAGGCAGGCGGGTCACATAGCTCACGTGACCTTCCGGCGTCAGCACAACCTGCTCTAATCGATAGTGAGCAAACTGTGCATCGTGGGGCGTGGTATTAAATTAATGATTCGTCACTCGCACAAGGCCCTCAACTGAGAGCACCTGCCGTCGCAGGGCGGTGGCGCATTGCTCAACCGCGCACCACTGCTCCAGGAGGGGTATGAAGACTGAAAGGCATCTATGAACGTAAAGTAGAGAATGACCTTTTGCCAGTGGCGTAGCCAGAAATTTTGTACGGGGGGGGGGGGGGGGGGGGGCTCACGTTCCAGCGCGGCCTCCGCATAAAATTTGTGGAGGGATCAAACGCAACGATAATAACTGCATTGTCATTGTGTATTAGTTAACGCCACGCACTGTCTAGACAAGTGAAATATGAATGTTTTAAATGAAAGAATGCATTCGTTTGGTTTGGTTTAAGGGGGCTTAACGTCCCAAACCGACTCGAGTTATGAGGGACGCCGCAGTGAAGGGCTCCGGAAATTTCGACCACCTGGTTATCTTCAACGCGCACTGACATTACTGACACGCACTGACATGACAGTACACGGGCCTCTAGCATTTCGCCTCCATCAAAATGCGACCGCCGCGGCCGGCATTAAACCCGCGTCCTTTGGGTCAGCAGCCGAGCACCATAACCACTGAGCCACCACGGCGGGTAAAAAATGCATTCGTATGTCTTAAAAACCGTGGCACACATTATTGATAGCAATGTTTCCATGCTTTTGCGTATTTAATAAGTAAAGAAAATATCACACGAGGTCTAGAACTATATCAGTCTGAAACCAGCGCAGCTGTGCATGCTGCTGATATGAAAAACGTGAAGCCATGGAATTAACAAGTATACAGGACAAATATTTTAATGAATCTTCGTCTTTCAAGAACCTTGACATTTTTGTACAAATGGAACGGCCAGGAAAAAATCTCAACGACGCTGTCCTTCGTTCCAGTGTACTGGACAGCAGCAGCTGTCGCCGGTCATGTATTGCGAGTAATTGCACTGGAATTTTAGTCGCAACAAGGAGCACATGTATAAACGAGGAGTTCTGCAAAATATTCATTAGAAGTGCGAAGATAAAATGAAGTATTAGAAATGCGAAGGTACAACTTGATAAAGGACAAAAAAGTGTCAATGCAAACAAAGCCATTGTGTGTAAATACAAATCCTCGCAACAAGATATTTAAGTACACGTATGCGTCCATTAAATTTCCGTATCTAAGCAAAAGTCACTTAATGTAATGCGTCAAACAAGGCAAATAAACACCTTGCACAATCACAGATAGTAAACTTTACACACGGAATGATCCAGGCAAGAACAAATATATGATAGCTGAAGTCGCGATATGTACTTAGGCCATGCTGCGGCCGCGACAGCACCATATGGTTAGAATAATGGAGGAGCAATGCAGAAATCAATACAAAAGTACGTATTTTTTAAGTGCCTGCAAGGCGACAATTATTCTGCACCAATAATTCCTTTGGTTCAAGGAAAAAGTAAAAGCTGTAAGCTAAAAAGGAAAGAGAAGGACAAACGAAAGCAACGAATGATGCCGCAAGCTGAAATAACCAATATCCGAATGTGTATGTTGGGAAACGCCGCGTGGGCAGGGCTTTCAATAAGCAAAGTCAGTCAAGACCGGCTATTGATGTCCTCGAAATTTTTGTACTGGAGTGGTAATTTTCAACATAATACTAACTGATGCTTGCCTTACGTGACTCCAGGTGGATGGGCGTTGCCACGAAATTTAACCCGAATTAGCACTGTTCGCGCCATAATGTCTTTTCTAGTCTGAAAAACACATTGCAGGCAACAAAGTCCAGAATGACTTCTGGCGCCTGTGGTTGTTTTGGTCACCGGTGCATGACATTTCGAAAAAATTTCGGGGGGGGGGGGGGGGATGAATCTCTAAAAGCACCCCCAATGGCCGCGTCCCTGCCTTCTGCATATACAGGAATTAACCCATTACGCTATGGTGTCATCCTTATCGCGGAACTTAAGTGTCCTTTCCCATATTTACTTCCGCCGTGCCGAACACCAACGACGCGGCGGCCCCAACGAGGGCTCAACTTACTCTTTTTTTTTATCCAATATATGTTAATTCGTGTTTAGAGCGTAGATCCTGTTCAATTCTATTGCGTACTGTAATATTTTTTTTTATAGTATCTCTTCGGCTCTTGCTCCATGTCACCAAGACTGCAGCTGGTAAGAAAAATCCTAACGTGAGCAGAGGACCATAAAATATAGGTTCCTAAAGGAGAAAAAATACTTCCATATGTTCTCATTAGGGCATAAGTGGTTTTAAAGATATGTCTCAGAGGCTGCATTTAAAAATTCCCCCTTGGGCATGAGAATCATTCCCTCGCACCCCTTACTAGGCCTTCGAAGGGACTAATAAATATTCCATTCTACTCGGGAAAAAACCTGCCTGGGCGGAGAAAAATCATTTACTCCGTCTTGATGCAATAAAGTCAGTTTCCCAGGGAATGCGCTCGGGGACAAGCAAATTTATGCCAATCTTGGTATTTTTTCAGTAGGTTCATGTTTAGTCTGTCGATAGTCGACACTCCCACTGCCACTTTCTGCGTTTACCTTTTGATATGTGTCATGTTTTCGTGCAGCAAACTTTGAACTACCTTGCGTGACAACTTAACTAATGTCACCACGGTGCGACGGAAGGTCCCCGTGAGGAGTGTGGCGCCGCGTAGCCTCTCGCCTGCGCAGGCGTAAACTGGTGCTCCAGCACAAAACCTAGCAATTAATGCTGTCAACGCAAAAAAAGTGAAATAAAGAATAGAAACTTCAGATAATAACGCCATCTTAACGCAATTACCTTAGTTTAAGAGAAATTCGCAGTTTCACTTCAATATACCTTTAAAAGGACCAGCCACTCTTTGGAAATGGTAAGAAGAGGCAGAGTCGGCTGTTTGTTTTTTTTTTTCCAAAGAGGTAATCAGAAGTGGTGGGAAAGAGCCCGCGGCTGCGGCTTCCCGTCGTATTGTGTTGTGTTCTCTTTGAGTGAATCATTACTCGCGTATGGTTGCACGTAAACGAGCCGATTCCACCTTTGACAGGCTCGATTATATCCCGGACTGTTTCCAAAAACTCTCCATTCTTAAAATTTGGTAGGCACACAAAAACGAAGTGGTTATTAAAAATTGGTGGCCACTCTTTCGGCGGAAAAGGGCCATTCGAGTATGGGTTAACGTCCTTTCGGACGTACAAAAAAAATGTGCAGTAAAATCACAAACAGCCCAAGTTTCTTTTAACTAACTCCAGCAATAACAGCAATGAGCTGTGCACTTATTTGCTTTAAAAGAATACGTCAGGTTTGCGCGAACCCCATCGGGCTCGCCAGGTAAGTCGATAATAGCCATATTTTCAATTTCCTTTGAAGTCGCATGACATAATATGTGTTTGTATCTGTTTTTAAAAGAGGCTTGGTGCTCTGAATATTGTTGCTCTATGTACCCATTTATGTCTTTCTAATTTCATGAGTTTTTATATGTATGTAATTATTTTTGTTTAATTCCTGCAATTTTCTTTGATACTGAATTGCATGGATCCCAAATAGCTTCCAGCTAGGGATCCAGATGTTTTCACAAGCATGCCTTGTATGAATGTTGAGAAATAAAAATTGAATAAATCAATCAATCAATCAATCAATCAAAAGAAAGGTAAAAAATAATAATTCAAAGGATTTTCGAAAGCAAGCCATCACTGTCAAAGTATTACAGCAACTTCATGACTGATGACTTGGGAGTAGTTAGTCATTAAAATCCACACAAGCGGAGCAATACAGCTACAGGAGAGATATATACAGCTTTAGCACAAACTTTATATGTGAAGGAACATTCAAACTGACGGGGATTCGAAACCGTAACCACCACCTGTACGGGGCAGTCGCACCACCATCTGAGCTGATCTTTAATGGTAGCACATGGTACGGCGAGAGGGCAATTTTCAGCAACTTGGAGTAGAACCATATTTGTCCTGTGCTTATAAGAACCCTGCTAAGTATGCCGGTCCATTAATGGTCTACTCACCAAAAGAGGAGTGGAATGTCGGTTTCTACGAGCTAACATTGAGGTTCATCTGATTTCTCAGCAAAGTTACGTCAAGCACAACGATGAAGCATATAGCTTACTCAGCAAGCCGGTTTCTTGAAGACCGTAAGCTTAAAAGCAATGGACTTATTGGCTAGTAAACTAGCCACACTCTTTGCCCTAGAACAAAAATAAGGAATGTGTGTCGCTAACCACATGGTGCAATTTCAGTTGGTTTAATCTAGTCTGAAAAAAGTCAGTTCAAGACACTAAAAAAAGTTGGAACAAAATAAGATGGTTGTTCAATAATCACGGTGATTAGACAACTGTGGTGCGTTCGTAGCAAGTACCAGCTGCGCAAAGAGCGATGCCTCTGCTTCAAGCGGCGTCAGCTGCACGTTACCGTTATTACACGTTGACTGGCGGCTGCCTTTCAGAAGGTAGCAATATGCTCGCAGTGCAAGCGCAATAGCGAATGCATTTACTTGCGTCAATAGGATATCGCATTCATAGCAACGCTGATGCATGTGTAAGTTTTGTTGGTGCTTGCCGTGCTCATCGTTTCGGACTCATGAGGTGAGCCTTGCGGTGCTCGTGAGAAGAATAATCGCGCACACTTATTGTTCACTGTGCTTGTCAGCCGGTCGTTCACATTGCATGCTTGACATTGGGCTTAGATGCTGTTACTATTCTAAGCCTGCGCTCTCTCGGCTTACCGGTTTTGGCCAAAAAGGTGATCATCCATCAAGCTGATGGCAGGTGTCGTTATCGGAACGCAGCATTAAGAGAGAGCACAGAGCGCGGAAAACTTGAGCTGCATAGAGTAGAGGAACAACGCTCACGGAACGATGGCTGCGGACGGGCTGCTTCACGGATACTGCTGCTGGGTTTTCGAGCTCTCAGCGTATGTTTCTGTAATAGCGCCATTGAAATTGCGCTTTATTTGCTATTTATTCAGTACAGCGTCTTCTGAAAGAGCAAGCCGATCGGCCTGCTTATACAGATAGTATACAATAATCAAACACTAGCAAACGGAATCCATCTTTTTGTTCAAGTCACGAACAATACTTAAAAATGAATATCAGGCCCACACACTGAATACGCTAGGTCACTCTTACCAATCCCGGCAAGAAAGGCAATCGCCAAACAAAATTCACAAAAATGCAGCGAAAGAACGAAACAGGCAAAAAAGCGACATTACAATTGAAAATTTGTGCTTCATCGACTGAGTAATCAGCGTAAAAGAAAAGTCTGGAATGTAGATGATTATATTAGGCGGCGAAGAACTGACAGAATTACATTTTAAAGCATGAAAATGTGAGCTATTAGTGCTGTGTGAAATGTAATGTTTTCGTGTAATGCATTTTTCAGATAAAGGGCAGGATCCAAAACCACAATAATAAGTCATTTCGCAGCTCCTGAATGTAGATAATGAATGTTAGCCCTAAAGCAAAAATTAAGAGGCTTTGGTGAGTAACTAGAAAACAATTACCATGGTAGCGCGGTGGTGCGAGAGCATAAATCGTGTAATCGGACCACATGTTACATTCGCCGCACTTAAACGCAGATCGACCGCAGACTATCCATTACGTTCATTCTTTCTTATGAATGGTTCTAACTGTGCATTAAAAGTACAATGGCTATTTTTTGGTCTATAGTTTTATTTGCCCTGAGGCTGATTGACTGCGCATCTCGAAGTGAGAAGTCATAAGTACCGTATTTACTCGCATAATGCTCGCACTCGCGTAATGCTCGCACCCCCCACATTGGCTATCAAAAATTGGGAAAAATTTTTTCCCCGCATAATCATCGCACCCCCAAAATTACTGCCGCGAGCCGTCTGCTTCTCGTAGCGGTCGCCATCTATTGACCGTGGCTACAACTACCGTATTCACTCGATTCTAAGCACCCCCTTTTTTTCACGATCGCGATGCCCAAAGTGAGAGGGGGTGCTTAGATTCGAAAAATCTAAACTGACCCCCCCAACCCGGGCCCCTTTTTTCGCGGCGAAATCTCGATGAAACGGGCGCGAGAAAAAAACATTTTATTTAAGAAACCGAAGCCGCAGAAGCCAACGATTCCAGTGTCGACACGGACCCTGATAAAGAGAAGAATTGCCTGATAGACGTACGCAACGCGAGTAGTGACGGGAGGTTGCGCGCGGCAAATAAAGTGCTTTAGCAGCTTGAGCTTACGTTCACCTTGTACTTTCATAACGAAGGTAAGTTCCGCTTGAAAGTAATGTTTTCGTTATATTTACAATAGCGGACCTGACAATCCCGGTCTCGCACCCATTCATCTTTTCATTTAACACTCCGAAACATTTGCTTGAAAATTTTCCCCGCATAATTATCGCACCCCCAAACTTCGCGTTGATTTTCAGGGAAAAAAAATTACCGACGATTACGTTACTTCCTAATGCGAAATTTGAGCGCAGCAAATAAGCTGTTTCACCTTTTCGATAGATTGAGGCAAAGAAATCGAGCAACACATGTATGCGCTATCACAGAATTTTTTTTTTTTTCACACGTATTCGCAATTTCGGCTCGGGCGGTGCACATATACAGGTCCGCCGCCACCGATCTGGCTCTCTGATTGCCACCGCACAGGGGTTGCATTGGAGGAGGAGCGAAGAAAGGAATTAAGTTCGAGCCGGCGCTTTGACAACCGGAGACTCGCAGGAAGAGGGGGGAGGGGGGCGGCGTGTACACCCAGCGGCAAACGATGGGGGCAGAAGCGCGCGCAGCAAGCGGACAACACGATAAAGGGAGGAGGGAAGAGATAGCAGCGACTGACTGATGCCGCTGACGCCGATAGCGCTGGGGGGATGAAAGGGGGGCGGAGCTGGTTACGAGGCCGACGCCGACGACGACGCGAAACCCAGGAACGGACGCCAAAGAGCTGCGCTCTAAAAAAGTGCGAGGATTACGCGAGTAAATACGGTATATAAAGATACTTAAATACGTTTGTAAAAAAATGTCATGTTTTCAATGCAGTGTAACACGCCCGTAACACAACAGACAGCTTTTATTTTTGAAGAAAAAATATTGATGCACAATTACGAAATAACATAATATAGGGGGCATACAGGGTGTTCACAAGGTAGAAGTGCATGCTTTTATCCCTGGAAATCCAGGACACCACATAAGAGATGGAAAGCCACTGCATGGCCATGGGGGCATGTAAGAAGTGCAGACTTTTTAATTCAGGAATAATAGTCGGCGTACATGCATCAGGAACTTCATGACGAACTTTTTGACCGAAACTGTCCAGAATTGTCCCAGGTCGCAACTGACAGCACGACACTGTGTTCAAGGTATCTTGTCTTGGGATGTCGTAGTGCAGAGGTTGTGCGCTGAGCTGTAGATGGTACTTCCTTGATCCGGGTATCTCCTACTTCCTTGGCAGTGCAGTAGTTTCATAAAAGCGCTGGTTTGTTGATGCTTTGAGAAACAGCAGTTGAAAAAAAAAAGAAAAATGAAAATCTTAACCGAAAAAAATGGATGTAATAAATAAAACGCTCAGAGATTTCCACTCATCCAAGCACTGCTAGTATGTCGTAGTGTTTAGAACTTTATGTTGATAACATCAGCTCGATAACTTAATGGCGTGACCCCATAGAAGAATGAATCAAGGAGCCCTCCACCAAACCAAACCAAACCAAACCACTTAAGCTATGGTGGGACAACGTTATTATTACTCAAGACGTTTGTGTAATTGCTAAATTTATTTCAACTTGCTTGCCATTTTACAGTTAACTCCGTGAAGGTGCAAAGCAGGGGCTGAATTTGCAGAGCAGGCTGCAAATGGGTAACATGTTGCCAGATGGACAGCGACTTTGACAGGCGTTACGTGAAGATGAGTGTGATCTCTGCTGATATCAGCTATATTTGGTTGTGGGTTTAGAAGCATTAAAGATAAGCTGGAGTAGCAATTATAGAAAGGGTTAAGTTTTGGAAAGTCGGTCAAACTAACATAACAATGCAGCTGCATTAAATAAATAATAAAATGAAACTACCACTGCAAACATGCAGAAGACAATGAGGTTAAATAGTTCTGCTGCTTGCGGCGACACATTCGAGCCCAAGACCTTAGAGGAAATGCGGCTCGCAACAAACGGTCTAGATAACTGCACGGCGGTATTTCTGAAGGCACCCCATAACACTTAGCTTGCCACTTGGACATTTCACGGCATAAATTCAACTTACGTGCTCGCAAGCAAGTGGGAGCCGCGTTAGAGGAAGGTACACGCAAGGCTGAAGAGCACAACATGCCCCGGCGGAGAAGTTCTTTTACCGCGCTGTACATTTCTATTTACACGCAGTCGACAGGGGCAAGCGAAAGAAATGCGGTATGAAACATGTCTGGTTACAGTGCAGTTCAGGAGCTGAGTCGCCATTTATCCTCAAGTACTTGCTACTTGCGCTAATGGTGCACGCACCCTCTCTCAGCATGGAGAATTCGAAACCCCCTTGCGCACCTACCCACAGCGGTGGCTAAGTGATTACGGCGGTCGGCTACTGAGCCGGAGTACCCGGGTTCGAACTCGGCCGCGCAGGCCGTGTTTCGATGCAGGCGGAACGCAAAAGGCCAAAAAGTGCTGTGCAATGGTAGTGCACGTAAAAGATCCCCAGGTGGTCGAAATTATATCCAGAGCCCTCCATTGCGCACTTCTTTCTCTCTTTTTTCTTTCACTCCCGCTTTTCTCCCTTCCCTTAAGGCGCGGTTCGGGTGACCAGCGAATTGTTAGACCATTACTGCGCCATTTCTTTTCCTCACAATTGATTTCCTTGCTCACACAACTAAATATAATTACAGCCAGGTGTACTCAGAAGGTGGAGTTTCATTCGTTGGCCTTATTTGACTTGACCGCCTAACCGGCATGCCACAGGCATTTTGAACGTATTGCCTGCTTCAAGTTAGACTTTTTAGACTGTTTTTAACTCCTAGTCTTTATGAAAATATAGAGGCGTTCTAAAATATCTGATTGCTCATGGCGGCGAACTAAAGTAATTAAGTAACCTCCACTGGAACTACAATCGCTGTCGTTCTTTGCAACATGTGTCATTTCGATGCAGGCGAAATTCTAGACGCACGTCTACTGTGCGATGTCAGTGCACGTAAAGAGCCCCAGGTAGTTTAAATTTCCGGAGTCCTTCACTACGGCGTCCTTCATAGCCTCATTGGCTCTTGGACATTAAGCCCACATAAACCATAAACCATAATAACCATAAAACAAACACCTGTAATTGCACCGCAGAAAAGATTTTCCCTCGAAATAATCACATTCTATCACAAGGAGTAAAAATAAAAGTGCTCACCCCCATTCCGGCCAATTTTGTTAGCGGGCTGCTGGTCTCTATCGCTGGCCGCTTCTCGAAACACACCTCAGTGCTGCTGCCGTCGGCTCCAGTAACCGCCAAGGTAGTCCAGATGTGTGCGTCCAGCCATAAACGCAGCATCTAAGCTTTCGTGAATCCCATCCAGGAGCTTGAAAGTGTCATCGGCAAGCGCCGAGTTGAGGGCGACCATAAAGCGACGTTCAATGCTGGCTTCTTCCACTCGAACTGCCATTAACGGAAGCGCCGACCACACCGCGATGCACACAACCTTGTGCTCCAGGTGCCTATTCTCTTCATCATCGGTGAGCAATGCAGCGTAGAAAACACCACCCAGAGCATACCAAGTCAACTTTACAGTGTAGTCGGGAAAGCGCAGAGCGGCTAAAAGGCGCTCGAAAAGGGTTGGACTGTGGAACTGCAACTCTGCTGAAAAACTCAGATGCAACAGCCGCCACTCGCGTAGTATATTGCGCGGCATGAGCCAGCTGTATGTGTGGGTCATACAGCGCAACAGCTCTTCCGTTTGAACGACATCCTGCAGGAAATTGAATATGTCACTCATCATCATGTCACGGCGCAGTCTATCCGCTCTTGAAAGCTGGGGGAAACATGCGGCTCGATAAGCAAGCAGATCTTTTCGGTTCAGCTGGCTCAGCAACTCACGCAGTGTCACCAAGTCTCTGGCTGTCATGGTGGTCAGGCTAAAGCAACTCAGGAAACTTTTACGATTTGTGCCGGGGGAAATAGAGAATGGCTCTGCAAGAGTATCTGAAATCCAAGTGACCAGAAGATGGGCCAGAAAACTGAATTTCGCAGAGCATTGCAATCTCACTCCGTAAATAGGCCCAGCGAGAGAAGCAGATAAACACAACGCGGACTTCGGACTGATTGCTGTTCATGCAAACGGGAAGCTTATAAACACAGCAACAAAACAAGCAAAAGCAGGGCTACAAAGTTAGCACTCCCCGAAGCATGACTGAAACATCTAGCTCCCATGCCCTTGATGATATCACAGCTGTCTAGTAATCTTAATTTGACAATCTGAAAAAGTCAACCTCTTTTTCTGAAAGCGTTAATGAGTGCGAGCTGACGCACAAGATAGAGGTATCTCGTCGATAAATTTTGAGGCGTACTTAGTGACCTCTCCCAGGTAGTAACTTCTTTTAGGAGCTTCACTCTTTGGTGAGACGAAAAGCTTCAGTGACTTCTATTTGTGCCCTTATCAAAACCTACAAAACTAACGTTCTGCCGAATCTTGTCTACAGCTGCGGCTTTCGTAGCTTTCGCATTGCTGGGGGAGATTACTCCTAGAATCAGGGCAAAGAAATTGGTTGTTTCCGTTCTCTGTGGTCGCTGAAACATCAGCCCGCGTGACCCGCTTACAAACATCCGCAAGATAGAGGTATCTCGATGATAACATTTGAGGCATACTTAGTGAACTCTCCCTGGTGATACTACTTATAGGAGATTAATTTCTTTTTAAGGCCATGTCGAGGGCCAAAATAGAACTTACTGAAACCTTCCATATTATCAAAATTGTGGACAAGTGTGTCAGCTCACCTTCATTGTTACTTTTACAAAGAGAGCCCGATTTCACACAACAATATGCATCAGTGACGCTTGTTCGATAGAAATTAACACGCTTGGCAGGGCGCCATACTAGGGGCCTTGAAGCCCAGCTTAGTTTTCTGTATGTGTGTAAGAGCCGGCCGTTTTTTGGAGATTTAGCTTTTATCAGCTCGTTATTTAGTATCGCTCCGTCGTCGTCACTGTCCACGGCGGTGCCCGCAGCGCCACACGTCAATTGCCAGCTGCCACTTGCTCCTTCTACTTGCCTCGGTTGGCAGTTGGCTCTCTATATCCTTCACCTTCCACGGTAACCATCTTCCCGGTAACCAGGTTCGGTTGGAGCTGATAACATTAAGGGTGAGGTAGTGAAAGCCGTATCTGATATTATCGCACCTTTGTTTTTCCATATATGCAACCAAATGCTCAAAGAAGGCAGGTTTCCAGATAAATTAAAGATAGCAAGAGTTTGTGTGATACATAGAGAGGAAGCTATAATGATCCTAACAATTATCGCCCAATATCCGTTTTGCCGGTCTTCTCAAAAATTTCTGAACAAGTCATCAATACCCGCCTTACTTCGTACTTCATTAAGATCGGAGCTATTGCGAAAGAACAATATGGCTTTCAGAAAGGAAAATCTACGGAAAAAGCTTTACTTCACATAAAGGATAAAATAATTAACAATATAGAACACAGAATTTTTACACTTGGGCTATTCTTAGACTTTAGAAAAGCCGTCGACTCGGTCTGTCACGAAATTTTAATGCGCAAATTACAATTCTATGGGATACGAGGTTCCGCACTTAATCTTATTCACAGCTACTTATCATCCAGAGTACAATTCACAATGATTAACGACATACCTTCAAGCCGCGACCTTATACGCACTGGTGTGCCACAGGGCTCAATACTGGGTCCTATTCTATTTCTAGTTCACATAAATGACATTGTTAATATTCTTCCTTCCCCCGAAACAGTTTTATACGCTGACGACACAAATATTTTTTTTCATGACGCGAGTTTACAAGCAATAGAATGTAGAGCAAATCTCTGGTTAGAAAACCTTACATTATGGTTGAGGGCCAACAGGTTAGAACTAAACATCACGAAGACGAAGTATGTAATATTCAGAGCTAAAAATAAAGTCATAGATGATGAGCCAATCATATTATACAATTCAAATGTTTTACAACGAGTACAGTCAATAAAATCCCTTGGAGTTATATTTAACGAACCCCTGCTGTGGACTGACCATATTAATCAAGTAAGAAAAAAAATTTCGCGATCAGTGGGCCTTCTAAATAAATTTAGGCTTCTATTACCAGTATGGCTCAAAAAGCAACTTTATTTCAGTTAAATTCATTCACATCTTCACTATTGCTTACTGATATGGGTTTACTGATATGGGTTGAGTCTCCAACACAGACTAATTTCAATGCTTTGTTTTTACTACAGAAAAAGGCCATACGAGCAATTGCTAATCTAGGCTACTTGGATAGCACAAACCCGTGGTGGAACAGCTTGGGGTTACTGACAATTTTTCAATTAAAAACTCTTCGGCTAGCACTTGAAACATATAACAGATTTCATCTTGCAACTAATTTTTTTGCAAAACTAGAACTGCCACAAAACCCATATCCCCTTCGACACATGACAATAAAAGCGCCAAAAGCAAGAACAAATTACGTATTCCAAACGATTAGATATCAAATGACTACCTTTTTGAATGAAAACAGAAATTTTCATGACCTCCTCAATCAATGCAGATCTCAAAAAATATACAAGAGAAAAGTTATTGCACTGTTGACTACATGACTAACCGGTACATCCTGTGACATATTGTAAATTGATAGCAGTTAACATGATTGTATATATTTTTTTTCCTTTTTATAATTCTCTGTAACCCAACAGCACGCATCTTAACAACTTTGAAGATACCTTAACATTGTTGTACAGTTTTTTTTTTGTTTTTCTTTTAACATACCAGCAAGTGTAATGGTGACCGCTACATTTATTGTATTTGTTTATTTTGTGTGTGTATGTGCGGAATGCAGTTTGCTTACCCCAGGGAGGAAGGCCCTCGTCAGGCACCACGCCTTTTGGCCTCCTTCCTGAAGTGTATGAGACACACTCCGAATAAATACTTTTCAAACTTTTAAAACGGTTAGGGATCCATCCTCTCTCGTGGTAACCTCATTTTACAGTAACTACCTTCCGGGTTGTTCTGGTCGTAACCACCCGCCGGTTACACATTCCTACGGATTTCTTCGTACCCACCTTCTAGCCACGGCGACCACTGTATGAGTGGTTGCCATAGTAACGCGCTCACCGATTATGAAGTCTACTACTACTGCTACTACTACTACTACTGCTACTGCTACTACTACTACTACTACTACTACTACTACTACAGCTATTGCTACTACTACTACTACTACTACTACTACTACTACAGCTATTGCTACTACTACTACTACTACTACTACTACTACTACTACTACTACTACTACTACTACTACTACTACTACTACTACCACTACTACTACTACTACTACTACTACCACTACCACTACCACTACTACTACTACTACTACTGCTGCTGCTATTGCTATTGCTACGACTACAACTACTACTACTACTACCAACCACTACTACTACTACTACTACTACTTCTTCTACTACTACTACTTCTTCTACTACTACTAATACTACTACTACGAAGACGACGACGACGACCAGGAACCCAGGATCGGGCGCATAGACGTTGTCGCTGTAAAAAAAAAACATTTTTCTGAAAAATGTTTTGCCTTCAAACAACAGCTCACGCTCATCCGTTCGCGTTGCACACTCGTGATCCTGTGATTTTTTTTTGTCTCCCTCGTTCCGGGCAACCAGTGCAAAACATGGCGTTGTAACGCAGCCAATGTTATCAAAACCATTACGGCTGCTTGCATTACGGGAACAGTTAGGGAGAACATTTTGATTCAATTGCAGGCTTCACAACCATTAGCTTGTATTAATTGCTGCAGAATAGCACTCAACCACTGAATAGTTCAACGTAGCCGCGCTGTCACTTCAACTCCGCGCATATAAGAAGGAATAAATAGCGCATGTTTTCAGAACTTTGCATGGACATGAATGTCCAGACTAAAGCTCAACTTTCCACGACCTGAGGTTGTCAAAAATGGCCCTCCGCGAACGGCGTTGCTTTAGATGTTTTTTGCCAAAGATTATATGAATTATTACTAGATATATTTACTGCGTCATCTGCACCGAACACTTTTTTTACTGCTGCCTTTGAGATCTAAACGCCAAAAAAAAAACTGTTTCAAAAATGGGGACCTGCACACTGTCTTGCAGGGTGGAAGAATGACGATCATATTTTGAGGTGTAATCTGCATATTGTGGTAACTGCTGGGAATTTAGTTACCTAACGTGGACCGAACCTGAGTCGTATCTGTAAGTTATTTTTCAGGTAATGGGGGGGTTAGCGGTGCAGGTCGTCCTTTCCGAATAAAAGTGTCAAAATTCTAAAATTGCCGTGGCAGACTTACTTGCCACATGTCTCATCGCAAGTGATGCGGGCGACTCCATATAGCGTGCAGTTCAATTTATACTCGAAATAAAAATTAAATATCGTGAATTTAGGCGTATGCAAGCTCTATAAATTATCCTCCAGTATGAACAGCGGCACTCTGGGCTGGTATTTCCGGTAAGTTCTGTTACTGCCCACGCTTTAATAAAAAGATAGTCTCTCTCTAATGATTCTGGGAATCTCCCACTGAGGAGTACATTGGTAATAAGGGTTTTCTTCTCGTCGTCATCCACCTAAGCACTGTCATAATTAGGAAGAGGAAAACTATACAGATTTGGCAGTGATTTCTTACTAGAAGAACAATTCGTCTTGGTCCGCGGATCAAACGCGCGAATCCACCACCTCTCTGGGGCAGCGTCTTTACCAACTTAGCTAAACATAATGTCTAGCAGATAGCAGGCCGCGGCCAAATTTCTGAACAGCCAGAAAAAAATTCGAAAAAAACAGATATTCGAAAAAAACATTAATAAAGAAACTGCCCCTGACAAACGATAATCCCAGATTCGATCCTGAGGGGATTACAAATTCTTCAAACACGATGTTTCCGTAAGAGCTGTTAGCTTTCCTTTGTAGGGGTACGGCTGCGCGTGGGCGGAAACTAAAGTTTAATTAATTCCCTACAACCAATTATTAATGTTTGAAAAAATGCGCTTAGAAATATCCAAGCTTGCAGGAAGGTAAAGTGTGTGATGACATATGAATCAAACCCGCAATAGAACTTTGGACGGTGGTACAATGAAGATCCGGAGAAGAATTATTTCGAAGGCTGTAAGCCAAAACACCAATAGGAGCAAGAAAATAAGAGAGTTAATAGTCGTGTAACATTTTTTTTTCTAAATTCTGTTTTTTTTTGCTCCACTGTCCATATACAAGCCGCACGTGTAGCAAGACAACCAACAGCATTAACTGGTGTAGTATATAGCCTAGAAAGAAGGACGGGTTCGGGAAGTTTATGGGAGTATTCATCGGTGAACAAGTGCCTTGCGAAATACATGAGAGGCAGTTACACCAAGTGTGGTACACAATAACACCCGCCGCGGTGGTTCAGTGGTTATGGCGCTCGGCTGCTGACTCGCAAGACGCGGGTTCGATCCCGACCACGGTAGCCGAATTTCGATGGAGGTGGAATTCTATAGGCCCGTGTACTGTGCGATGTCAGTGCACGTTAAAGAACCCCAGGCGATCGAAATTTCCGGAGCCCTTCACGAAGGCGTCCTTCATAGACTAAGTTGCTTTTGGACGTTTTTAAACCCCTATGTGTCATAAACCATAAATCATCAAATATTTCAGCACACACACATTAACTACGTTGCTTTCTAAACTACCGCTTAAAAAAAATCGAAGCTGCGATACTACAGTTGGATACAACTTAAGAACCAAGCGCCTTTCCTTGTCAAAAGAGCCCTTTCCAGTCAATGGCGTCGGCAGATTCTCATGGGCCTTCTAGAGAGAGAAAGCAAGAGATGACCGACGAAAGGGGATAGTCTCTTCCTTCCATGGTCGGGTATAGACTCCCCTTCCTCCATTGTCGCGCCGGTCCTTACAATTGAAGGCAAGGAGGCTCATGAGAATCGGCAAACGCCATTGGCTGGAAGGGGATGCTTTGTCTGAAAAAGCCGCTCCAGCCTTGAGTTGCATCTGAAAATACAGCGACCTTATCTATGATCCTCTTCTACAGGTCAAGCACCTCACTAATTAAAAAATGCAGCTGCTTTTATTGCGGTTTCCCGAACAAAATGAAAGAGGCAGGTAAAGTTTGTTGAGTGAAAGAAAAGAAAACGCGCACGTGACGCTCATTTAGAACAGAGTATTTGAACAAACGACTGGCAGTGACGATGCAAGTGCGTTAACAGCGCCTCTTTGACTTGGACGCGACAGCCAGTGCTCACAAAAATGGAGAAAGAGGAATGACAGACCTCATTCCACTACGTGACATGCTTCCGTTTCGGGACTCCTCCGTTTTTACGGACCGAAAAATATAAATCGAAACGAAGACCAGATGGCCCCAATTTTTATTTTCCTAAGGGAGCATGGAGACGTCCTCGTCGCTAAAGAAGCAAGATATCAGACCGTCGAAACGACTAGAGGCTCGTTAAGGGAAGTCGTAAAGAGTGGCAACTGAAACTCAACAGAAAAAGGCGGAGAAATGGAGAAGAGAGGGCTTGCAATGCTTCCCAGAAACGTAGGCTTCATTGTTGAGCGTCGGAAACACAAAAGCTCTGCGCCATAAAGTCCTTGGTTTATTGTGGCATTCGCACTCTTGGCCCCCTATCCATTTCTCGAGTTTTTTTCCTGCCGGTTTCTACGTCGTAAGCCGGAGACCTAGCAAGCAGAACATCCGAGCTAGCCTTGACAAAGTCAGGGACTGTACATGAAAATTGGTTCGGTGAGGCATAGAGGGTTGAAAAGCCGAGAAGTTGTGGACAGCCTAGGAGCTGAACACTGAAGAGGAGTGCGAAAAGACTTGGCGCCGTGTGCAATAGCAATTCTGTTTCCCCAAATAGGGAATTATAGGCGGCGCGAGATGTGCTAGCTAGTGATTAAGGGGTCTCTTTTGCCCGTTTAGGAACCAATGAGTAACGCGACGATTCGGCGGTGGGTGGTGCAACGAATGCCGAGCCTTCAGAACAGTGATATCTGTGTGAGGGTTCTTTTTATTGCGAAAGCAATATTACGGCCGGTTTCAGCCCTTCGCGTCGGGGCGGCCGCGAGGCACGTTTGACCTTGAAGGGCGGCGTGAGGCGCTGCCCTCGCCGCGCTCTCGCCCGCTGCGGAGTGTGGAGAGGAGGCTGGAGAACGAGGGGGGGGGGGTATAAGATGCGTTGGCTCGCTTGCCGGCTCCATCGTTATGCCGCCTGAAAAACAGAAAGGGAGGCTACGTCGGCTTGCCGAAGCCAGGAAACGACAACAGGCTTCGGAGACAGATGAAGAACGCGAACAGCGCCTTGCTAAGCGGCGCGCTCAAGACGCGGCTAGACGGGCGCACCGCGCCTCTATCGAAACAGAATCGTCTACAACCGGTGATGATCCCGAATGGAACGCTATGGATTCTTACGCAACCTACCAGGTTTAACCAAAGCTAAACCTCAGCATCTTTTTTTCTCTAAACTGAGCAGATCGACAAAGACGCAACGACGGGTTCTTAATGGGAATAGAAATGAATGGCAGGAAAATAACGAATGCCTTAAATTGGACCTCGGGTGTATATCTTTATTAAGGAGCAGGCTAACGGTTGAAGGGGAGCGCAGCAATAAATACATCAAAAATGAAGCTAAAATGGACTTCAGTTTGTCGTAAGATATATCTGGATATATAAACTGCGATGCAAAAGAAGTTAGAAATATTTCAGAGCGCCGACTCATAGGAGCTCCCCTATTTCTCACTTTCAGTAAATAATTGTTTTCCAAACAGGCGCTCCAACAACAGGCGGTCCAAACAGGCGGTCCAACAACAGCGCTTTATTCCCTAAAAGGAACTTTTAGGGAACCTGCCAGGTTGCGGAGCTACTTAAAATCCGTGAAGGATTTAAGGCCATTAGCAAAGTTTAAGGCGTGTAGAATTTATATACTGAATAGGCTAACACGGGCTGAGGAAACAAAACATCACACTAACGAGTCGGAAAGTATTCAACTAAAGTATAACGAAAAGAACGACTCGGATATGCGCCAAGCATCCATGCATGCCCGGCTCGACCATAAGCTACGCATCTGTAGAAAAAAAAAAAAGAAGTAAGGGTGTTTAAAAAACGCAACTATATGCGTCACTACTTCAGGCTGGAATGTCTCCGTCGATTAACGCTGACGTTTTTCGGTGAAAAATGACATCGGCCGGGTTGGTGCTTTTCCGTTAATGTTTTGCTAGGAGTACCATCACGAATTTGTTTCTGGTAATCAGCCCGTTGTGACGGAATAGTGTTTCCGTTTAATTAAGTTCTGACAGGGAGCCACAAACAGAACGGCAACCCGATTCTGACATAACGTAGGAACAAAAAACAACACCCGTGCGCATACTTTAAAAAATGACAAGGCATCAAGCAGGTCTCCATCTTTCTTCACGTCAAAAAGAGTTTAGGTTAATCGACCAGTGCATGTCAGTGTCTTAAAAAAGGCCAGTGTAGCCCCTTACTGTTATGCCATTCCTGTTTTTTTTTTCGTTTCTTTCAAATTGTGCATGGTGCTAATGCTGCACATGCACATAGTTCCTCGTATCTGTAACTTGGTCTTTTCAGTGAACTAATTCTGCGAGCTCAGCATCACGTCTGAATTAGTTACTTCCTGTGTCTTTCGCCATCTTCTCCGTGGGTCAACTTCAGGATGTATGTACATCCTGCAGTTGCAGTAAGCGCCTTGCCCGTATTCATTCTCCGTTTGTCCTGTCCACTCTTGCGCCTTTTATCATGGAGTCATGCACCAACTCGCCCAAAAGTCGATTCTTCTGAACTTTGGATACGTCTGATCGCTTTGTAGTGGTAAGACAAACCATGAGGTCATGAACAGTCATTCTCTTTGATCATGGGATTAGGGCAAAATATTCGGAAGAATGTTAGGGAGAATAGACGATATGCGAAATTGCTTGGCGGTCTGGCAACACCGCGCCCACAACTTCCGGTTTCCATCTTGGTTCGGTCGGTCGAGCTCGTCGAGCAGGTGCATCGTTTGCTATGCGTACTTTCTTCTTGCGAGTGGAATTTCAACAGGCAAGCTTCAGCTGCTGCGTTGTATTCACACCTGATCTTTGACCAAATGTAGGTGCTTTCAATAAGCGCCAGCTTACTCCTACCGCGTCCTCAGCTTCGCTTGAAGTCTGGCGCTGATGATCGCAATAATCGGCCCTCGAAAGTGGGTTGGAAAGTCGAACCGTGACCGTGTGCTGTTGTCGTTTTAATGCTCGCATTAAAGCACCAGTTCAAGCATCACGCATTATCATGGCTATTTTATTCCCAGGTGGACGCGGATTCATCTGGTAGGGTAGCAAGCGGTTATTTTGGGCTTAGTGCGCACGTGTGTTGACAAACTTCTGTGACAGTGCGAACTTTCGTTCGCACTTTCGTTGCAGTATAATCACACAAGACCCTCGACCAGCTGCGTAATTCGATTCCTTTACTGTAATGTGCAATGCGCATCCGCGGTTTTCAACGTCGCCGTTTCAGAGCCCGGCGTCGGTTGATTTTCACCACAATTCGTTGAAACCGCGTGCTGCTTAAGACGCAGTCAGTCAGTCGACATTAACAAGAGGAAGTAGGCATGCACATATAATTAAAAATATTGTAAGTAAAGACGCAGCTTTTTTTTTCAGATAAGCACTGAGCCACCGCGGTGGCTTGATTAGAGTAAGATGCTACAGCTGTAGGTGCATGCACGGACTCGATACGCTGGTCAAGCTGTGTGTGCAGGGGCGAAATTAGCATGTTCGGTTGCTTCCGAAACTTAATTAGCTTACTCGCAAACTTGGACAAATGGCTTTGTTGCGAAGCAAGCTGTCAGAGCTTGTAACAACAATAATAAAATTTGATGGCCTGAAGCGTTTTCAGAACACTGTTGCACGTACTTTCTAGCTTAGAAATGCGTCCCTCCTTCATAATAAAGTAGCAATATTATTCGCTTCTTTTTTATTAGATTTTCATCGCCGCAGATATCAAAAGTATAGGAATCCTCAAGAAATAAAGAATTCGCACCTCAGTTTTTTTACGTACGGTGTATTGCTTCACAAAGACTCCTTAACGCGCATAACATATGCGCATGGTCCAGAGAGTTTGCTCGCCCTTCTAAAACTAATTGAACACGGAAAACTAAGCAGTAATCGGCATATGGTTCTTCGACTGAACTTATTTCGCCACGGCACGAGCGATTGGCCCGCTAAAAAAAGTTACCTTCTCTATTACGTTGTTCAAGTATGCGTCTATATATATTCACGCCCGAGCGGAGAGTTGATAAATGCACGAAATCGGCTTCTAATTTTGATCAAAGGAAACAAAGGCTGTGGTCCCTATCTTAATTTAAACGCAAATCACCTCGAAAGCTAGGTCAAAAATGAGCCCAGAAAGCGAAAGCTGCGCACTGATCCGCGTGCTGACACATGATACCTCGCATGGCGTTTTGTGAGTAACGTTGGTTTTGTGTTACTAAAACGTTGGGACGGAGTAAAAAAAAATAGAAAAGCGAAAAGCTGGAACGTACCTAGTTCTGGCACGCATCGCAGTGTCTTTGCACAGTGGAGAGGGTACCGCAACACTGCATCGGCATTTTACTTTTCAAACGAAGCGCAGCCGTTTTAACCCAACGCTGGGCAGCGGTTTCGTTTTATGTACCGAACCAAGATGGAGGACTTAGTTCTAGGAGCGCCGAGAGATGGCGCTGCGCATTTCGCATATTGTCTATTAGATCTGGACTTCAAGAGCGCTGTTTTTTTTTTAGACCTTGCCAGGAAACCCTTATATGACAAAGCCTGTGCAGAGTTTGAAGGTAGCGGTGAAATACGTTTCCCGTGAAGGGTTTGTCATAAAAGTTCTTTCGTGTTGTTGGGTGGTTTGTCATAACGCCTCGAATGAAGGATGTGTGCGTTATTCTGTTTTCAGTTTTTTTTAAGCAAACACCCAATCTGACAGCGTTTCAGCAAAATTTAGGACCTGAAATATTGCCGAGAATGCTTTTTTTAACGGCAGGGAAGTGTTTTTTTTTTTTTTTGGGGGGGGGGGAAGTGATGCATTCCTGAAAAACAGGGGTATAGAGTCATGCTATAGGGTCTGCAAGATGTAAACTCCGTGGTTGTGAAGTAATCCAGGAAGACTTTGCTTTGCCAGTAATGAAAAAAAAGAAAAGAAGATTCCTCATGTTTCTATCAAAAATCTTTCCTTTTCGTTGGCATGTAGACGTAGGATGTCCGGTAAAGAAAGGGCTGAGCTTGAAGCTGAAAATGAAGAGAACATAAGAGATGCAAAGTTGCGGAACAAGCGCTTCCTATTGTGAGAAAAAACCATCGCTGTCAGCACAGAACGAGTTCATCTTAATAAATTCGCCTGGCGGTTTGTCGATAATGTGTATACAAAATACTTCTGGTGCTTTTTTCGTGTTAACTGACTGAGGAATGCTTCTGCTGCTTTTTTTTGGTTAACTGGCTATTTAGTCGGTGCATTTAAAAGAGCGCCCAGGGAAATCTTGCAATGGGGTCCTCTTGGGAGGTAAGAGGGGAAGAACTGGGCATCTTATGCCTCCGAGGTTGGGGTGTGCTATATGCACCTGTAAATTTCTTCCCATGGTGCGGGGCAGTGACATGGTATGTACACGCTTAAATATGAAACACTGAATACCTTTAGTGTTTTGTGTTTTTTAGGCTGAGCTTTATATTCAGAGCCCACGGGGTTACAAAGCGACATGCTTCATTTGCAACGTTTCTTTTTTTCTTTAATTGCGTAGGCTAAGTGCCTCATTCTTAATGAACAGTTGCTTGCGTGGCGGTGGTATGAAAAAATGAAATAAATAGCCGAGGGCACCGTAACTGCCGAACTGAATAGTGAGCCATAGGCGAGAAAGTTCCTCAGAGGAAAAGGACAAAAAGACAAAAGTTACGGGATTGCATTTAAGTCCGCTTAAGAGCGGAAATGCGAAATCCTTTTCCTTTCTTCTGTTTCTCAATCCACTTTTCACTTGTCTGCTTAAGAGCGGAAATGAGAATGCTTTTTTCCCCTCTCTTTCTCCCTTTATTTTAGGTTTACTTTTAATATTTGCTTTTTTAGTTCTTATTTTCTTTTTATTTTTTTATTTTCAATCTTCATATTTAGTTGTCTTTATTTTATTACTTGTTTTGTTTCATTTATTCTTTGCTTTTTATTCAGTTACACATATGTTGCTTACCAACTGTTGCTTAATCAACTTATACATTTTATTTTATTTACCATACAACTTATGATTGACAGCTCCTGCGGACGCCTCTCCGTCCACGTCTACAACTTTCGTCCACGCCATTCATGGGCCAAAAAAGGCTTACTCCTTAAACAAAACCGCTACTGTATGGAAAACATAGCTCGTGTAAAGATTTTGTGAAGGGAAGTTCCCGCACCACGGGGGGATTTAACATGCCAAGAAATTCTGGATAAGTGCATTTTTTTAGCGGGACGTTGTTTATGAACGCATTTCTTTGTAATATTTAAAGATTGTGCTACAAAGAATCAATATATCCACACATATCTCCTCGAGCCGCTTTTCTTTCTGCTCATTGTAGTGGAGAACGCACCCCACTCCTTTTTAAAGGGAAAGCTTTACTACTTGCACTTTCAGCCTTAGGCGTGGCGCGGCGGTGCCACCACCACCGGCGCCTAACGCCAGCGTTCTCCGCTAGGAGTGCAATAGCTGCTTTGTGACGTCACGCCGAAGAGAAGGGCGACTCGCGCCGTCGCAAGCCGCGGCGGTGCCACCACGGCGTGGCCTCCGCGATCGAAGCGCGCTTTTAAGGCGGAAGCCTTTAATGCCTCATCGTTGTAAGCAGGAGCTGTCGACAGAAATGTCACGCTTTTCAATTGGTCGAAACGGACGTGACATTACAGTGCGCGAATAATTGTACTTTGGCTACTAACCATGCAACCAATTAAAGGGATCGTTTAGTGATGCTCCAAGTAAGTATGACTGAGTTTAATTAATTCCCTACTTAACCAATTAGTCAAACCTTTCTAGTCAGACCAGATAAATAAATAAAACCCAGTAAGAAATTTGCCGAGCTTGGGAATCGCACCCCGGTCTCCGGCGTGCGAGTCGAGCACGCTACCACTACGCCATGCCAGACCTTTTTTTTTCCACCTTTTTTTTTTTCTTTATTGCCTGGCTTTGGCTCATGACATTGCACAACAAAAATACACATAACGCTATATACATACGACACTGTCGTGGTCAGCCAGCACGAGACTTGCTTCGTCAGCTTAAAATTCCCGCAACATACACAACGGCTCTAGTCTTGAGAACCACTCGGGAGGCTCCGCAGCTGCTTTTTGGATTGCAAGAAACCAGTCTATGCTTTCCCGAAAATAAATTCGGGCCGGTCGTGCGTCTTTGTCACAATGGTAGCCTGCCATTCTGGAGCGCTATATACAGTGGAGGCCCAAGAGCATTATGAGATCAAAAGGTGCCCCATCCTCATTATCAGTGCTTAAATAGCGAATTCCGTGCGCGTCAAGTGGTAGCTCTTTCTTTATGGTCCTTTGTAACGCGTCCCAAAAATAAACTCCTTCTCAGCAATGCAAAAAAACATGGTCTATTGTTTCAGGCTGTTTACAAATTAAGCAGTTCGATCCCCACGGTAAAAAGAAATCGTTTCCCTCTAGAAACTTTTTAACTGGTAACGTCCCGGTGTGTAACTTAAAAAAGAAAGTCTTTACTCCTGGTGGCACCTGCATTTTCTTCACCCTTTTTAAAACATCCCCTCCCGGGCCCCCACTGTACAAGGCCCTGTACATGGGCTCTGGGAAAACAATATCACAAAGATCATTGTACAACTTTTTCCTTTTACTTTTCCACAAATAATCGGTGGAAAAACGTGCCGGAAGAAACCGAACGCTTGCTACAATCTCTTTGTAGTAACCAAAAGTTCCACCAGAGAGCTCTTCTGTGGATACCACAAACTCCGGAAGCAATCACCGCAGCTTAACTTGGCACACGGTGCGCAAGAACGGGTCTGTGACGTCGCGAAAAAACAAAAAACGGTTCACCAGCTGCCTTAAAAAGAGGTGCCCTAGCCCTAGCCCCCCGTCTTTTACCCGCCGGAACAGGTTCGTTCTGCTACAACGTTCCCATTTGGACGCCCATATGAAAACTTCAAAAATCCTGTGTAGCTTCTGAACGTTCACACGCGAGCAATGCAAAACCTGCATCACATACCAGAGTTTGCTAATAAAAAAAAATATTGCAGGCTGTAGCTCTGGCGAAAATTGAAAGGCTGGTGCCTTTCCATTTCCCAGCTCGGTCACGTGCGTCTTTAGTTTGCTCTTTCCAATACTCCTCGCTATCGCGATAAGCATCGAGCGGAACGCCCAAATACTTGCCCGGGGTCGTCGCCCACGGTACGTTGGCGAAATGGTCCGGGTGGGATGGCCACCATCCATGCCAGAGCCCAAGGCACTTGGACCAGTTAACCCCGCTAACTGTGACTTCGCTGAACGCGCGTACACACCCGACAGCTTGACTTATGCTCCCCTGATCAACCGTAAATACTGCAACGTCATCTGCATAGGCCAGCAGCTTAACTTCAGCTGCTTGTAACCTAAAGCCATTAATACTATTGTTTTCTATGATTTTCATGCACAGCGTTTCGATGTAAATACAAAACAAGAGAGGGCTGACGGGGCAGCCCTGACGCACCGAACGCTGCACGCTAATGGGGGCCGCCAGACTCTTGTTAATAATCAGTCTTGTCGTGCAGTTTCGATACGCCAGGGCTACGCCCTTACGGATAACTGAACCGACATTCACATGGTCTAAAGCGGTAAACAAAATTTCATGGGAAACACAATCAAATGCCTTTTGGAGATCAATCTGAAGCATCGCTACTCGCCCATTCATGTCGTCACAGCTTTCAAGCACACTGCGTGCTTTGTGAATGTTGGAAAAAATTGAGCGCCCTTTGATTCCACATGTCTGGTGGGGTCCAACAATATCCGATATCACTGTCTGCAGTCTTCACGCCAATACCTTCATAAAAATTTTGTAGTCCACATTAGTGAGTGCTATCGGTCGATACGCTGTAACCAATTGTAATTTCCCTATATCATCCGTTTGAGGTATGAGCACTGTATGGGAGATCCCAAAAGACGGAGGCAATACGTTTATTTCATAGGCTTCATTGAAAATTGTACACAGCACTGCGGCAATTTCGTGCTTAAATTATTTATAAAATGCCGCACTGAATCCATCTGGTCCTGGTGATTTTCCTAGGTTTAACTGATCTATCGCGTGCTCTACCTCGCTGTGAGTTATTGCTAGTTCCATTTTCTTTTTGCTTTCTTTGTCAAGTCGTGGCATTGCACCAAGAAACAGATGCGTAAAGGCTACTGCATCTACAGGAGTCGATGAAAAAAGCCTTTGGTAGTATTCATTAAAGGCTTCTTTGATGTGGTCAGTGTCTGCCGATAAGATACCCCTCATTCTATTTTATCGATGTGATTTCTTTCAGCGCGCGCTTTTTCTAGACCAAGAGCACGTTTCGATGGCGCTTCGCCAGCAGCTATGTCTTCCGCCCTTGCCCTCACTAGTGCTCCGCGATAACGCCGTTCTTCCATAAGTTCTATCTTTTGTTTTGTTTTCCTGACATCTTCTGGGAAATGGATATCCTGGGAAATGGATATCCTGGGAAATTGATATCCTGGGAAATGGATATCCGCCATGCCAGCTCGATGGTTTCGAATGAACAAAGGTGCGTCTATAGTGAATACGGTGTCTTCGTTCATTCCCATCTTCCTCCCTTCCCGTTACGGCGAGGTTTAGGTGTCCACCGAGATATGAGAGACAGATACATTTCCTTTCCTCAAAAACCAATTCACCGACGAGCAAGGCGTATTTGTCCGCGTTTCAGATTGACCCAAGTTGTCGTGACGTCACCGCGCGCGAAATTTGACGGGTGTCCACCGAAATATGTGAGACAGTTACTGCGCAACTTCCTTTCCTCAAATACAATTTTCGACTAGTGTCTACTGAGATATGTCAGACAGTTAATGAGTAATTTCCTTTCATCAAATACAATTTTCATTTTGTTCATTACGGCCCCTCTTTCTTCTTTCACTCACACTTCCTCCCTTCCTGTACGGTGCGGCTCAGGTGTCCACTGAGATGACAGAGAATTACAGACCATTTCCTTTCCTCAAAAAGCGTTGCGTTCGAAGGGCAACGCACCGCGCCGTACAGGTGGTGGCGTTCTTTGGACTCCGTGGCAGCGCTACAACACGCTGTCGCGTTCCACTCCTAAAGGCGAAGCTTAAGCGTCATTAATTGGCAGTTAATTAATGTACCAACAAAATGTGCAGTGAACAATCGCGTAGCAGAATGCAGCACTCAGGCTTTCGCCTTTCAACTTGGATTTACCAGGACACTTACCATGAGTGCCAAGCATGCCGTTGTAGCCAGTGCAGAAACAGCAGTTCTACAGTCTGCATTAACATCACCAGCAACCAAGTATATCCTCACAGCGCAGCGATTATAGTTTCACTACTAGTTGTACATAGAATAGCCAAGTGATCACCACAGCAGCACCAAGGTATACAACAAGTTTCAAACAAGCACCACAACAGCACGACTATCATGTGAGCGAGGGCGTAGCCATGGGTATTGCTTTCGCGATTTCCCGGCTTAACCAAGTTGAGCCACAGCCATCTGTTTTATAGTAGCTTTAACTAATCAGTGCGAGTGTAGCACGTATTTTATATTGAAGTTGTTGCTATGCATTGCTTGGTCACACCAACATCATAAATATGTTCATAACACATCTTACAATACTGCACAGTTGCCTCAAAATTAAAGCCGGGTTCTAAGAAGCCTAGATTTAAATAAAAAAGACGCATAGTATTGATAAATATTCGAGATTAGGCGCTCTACTAAAGCCTTATTTTTTGAAGAAAGCGCTCAGAAAAAGTTTCTCACTGTTATTTTGTTGTCGCTTTGAAGGAAATAAAAATAACAAGGGACGCTTATTTATCCAGAATCAAGAAATAGAAGCATACAAACGCCGATAAGCAGAAGGGCGAAGAGTTTGTAGCCACAAAGACCCACATAACCGCTTCTAAAAGAGGCTTCATTCAGCTACCTGTTCATATGTGACGAGGGAATGGGTTTATTTACAGGATGAACGGGGATATAGGAGAAAACAGTGAAACGGTGAACGGACAGCATAGAGCCAGTCCCAGTCTCGAGTACGCGCACCTTCGTCGTCCTCTTATCATCCGCTGTGCCCTTCGTCTTTCTTCTTCACTTGCTCCGCAGCGCGGCCCAGCGTAAGTTGCATAGCGACCTGGCATAAGTTTCGTAACAATATATTAGTATCCTAAAGCCCGTCTATATCACTTAGTTCTTTTTATTTATGCAAAACCTGCGCCGTAACTGTTTAAAGAGGTTGCGTAGCTCTCGGCAAAAAAAAATTCTTAATAGTGATGTTCCGCACCTACGAACACCTGAGAGAAGAACGATCTTTTCACAGCGATAGATCGCTCTTGTTGGACTCTCACGGCTATAATATGGTTTCCCTTCAGTCATTAAATCATTGAAATAGGCGACAGTTAAGTGATGTAGAAGCATACATAGGGAAAACAGCAAAATCAGGCAGTCAGATGTTGAAATATTGCATGAAGTGAACAACTAAACCCGAAGTGAACCCTGCCTTCTGCAGGGTTCATATACAACTGCGTGCACAGTTATTGCAAAGCGATGACCATAAATAAGGCTGATCAGTTTTGGTGGCGGCTAATAAAGTTACGCCCTCATGTCGGTGGAACTAAAAAAAACTTGAAGCGGAGATTGAACAGCGCCTTGAAAAGCACTCAGTACTGTCCCAGGGAGATAAAAGCGGAATCCGGCAGCTATGTTACTTATTCTCTTCTACTGACAGGCCGCCGCGGTGGATCAGTGGCTATGGTGCTCGGCTGCTGACCCAAAAGACGCGGGTTCGATCCCGGCCGCGGCGGCTAGAATTTCTTTGGAGGAGAAATTCTAGAGGCCCGTGTACTGTGCGATGTCAGTGCACGTTAAAGAACCCCAGGTGGTCGAAATTTCCGGAGCCCTCCACTACGGCGTCTCTCATAGCCTTAGTCGCTTTGGGACGTTAAACCCCATAAACCAAACCAATCTTCTACTGACGGACAGTAAAAAGAAAAAAACGGGCTGTGGTTCAGCTCTGCTTAAACCCGGAGTGACGCGAGAGCTCCGCCGAGCCGCCTACTTATGAAGCTGCGACACCTCTCTCCCTCTCCACTCCGCCCTCAACCCCACTCGACACGGCGCATGCGCACAGCTCTTGCAGCTCGGTTTCGCCGGTGCGCCGCGCCGCCGGCAGCAGCAGCTGCTCCGCACCACGTGACCAACCGGCTCAAGGCCACGACACCGCCACGGAGTTCAAGGGGTGCCACGCTGAAGGCTCGAAGAGCTGGCGTAGTGTAGCTCTCGCTACAAAAATTTAACCATTGCGGAGTCCAAAGGGATGGTATACTGGGATTCTTCTTCCAGAAGTGGGAGCACGAATGTTGAGGCTTAGGCAAGGTATCTGCGCCCAACTCTAATGCGAAAAAAAAAAACACTCACAAAATTGTACAGCCGAAAGACTAGTTTGAGCGAAAGTCGAAAGCAATCTAAACCTGCGCTGAAGTAAGGAGCGAGAGGTCAACAATTAAAGGTTATATAAACTAGCTGAAGCAAAACGGTCACTGTGCTAGATATTCTATTGTTCTGATGAACTGGGTGAGGTTCTGCGCTCGTGGGAAAACTCGCTTGTACAGGCATTGTACAGCGAACCCGTTGACTGCTTGTTCGGAGGATTGGCGGCATCGTTTATGGTCTTGTAGAACATCGCGTGACTCCTCAAAAGACAACAATACTCGGTGTTTCTGAGGTTCAATTGCAAGGGCTTCCGTTGCATTTGACTCATTTGGTAAAAAAAAGAGAAAAGTTTCAACGTGTGAAGCGAGGCCATAAAGCGCAGCGGACGCCAATGTTACCGCTGGCTAGAGCTTCTGCGGCGGCGAAGCGACAGGAGAGACGCCTTCATAACTGGCAGACTAGTGTTCCTGTATATATAGGAACACTGCTGCAGACGAGAGCCAAGAATCGATGAAAATAAAAAAGTACGAGGAACTTTAGCGGCTAAAGTGGTGAAAGGCGAAAGCCTGAGTGCTGCATTCCGCTACGCGATTGTTCACTTCACATTCTGTTGGTGCTGCCAATTAATGACGCTTAAGCTTCGCCTTTAGGAGTGGAACGCGACAGCGTGTTGTAGCGCTGCCACGGAGTCCAAAGAACGCCACCACCTGTTCGGCGCGGTGCGTTGCCCTTCGAACGCAACGCTTTTTGAGGAAAGGAAATGGTCTGTAATTCTCTGTCATCTCAGTGGACACCTGAGCCGCACCGTACAGGAAGGGAGGAAGTGTGAGTGAAAGAAGAAAGAGGGGCCGTAATGAACAAAATGAAAATTGTATTTGATGAAAGGAAATTACTCATTAACTGTCTGACATATCTCAGTAGACACTAGTCGAAAATTGTATTTGAGGAAAGGAAGTTGCGCAGTAACTGTCTCACATATTTCGGTGGACACCCGTCAAAATTCGCGCGCGGTGACGTCACGACAATTTGGACCAATATGAAACGCGGACAAATACGCGTTGCTCGTCGGTAAATTGGTTTTTGAGGACAGGAAATGTGTATGCCTCGCATATCTCGGTGGACACCTAAACCTCGCCGTAACGGGAAGGGAGGAAGATGGGAGTGAACGAAGACACCGTATTCACTAGACGCACCTTTGTTCATTCTAAACCATCGAGCTGGCATTAAAGGCTTCCGCCTTAATATACTGTGGCTTCTTCCCTTGCATTGCAGCCGAGCCTTCAAGACACTCTTGGACATACGGTCGAGGATGAAGCTTGACCGGGGAAAGAGGTATGTGTTGTTGCTTACGTTAAAAACTATGTCGCCGCCATCGGTGTCTACACTGTGTAGAGTCCACACCCCTGGCGACACCTATCTCTTTTATGCAGACAGACAGGCTGCGAACTAAACGGGCAGCAACTCAAGACCCGATCAATGTCCGTAATTCTGAACGCTCCGAAGTGATAATGGCTCAATTACTGGTCACAGTCCTGGGCCGCTTCTCTTAGACTTCTCTCTTTTTACTTAGGAACTCACATTAAAATTATTCAAATAAGTAGTACAGAACTTCAGCAGGCTACTACTTCTTTCTCGTCTGCTACTAGCACCTTTCTAGAGCAATAAAAGTCTTTCCTACCTACCTACAAAACGCAGTGCAAGAGAACAGCCCAGAATCATATCATTCAAGGCGGAGGATACAAACACGAGATTTAATTCTATTTCTCCATATAAGTTATACTCGCAACTCCTGGCACAAATGCTCATTCCTGCAAAACATCCACACAAGCACGATAGCTGACTAAGGAATCGTGGTTTTGATTTCGCAATTTTCTCTCGTTCCACTCTTCTCTTTATTGTTTTTTTGGTTGCATCGCATATATTAAAAAAAAAACAGAAACAAAGGTGGTAAATTAAAAGTACGACGAGAACTGTACCTCGTAGCTCAATGCATAGCCATAAGCAAGCGACTGCTCAGGCAACGTCATTTAATCTGCTGGTAATTTCCGTCACTGGTTTATCACCGACGCGTTTTCTATCGCTTTAGCTTCGTTTTGGTGCTCTCTATGAAGTTTTGTCATTGGCTGAAAATTGGCCTCCGCCAAAAGTTATATTTTTAGACACTTCACCCCGACTGAGGAAGGTCAGCTGTAAGCACGGCATTGCATCAGGAGGTGATGCAACTCGGTGTTGGCAAACATTCCCCTCAAGTGTGTGCACCGGTAGTAACTCAACCCTCAGATTCGCGGGTGGTGGTGGTGGTGAAAACATTTATTCAGAACAGGAGGTGTTTGGATCGGCCCGTAAGGGACCGATCCTTACAAACACTAGGTGGAGGTCCCTAGTTTGGGACCCCAGTGGCGGTAGCCGCCGCCCGGGCGCGCCCGACTAAGGCTTGTTGGGCCTGTAAGTCGTGGCAGCCGAGCAGGGTCGCCTCCCAGTCCTCCCGGGTTGGGTTGGGGATAGAGGGAATGGCCGGGTTGGAGGGGCAGGCCCACACCATGTGATAGGTGTCCGAAGACACCGCACCACAGTGCGGGCAGTTGCCGCTAAAGGAGGGGTCAAAATGTTTTAGTGCTGCCGGGCACAGCAATGTATTGGTGAAGAGGCGGAGAAGAAGCCGCTCATCCGCCTTCTTGAGGCCTTTACATGGGCTAGGGTAAAGGCGATGGCTATCTTGAAAGTAGGTTGCGATATTTTTGAACGTATAAACCGGATTAAAATCGGGTTCCTGATCAGGTGGGGAGGAGAAAACAGCCCGGTGAGAGAGCGCGCGGGCGGCTGCGTCTGCTGCCTCGTTTCCTGCCAACCCCTGATGAGCAGGGGCCCATATGAGGTGACGGTGTGCGGGGTCCGTATCCCGTGTGCAATTTTGGTATATTCGATAGGCTAGGAAGGGAGTGCTGCCTTGTTCGACGTTCCGACAGGCCCCTCGCGAGTCGGTAATTATGTATTTTGAATTGGAATGTGAGGCCGCGAGAGCAATCGCGACCTCTTCTGCTTGTGTTGCACTGCGGGCTCTGAAAGTAAGGCCGTTAACTGTGTTGCTGTTGTGAACTACCGCGGCCGTGTACCATCCCCCGTGGTGAGGGCCGGAGGCGTCCACGTAGTATACACCTGTTTTGTTGCCATAATATCGGGCTAGCGCTTCCGCTCGTGCCAGGCGCCGACCATTATGGTCTTCATGTGACATGTTTGCTGGAAGAGGCCGCACGTGGAGGGCACGTCTCCACAGTTCCGGGATGCGAAACCTGTCTTCCATTGGAGGGGTGTGTTGTATATGGAGTCGAGCAAGAAGGCGGCGACCCGACTCCGTTAGCGACAAACGCGTGTACTGGTTTGTAAGGTGCGCCTCCCGGAGCTCCCGGAAAGTATTCACCACCCCAAGGGCCATAAGCCGGCTGTTCGAAGTAGTGATGGGGAGGTCAAGGGCACGTTTAACAATTTTGCGAAGGATGACCTCAAGGGCATCCTCCTCTTGTTTCCGTAGGTGGAGATAAGGAGTCGAATAGAGAATTCGACTAGTTGCGAAGGCGTTTGCCAGCCGCAAGGCATCCTTACTTCGTAACCCTCCGCGTTTGTTGGAAACCCGGCGGACCATGCGGCCAACCTGGTCCCCCACCTTACGGAGTTTGGCCAATGTAGTGTCTGGCCGCCTGTGTTTGTGGATGTAGAGTCCGAGTACCCGTATCTCATCATTTTCGCGTATGGGACCACTCTCGAGAGAAAGAGATATTTTAGATGTGCACTTCTGTGAGGGGCGGAGGTGCACAAATTCCGATTTTTGAGGGGAACATTGAAGACCGCAGCGGCGGGCGTAGCGGTCTACTATCGTCGCCGCTGTTTGCAGGCTGGTTTCAATATCCCCTGTGCTGCCCTGCGTGGCCCACAGAGTGATGTCATCGGCGTACAGGGCGTGCTGCACGCCGGCGACACCACTCAGCTGGGCCGGCAGGTGCATCATGGCCAGATTGAAGAGCAGCGGGGAAAGTACCGCGCCTTGAGGGGTTCCCCGCGTGCCGAGTAGGTAAGGACCATGGTCTCTATCTTGAATTCGAATGTAGGATTGACGATCCATTAAAAAATGGCTTATGTATCGGAAAGTGTTGAGGCCACAGTCGGTGTGACTTAGGTTAGTGAGTATGATCTCATGTGTTACATTGTCAAATGCCCCTTTAAGATCCAAGACGAGTACGACCCGGTCATTATGGGGGCATTCGAGGGGGTCAAGGACTTCCCGATTGAGTTGCAGGAGGACATCCTGTGCGGATCTGTGTGGGCGGAATCCGAACATGGTGCTCGCAAAGACATGTTTGTATTCAAGATATGTAGATAACCGATCCCGCACCATCGTCTCCATTAGTTTGCCCACACATGAGGTGAGAGAGATGGGGCGGAGGTTATCTGTGTCAATTGGTTTGCCAGCTTTAGGAATAAAAGTGACCAAAGCCGTTTTCCATTCGATTGGCAGGGGGGTGTCCCCGCGCCAAATCGCATTGACGTATTCCAGGAGGGACTGGTATGCCAAGTCGGGCAGGTTCGTCAAAAGCTTGACGGTGACCTTATCCCGTCCTGGCGCAGTGCCCCGTTTCATTTTGGCGAGAGCCGCCCGCAGATCATGGAGCTGGAAAGGTTGATCCAGCTCCGTGTTCTCTCTGCCTGCATAAGAGTACGCAGATCCACGGGGGTCTTGGGCTGTACACAGATACTGGTCCCGAAGTTTCTGTGCCAGTTGAGTCGTGTTGCCAGGAAAAGCGTGCATGGCTCGCTGCAAATGTTTTTGTGTTTCGGTTCGTGTTTGGGTTGGGTCGATTAGGGCTCGAAAGAGACGCCACGTGTTTCGGCTGGACATTTGTCGCGCGGCCGTGTTGCATCTATCTACCCAGTTGGAGTCGGCGAGTTGGGCCGCGTACTCTGCCGCTTTCTGGGTAAGCTCGGCGATTCGCGGCGACTTCGTAGGCGTAATTAGTTCCCAGCGCAGTTGCACTTTAGAGAACAGGCGTCTCAGATTTCCCGAGACGGAACCACATTTGAGTAATAAGCAACTGATTTCGGGGAAGCTGAGGCAATCGCCCGTCATGTTAGCGAGGCAGTTTTTTGGGAAGAAAATTTGATGACAGCCCTGTAATCGTAACCTCGGCTGCTCAGCATTAGGGTCGCACGGTCCTCGATATTAGAGAGAAGCTTGTACTCTCGGAGACAGAAGTGCCTACGTCACATGGACGTCAGCAAAATATGTATCATTGCCGGGGCTATCGGCATTATTGTACCGCAGTTTGCATTTAGAAGAGGCCGCATGTGAGAATGTCCACTGAATGGTGTTTCAATAATTTGGGTTGAAATGTGAAGCATCACTGTAGGAGCGCACATCATGGCCGATCTCGAGCGCGTGCCTTTTTACGACCTGTGCAAATGGTTGTGTGCACGCGCCGTCCGTAGTATCGGATGGTGGCGCTCTTAGCCATTTTTAAATGATGAGAGTTGTTTTATTGGGTGCTTTTCGGTATACGAAACCTAGAAGAAAGTCACGAGCTTCTAAGAAGAAAAAGTTCCTGCAAGGGCGTTCCTTGAAATTTTCAGCTCACAGGTCGTCAAAAACGCGATGAAGGCACTAGCGATACGCAAGCGACACAGATCACTACGGTCGGTGGCGGTGAAAACATTTAGTGATTCTTGAGCCTTACGATTACAGCCTACTGATGGGTCGACTCGACATCCCATAGTGCAGCCGAGAGCTTGTGGCTCTCAAGGACTCCTAGAGCGCAGCCTACCAGCTGCTTTTGTGCAGCCAGGTCCTAGCTGGACACCACGATCTCCCATCGCTCCATGCCGGCGAGTTGCCATTCGGAGGGTAGGTCAAGCTTAGAACAAATGTAATGTTTATGGTGAAAGCATGCGCTCGGTGCCCCGCAGAGGCTGCATTCAAGGGAGTAAAGGGTGGGGCGGATAAGAGCAAGGTGAGCTGGGCAACCCTTGGAATGAAGTAACCCACAACACGTCACGTCCACTGAGCAGGACCAGCTAGAGATATAGGCAGAGCACTCGAACGCCTGGTTACATATAACGAAGTTCATATCCAACATAGGGAGTAATGGCTCCAGTATATCCCCCCCCCCCCCCCCAAACCAGAAGAAATCCCTCTCTAAACTCGAACAGGTGACCTGTGCTGTGGTATTGTGATCTGTACGCGGCTGTGGAATGACAGCGCCAAAAGTGACAATAAAGATCATCCTGAGCAGAGAAAGCGCAGTGATCAAGCAACGCCACTCCAATCAGCGCAAGCAGCTCAAAGTGCAAGAGTAATCCTCCTCCATCTAGCGCTGTCACCTGTGCCTTGCCGCCCTTCACCATCTATTCCAGCGTACCTCTCTGGAGACCGCATTAGGGCAGCATTAGGTTCGCAAGCATCTCAGGATAGATTAACCCTGGCGTTGTTGGGTCCTACATGCGTACACCATGCACATGCGTGCGTGCTTTCATGTGTGCGACTGTTTCTCGGTCATCTCCGCAGAGATTCTAGCTAACTCATTGTCTGGCGTGCGCTGCAGCAGATGACAATTGTTGACAATTCATCCTCACGCGTTCTCCTCGTTAGCCTGTCGTTCTCCGCGAGTGTGCTCGATTATGCTCAAGCTTGCCCTTTCATTTGAACCGAAGCCTTTCTTATTACTTGCGTCTTTCCCGGCGGGCATCGCGAAGTAATTACTGCGGCGACCTAATCGCCTAGCCCGGCGTGCTATCAGGCAATTTCCTCAAATTCGCGCCTGCTAGGACGAATGTTGTGAAGCGCTAAGCCCTGACGCTTTGAGCTTGCGGGAGCACAAGCGTCTTGCTCTTCACGGTTGGTTGGCAGCGGAAGTTAAATTGGGGGCGTGACAGTCGTCCACTGTTCTTAACGTCTTCACACCTAGTTCTTTACAGTCTGTAAAAAAAATGACGTGCGGCATTTACCGCGTTTTTGGCCTTATTTGAGGGAGAGAGTCGAATGAATTGTTACTGAATTGTGCCAAGCATCAACCCCGTCAGTCAAAGATTGTACAACTAGAAAATGAACAAAATGCAAAACAAGACAAACTTGGCCCTCGAGAAAGTTTATTCAGATTTACAAAGCCATCTTCTACATGATTACGCATAAAAATAGCTTTTCTGGAGGAACAAGTCCCTGGTGCGTCAAAGAAGTACAACGGAGTCGAAGAAGGAGCCGTTTATAACGAAGCAACATAGAGCTTTTGTTACTCTGCTTATTAAGGGAGGCATGCCTGAATGCTTTGCTTTTGACATTGCTAAACTGTTTTTTAGGCACAATGAATAAAGAATTCGTAGGACACCAATTTTGTACAACTTTTCATTCGTTTGCTTAATAGAAAATGGCATTAAACGTGCCGTTACCTGGAGTGAATGAACGTCCACGGGCTCCTACCATTTTAATCATTCCTTAAATAGTCGTGAACTGAATGTTGCAACGATGTGATCGGAAAGCATGAGATGACATTGCATACGACGGGAAGGTTTTCGGTCAGTGGTAAACGGTTATTTATTTTAGCACCCGTTGGCATTCGGGTGAATCTAGCATTTTGGTAATCTTAAAAGAAAATCATGCGGTCCAGACAGGTCATCAGTTGACAATAACCAAGTGAATGCTTAAATAAATTTGACTTTTCTTTGACAGCAAAATTGCCCGTTTATGATAAAAGCGATCTGCTAAGGAGCATAACAATCCAAATTCTCAACTCCTAATTTCTAGACATCAGCGTCTAAAAACAAACTTTTGCACTGTCAACCTCGTCATCTCAAAACTATCATCTGCAGTCTCTGAATGCAGCACTTACGAACAGCAATGAAAGGGAAGACAAACTGTGAACGTGTTTTGTTGCTATAATCCAGAAAAGAAAATGGAGGCGTGTGGCGTTCACTCAGGGAACTCAGCTGAGAAGGAGGAGGAAAGAGCTTTTAATGTCCAGAATGCATTCCTAAACCCCCCTCGTACTAGGCCGGGGAGGCAGGAGGCATCGCTTATGATGCTGGCCGCGGAGGTCTTGTGTCCCGGCGGCCCCTTCAGCCAGTCGGAGCTGAACAATAGTTTTCAAATTCATTTTCACCCTCTTTATTACTCAACCCATGTGCAGGGTAGCTAGGTGCCGCTGCTCTCTCTAGTCATTGATTTTGTGCCTTTTCTGCAATGACACATAAGTCAGCACGATTCCGTTTCCGTAATCATTGTCTGGTGTGACGCGCTTAATTTTTATGTGCTTTCATCGTACAAAGAAGCTCAGTATTTTGTTTAGAGGCAAGATGCCAAGAAAGCTTTCCGACTACGTATACCTGATGTACTAGAGTTGAAAGATTCTGCGGGGCTCGAGTTTTGTAGCTGCTGTTGATTGTCTCGTGCTGAGAAGACGATTCCAGATCTAGTCACCAATGCACGTTGCAGTGTTCAAACAGTTGCGCATTACCTTAAATTTCTAGACATCGATGCATGTATTATCTTTTATAACAGACTACAAGTTCGCAGTTAGCGCTAATGCATTAAAATTTGCATCCAACCTCTTTGCTAGGGTAGGTCTTCCTGTTTATATCCGTGGAGAACCGCTTCTGTCATCCCAGTACTAAGTCATCCTGGATAGAGGATTCAGTATTATTAAGTAAGCCTTACCTAGCGATACAAAGATGATGACAGCCAGAGAAACGGTCCTTCTGTCAACCCAGTACTATGCCATTCCGGAGAGAGGATTAAAGAGCATTAAGTATGGCTTGCCTAGCGATGCAAAGATGATGACAGCCAGGGCTGCGGCCCTTCATGAACGATACAGCGATGAGCGGAACACCATATGTGTAGATGCTGCATGCGACCAGCATGGAGCCACAGCGGTTGCTTACACCCCGCATACCTCTTCAATTATAAAATAATTACCCCAGGGAACTAACCCAGACGAAGCAGAACAAATGGCTATAGCGCTTGCACTCGGCAGCTCCAGTGTCACCTATATACTCCGTTATTAAAAAACTGCACTGCTAAATTATGCAAGGGCAGAGTCTACCCTGCCACCTAACAAATACTGACCCAGACAACACCCTCCTCCTGCAGCGCTGAGCTCATCTGGGCGCCCGCGCACTCTGGAAACCCTTCAAAGGGGCCGCCGATTTTTTAGCCCGAGGCTCTGGAACCAGGCACAGGTGGACCTTATGGCCTAATGGCGGATTTCTCAAAGGAGCGTGCGTGTGCCGTCGCTGAACTCATTGCGAATGCTCGTGCCAAAAGGCAAATATACCCACCCCCGACTCTTCCCTTACTATCAGGGAGCAACACCTATGGCGCCGTCTGCAAAAGGGGACCATAGCTACCCCCTCTCTGCTCTCTCACTACCGACCTATCCAACCTTCCCGCCCTCTGTGCAATGCACAGAAGACAAACCTAACCAATACCTTTCCTGGCCTGTACAGCTTCGCCTCCACTCAAAGGGCCGGTGCCACTCCAAATATGGGAGGACTGGGAAACCTCACTGCCCTCCACGGTCCCGGCAAGAAAGAAGATCATCGCCAAAGGCCCTGCTGGCGTCATGGACCTTTTAGGCATGAAGGTTTGAGTGTGGTGGCATCGTCCGTATACCAAGAGGTTGTAGGAGGCCCGAATTCCTCTGCAAAATAAAGTTTTTTTCTTTATCTGTAATGAATAACAGGAGATATTTATTTTAAATCCTGCTTGGTGAAGCCAAGCAGGCCTACGCGGAACGCCCTTCAATATTCGTCCGCATTAACAAAACCTGCCATTTGAAACTTCATGAGCTCTAGCTGATTCCGTACTCTGCTATTTGCATATCAGCATATCTTTCAAAAAGCAGGCACCTCAGAAAAGAAAATGAGGAGTGCAGGCGGGGACTCTCATCGGCTTAACTCGTAAACTTTTCATAACCAAAAGAAAATCAATCTGTGAATACCCAGAGTGTAGCTCATCAAAAGGAAAATTATTTTGGTGTTCGCCTCTGCTTTGAACCTCCTCTTGCATATCAAATTCCTATTTTTCATTTCGTCTTCGCCTGTGATTATGTTCGAAAGAACAGTTTCTTTGAGCGGAATAATGTAGTGCTCCCGATAACGATATTGTGTGTTTTTTTTTTTAAATATGCTTACCTCCATGTAAACCATTCGCGAGAAAAACGCCAAACATATCCCCTAGTGATTTCAAACGGCTGCCATGAAAGCAATATCCAGTTACTATTTTATGAAAAAACCGTCGTGCAGGGCAGGTGGCTTTGCAGAATGCGGTACCGCAAAAAATAAAAGGCACGAGGAACCTTACTCAGTTAATAAACTTGGATGCGAACAAGCCCCTAATGGAAGACTGCTTCTTTATATTGATGCATGATACGGTCTTTCTAAGCCAATTTTGCATAATGAAAACCAGCCTAAACAAGACAGAAGCATAAAATATATTTTCTCTATTTTACCCTTCTCATGGGAAAGTATACCCCCCGTCAAGTTATAGAAAGTAGGTTACAAGTTATCTGCTCAGAACGAAACACTTGCGCTGATCCTCTTTCTGCAGACAATAAAGTCTATCCAGCTACGGACCACTAGACGAGAACACTACAATGCCCTCTTCTAATAAAAGAATACACGCTTAGCGATGACGAAACTGAGTCCTCAGACATTGCTTTGCTGCAACAAAGAGGATGATAACGAAACGATGTTTTATCGGCGTTCGAGAGCCTCAAAGTGCACTTAAGCGTCTCGCTATGCTCAACACAGACGCCTCGTGTTTCATCATCCTATAAAAATAGGCAGCTTTTGATATTCTTATTCATCCATTTCTGCTCATTTCCCTGGATTCCTGCTTAGCGCGAGAATCTCTATTATTCTTGTCGGCTGTGAAGATTTCGAAGGAACAGTCATTGTTTCGAAACTTGGGCAGAATTTTGGCTCCTAATGAAAGAAAAATGACGCAGAATTATAAATGGGCATGAGCTGTTGTATTCCCATGGGGCAAGTGTGTAAAGAAACCCGTGCTCGGGATGTGCGCAAAATTTTCCTTGTAAACGAGCATTCGCTGTTATGCAGAGAGCTGTTCGATTGAAACATTAAAAGGAAGAATCTTGGTTAAAGCATTTAGAAAGTTACTCCTCACGTGGCTGCGAAAAAATGTCAACGATGATCACATAACGTTTATTGATCTAGATACGAACCACTGAAATACCGGGTTCATTTCTCGTAGCCCCCTTACCCCCAAAAGCTTCGGAGGTGGTGAGGGAAATATATTGCGCTTGAGTGAAATGAGTCCCGATATTCCTTCATATTTCTCCTGTGCACAAAGTCTTCGTGCGACATAAACTAACCATGGTTGCTTTGCAACGCAAAGAACACGTTTTTCTGCCACCTTTGCCGTCCTATATAGTAGTCACTGAACCTAAAGAACGGAGTATCAAAATTAATTTGCGGAACAATCTGTTCCTATCGACACCGCTTATCCTAAAACCATAGTAAATTTCGTGGGTAATTGGACTTCTGTATGAGCCAATGAACGCTGAATGAACAACACCCAGTCAATCTACATTTTTTCCAAAGTCAACGTAACTGATTTCTCCTGGCCATCGCGACTACTCCGCTGTCCGTTATCTTACTATAACTGTTGTAACATCCAAGAGATACTGTGTAGGAAGAGCACTGAATATATACCGGGTGTTCCAGCGAACACTTCAAAAATTTTTAGAAATAGGCTTTTTGGGGTAAAAATATGAATTTTGCGGAATAGTGTTTGCGGACACCAGAAGACCGGTGAATCGTCTTGGGTAGTACGCTGGTTAACTAATTTTTAATAATGAACTTTGTAACCAGTAGACTTCGGCGCCTAGTTGTAACTAGAGATTTGTAGCCGGTCGTTAGCAATAGCCATATTAGTTCTGAGAATTTCGAAAATGCAATTACCCTCGCCGCTCTGGCTCGACAAAGTTCGGCTGCATCGTGCTAAAATACATGCGTTTTTGAAAGCATGCAGCAAAAGCAACCCCTCTTGTGCACGTAACTAGTCGAAACAGCCAAATTTTGTCGAGCCGCAGCCGAAAAGGGCAATCGAGTTTCTGAAATTCTAAAAACTGATATGGTTATTACTAGCGACCGGCTACAGATCTCAAATTACAACCAGGCACCTAACTCTAATAGTTGAAAGTTAATTGTTGGAAATTAGTTAACCACCTTACTAGTTACGATGATTAACCGGTTTCGTGGTCTCCGCCAGGCCTGACAATATTGTTACGTGACGGCCAGTCGGGGAATGAGACGAGTTGACAGATGGCTATGAGATGATTCAATGGCCGCTGGCCTAGCGCGAGTGCTAAGTCCCGCGCACTACCAGCTTCGTCTTCTTTGTCACACTACCCGGGGTCACCGAGTCATCGCCCCGATCGCTGACAAACAGACGCACGAAATGATGATGGGCTTCAGAGGATGGTGGGACAGGAAGGAGAAAGTGGTGAGGTGCTGGCCGCCACGATGAAGGAGAGGGCTGAATGATTCCTAGTCCGCGATGCTTCCGGGCCACATGTCACCAGGAGCCGACGGTCGAGGCCGCAGGACGCGCCGAACAGCATGGGCAGGGGAACGGTGTCGTCACGTGTGGGCCGCGTCTCGGGTCATTGGGTCGACAGGTCCGGTGCGCGCGTCAGGTTGACTTCGTCACGTCGAGTGTCTGGGCAGTGGACGGGGCGGGGGAACAACGGCGAGATTGGTTCGGGTCTGGAAGGCTGGGGAAGAGCCGGGCGACGCAGGCCAAGAACTCACTGCTGACGACCACGGCTGACGACCACGGCCGACGACCACGGCTGAAGCACGCGCCGGAGCTCCAGCAGCAGGATAGGGATGAACTCCACACCTCACACCAAATGTTACGTGGCGGCCAGTCGGTGAATGAGACGGGCTGACAGATGGCTATGAGATGATTTAACGGCCGCTGGCCTAGCGCGAGCGCTCCGTCCCGCGCCACTGCCAGCTTTAATATCACGCCGCAAAAGCCATAATTTTGCCCTAAATTTTTGAAAATTTTTGAAAGCGTCCTCTGAAACACTCGGTATATCTGCATATCCTGGTTGTTTTTTCTTCTGCGTCCGGTTTTGTTTCCTACAATCTCAGGACTGGTCACACTGATAATTTCCAACTTTAATCAACTTTACAGTTCAAAAAAACGTTCACTCACTTCTTCGTTGCTATCAGTGAATAGAGTCTTCTTTCGTTATTGTAATTTAAGGAACCCATACTTTACCTCCAATTCTGCGCTCAAGAGCTTAGAAGCGAAATGGACAAAATTTTCGCCCTCTAAAGACATATTTGAGGAATATGAGAAGACAGAGTCCTAAACACCACAGGTAGAATTGGTAACAGAAGCGAGTGAATCAGTAATCGCTCTCAAAAACTATCGTTTTGAAAAACCTAAACTTGAAAAAAAGGCCCTATAGAAGGTGCTGAAAATAATTTACCAACTAGAAAATGCGGCACTACTGGGCCTACAAGTGTGACGTTTAAGCTTATTCCGGCGGCACGTGGAAACCTCAGCGAGTGGACAGTGGCTATAAGCGTTTCCTTCGATCAAAATGAATGCCAATCGTGTGAATCTTTAGCAGCGCTAACAATCCCCGCGAATTGGAACCACTTTTCTCTCTTTATAGTCAGTTGTCATTCTTTTTTCAGCGATGAGTAGTTGAGATGCTTGTACTGCTTTTGCGAAAACTTTGTTTTTCGGCCAGAATCGGAACAGAGAGCATGGACTTTCTATTAGTTAGAACCTAACGAGGCAAATACTCTAATGAAATATCACATGAGAAAGGTAAGTGTACTACTTGGCAAAAACGCTTCCTATTTCCCGCACTTCGGAAACGCCGCATTCGTGTGAGGCAATGGCGGTTGTGTCCTCGAAAGCTACAGAAACTTTCAGTATCTTAATCGCAGCGGAAAATTTGAAATATTTTACTGCAGTACAAGACCAATGGTTGCAAAGCCTTCGTTCCAGGCTGTCTATAATCTGTTCAACCCCAATGGGCCCGGCTTCAGGGTAGGGAGGCTTTCGGTTTTCCTCACTTTTCTAAAGTCGGGTAAGTTTCCCAACTGTGCTATGCGCCTTCAGGTGGACACCTTGTCTGCGACAGAGCTTTTCAAATGTTTGTAATAACAGTACTGGTTCTTTAAAAAGCACGGAATTTTGTGGCGGTTAATTTCATGGCATGCACCGCAAAACTAAGAGACATGCTAGGGGAAGAAAAATTTCGGTGGAGTTGGCCTATAGTGATCATAAAGCTCTAGGCACCAGAGAACTGTTTCTTTGCAGTTTCCAGCCTGTCCTTTCAGTCATGTTCTACGGGGAGGCTGGGGATTCGCGTCGAGTAGTATGGTTGCTGTTGTAGGGTGAAGAGCTAGGTCACCAATAGTGCTGTACTAGTGTACATGTCAGCTTACGCAGAAAAACTATCAGATCGTTGTTTCCTCGCAGTTCTTGCACACAATTACATGAGTAGCTCGGGCTTTTTTTGATATCGCGGGTGAGTTGCAGATAATCTGGATCCTGCCGCCAATTTAGCATTGGTAGTTAATTACTCGAAGAAAAGACTAATTTTCATAGGTGCATAACAGTAGATACCGCGACGCTTAAGCTCACAAATAGTCGACTCACAAGCAATTTTTACGCGGTCAGTGAACGCTCAGCCATAGTAAGTTAACAGAATAAAACTTTTTTAAACACACTTAGCCTACATACCATGTTGACGTTTAATGTATAGCGTGTAAGAACAGACATCTGTTTTCAGGCAAAATATGTGTATTGAAGTGACTGCCACAGTTTCTATGTGCATCTAATCCTTCGCGCAAATCTAAATTTTATTTTGTGATGTCAGGTCCTCAGTTTCCAGGTTGAATTGCGAACTGGACTTTTTGCATCACTGGTCATTTTGTAGCGCGAATGGTTCAAACGACGGCGGTAACTGGATGACAATTGTAACTGCAAACAGAAAAATGGTTTTAAATGTGAACAAGTAGATAATTGAAAAAAGGCGGGCTATATCACCGTATGCTTTTGAAGCAGAAAAAAAAGCTCCTAATCTGTAGGCACGTCTGTGGGCTAAATTTTTTCTGTGAACATTACCATGCGGCGCTAATAATTAAAGTTAGCTGACTGAGGTTATAGAGACTTTGGAACTGGCTAAAATACTTCTGAAACTCGCTGTAAGGATAGGAGGTAAAAGAAGCAGACTGACCGCTGTTGAGACTCTGGCATCCCACCTCTGCCACCACTGTTGGGACTGGGAGTCTGAACCAGGAAACGGTCGAGGCGACGGTGAGTCAAATGAACTTTATGTACAGTATGTACAAGGGCTTTTACATGATGCAAGGGTCAAGAGCACCACGGGCAGGCACACAGAAGAAGGGCGGCCCCGGCGGCGAGCGTAGCTCCGGCGTGATGGCTCTTCTGCTGCCCGTCTGCTGCTCGGGTTCAGCGCGGCTCCGTTTTTATAGCCGCTGGTAACGGTTACGGCAGCCAGCCGTTCAAATCCTCCAATCACTGGCCACCGTTCAAATTAGACCAATGGTCGAGAGCCGGCGAGCGTCGGAGGAATTCGCACCGACGGAGAGGAGGAGAGGAGGAAGGGTCCGTGTCGGCGCCGCGGCGGCGAGATGAGTCACGCTGCATGTCGCGACTTGTCCGAGAAAGTCTGGGCCTGCTTTGAGCGCCGGCGGGCGCGCAGCGCTGGTTTAGACAGACCCGCCAGCGAAATGTGGGCGCCGGCACGACACCGCCGAGGCTGACTTTCATCCCCGACCATCCCTTACCAGGCGCTCATGGTCTTCTGGGCGTATGAATGCCAGTGGGTCTTAATTTCATTTAAAGTAACGTTATTCTCGGTCAGACACGCACAAAATAATTCATACTATATGAAAGAAGAGGAGGGGCCCTAAATAACTGGCCGGAAAAATGTTAGGAGTACAGAACATGGAAGAGTCATGAGCCAGAACCACTTCCCCAGTTGTCCTCGCTGGAACCATGTCACAGCTGCTCATCTGAGATGTAGAGCACTTAAGCTAAGCTTAAATAAAGTGTTACGGTTCTGTAATCAAGTTCAGCGGTGAGGGGTGTTGAAAGTTTGCGCTTGTCCCGTCTCGTCTGTGTTCTGCTTTCTTCCCGATCTATGATTACTGATTTACGAGGAATACCAGCTCCTACTTTTCGAAATGTACACTGCTAAAAATCCCCGAAGGAGAGCACTGACCGGTACAAGACTGCATGAGTAAATTTGGCCACTGTTCCCGCAAGAGTTTATCGCTGGCAAAAAAGAAAAGGAGGAAAAGAGGACCCAAGAAAAAATTCTGTTTACCCGCACTGCTGCTCTTTCTTTTTTTAGCGGTGCTTCGAACTGTTCAAATATTTTTCTTGTGTGTAATCTTGAAGCTTCTTTTGAAACGTAAATGTGCGCAAAAAACAACCCAAAACTTTGTTATCGCACTTTCAGCTGGATGTGTTCGCGTTGTGTTTTGTAAGCTATGCTTCACGCCATGGTTGGCAAATTTTCATCTTCTGGGACTGAAATTTTCTCACTCGTGAAAATTCATCGTTCGGTGCAGTGAAGACTTCCTACCTAAAGCTGGACGTAGTTAGAACATGCCAAAAATTGCCGCAACTTTTCTGAATGCATGATAAGGCGCTGAATCAGCAGTGATAATCTTGCCCAGAAAATATGGTCACGAGCGGGGCAAAATTAAGGTTACCGACATATCCCAATGAAATAACAAATGTTTATATTTGTCAGAAGCTCCATGATAGAGAGTAAAAAAATGCTTTTTAATTCCGGTTACGCTTAGACTGCCCCATTGCTGGATATAATGCATTAATGCATGCGCCGTTTGTTTATTTGTTTTCTTATGCGTGCACACCGAGCATTGCGCGGAATAAAAGGAAAGCAAACCTCTGCGCGCACTTTTCTTTGCTGTTTTGTTTAGTGTAGCCGCCAACGAAAGCGACCAATTGAGTGAAACATTGTCCACCGGTGCCCAAGCATGTCGTGAAGGCTAGGGAAGACTAAATTCTGGACGCTATACTGTTCATTATGTTATTATCTTCGCGGAACGCCCGCTGGTAATGATTCTTCAAGGCAGGAACTCTGACCTTCTGTTCCTTCGTTCCAATGTTCCTGTGGCAATCACGATTCCCACACGAGCGTTTTCCTTATTCTGTACCTGTTAGTATTTTTTGAAGCGGCCAGCTTCTTAAAACCTTGACTTGTGTAGCGACAGCCTGTGTTCAGTCTATCTGCTTTGTTGTCTCGTTCCTGTACTCTGCATTTGCTATGAAGGCGTGGCTTGCCAACGGTAAACGTAGTCCAGTAAATATCCATTGTGAAAATGTGTCTTAAAAACGTGGCAAAGCGTACTGCGCTGAAACGCCGATTAGGCTAAAACATTGCACGCGATTAAGGTTACGCGCATAAGAGGCTTAGTTCAGTGCGTGGGTAGACGTAAATAAACCACGCGCATATAGCGAAGCAAGGATGTTGACAATAAATTCATTACTACGGTGAAATCTCACAGCAGCCACCTTACAGCATACCAAAGTGACGTCACATTTTATGTTACAGATCTAACTTGGAAGGTGGGCTTCTTAGTAAAATAAACAGTGTGTAAAAAAGTGTACAAGAAAATTAAGTGACAGAAGCAAAACGAGCAGATGGTTTTGGCCTGCTTCCTTTGGATAACTATGATGTTTCTAACCTTGGTATGTTTAAAAAAAGTGGAATACTCTATTGGTCTAAGTCTATGATATCTTGGACTACCTATATTGGAAATTTTTCCAATGTGATAATTTGCCCCCGCTGATTATCGAAGAGGGTCTAAAAACACTTTTAACTCTAAAAGCAGGTTCTTCGCGACAGCTCAGATTTACATTTCTAAAGCTAATAGAAAACTACATTGCCCCGCCGCGGTTTCTCAGTGGTTAAGGCGCTCGGCTGTTGACCTGAAAGACGCGGGTTCGATCCCGGCTGCGGCGGCTGAATTTCGATGAAGGCGAAATTCTAGAGGCCCGTGTACTGTGCTATGTCAGCGAACGTTAAAGAACCCCAGGTGGTCGAAATTTCCGGAGCCCTTCACTACACCGTCCCTCATAGCCTCAGTTGCTTCGGGACGTTAAACACCTCTAAACCAGATACCTACATTATTTGACTAAAAGGCCACGTGCAAAACATAGTACACTCCACACGCACACACTGCACGCGCTAATTATTGCGCCCAAATAATAGCAAATCAAATATTTCAACGCTTCTGAATAACATGAGGAGCTTTGATGAAAAAACAGCATTATAGCAATTAGGACGCTTCAAGAGTTTGGCCACGTTTTTTCATAGAATGCGCGAAATGTATCCCGCTGTAGGCTCTTTGCAAATTAGCCTTTATGGGCAATCAATGCGTGCCGAATCCAGAGATGTGGGCGTGATTACTGGAGAAATCGCGTTGGTCTGAATTCAGAGCTCTGTGCTGTGTTTTTAGTTTGTTATCGACAATTTTACACGTCGGTTTCCCAGAGTGAAGGACCAGCGCAGAAGCTGTGTCGTGTAGTGATCTGTCTATGTAAATAAGACAGTGCAGCAAATTGAATGAAGGAGCTGATATAGCGCAAACGCTTCAAATCAAACAAACTATTCTGAGCAAAAGTAGGACCCCCCCCCCCCCCCCCCCCCCAGTTTCGACGCGTGCCGCTCTGTGAGGGGCCGTTGCCTGAAAAAGCACTTCTGGTATAAAGAACAGCGCAGTGTGCCAGTCTCGCCAACAAAATACTTTGTCAGATGGCGCCGCCTGGCAGAGAGGAACGAGTCGACAAATGCTGCAAACAGTATTGAGCATAAACTACCATGGGTGTGAACACAGCTTTCAACGTGACAGAGTTATGAGGCTGGTGTCGCTGAAAAGCGGGCGTCGTCGTCGGCGTCGTTCCAAGAAAAATCCATGAAAAATGTCCAAAGAAGCAACCTAGAAAGCAGATGGGTCACATAGGTGAAGTTTCCTTGTAACGTTATTCTAACCTGGCCACCCGATTGTGTGCAAACTGCTCACCGTGCCAGGTGGCAGTCTATGACTGGTCGCTAGGGGTTGCTCGGGAAGAGCAACCTCGCTCTTACAAGGCACGCCGGTGGCAGCACTTACCATCACAAGACAGTGGCACATCGCTTAATCGTACGAGTACTCCCAGAGATCTCTAGATGCTAATTATAGATTAATCAATGCTGCATATATGGCCATTAGCCCAGTGAAGCTATTGCGTCGTCCCCTTAAGGAGGAGCGGAAGTGCCCCTTCCAGTTTTTGTTTTTAATCGGACTAAACTATATCGACGAGGGTGATCGCCAGTTTTTTACTAAGCCGTCTGATGAGCTCCGAACAGATCTCACAGTCTGGCATGAAGCTTTTAATAAAGCAATACTCCTTATACAAAAATGATTTGTACAGGTCAAGCAATTCAATACGAGCTAAAAATAAACGCAAAACTTTCTCGCGAACACTCAAACATAAATGGCTGAAGCTGTCAATTACAGCGTAAACAAAATATTACCAAACTGCACTACTGGCGCAAGCACGAATGCTGCGACAGACAATAACTTCTCTATTTTAGAGCGAAACGCAAAGCAGAAGAGAGTAGCAATAGTCTTCCCGTGCGCTGCACGTCAAAGAAACTGAGCATTTCTAATTATCTCGTATTCTCGCTTGTACTTGGCGAGGTACGAGCGCATGTGATAGGCCAGCGACGCTGACAGTGCCACAACAAACACCACGAGAAGCAACACAAATCTCAGTCGATGTCTTCTCAGCTTGACCTCTGGCATCGGAGCAGACGTCGACGAAACCATCTGTTCTGACTGCGGCGGCGGACCGCTCACGTTGGTACCCTTGTTTTCAAGTACGACGGCGAAGGGTCCATCTCGTGGCGCCACCATCAGTCCAGGCACAACAAGGAGCAGCGGAGGCTGCGGCGATGTCGTCGTAGACGTCGTCATCGGCTCGGCCACTACGACGTCACTGCTGCCGTTGTTGCTGCCGTTCTTTCCTGGCGAACAACGACAGATCAGGGGAGCCTGGGGAGAGGGTTCGCGCAGATTCCGAGCGCCGTGGGCGTTGATGATGTCTAAGAACTGGCCCAGGTGCCGAGACTCAGTCGAACCTGTACTCAATACCTGCAATAAGTAAGCCAGGGAGAAAAAGAAATAACAGTTCTTCGTTGAAGACAAATGGAGCATTGAGGCTTGAAGTGTACAAAATATGGGAAGCGGTACATAAACATTCACGCATTGTAAAACGAGCGAGAGCAGCATATGTGATGGATTACATTAGATGGCAGTCAACTATGAGGCACAATCAAATTGGGCCGCCCTAGTCGATTTGGAAGCTGACAAAGTGCACAATATGCAACTGTCATAAATCAGAAGAAATGATTCTGAAGCTCTATAATCAGGCGTGTTGATTTATGAGATTCAGTCTCACGATTGGGCCCGAAGTGGCCCACCTCCACAACCTATATACAGCACCGTGTCGAGTTTTTGGGCAACAATTATGCACACTGAGTAAAAGAGTAAAACACGGCGACAATCCAAAGAAACTCACAGCACAAACAATGGCCGGTAGACCATCTGCCTGGGCTTGCGCCCCATGGTTTTTTTTCCGTATATTTTGCGTTCTTTTTTCAAAACGCTGGTAATCTGTTTGAGATCGACCGTGGATTGTGCGCACTGGTCTCAAGTGCGAAACAACCGTTTCTTAGAAAATTTTTCTGCAGCATTGCGCCCGTCGAGGGTGACGAGTCTGATGGTACGTTGATTAAAGCTGAAAGCATAGAAAGTCGTATAGTTTTCCCTTGTAGCCGTATGGCTGCGCTAGGGTGGACGTCAATGAGCAATTACTCACTTATTACTTCTGGTGCATTGTCTATTGCAAATTTATTTGTTACAACGATAACAATTACTAGGAGCTCCTATGCACAGCTGATGAAACCGAATCCGTAAGTGTGGATGGCTCTTTCACTTTTTGCTTTTGGAGCTTAAAATTTATATCAAGTTCAAGTTTTAGCCGCCGCGATGACTCGGTGGTTATTTTCTGAGGAAATGAAATGGTGCAGTAACTGTCCCACGTCTCTCAGTTGACAGCCGAAGCACGCCGTAAAGAAGGGTTAAAGGGGGGAGTGATGAATAAATGAAGAAAGGAGTGCTGCAGTGGAGGGCTCCGTCCCCATGTGGTCGAAATTGTTCCCGAGCACTCCACTACGGAACCTAGAATGAAATTTTGCATCACTAAAAAGTTTATTTTAAAACTAGGGTCAATTTGAATTGCACTCCTAGTCTCAAGAAGCTTCGACAGCTTGCAAAAGCTGTACTTGAGAAGAAAATAAGGTACCGCAGCGAGAGCAACACCCCGGGCGACCAGCCGCACCATCGTGCGCCCGAACTTTGGGAAGAATCACAGTGACGGACGCTACTCCACTGTATCTTTCTCTTCATTGCTAAGAAAAGATATAGCTAAGTACAGTCGTGAAAATTATTCTGGTGTTTCTAACAATCCACTTTATTCGCGTGGATAATTGTCTTCTATTTACTTCTACGCATTTTGAGCTGAATAATCTTACCACTATCAGTATAACACTGATTAGGCTTCCCTGTGCATAGACAGAAACCTCGAGGACACACTCATGCTCCACTTTAAGGGTATGACGGAATGATGTTATTGGGTTAATGTCCTTCTCTACTTCAAAATAAATTATCATTGGGAGTCCTCACACTCCTCCTGTCCCAGTGTTGCAGCGGTTAAGTCATGCGTCAGTGCCTGCGATGGCAGGTGCTTGCCCCGATGGGGCTAGTGAGACGCAGGTTGTTCTTCTCGAGGAACCTCTCGATACCAGTCATTAACTGACTGCCACCTGCCGCGGCGGGCAGTTTGTGCACAATCTGGTGGGCAGGTTTGATGACATCAGAAGGCCGGTGACCTAGGTGCCTACTGCTTTGTCCTCTGGGAATTTTTCGTGGATTTTTCTCTCACGAGCAACGACGCCGACGCCGCATCCGATACTGACGCTTTCGCGCTAAATCTGAGGATCAACCTCCGATTCGGTTTAGCTCTTTTGCGAAAATAGGAGAAAAATCTCGTGCAGTTGGGCCACTGAGCAAAATTAATAATTTTTTCACAGTGCCACGCCTGGCGATTGGCTCACTATTATGATACATTCCAGCGGCTAAAAAGACACGGACGAAGGTAGACGAGACAGGACGAACGCGTTCGTCCGGCGTTCGTCCTGTCTCGTCTACCTTCGTCCGTGTCTTTTTAGCCGCTGGAATGTATCATAATAGTACTACCAACCAACTAGCCCAACTTTCTACGCTTGATTGGCTCACCTTTGTCGTGCGTCGGGTTGTGGTATGTTGGTAGGGTGAGAAGACCTCCACGGGAGACGCCGCCTTGGTCGTGTGCCGATGACGCTGGACGAGGGCTGGCGGCGCGAGCAGGGTGTCCTCCACCTGCTTCCTCCAGGCATCGCTTAGCTGGTCCCCATTAGCCACGCCATCGTCCAACTTGAGAGGCAGCTCACCGTCGTAGTTGAAGTGGTAGTAGTCGTCCACGGCGCCGACGTCCGCTTCATCGGCCACGTCTTCGTCCTCGCCGACCAGGAAAGACCGGACCCGACCCGAGAGTAGCTGCTTCCAGAGCTCGTGTCTTTGGTCGGGCCTGGGTGATTCCTATGGGCGGAAATTCGCCCTATTCACAATTTTCCACTACTCAGCAGCTCCTTAGCGAACCTAAGGAAGTACCCTTTCCACTGATACCACCTTGGCAAAAGCCTCAAAAGCTGAGTGTCATATAAAAGTAAGCTATTTATGATGACCTTCCATGCTTCTAATGTAGACTATGCAGAAGTTAATCTCTGCAGTTTTCTTTTTTAAAACTTTTTCAAGTTTGAAAATATTCCTTGTGCAGTCATTCTGGGTGTACCCGGTTAACCACAGCGCTCGCAATTTTATTGTATGCAGCTGTCAAGTTAAGGTTAAATACTCTTCTAACTCATCCATTCTAGAAACAACGCAGTTGCCCAGAGTTCCCACCGAATGTTAATTATACAATTATGAGTACGATTTAATACCCTGGAAACGTACTTGTCCATGCACATCATACCCCGTGTATGCACTTAGTTGAAAGCAGAAGCGAAACAGCGTTTACAGTACAAAGACGTAGAGGCAAAAGCGAGAATTCAGCCTAACCCACCTGGGCGAGCTGGGCCAGGATGCCGTTGAGGTAGTTTCGCCAATGGCGAGCATGGCTTTCGCTTTCCTGACCGCTGGCCACCAAGGCCAGCGTGAGGACGAGGAGGCGTCGCAGTTCAATAGATTCTACCCTTATTGTGCGTGCGTCGGGCTGTTCAGTGGCAGCTAGAGCAAAACAAAGACGCCAGCTGAACGCCCAGCCAGTTTGGTCTTCTTCATCTTCTTCCCAAATAACCGCACGAGCCTACGCTCACATATTTCTTCTTTACCCCCAAAACATATTAAAGTTAAGTGGTATCTGGGCTTTCAGATTCCCTATATTTGAAACCTCTAAGGAAGTTGGTTTCTAAAATAGAAGACAGAAGGTGAAATAGAACATTAACACAGAGATATTTTTTCCAGACATTGCATCTATTCTAGGTAACCTATGCCGTTACTTTGGTGTCTCATTCTTTTTGTTATTAAGGCTGGCATTTACGCTATTCTTGTCTTCCTCGCTTCACGCGTGATATCATTTCTCGAACGCTAGAATGCACAACTCTTCCGACTTATTGATGCGTCGCTTTTTTCTTCCTGCTAACAAATTTCCCCCGTTCTCTTTTGAGGTGTAGGCTGATTCTGTAATTCAGGTCATCATAGTAGTTTCACCTCATCTTGTTTAGTACCTCTTCAAAATTCAAGGATGGATGAAAACCATGTCTTCGCTACTCCCCATATTTCGACTCTCACTTGTGCAGCTCCTACAACCGCGTTTAGATAAATTTGTTTGCGATATGCAATGCAATCCTGTTGATTAACATTTTATAGGAGCGGAGGATATGTCTGAGCTAAGTGAAGTGAAGTGAAAAACATTTATTGTCCAACAGAATGAGACTACCTCACCCAGACCTCCCCTGTCCCATACCCTCAGTTGAGGGAGGAGGATCAGGAGCTAAACCCATCACCTCGTGTACAGTCGGCCGCACACTCGTCTAGAACGCTCCAACGCGCACCAGCACTGCACTACGGAGCCGCATTTTTTTCGGGTAGGGCAACTGAAATTGCTGCTGGTTCATTCAGCTGTTCTAGTGTGACCGCACCCATTTAAGCAATGTCTGCCTGCTCGCGGTCTTTTCTCAAACCGGAATCAGCTGTTTTACTTTGAGGAAGTTTTCAATGCCTTTGAAAGACGATTTTATTGCAACTGCAGAAAATTACTTTACCGCAGGGATTAAAGCCTCGCGCCCCTGGAATTCGAGGAGTGGCTTTAGACTGATTTACAATCAAGGCAGCTGATTGTTTTGCTTATCGGTTGGTAAAACAAGCCCTAAAAGGCGATCTGGTTTGAGAGCACTAGTGTGGAAGTGCTTCAATTACCAACTAACGAAAATCTACCCGTCACCCAGAGGTATGGATTTTTTGTGGGTGTATTTTCGTTCTGCACTCTAAGTATACTGAAGAACTGCTGGGAACGCCTTTTGATGGAGCATACGCTTGTTCTAATTTAAACTTATTTTTCCGGAATCGCCGCACTCTTTCGAAGAGCACGCCCGCTGCAGAGATGGATATACTCCTCTGTTAAGAAACTACAGCAAATAAAAACTGCACCTATCATATATAGGCTTTCATTTTGAGTTCTTCACCAGCTTTCTGCGTATGTTTTGCGAAATTCTGTTGTTCAACTTCACAGATCGTTGCCACGTTAGATTTTGCACAGCTCAGTATACGATGAAATAATCCAGGCAACAACTGCGTGCCTCGGATAATCTTCGCTCCGAAGAAATTTCGTGGTGCTCAACATGTTGAATACTCCCCCTTCGTGAAAGAAAAAATTGGCGTCCTGTCGTATAATTGTTTTTATTAAAAACGATTGGTAGCTTCACTTGAGCACTCTTACAGCATTCACACTGTAGTGGCACTGCAGTATGAAGCATTTAGGCCGATGTTTCGAGGCGAATAAAGAAGGTTTACGGGACCTGACCAACGTATTTTCCTTTAACTCAAGCATCATTCGCTTCTTCGAAGCGTTTTTCCACGGATGATTGCTGTTTTAAAGGAGGTGTACCAAAATGTGAATGACGGCTCTGGATGACACATAATATTTTCACTTAGCGATAGACATGTGTTTCGGACAAACTGCAACAGTTATAAGACAGTCTCTTCTCATATACATCTACACAAATGTATGCGTACACTTAAGGAGACTTTTTCAGAACCCTTCTTCAGGCGTACCACTTCTTTTCTCCAGCTCAAAAGGCGGGATCTTTATTTACATTCAACGGGATCAGGGACAGATCTAGGGAGAACGCCCACACTTTTTTCCCATATTTCCAACGAAGTTACATTTTCAACGAGACATGTGTGTCGGCTCCGTTCCTAAAAACGCCACATTATAAATCGTGACCGTTAATTGGTATACTATTGCTATATGGGGTTTAAAGTCCTAAACAGCATGGGTTTCGAGATACAACTTGGTGAAGCTCTATGGAATATTTTCAACTACCTGGCGTAAAAGCGGACTGACATTGCGCATTACTCTGACGAGCTGTGTGTAGCGGTTCCATTTAAATGAGGACGCCGCGAACAGGATCGAAATCGCATCCTGAGAATCAGCAGCCGTGCACTGCAACCACTGAGCCATAGCAGCGGGGCCGTGGGCGTAAAGTAGCGAGCAGAATCACTCGCGAGGTGCGTGCATTCGGCAACTAAAGCAGAAACGTTCGATGTACTCTATATTAACGTGATAGATTTAAGGGTTCTGCGTCGAACAAAAGCCGGCGTGCTTGCCGTGAGCAACAAATCCACGAAAAACACCCAGAGAAGCAACCTAGGAGGTAGGATGGCCGTCTAGGTAACATCACCTTGTGACAGCATCAGAACCTGTCCATTTGATTGTGAGAAAAAGACCAACCGAGCGGCAGAACAATTAAAGATTGGTCGCGAGATGTTGCCCGGGAAGAGCAACCGGGGTCCCAGAAAGCCCCATGCCGGTAGCAGCACCAGCCACAGCAGGGCAGTCGCGCAGTGCTTAAATGCTTCACAACTGCGCCAGGAGCGGTAAAAGGACTCCCAGTGATCTATTAATGTAAAGTAGAGAACGACAAATTTCGCATCTAAAGGCATAACTCATAATGCTATCGCGTCATTCCCTTAAAGGAAGGGTTTAAGTGCCCTCCTGTATTTTTATCACTTGCATAAAAAAAACACTATTAAGCCAATTGCATTCGGCTCTCGAGTTTATCTAATCATGGTCCGTTTTTTTTCCTCGCGCTCTCCTGTTACTCCTGCCTCAAGTCGGACGAGTCAAAGTGCCAGTGATGTCACTCCTAGTGACGTTTATTGCCCGTTGCGCATTTTGAATTCATTACCAGTGTGCATGGAAAGAGTTAAGCGCGCGTGACTCAATTGCACGTGGAGTGCTCCGTTTCGTAAACGCGCTGCGTAAAAAATAAAGTCTGCACTTCGCAGTGTGCTGTTTAAACACGCGCCAAACAATGGCATTGAAGTAATCTGGTGGAAAGGTGCAAAGTTGTTAGGGATTAATTACCCCCGACTTATTGATCGCACAGGATATAAAATGCACGTATGAGAAGACCTGATGGTTGAACGTTCGTGATAGTTTTTAGAGCGCTATTATTCCTTTTTTTTAAAAACCTAGGTTGAAATGGAAAGACGGACGAACGATATAAGCACATTGGAAAGCGACGCATTTAGCTTTGATAGTCTTTGATTGATTGATTGATTGATTGATTGATTGATTGATTGATTGATTGATTGATTGATTGATTGATTGATTGATTGATTGATTGATTGATCGATCGATATTTGAGGTCTAGGTGGCGCGTGCTCATGGTGCGCGGCCCATGACGTGTGGTGACTCAGCCGCTCGCTACCGTGACAGAGAAAATGGGTACTCCTAAGAAGCACTTAACAGAACAACTGCCGCAATGAAGTGAACTGCCGGAAGCAACAGAACGGAATCGTCAGTCGCCTGAGTATGCGCACATGAAATGTTGCAAAACCGAAAAGAGGATGCAACAGTACCAAGACTAGGACGTGCACACCACGAAGCCGAATCCACCGAGCGCAAAAGCACTGGTTAACGATGATAGCACTACTAGGCCACTTTTGCTTCAATTAAAAGCCAGCAAGTGGTTTTTCCCTGGTCTTAACAAGTCATTGAGCACGTATCTGCGGCTATCGCAAACTCGTGTGTTGGCGTATAATAAAATAAAATAAAATAACAGTATGACGACTTCCCGCCACCTATGATTGCGATTGAGAAGGTCGTGACGTTCTCAATTACGTTACCGCCAGTGGACTAACCACAATGCACTGCCAATTTTGAAGCCCTGAATACGCCCAAAATTATATAGCTGAAAAATTCCAAAGGACCACAAAAATGTAGGGAGCAGTCCGCCCCAGAAAATGAATTCGGGTGGATTAGAAGGTCGGATTATGATAATCCTAATATAAAATCCCATCGAAGGTACCGAAACAGTCGGGAAGAAGGCGACTAATGCATACCATATAAGGGCAACGGAACCGGTTTCAAGCGGAGTTTTGGCGAGGAAATCGCGAGAACATTGGACGTTCATTATAGGCACCATAGCTGGCAATAGTAATGCCATCACATTTTTTGCTTTGAGAATGTGGTTAAGAAGGCTGAGAGGTTTTTTGCATATAACATATGCCGATCTATTAGGGCGAAAGATTTACCTGAATCACTGACTTGCCCCTCTAGAGAAAACTACTTAACAGCAGTCCGGTAGCGGTGGGTTTGAAGCAGTGATGGATCTGTTGGCAGCATTTGCTCCTCGGACATGTATACAGCCTAGCAGTAGGCGGATATTCTAGCAACCAGGTCTAACGCCTTTTCTTTCTCATTCTCCTTAATGTCTTCAGTGGGTTCCCCTACCGACCACGAAGGGCGTGAAAGGCTGCCAGTAGCAGCGTGCTACACTTGTTAATCCATGCATGTTTAAGGAAATAAACAAAAATCTGCAAAGCAAGGTCACAATTTCGCCCAAGGTTAAAAGATCCGATGAGATTTCTTTTTTGGGCGGCTTTTTGTTGCAATTCCTGGTCAAGGCGTTTGCTGCTTCCTTTTTGTTATTTGGTGGAGGGGAGCTTAGCGAGAGAGTAGAGCGCAACGCTTAGCGCCGCACGCGCGGTGGGCGTTCTTATACCAATATCGCACTTGTCTAATGGATTGCGGCGCGCCAGAGTAGGCGCTCCTGTCTATACTACTCCGAGTTCTAATCTGAGAGCACTGCAACCGCAACACAGTGGTGAAAATTCCGAAGTTTGTCACAAAAGACACTTTCATGAGTTTTGATGATGATAATTTGGTGTTAACGTCTCAAGGACATCTTTGCGCAAAGGGTGATTTTCACAAGGTAATATCAGAGGGTAATTTTCTTTAGACAAGGTGGGGCCATGATCACTTTCTCAAGCACATCGTCCCAGAGGAGACGACCACCTGGCCAGGGGAAGCCGGCACACATTGGAAACCTGTAAACACTGCGAGGCGCTAGAGATCGTAATCAGCCCCTTCCGAATGCGAGGCGGATTCTAAAAGCACTAGGCCATCCCAGAGCTACCTTCAAGGTGCTTAGCTTTTTTTTTCTCTGGACACAGCTGTAATGCTTCAGTTAAGATATATGCTTCTTGGTCTTCTTCGAAAACAGGTTTCTTAATGTCCTCGGAGGTACCGCACCAGATTTCGCAGTCCGTTACTGTGATCGGTTATTATGTTGTAGGAATGAAGCGGATTCGCCAAAATATGCTCACACCTCTGCAGTAACAGGCGCCTGGCTTCGATTAGGTGCATCCCTACAAAGCGTTAACGACAGAAGCGCTCAACTGACAGATTACTAGACCATTACGGCAGGTAGTCTTAGTGTAATCCGCGGAGCTGAAATAAAGCTCCAAGACGGTAACAGATGTCTAATATAGCATTAACAACGCAAAATTAGCAACGGCTAGAATAAACTACATCGTAATTATTTTTTATGCCATGTCTTTTGCACCTGTTCGTCATATGTTGTGTAGCTGGACAGTATTCGCGTCCGCCGCGGTGGCTCAGTGGTTATGGCGCCCGGCTGCTGACCCGTAAGACGCGGGTTCGATCCCAGCCACGGCGGCCGAATTTCGATGAAGGCGAAATTCTAGAGTCCCGTGTGCTGTGCGATGTCGGTGCGTGTTAAAGAACCCCACATGGTCGAAATTTCCGGAGCCCTTCACTACGGCGTCCCTCATAGCCCGAGTTGCTTTGGGACGTTAAACCCCAATAAACCAAATCAAACCAAACCAAAGTATACGCACTGAAGTGCACGAACAGCTGAGACGTCGGCGCTACCAGCTGTGGTGTAAAATGAGAGTATATTGTGCTAAGTGGTCAGATGGCAGTTGTTGCATTTTTTGGAAAACGCTATAATATTTATTATAACTGGAATGATAAAGAAAACAGGCAAGCCAGGGCAAGTGCCAGCTATCGCAGCGGTGTGATTAAGCAAAGAATTTTGAGTCGTCTTCTTAAATAAACTTCATTTCACAGTAGATGTCTGCGTCTCTCTGAAGTGCTTCTTAATATGTCCGTTGTAACCTTCACGTTGTTTCAGTTGCAGAATGCTACAGAGAACAACCAGGCATGCGCAAAAAAAAACAAACAGAGTAGTCCAGCGATTGAAAATAAAACACGTAAAATTACATAAAAAATTATCCAGCCGTTCAACTCTGTCATTATCCCGCACGATGCTCAGTGCTGACGAAAGAAAATTTTAACACGCTATCCTGGCTACAGTAGAGCCTGCCGAAAAATGTTTTTGTAGCGAGCAGATGCAAAACTACGCGTTCACCGTTTTTCTCTAATGGGTATTTTGAAGAAAGGCGTTGCCGACAAAATGAGAACCAGCTGGTTGAAATTTAGCGTACACTGCAGGGTAAACATAGCCAATAGATCACGATGATTTAAAGGTGCTTCCTTAATTAAAAATAAAAAAACGTTGTGTCACCGCTCAAAAACCGCACCGTTCAGGAAGCACCCGAACGTTTTATTCCAGTGGTAATCTACCATTTTCAGGTTTTACGCTTAGCTCTTTTGTTCGGCTGATTGACAGGACTGAAACACAGAGTAGTGTACCTTTTCGCGATGTACTCGTGTGATGCGAATGGTAGAGTAGCCTTAGTACCAGGAGTGACGAGGCACATAAGAACCGGATTTGAAAAAAATATGTTTTATCTGATTGACCAGAAGCAGTGACGACACTCCTTTTTGATTGCGACGGCCGATTATATCATCTGTTCATTTTAGAGTTTGCTCTTCCACGAACCGGAAGCAACAGTGCATTCAAGTTAATATTACCATTCGAGGCACGTGCCTCAGTTATTATGAATCGTTTATTTTTTTACTCTGGTTCCTTTCTCAACTGCCTGCGCTGTATGTCTTAAATTCCGTATTTACAGGATTCTGACGCTCCCTCTAGTATAACTTGCACAATTTTTTCAGTCATAAAAAAGCGCATGATGAATTAGATTGTATCGTGCACGAGATTTTTACACTTCAATAAGCAGACGACTGGGGCTAGTTGGCATAAAATGTTTTGCAGTTGGTAGCGCTAACTTTGACGAACAACTTAGGACAGGCACAGAGACAAGACGAACAGAACGAGCGCTAAACTTTCAACTGTTTTATTATTCAGACGGAAAAGGCTATGAAAGGAAAGGCTGCTTCTGGTCAATCAGATAAAACATTTTTTTCAAATCCGGTTCTTTTGTGCCTCGTCACTCCTGGTACTAAGGCTACTCTACCATTCGCATCACACGAGTACACCGTGAAAATGTACACTACTCTGTGTTTCAGTCCTGTCAATCAGCCAAACAAAAGAGCTTAGTCACACACAGTCATACTTGCTTTGACACCAGATAGGCATATTCTTTTCTGGTGAATTTGGCGGACGGGCTGCTCACATTCAAGGTCTCAAGTTGTTCGAAAAAATAGCGCTACCCACTGCAAAAGAAAAAAAAATCATAACTTGATAAGAAGTACGCATGAGAGCCCACTCTGTTGTCACTTGGCTCCATACACAATAACTTATTGTACAGCGCTCGCTTTCTTAACCCGTTCCTTCTTGCCCTCGTCAGCGTCCGCAGTGCAGGCTTGGCAGCGAGCTAGATAGCTGCGCCCCGATATCATCATGGCTGGTTTATTTATTTATTTATTTATTTATTTATTTATTTATTTATTTTATTTACAAATACTGCAGGCCCTTCTCGGGCCCATGCAGGAGTGGATACAAAGAAGACAATACAGGGGAACAAGTCAGGTACTTATATAATACAAAATAAGAATCCATCATCATAGCGGCATCGTGTTGGTAATGATGCCAATCAGGGAATCGAAAATAGCGGGTTCAGCACGTAAACAATTATCGTTACAAAAAGTACGGAATGAGTGTCAGTACTATAGCTTTATCACCGTGGCATTATTGATTGATAAATCAATGCTATTGACATCCCCTATCAATGATTCATCTGAGTTGCAGTTTATAGCAGTCGAGGGTAGTTTATTCCAGCTAGATATAGCCCATGGAAACAAAGACTATTTATGGGCGTAATATGGCTTATGGGTTGACGAATTGCTTTCTCATGGTTGGTTCTAGAAGAGTGACGAAATGGCTCCTGTAGGTACACTTCTGTTGACATGTTCAATTTACTGTGATAAAGTAAGAACAGAACTTTTAGTCTATGTAGTTCTACGCTGTGCCAAGCTGTGAAGATCTGCTTTGTGAACTAAGTTAGATACGCTGGAATGTCTGGAAAAGTTTGAGTATACAAATCGTACTGGTAAGTTTTAAATGCGCTCTAGTTTGCCTATTAAATATTACTGATGTGGACTCCAAAAACTTTCGACGGGAGCTCAGGCGGCGCTGGCGCGCTAGGAGACTTGCAGAACGCCAATACACTTGCGCGCCCTGCACGGGAACGTTGGCGGCGGTCGCGAGTTCGGCGCGGTCCTGCCCAGCTGCGCCAGTGTGTGCGTAGAAACCCTGCGCACTCATGATCACCTTTTTTTAACATCGGGCGTCGAAGTGAGCTCGGCGCGTCGTAGCAACCGGCGTTTTGAAGCTGGCTCAAGTCGAGGTGGACACCTTGGCGACGGGAGGCTTAGATGACTAGTAAGGCCCTTCGGTATCCACGAGTGCTGTAGCTGATATCGCTAATTTCGATGCGCAAGAAGCACGATGGCGCTATTTTCGTGATGAAAATGACAGTAAGGTGTTGCTGGCGTAGTTTCTTTTTCGTACTCAATTTTAACGCTCATGTCATTAGTAGCCTTTTCTTCCGGAAGAAAGCAGCTCATTAGAATCGATTAAATCTGATATTAGAAAAATACAAAAGGCTTAGTCAATATGCTACGACGGATTCGGAGGAAGAACGCTTTAAAGTGCTTTACACTACCCTAAACAGTTTTGTAGCTTTGTTCAGCATTCGGGCAAACCAGTACTTCATCATGAACCTCCAAAGAGCAGTCTACGCATGAGGCTGCTGGGAGGCAGCCTGACGAAAGTAACAACACAGCCCATATGCACGAAAAAGTACTTTATTAGGAGCAAAAAGAAAACTAATTTAAAAGTTAGCCGCTTCATTGAGCCTTATTAGTGACATCTCTATGTGCTTGACAGTCGGCCTACAATTACATCATTCTCGTCATTGTGTTAAAAGTACACAGCTTCAGAGTCTAACAGGGGCCATGCACCCAGCCACCCCAAAGACCAGCTATTGTCATGTGTTCCGCGCCTAGTTTAGTGACAACAAGAAGCTTTCTTACTGTATATTAACTTTCGCATCCCTTTCTTGGGAGTTCCCCATTCGTGGTTATCATCAGGCCACTAAATACAGCCCTTATTTTCACTTTTTTTTCAGCAAATTTCTTTTTGAACAAAAATTGCGCCCAGTCTAAGGTGCGCAAGCTGAACCTTAGGCCAGAACAACCAGGCTACTCATTATTAGACGCTAGGATTACTAAATAACACTGCACTTCGGCGGTTCACGTCAACTGACGATGGCATCGTTCTTACCTATAGGGCTTATTTCTAGGTTCAAGGTGTAGTGGGCTACCAGATATGCACAAAGGGAGAGTTCCGAAAGTACTTACAGTGCACGTGGCTTCGAGTCATGACAGCAATTTTCCTCGGGTAATGTTATATCGCTCTCTAAGACAGGAATAAAAGCAACTAACTCGTATCCAGTAGAAGCTGCTGCATCAGAAAAACTCACTTCATAAAGATATATTTCGGGGTGCAATTACACTCCCTTAGTCTCTATATTTAAAGCAAGGCGCATGCAGTAACAACTGGTCGTCAGTTAAAAGAGGCACAAGGATTCAGTGGTCTATGTGGTCACCGTTTCCTTGCGCGGTTCTTTCGTCAAAGTCAGCCATTTCTTTAGTGCAGGTATGAGGTGTGTCTTCGCAGTGGATTTTGAAGTGCTGCTTGAGGGCAGTCGTTTTGGAGAAGGTCTTCCCGCATACCAAGCACAATAAACCCATTGGGACTTCCAAGTCCATCGTTGCTTGCAGCGTCGGCGATGTTGACCGTTCCTCACTGAATCCGATGTGCCCATTCTTGTGGTGCGTCGTCGAGGGACTTTTGGAGGAATCGCTAAACAGTGCTACTTCATTGCAGTCTTCCATGCGAACTGTGCAGTCGAGTGGCGTCAAGTCTTCGCCAGCTTTTACCGATTCGTTGACGGCGTAACTGCAAGAGAAAAGTATTACGACTTGCGAGCTTATACAGCGGCGAAGCGCAGAACGAGGCTACAATGCCAAATAATACAATTTTAACCAAAAAGGGTTAAGATGGGGCGGGAGATCAGTCAGTTTGTAGACAAGCTGTGGACGGAATGAGCTTTAGGCTCCAGCAAATGCTCTCATACGGGTGGAATGTTTTCAATCTTCGATGATTCATTAAAACTATATGCAACACGTAAGCCGCCAATAGAACTGACGACTGAAATATAACGAAGAAGACACGCACCTGCGCAAACTAAAACGTACCTTCAACCAAAAAGGCCTAGTGCATTGTCGCCTTTTGCTACAGTTCTCTTTATTAAAAAAGGGTTTACCTGACGCTTAAGAATTCCGAAAATTGAAGTTTTTCTTCCATGCAATACAAATAGCATGCACTGACTGACTGAAGGGTCTGGCGCAATGCGTATCCCATTTGAAGCAGAATTAACGGATCGGGCTTTCATTCGACAGAAGCTTTGGCTTCGTAGCTCAGCGTCACAGTTTCGTGGTTTCTTCCTGCAGATGGCGGAGTTCATTCGTGCACCTTCTAATGCTAGACCACCCAGATCTTTTCGAGCACGTAACTTGCACGAGTACCAACAGGGACCATGCTTCTAACTACGGCGGTCTGAGGGCGCAGAGACCATTACGTTAGCATACTGTCATGCTACCTCTGGCAGAAATATAAACTACGTGGAAGTCACGGCCAGTTACAGACGGGGTCCCTGCTCACCCCGGTGCTATAGCTAAGCACGTGTGTCCGAGTGTGTACGCGAGTGACATATGCAGACTGTGCGCGAAGGAGAGAGCCACCGCGGCTCACATCCTTTGGGACTGTAGCGTAAATCCGCGCGAAGCCAGCGAGAAGACGACGATCCCGCCGCAGCTAGAGGCTGCAACGAGGAGCTGTGATCATAAGACACAACTCAAGGCCGTCCAGCAGGTCTCGGCAGCTCTCGCGAGGCAGCGACCGAGCGAAACCGAGGAGAGGGGGGCGGCACCCCCAGGAAGGGGGCGGCGGCCCTCTCGAACCCACGGAAGTAGCGAGGGACGTAACAAGACCTCAAGCAGCACAACGCACGAGATTGACGTAGTGGCCGCGTCGCGGTAAAAGCTTGTCCTCCCTGCTTGGAGGGAGCCTAACCGACTCTGCAGGCTTTCTAAATAAAAGTTGTTCTCTCTCTCTCTCTCTCTCGAAGTCACGGCTTGTAGCAAGGTTGACAATCTGGTACTTTTATTGACGCAGTTATGTATCAATAAAATCACTGGAACAGAAGGTTTGGGTTATGCGGTTAATGTTGGGTTGTGTCTCAATGCGACCCAGGATGTGAGGGACGCCGTAGTGAAGGGCTTCGGAAATTTTTTCCACCTGGGGTTCTTTAACGTGCACTAAAATCGCACAGTACATGGGCCTCTTTGATTTCGCCTCCATCTAAATTCGACCTCCACGGCCGGGATCACACCCACGTTTTTCGGGTAAGCAGCTGAGTGCCATAAACACTGAGCCACTGCGGAGGCCTGGAACTTGGATTTTTGGGCTTATGGGGGTTTAACGGCACAAAGTGACTCAGGCTATGAGGGACACAGTAGTGAAGGGCTCCGGAAATTTCGACCACCTTTGGTTCTTTAACATGCACTGACATCGCACACTACATGGGCCTCTAGAATTTCGCTTCCATCGAAATTCAGCCGCCGCGGCCGGGATCGAACCCCATCTTTCGGGTCAGCAGCCGAATGCAATAACAACTGAGCCACCGCGGCAGCTTGGAACTGAAGAAGTAACATAATTATGCTAAAAGAGCTTTGCTGATTGATTAAACCATGAAGTGGCAGTATTTTAAATTCAGAAATTTTAAAAACCAAGTTAGGCGGTTTATATAGAGAGTAAGCCTTTAATCCACCGCAGCCAACACTTTGGCGTACGTGGGGCACAGGCAGAAGTCACACGCACGTAAAACGGCTTAGATACACATTATTCGTCCTGAACCGTTGAAACTTCGCGCTGTTCAAAAAAAAATGTCGCCAGTGATGTCACGTTATTATCTCCTCTTTCCGCCCTCACGCGGCGTCTCATTAGCTAACCTACTTACATGATAAAATGTTAAGTTCGAAACCGGAGCTTTACAAATGGCGTGGTTATAGAGCATTATAGCAAACATGTCCAGGCTTCAACGGATAATGTGTTTAACTTGACTTTTGCGTCTGTGTTCGATATAATGTCGACTGGGTGTGCACTACTATATGAGGACGACACCACAGCAGACGTCGTCAGAAGCCCCGCTCACTGCTCTATCCTGGGTAGGCATTACGTAAGATGTTGTTTGCGTACGATGCAAACCTCAGTTGACGGTCCTCTCCTTTTTCCACAACTTTACCCGTTCGAGTACACAAGTTCTTTCTCACCTTCTGGCTTTGTCGAACGGGCAGATGCAGCAAGGCCTCTTTGCTCTTGGCATCTCCTGCGGGTGGGCGTCCGGATCGTTCCGGAAAAAGTAAGTATCGCAACTATCCCTCTGAAGCAGCGTGTCGGGACCTGCGTGAAATGATTTTTCGGTGTTTAATCCTTCAAATATCAAGAAATTAGTGTAACTCTTAACAGGGAAGAAAAATTCATAATCACAGACGTTTGGTTCATCGTGAAGGGATAGGACCGGTACCGGCATCTTGCTCAGCGCCGTCTCCTAATCCTATGTTTCTCAGGGCCAGAGGGGTTAGCGTGTCGGGGTAGCCGGCAAATACAGAAGTTTTCGATTACCACCTGGTGCTGTGTGGACACCACCTTTTCTCAAAAGACGATTATGCAGCTATCTCTGCAGAAAGGACTGTTCGTAAGGGGACAGTGGGAACAAACTGATAGATTTTTTTTAAATCACAGTATCTATAGAGGCGCTGACTTGAAATCGTCGCACAAAAAAGCACACAAATGTCCCAGAGACCAGGTTGTTTCCACAAGCGAAATGCGGTACGCAGTGACAGAGGATGGATTCCACCGCCGTTCAGCTCTAAACTGTGATCACAGAGAACTTTTCTACACGGATGTGGTCGGTTTTATTCGTGTAGCAGGAAAGTTTTTAAATTACATTTTACCTGCTAAATTGCATCTTTTACTTCTGGAGCACCATTCACATAGCCAGAGAGCCATAGAATTGACCCCACTAAAGAATGCACTCCGACACATGCTTTTTGAAAGCATTAGTAGCAACAATGCATTAGCGCCGAAGAGGGTGTGTTAAGAAAATCTTTATTCAGGTTTTTCAACTTCAAACTATATTGGATGCGCGGATAGCCAGTACTACTTTTAACATCTCTGTTGAGAAGTACTTGGCAGTCTGCCTACGCCGAGTTGCAGAGTGACTGCCTGCAGTAATTAGAGCCCGCGGTCAAAGCCGAATGTTCCATGAAAGACGCATCATCATGAGCCTGAGTGCGTCCACTGCAGGGCAAATCCCTCTCCCATGGCTCTCCAGTTAACCCAGGAAAAACGCAGTAGACAATATTTGGTGCTGGCATCATTTTTAGCTTCGCTAAAACGGTTTAGCCATCAAAGAAGAACGAAACAAGACGCCTAATCCTACCGTCTTTCCAGCTTCCCTTTGTTCCATATACTCGTTTCGTAATTGCTATGCTAATGTTTTCTTGCAGCCATTTATGAACTACTCGTGTCTTTCTGGTCTCCACACGATAGGTGGCGAGGTGCTCAACGCACTCGGCTGAGCTGAACAGAATATGTTCCCGACAGCATAGGCGCTTTCGTTTGTTATTTTATGAAACACCTGTACCGCTTTTTTTTCTATATGGGTTTCTGTGGTGTTTAGTTAGGACAAACTGTAAAATTACATCTTCCTTAGTTATCAGTCACGAAGCCTAATAACACAATAAAGTCTATCGAGATTATGATTCATCAACATTTTACTAACACCTTCTTGAAGTTACGTAACGTAATTATCTTATGTAACTTGCTTTCGCCGAAAAACAGATTGCTTCATTCACTAGCAGCTGGACATCGGAAGCAATTATAAAGTGGATGTCAGTGCAAGCACCTAACGAACAAGACAAGGTCGGTGGTATTGGTCCGAGCACCTCCCATGTGCCTGCCACCGGAAAACAACAGACGCTGCTTTTAAAGTGCCGCAAACGGTGGTGCACAATTAATCTTCGCGAGACACTTTGGTTCATGTGCACGGGTAGCCGTTGCCGTAGAATGTGAAATTTATACTCCACGTGGCGTCATATCATTGAAAGGGAAGGGTGCCATGGCTTTCGAGGCTACTGAATAGCGACGCAATATCAGTCTTGCACACAACAGCAACTTTCCGATTCACATGCACTATTACCTGGGAAACTTAGGCTGTCCAGAAGTTAAACTAAATTTTGCGTGCGCGCCGCTTCCCTAACAAAAGGGTTCAGCCTAAGTTAAGGACAACGCAGCGAGCTATGGAAAGAAAAATGACAGGTGTAACGTTAAGAGATCGGAAGCGGGCGGAGTGGGTGAGGGAACAAACGCGGTTTCATGGCATCCTAGTCGAAATCAAGAGGAAGAAATGGGCTTGGGCAGGGCATGTATTGCGAAGGCAAAATAACCGATGCTCCTGAAGAGTAACGGACTATGTTGCGGGAGAAGGCAAGTGTAACAGGGGGCGGCAGAAAATTAGATGTACAGATGAGATTAAAAAGGGGGGGTACAGGGGCTGCAATTTCTGTGGAGGCAGCCGCATGCAGAAAAAAGATATCACGGGGACAGGGAAAGTAACAGTGACACAGAAGTGAGCTAAGTGTACAGAAATCAAGAGAAGTTTATGATGTGCGTTTTAAGAAAAAAAAACCTGTGAGGAGAGGCGAAGCAGACCATCGGAAATTATTGAAGCACGACGGGCCACGCATTCTATATGTGGCGCAACACCTACCACTCTACTGGACAGCGGGACATTGCAAAAGTATTTTTTTCCCAATTCGCTTCCCGTGAGCATTGTCCGTGAAAGTGCAAGCACACCACGGCACAACATTCTTTGCATTAGTGAGAAGCAGGTGACTGGAAACCCGTTGAAGATATGGATTCCCTAGGTGACTAACCTACCAAAACAGAAAATACAAGCCGAACAGCAGTAGATAGCTAACACTTTCTTCTCCGCAGTATGGACCCTTTTTTTCGGAAGACTAGAGCGCGTCAGCAATCTCGTTCCCTCCCGGCACGCTATCACAACTACAGGGCAACTTTCCTGCCATTCTCCAAAACACAATATGCTCCGTTTTGCTTTCTTTTTTTTACACAGATTGAAAATGTGCCGTAATATTCCCCGAACTGATAAGACTATTTAGGGTAACACCATTTCTTGTGTTCGTTCGAAACCAGCTTTGAGTGCAAAAAAGAAGCTTAAAATTATCGTACAAATGCAGTCGCCCGTAATACCTTAAAACATTAAATAGTTCCGATTTGCATAGGTGCAGCGCATCAAAATACAAGGAAACGGCAAACTAGATGGACACAAACAGCGCTTGACTTGTGGTGCCAGACTATCTGTGCTTGACTCGTTCACCTTTCCTTTATATTTGCTGAGCGGAAGCTGTGCAAACGGGAAGCAACAAGCCCACGTCTCGACGTCAGCTCAATCGCGTGCTCCTTTTAACTTTTAACGTTTTAACTTCATTTCCAGAAGGTAAGCAAGCTAGTCTTTTTTTCTTGTGCCTTCCTCTGCTTTTCTGCAGAAGAAATAAAGAGTGATTAATTCATCGACAATTTGCTGTCAGGTTCATTTTCAGGCGTTTAATCTGATTTTTGATTCCTACACGTGAACGGGCCAGAGTGGTTCCGAGGCTTACTTTGGTTAATTTCATCAGGTATGAATCAATGTAAGGCAGTTTGTACGTCACTGCTACGGAGTGAAGCCATTTCACAAAGCCAGACCGTGGCAGCGGAGTATTTTACTCGGCTGAAAAATGACACCGTCTGAAGAAAGAAAACCAAATCCTAGTAAAGTAAGATACCTTACCGCAATGTGGGCGATCGTCGCGTCCGGTCGCCTGATCCTTGTCTGCATTCGGAGATGGTAGCGCATCACCATACCGCGTCTTCCCATTCAGTCTTTCACAAAAATAGACTAGTGTTCTGCGTCCAGCGCAAAACGCTGCGTCTAGGTCTTCGTAAATTCCATCAAGGGGAACAGCCGGGTAGCTAATCAGAGCAATGTTCAGAGCAACCTGAAAGCGACGCTCGATGCTTGCTCCAACCGCATGGACCGCCAGTAGCGGTAGTCCGCACCATAGGACCACGCATATCACCGTGTGCTTGGAGGGCCACGACTCGTTGTCTTCGGTGAGCAGTGCAGCATAGAACACCCCTTCGAGCATGTGCCACGCGAGCTTCACTCCGTAGTCCGGGACACGAAGGGCTGCAGCGATGTGCTCGAGCAATGTCGGGCAGTCCAGAGCCAGTCCTGCAGTGGCGTTCAGTCCATACAGTTGCCAGGAGGATAGTATCTTCCGCGGCAGCAGCCGGCAGTACAGTTCGGCTACACGTCCCAAGCGGTCTTCTTCCGAATCCACGTCGAGGACAGCATCGCAGATTTCGCTGACGGCGTCTTCGACGGGCGATGTCTTGAAGCCCGAAAGCCACGGTACACTCACTTTTAGATAACGGAGCAGTGCTTCTGGGTCAAACCGACTGAGGTCGTAAGGCAGTGTTGCCAGGTCTGTTAGTATCATAACGGCAGCGGAACTAAAATGAAGGACTCAGCGATATTTACCGAGGCGGAGCAATGGCCTAGCAATTCACTAGGTGTGAGCTCTTAAGTTGGCTGTGCAGGAAAACAGGAACGGAGCACACAAACCTAGCACAAAACCTCGGCCACACCGCAGAACAACACGGAAAATCCTTTGACGCCTGAGCAGGTTTACCAACGACTAACCAGAAGTTCATGCTGTAGCGCAATGTCGCCTCGTAAGTAGCGCACGGCTGTGATGAGTTGAATAAAAAAAAATTTCATGCCGAGATAATCCATGCATACTGTGATCTGAAGTCGCTATCATAGGTCTTTATCGTGTATATCGCTTTCCCATCAAAATGAAAGCGGCATACGAAATATAAAAACTCTGCAGCAGCACAAGTCCTTGCGTAAACCAAAATTTCCATGTCATAAGTTTCAAGAACACGGACTAGTAGATTATGTCTAAAGCATGTCGCTTATTTTGTTTCGCTGCTATACCTGAGTTAACTTGCCTACATGCAGGAAATAATCTTCATGCCTAGGTGTGCTGTGAGATAATTCGAAGCAAGCTGCATTTCATGCCCTTATTATACACAGCTTTAACACGACGCCTTTCAACTGAATGTCATACTCTAATTCATTCTTCACTAGGGCACCTAAACAGCAATTTCAGTTTTGTATAACATTCGGCCGCGAGTCGTGAGCCTGCTTTAAGGACACAAGCAAAACCAAGTAGCGATCGCCTTGGTTCAGGGACTAAGGCCCTTGGCTTCTATGACAGCTTCGCAGAATTCAGCCTAAGCCGCTGAAGTCGTATATAGATTGAACACAAAATGCAGACGACACGCATACGATGTGGGCGGCCACGTGTGTTACAGAACACATGAATAACATATTGAAACATGAATAACATATTGCAAACTTCTTATGCAGGGGCCCTTTCTCTCTTGCCGTTTCGCTTGCCAAGTCTTGGCTGATGTCGCGGTTAGGGTGTCCAGCATATGTGTATACGTTACTACTTTCCTGACTAATAACCGCTGATTTGTTTTTTATAAACGACATCTAGCTGAGTGCAATATCTGTTCGATTTACAAGGCTCCTCGTCAATTTCGTTTACATAAGTTTTTGCGCTGCTTTACATTGCATTTCATAAGGCTATATCCATGATGAATCACTGTTAAAAAAATGGTTTTTCGCGGTGACCACAGCTAATTTTCCCAAGGTGCAATGCGAAGCTGGAAAGAACCGCGCTTTTTCCTTCGGTATCTTATTTTTTTGTTTTCTGGGGTTCAACGTCTCAAAGGCTACGTCACAAAGGCACTCAAAAAACGCCGTAGTGGGGGGCTCCGGATAATTTCTACCACCTTGGGTTCTTTAACCTGCACTGATATTGCAGAGCGCACGGGCCTCTAGCATATCGCCTCCATCGAAATGCGAACGCCGAGGCCGGGATCGCACCCACATTTTTCCGGTCAGCTGTCGAGCCCCATAACTACTGAGCCACCTTGGCGGCTGTTTGCTCACTTATGTCGAATAACTATGCAGTATTGCCGTGTTTATGTATATGCGGACATAATAATTAGCTGCTATATTTCATTTTTTAGCACGAAAAAGTGCAAAAACATAACACTTACATGCAAGATGGCGAACATTGTTCGTGCTAACCTGTTCCTTCAGTGTTGTACCGCGTATTCAAGCCCTGAGATCAAGCTCTTAGAGCATATCAACGTTGTGGTTTATCCTGGGTTGGTATGTCAAGCTAGGTAGTGATGTGGCGAACACGACGTGGTTTGCAAAACTACTGCAAGCCTTGGTTGAAGAAGCATTCTATCACACTTACTAAATGAACTGTCTTTAGATGCATTGTTCCCTGAAGCCCTACTGCGCAAGAAATGTGGCGGCCAGCAGAGCTGTTTTTATGGTTATATGTAGGTTCTGCGTTGTTCCTATGCGCGGTGCCAAAACGCCTTGACCATGACAGAAACTTGGAGCTTGTGGAACCGGTGAAACTTTGTTTTTTGTTTTGTTTTATAATGGTAAAATGCGTTGTAAAGTTTCGTAACAACTGAAGTCAGGAGCGCCATTTTAATTCAATATTTCGAGCTTGCCATAAAGTTAGAATATAAGTTCATCGTGAAATAAACAGCGCAAATTGTGCGGGATAAGCAAGAAATGAAAGACCATACCCGATCAATCGCAACTGAAGGTTCAATCAGAAAACGAAAGCAGATATAGAGAGAAAACACAGAGAAGCGCGCACATAAAGACTGCGACGAGCCAATTTTAAAGGAAATGCTCAAAAAAGGTTGAACAAACAACGCTAACAGTCAGGAGCAGAGGACACCCGGTTATATAAGTAACGGATAACCTTCATTTAACTTCAGTTGCGAGTCAACGCGTGTACTGTTTTTCTTCTTTTCTTAGTCCCGCCTAGATTTTGCGTTGTTGTTATCATAATGAATATGCACTAACTAGTCCAAGCTTCTGCTGTGCTGAACGTTTTGAAGTTTAAAAAAGTTGTATTCTGCTCAGCACTGCATAGCAAAAAATTTAGGCTCTCCGGGTAAACCAGCCGACAGCCCTGGGCTGCAGAACACATGAAGCCTCGCCCACGTGTCTACGTCACGTGGTGGCTTACGTATCACGTGCCTTCTACACGGCAAACGGAGCACTGGGGCGAACAATTGTTAACCTTTGCTGCGGTATTATAACGCAGAATAAGCAGGCAATATGACCGCTCTAAATCGGATTATACTTGAGAACTGTGGCAACTGAGGTCGGTTTGGGCGTGATCTCAGAAACCGGTTTGCGGTGCAAAAAAAGTTGGACAAGGAAAAGACACAAACATGCGGGCACGTGGGATCTCCGTTCCGACGCTGCTTTTTTGCGGTATTTGTAGGCCTCATTTTGCTTTCTGGCTATTCCAGGCTGTACGTAGGGCGCCTGGTTTTCTTTGAAGTCGTAATTAGGGACGAAATATTTGTTTATTTCTGAGCACACTAAAATGCACTTATATTTAGTTGCACGTGAAGCGCAAAGACACAAAAACCTCAGCTGCGCATTCGTGAACGGTTTGGTTGCGCAAAACATTAGCATTTTTAAAGCGTGGTACGTGAGGCTGGTCGCAAGCGTGCAGGTCTCCCTGGCGATGACAAGAAAAGTAGCGAAGAAAAGCACATGTACATGCAGACGACTAAAAGTACGATTTTACTATATTTTCAGCATGTACTTAATGCTTAGTGAAAGTATGCAATATGCCCAAAATATTGCGCACTGCGCGATTCTGCAGCGTTCCACAGCGCAGCGATGCGTCATTTCTTCGTTTACTGCCTCAACGGGCAGCGTTGATAGATCATGTTGCAGCACTCCCGTCGTCTGCGCCCGCGCACTTGGCATAAGAGGATAGTACTTTCGTAGATAGTACTTTCTTAGTTCTTTTTGTAGAAACATTTATATTGTATATGCCACTATCTATCCAGACGTGGAAGCAGGCACACTCACTCTCCCTGAGGCCCTAGCATTTAGCAATAATAAATGCAGTGTGAATGAATCTCCGGTACACTTTAGCAAAAAGCAATTGGAAGATTGCTGGCTTATAACAGTGCGGTGGCAGGAGGTTATGTGTAAAGAATTAAAGGTCAGGCGGAGGCGCTGAAGAATGCTTTCGTGTAGAAATGCGAAATCCTCTCGTGGAAGCAAGACGTACATGTTCTGTTGTTTTTTTTTTACCTGTGACATCCACACGCAAACACACACGAGCGTGTGACACCATTCTAACCCTTGACGGCGAACAGTTGCATCATAGTTTTGATAAGAAAGCATGGGAATGCGTACAGTCGAAGGTAAACGTGTCGTCGTTTCGAATCCCTGTTCCCTGTGTAGCTCGCCTACAACTTGACTAGCGTATGTATGCTACATGTAACGAGAAATCGTATGACATCACCCGGGAGGTTGCACGGAAAATGGTTGCGTGGCAGTTTTAGTACCTATGTCAGGAAAACTGGCGCCACATGGAAGCCGACGAGTGGCGAGTGTATACATAGACTAACGAGAAGAATAGGATTGTCTGGAGTGGCAGTGCTCAATTTGCTGTGTGCGTCGACGACTGGCTTGAATACGTCGCCTTATTTGCATTTTTTGCCATCGCTGGGATTTCGTGCACAATCTGCGAGCACACACACACACGCCGCGGGCTTTTCTCGTGGCTGGACTATTAATACTATGGCATCAAAATAGTGGAACCGCAAGTATAGAATTTATATATAATGAACAATGGCGAAACTAGATCTACGGTTAAAATCTTTAGAGAAATATTTACGGAAAGCAAATGCAGAGCATGGTAACAGCTGGTACCAACTTATTTCAAATGGGAAGCTCCTAATACCCATCCATCCTACTGTGCTCAATTCGTTGCGAAAGGCCAGAATTTTTGCATACAGCCCAAACAACAAATAATGCATATAACACATTCTTTGTTAGTCAGCCGTTTTTACGTCCCGTTACCTGAAGCCTGGTATAAACTGAAGACGCGATATGGAGGTAAGGTATAGCTTGTCACGGGCAAGGCATGTGACTGCTAATGATTTAAAACTTTTTCGTACTTTAGCATTTTAAGCAGCGCTGGATCGCGAAATTAGCGGCATTCGTTGCTATCATTCCAGTCTTGCCACTTTGTCATATGCGCATGGTGAAAGATGGTAAGATTGTGGTGTACATGTGCAAATAAGTCTTTAAGCCGAGTCCAAAACGTGAACATTTTCTGTCCTCACAACAGATATCCTGTACTGTTTTTGGCCACGAACTTTTACTGACAAAAAAAAATGGCTGTATTAACAACGGAGTTTTTCATACTTATAAGACAGGAGTTTTATAAAACCACTGAAAAGTACTACAAAACAAGGGAAAACTTCTCGCTGCGACAAAACTAAATAACATTTTATCGCATTATTTCACGGTTTTGTCGTGTTTTGCGACTTGAAAGATCTGTTATGCTAGTAGAACAATGCTATGAGTGAAAGGGAAAGAGACGAACAAGGGTTTTGAGCATGTTCCCTTTTAGGTTGCTTTTTTTCTTCGCAACCAGGCGAGAAAGATTAACCTGCCTTAATTCCCTATGGATCATACCCAAAGACACGAGGACCAGTATCTGTAAGGCCTGTCGCAAAATGCAGAATGGCACAGTGTCGGCTCTACTGAAAATGTTTTCTTGTCCTGCAGTAATTTCCCGCTCTCTTGGAATTGCGTTGCCAGTGCAAGAAGATATATGCAGGCACTTTTATTTTCAAGACAGCCATTTTCTTGTGCCAATCAAAGCTTAGGTAGGGGGTACAAGGCACAATTTTTAAACAAGGTGTCATATTTATCTTCAGTTACGTAAGACTGTTTAAAGTGAACTGAAGTCTCTACAAGAGTGGTATAGATTTTCCGAGTGCAGATATGCGGACGCCGTGGCAAGCCGGGCGTCAAACAACGGTTTGTTGACGTGTATATATTTAAAAAAACGTATACTCAGCTCACAATCAGTCTGACGGCTGAAGCCTGTGAGAAGTAACGCGGGAAACTCATCCCTATCTTTAAGCTAAGATAACAGCCTCAAGGAAAGAAAGACGTCCTGCTGGCCCTTAATGGCCCTTAATGGCCCTTAATGGCCCTTAATGGTCCTTAATCGTCCTTAAAGAAGCGGCCTGCTGGTCCTTAATGGTAACTGAGTGTATTCAAAGAGAAGGCAAGCGTCGCATGGAGCGGCAGAAAGCTCGGAGGGCGGATGAGATTAAGAAGATTGCGGGGATACGGTGGCTGCAACTGGCAACGGACAGGGTTAATTGGCGAGTCATGGGAGAAGCCTTTGCCCTGCAGTGGACGCAGTCAGGCTGTTGATGATAATGCCTTTGACCCCTTACCAAGACATCACTAAATTATTTCAGTACCTTTTTCGTCCTCTTCTTCTAAGTGAGCGTATAGCACTCATTCCACAGTGATGGAGGAATAAATATAAAATGTGCTCTCAGTTGAAATCGAAAGCCGCCCTAATACGTTCTAAATGTTGTAAATGATACTTGCAGTTATCTTGGCGCTCCATACTCTAATGCGAGGGATCCTTTGTAAAAAAAAAAAAAAAACAAAAAAACACGTAGATATGTAACGTGGCGCAGTATCGCTGGCATCAGTGAGGCTAGCGTCTGGCTGTTTTTGTGATCATCTTCGAGCTCAGGGACGTTCATGTTCAATATTTTTTATTGCCATTTACATCCCGGGTAACAAACATTTTCGTCACTCTAATGTAGTACATAAATTTGCACTGAAGATAACTATCGTGTAACAATTTGAATGACTGATAGATACATAGCTGTCAAGAAATGACACAACTGACGAGCGCAAATCACATAACCCTGGGACCTCGCGCTTTGAATACGGTCAAGAGAAGAAGATAAAGTTTCGGAAAGCTCAGTGGCTCCACCGGTAGCTCCAAGGGCACAAGAACAACTTTGAAGACCACCCTTTGCTGCCATTCTCCCATGTAAGTGCTCTACACTTCCCCTCTTATAGTAGTGTAGCCTGTCTTTTTTCGGGGACAGGCCGCCTTGGCAACCAACTAGCACTAGCTTCTGACTGCTGGGCGCTGTGTAGCGGGATCGAAGCTTGACCACGGCCGCCTCATTCCATCGTATCGAAGTGTGACAATGCCTGCGCGGAGGGGAATCCAGGGCGGGTTGAAATATTAAATGTGATCCTAATTCTAATGAACTCCGCTGTGTGATGGTATGAACTGCGATGGTGGTACGTGTCGCTGAAGGTTCCAAAACTACAGAGCCAATAGGAGCAACGAAGTAGTAAGAAGAGGGGAAGAATTTGCTTCGGATCAATTCTCTCCTCCTAGTGTTCTTCACATCTTCTGACACAGCACAGAACAACGGCGTCGTCGCATTTCGCCTGCATCGCAACTGAACCGCTCCTGACAGAATTCCCTTTTGCGCCCTCAGGCTGAGCTGCCTCAAGGCATAGCCGTTAAGTCATTTGACCCATGATAGGCGCCCTACATTGCCGAGTCTCAGATGTTAGCTAGCAGCGTCCGAGCTTGAAACCTAACATTTCCACCTTGAATATTTCTATGCTGCAGTTGAAATTGCAGCTCCTGTTAGGACGAAATTTTATCCCAGAGCGAAGGTGAGGTTCTGGCATTACAGTTAAGGGAGATTGACTGTACACACTTTCCACTTTCGCTAAAGCCGCTCGTAGCTCTCAGAGAAAAAAAGAGTTGTTGGGTGAGTCGAGTCATTATCGCGTGGGTAACTGACAGAAAAGTGGACATGGAAGGCACAAAATAAGTGTACCTTCCCATAAATTAGTTTTCTGTGCCCTTCCCGTTCTTGTCTCGGTTCGCGCAGTTACCTCTCTGTCAGAGGAAAAAAAAAATCTCAAGCACGCCGCCATTACCTTTTAGAACTACGGATTTGAGCGGAGTAAGTTAAGGTTGGTTGGTTGGTTTATGGGGTTTAACGTCCCAAAGCGACTAAGGCTATGAGAGACGCCGTAGTGGAGGGCTCCGGAAATTTCGACCACCTGGGGTTCTTTAACGTGCACTGACATCGCACAGTACACGGGCCTCGAATTTCTCCTCCAAAGAAATTCAGCCGCCGCGACCGGGATCGAACCCGCGTCTTTCGGGCCAGCAGCCGAGCACCATATATACTGAGCCACCGCGGCGGTGGTGTAAGTTAAGTGCGCAAAGATGAAGACAATTGTATTTAGAAACTAAGATGCGGGAAATTAAGTTCATTTTAAGTTGAGAACATGTTTATTTTCGGAGTTTGTTGGCCTTGGAGAAGTTATGTTCGTGTAGACTTTGACGGTTCGAGCGCTGGTCTCCTTAAAAGCGAGAAAGGTTAAGCGATATGTAAGAAAGGTGCCGCTGAAGCAAAAAGTTATTTAGTTGACGCCTCTGTGCACACACTCCTCAATGTTTGATACATAATTCTGCACTAGGTTATTTTGGTCCTTACAGTGAGCTTTCAGTTTTGCATGGAAGTGTTTTTAGCGGAATAGTACTTGTAGCCTCGATTTCGGACACAGATCTATGTTTTTTTTGTGAAAAAAAAAGTACCTTTTTTGACTTAAAACGTAAAGGCTAAACTTCCAAAGGCGTAATCATTAAAGAAGCGTGAACAACGTTGCTCATTCTTATATGAAGGAATAAAAGCTGACACATGCACCGGTGATAGAAGTTCATCAGCACTATATAAAAATTCATATGCGTTAGGAAAACAACATATTTCGAAATTGCATTACATCTTAAAGCGTCTCCGCCGTCGAGTAGCGTCTTTTTGAATGCCCGAATATGCTTTTTCAGCGACCAATTTTCCTCCAGTACCCTGACGCTGATAGGAACCTGAGATGATGCGCTTCCTGGCCATAGCGACATCGCTGTTTCTCTACCTTACTATACTACAGTGCGCAGCGCAACAAAAGTAAGGACTGCATTGAAACTTATGAACGCGTATTACATAGAGGGAATCTGACTTCATTTAAGCAAACGGATTCAAAATGACAAATATTGGAGCATGTCAGAGAATAATACATTTTTCGTAAACATCAACAGGTATCAACCTCGCCATAAAACTTTCCCTGCGAAGCATTCTCCGGTCACTATTCCAACATTTTATTATATGTTGTAATCTGTTGAGAATGTTTTTTTTTTTTTCATGAGAACGGAGGCGTGTAACTTTTGTCGATGAATGTCATGGGCTTCCGTGTAGATAAAATGGAATAGTGTTCATTGGTTGAGTGTAATTTCATGCTGTCGTTTTTTGTTCACGGCAGAACATGAAATTGTTAAGGATAGTGTAAACAGCCTTTCATTCACTATATTTGGGCTGCAGTGACCGTTAACGTTCTGGATCGATCCTACCAGAAAATGAGGCTTTGCAGTATATAGCGCGCAATAAATTGTTTTCCGTGTTTACAGCAGCTGCGGTGCGAAGCACGACATACAAGGGACATTCAATAAAGATTTCCCCTGCCCCACTTGCTGTGGACGGAGAGCAGCGAAACTTTGCAGATTTATTAGTCCTTCTCTACATAGGTGTCAGCCAGGGACACACACTTCTGCCATCTTGTTATGCAACTTTAAACACCTCGCTTGTGGAAGTCGACAGGTTGCTCCAAAAGCCATGTTGTGACTTCAGAAATCAGAGTCTCATCATCTGGAAAATGCTTGCCCTTCAAATATGACTTTATTGTTGGAAATAGGTGGAAGTCCGATGGTATGAGGTCGGGTGAATAAGGGGGATGCGGTAGAATTTAAAAGCCGCAGCAGCGTGCTTCCATCTGGGCAACATGTTAGTTGTGAACTGGGGCACTGACTTGCATGCCAAGTTCCTTGCTTTTGATAACCTCCCGAAATTTCCATAGCAGTGAAGCATAGTATGCCCCAGTAATCCAGTAATCGTGGCACCATTTGGTAGAAAATTCATCAAGACTACTCCGTGCTGGTCCCAAAAGACTGTGAGCATGACCTTGGCCGCCGAGGGTTGGGCGCGTGCCTACTTTGGAGGCGGTCAGTCCAAGTGCTTTCATTGCATCGACTGGACTTTAGTCTCCAGATCATAGTGCTGGACGCAGCTTTCAGGCTGTGTAATCAGTCTGTTGAAAAAGTCCTCCTGGTTTCCATGGCACATGGTCAAACGAGCCTGGTAGCATTGGACTCCTTCCTGCTTTTGGAAAAGTGTGAACAGCCGCAGAACCCAGCGAGTGGCTGCCTTTCGCATATGACGGTTGTTCTGGACGATTTTTTCCACGGACCCTACACTAATCGTAACTTTTGGGGCTATGTCTAGAACGGTTGCGCGCCGATTTTCTAAAATGGCAACCTCCACTTGCAGGATGGTGTGTTCATCGATAGTGGAGTGGGGTCGCCCTGCAATCGGAGCCGTTTCCACCAAAGTCCGACCACATTTGAATTGACGATGGCAGTTCTCACTACATCATATAATGGGGAATCCTCCCCATAACTCTTTTTTATCTCATCCAGCATCTGCCTTGGAGTGCGGCCTTTCAAGTACTGGAACTTGATGACTGTTCTGTATTCCACTGCATCCATTGCCACACCTAACATCACTTCCGCACCTGTAAAAGAAAGACCGCTATTAGTTCAGAGTTGCACATTGGCACGTGACCTATAGTGACATAAGTCATTACACGTGCGCAGTTTCAGCATCGTGCAATAATTATAAGTGAGTCAGGGGAAATTTTTGCTGAACGCCCCTTGTAGAGACTTCCACCGCCGTTGCTTTTCCGCTGTTTGCAGGAAATTTCTTCTTTGAAGCGGAGAACAATTCGCTAATTAGAAATTGTCACACAACTACATGCACGGAATCAGCTATCCAGAATTGAGACGGAGATAAACTTTTTATAGTATCACTTTCTTCGGAGGTCCACCTACCTAAGATGCACAGCGGGGAATGCTCTGTCTCGAGCACGGCGGGTAGCAGAATATTTTGGCCTGGAAATGGCAGGAACAACCAGCGATCCCACGAGGCACTAGTTGGTTATCGAACAGGAACTTGGTGTTTGGTTGCGCTTTACAAGACCTTGTGGTAGGAAATCAGTTTGCTAGTGGCCAAAAGATTGGGAATGACCGGGTGCAGCGGTTTCCTTGTCGGCTTTCGGTCGGGTTAGAAGGTATCTGTTTGGAAGGGCCAACACAGGAAAACAAGCTCTTCTTAGGAGTTAGCTGCGGTGTCGGAGGCTTTCGAGCGACTCTCATCGGTTACCCTGCCTAAACACTTTGAATATAATAAGTGCGTGCTCAGGTTGTCCACCGCATTAAAGGTGCACTGAAGAGGATTCTGAACATGTCTTTTTGCCGCGGGAAGTCGATCCACACGTTCCTAGCATTCTTAGAAACAGTGACTTATTGCCCTGTGTGGCCGATTTCCCCAATTAAAACGAATTAACGTCCGGCTCCCGCCTTTTTTTTTTAATTCTGCCTCGTACGGTGGGCGGAGTCGACCAACGCGTGGAGCGCCTTTCACTCAGTCCCGTCGAGGCTTTGCTTTCGCTTTATTTTGTTTTTTAGGTTTCCATGAATGAATAGTCTCATTCGCAGATAATATAGCCGCAAAATAAGCCCGAAGAAATAAAAATACGCGCGGACTATTTGCTACTACGGACTACTACGTATTACTCCGCCGATGGCAGAGCGGCAAGCCGCCACGGGACTGGGTGAAAGGATCTCCGCGCGTTGGTCGACTCCGCCCATCGTACGAGGCAGAATTAAAAAAAAAAGGCGGGAGCCGGATGTTAATTCGATTTAATTGGGGAAATCGGCCACACAGGGCAGTACGCAGTTTCTAAGAAAACTCGGAACGTGTAGATCGAGTTCACGCGGCAAAAAGACAAGTTCAGATTCCTCTTCAGTGCACCTTTAAGGCCTGGTCGCCTAACCGTCCCAGAGGCCAGCCTTTTTTTATCTGCTTATTCAAGAGAGCACTAGAGGGCCCCTACACTTAGACGATGAGGTAGAGCAAGCGCAGGCGGTAAGACCACAATACGTTAGACATGCCGCGGTCTAGCTTAGGATGCTGGCAGTTCCCTTTACGAACCCGCAACGAATTCCTACACGCTTTCTGTGAGTACGTAAGGGTGATTGCTGGCATAGTGGTATTACGGTATTACTTGTCTTCTTGTATTATGCTAAAAGGTCTATGCCTGCAGCTATGATGAGTTTCTCGAATTCCTGGGCGGCGCTGCCGTGTATTTAGATGCCGCCGCGTGCTGGAGAGCTGTCGGCCATGGCGACCGCAGGTGTTAAAGCTTATATGCTACGAGCGCTACTCGTCGCCAGTGAGCTGCACGCCAGCGCAGTGCAAGACCGCGATGACCATCGGACAGCTGAGGTCATCGGCGACGTCGGAAACTTCACAAGAGCATTTAATGACCCGTTCTAAAGTGCCGCTGATTCCAACGCAAGCCAAATACCCCAGTTGACCGCAGCGGTGGCTTAGTCGTTTGAGCATCCGCCTCGCTTGCGGGAGGTCCGGTGTTTGATCCTCAGAGTCGCCGGGGAACCCAACAGTGATACAATGCGTGCAAGCTTTCGTCTGCATGGTGCTCAGCTTATTTAGGGTGAAATGGAAAAAGCGCAACTTGCGCAGCAGCCCAAACCTACTTTCATGCCTGTTCCTGCATCTATCCTCTCCGCTCGCTTTAGTGTTGTTCATCCCTGTCACCGTGACGAGCACACCCCAAAGCAACATACGCGTAACAACGCAATGGCAAGCCTAGCAAGTGGAAGCAAGTGGAGATTAGCGGCGAAAACACAGAGCTCATTCCACGCTTTGTACAGCGAAGTCCGTACCGCCTGACTAATGCAGATTTCGCGTTTCGGGTAGAAGAAACATTTTACCTATATATTTATGATTATGTTTCGCAGAAATAGCTTCATGCATGCTCGCAGGCGTGCGCATCTGCACCGGATGTCTATAGCATGCTGCGTCGGCCCGCAGTTTCTAATGGTCACTTGTGTAAAAAAAAAAAAAAAGTTGTAGGGTTGCAATGTAAAACAAAGTTGTCCTGCGAAAGCGTGTGTTTAGCCTGGTTGGGTGGTTTTGTTTTGCTCGGTCGTAGGCGCGTCTGGAAGCGATATTACGTTGAGGTTAAGCTCTGTTCGAGGTTAAGCTGGTCGCGCCTGTTCGCGCCGCAGATAGAAGCTGATGAAGACGACGATGATCAACTGACAGCAAGAGTATGTTGCAGGTTAACATGAGGCGTGATGAACTGTGGAGATAGCATTGTGCCCTCGTGCAGTGGCCAGCGAAGCTGATCTGTTCCCGCCGCCGTGTGTTTGAAACCAAATGGCGGTAATATTTGCTTTATTTATGCCCCCTTATGCAATATTTATGCCCCCTAAAGGTTAGGGACGCCATAAGATTTTTGGTTGGGTATGACTTCCTTGTAGTAGTGCTTTCGCAATAAAATAATACGACTTATACCAACAATCTTAGCATTTTGGCCTAACGTCTCCAGGATGATAATCATGCTGTCGACTAGTGCCGAACTCCTGAAGCAGCATACTAGGACGTTACCGTGGCTTTCCGTAACTTTGATTCGGTTCCACATCCCTTTGCAACAAGTATTCACTTTCTAAGTAGATTTTTGTAAAGGAAAATAGGCGTTAGAATATGGTAAATACGATGCTCACCAAACAGTAAAAACTATTATGGACTCTAGAGGTTTCAGCGTATTAGTGGCCCGAGGAGAATGTGCAGCGTTGTGGCACCTGCCATGCACCCTGATATCATGGAAGCGTTTTTGTATAGCACGCAGCGCCACGCCCGCCTTGTCTGGCGTAGCGGTTGAGCATCTATACACTGTTTCATGCATCAGGTGCAATGCTGTTAAGAATATCGATATTGTTTGCGTTGCCTACATCTGCGATAAGAAGTAGGGCGTTCCTTGTGGTGAGAGAAAAATAATGAATGCTTTGCGTGCAGGCCTAATAGGTGATAAGTTTGCTCTGAACTTTATTAAATGCGCTCTTATTGCTGACGACAGCCTGTCGCTTTCTCGTGTCTCTGATGACTCGGCCCCTATAGAAACGCGGATTACCATGCCTGATTTTATTTTTTCATCCGGACTACTTCCTTACCTTTCAGAGCGTTGCACGTGATGTATGAAACGAAGGCTGCGAGCGGGAAGTTCTGTTTGCAGTCGATATCTATCTGACTGCATGTTTCGTGGTAATGGTGAGACGTGGGTCCGGGCCCACTCGTCAAAGATTTTGCGTTGTTGTAGGGGGTCGTCTCGGTCGCCAAGTAGTCTAAGTGAGCGTCTGCATTGCTGCGTTGAAGGGCTTTGCACAGATAATTTAATTCTTTTCCGTTTCATATTTCATCGAACATATTGCCTATGCCAAAGGAGAGGAGTTTAGCTGCGTCGGCTTTTGCAGTGTCATTGACGATCGCCGCCTCCATTTCACTCTCCTCTTCTTGGGAAAGGTTGTTTTGTAGCAGGAACCAGGTAAAACTATCCGATGATGTTTTCGTTTCCCGATATCTGCCTCTTGAATTCCGCGTCGTCTATTAGACACGACTACTAACGTGGTCACACCTGTGTATGAGGATCAATAGACGCTGTAACCTTGAAATTTACTCCGGTGTTGTGCTGGATGTAGATTTCTACGGCGCAGATCCTATGCTCGTAGGGGATCGATTGTTTGCTGAGGAGTGCCGGAGATGGGGGGGGGGGGGGGTTAAATGTAGCCCATGCGCTGTGTGTAGCGCCCAAAGCCTGCCGGAGTCCTTCCTTCGTCAGAGCCTGTCGTGATAGAGGGCTTGCAAAGCATGCACAATTTACTGTTCCGGTTCGCTAATACAAAGTTACAGTCCTCTGATAGCCCAGAATGCGGAATGCTTTGTTCCTGATTCCCATTGTTTTATTTTCTTGCGGACACTTTTACAGGGAAAACGCACTTTTGTGGCTCGAAAATAGTGTGCATTGACATAAAGGAGGCACTCGTTTGAGAGCTTGCTAATCACGAAAGAAGATCTCGATGAGCGCTTTTGTGGGCAACTTGTTCTCCCAGTATTTAACTAAAGCATAGCTGCAAACCTATTAAACAGAATATAGCTATAGCCAGATACAACTCAAGAACCAAGCGGAAAATATCCCACTAAAGAGGACCTCCAGCTAATGGCGTCAGCCGATTTCTATGACACAGCGGTTAATACGGTTAAGCGGCAGTTATTCCACATTCATCTGCCACTCAGATCGATTTCATACTAGCCCACACTAGGGGATCGGCCAAGGGAGAGGGGGGCGCAGTGGTACAGGGGAGAATCGGTCAACGCCATTGGCTGGAGGGGTTCCTTTCCAGGCGGGTCTGCCGCTTTGTTCCTGAGTTTTATCCGCCTACTGCAGGCTTCATTTTCTGTTGCAAGAGGCGCTTGCTGCAGTGCATAAGAAAAACTACCTAAGCACTATTTGGCAGTTGAGATTATAACAGAGTGGCGTTAGGATGTCACATGAATGTATTGAGTGGTGTTAGGGGTTTAGGCAGGTAAAACCATCCTCACAGGTTAAACCATCTGGTCAGCAAATGACTTGTCTGAATGTAACCTGCTAACGTGATTCGTTATCGAGTTCTTTGGGAGCAAAGCTACAAAATTCCTCCGAAAACTTCGCGTGGAACCCTGATGCGTTATTGAACGTGAGTCGACTGTGTGTCAGAAATAGTGTTCGGAATATGCAGTAAAGAAAAAATAACAAAATGCTCAGCGCTTATTTTCTCTAAGAGAAAAGGCATTGTGAATGGTTTGTTTTTTGTTCCATGCGGTAAATACGCTCGCGAAGCCATAGTGTGAAAAATAAGGCCTAAGGCAAAACGAAGGAAATAGCTTTGAGATGATCAAAATCATCTTCATTTAGGCAACCTGAAAAGATAATGTCCTATTTCTAGCAGCGCCCCAAAGGTTCCCATGTAAAGCGACTGTAGATGGCAAGGCCGTGTACTCGGAGTTTCTGCGTCTTTCTGTCTTTGTGCGCGTGTACCTACGAGATGAAAGATAAATTGTAGACAGGCTGTTTTATTATTTCATGGGCGAGACACCATGACATACCGCAAGTTGGCCAGTACTTATGCATGTATGAAATAAACAAGTGGTTATTGCCGTTTTCTTATCATTTCAGCGCCTCTGGTACTTGCGACGTGAAAGAGTGCACCGGAAAGTGTACGGACGCGTACGGAAAAACGTATATAGATGTCACCGGGAAATGCGAAAATGCCAAGTGCATCTGCCATTTTCATACGCGTACGTATACTAACTAAACATAAGCTGCAAAACTGCATAATTCCGTTCCAGTGGTACATCAATCTGCGTTCTTATCAACGCAACACAGGAACTTGATGACGATCCAAGATTTTCGCCTTATCTGAGGCAGCTCACATACAGTTATTGAACGGTCAACTGAACTTAGAAAACGCAGAGTTGGAATAAAATACGTATTCACTTTAGCAGCCATTGCAAGCTGTTACCTTTAATTTTATTTACCTTGACACGCACTCAACTGACTGTTCAACCAATAAGTGTTTCAATACCGCTATTTTTTGTTCTTGCATGTACCCGCTCCCTGGAGATCGTTTATAGGCATTGGAACTTGTACCTGCCAGGAAGCTGTAACACTAGCAAGCTTTCGTGCAGTAATCATGCACTACATATAGGGGTTCGCTGTAATTTGGGTTAAAACCCCGGGCGCTCATTGCATTTCACAACAACGTAATTTAAATTTGTGCATAAAACCGGCTTGCAAAGATGAAAACTAACATGTCAATATAAGGATAAAGAATACAGCAAAGAACTGAGTCAAACCAGCATGATTTGTCTGGTGCAGCTTAGTTTTGATTAGTTAACGACCCGCACATGAGACAGGGATCGTTGCTTATCAAGCATAGAATACGCGTATTTAGAGCTTACCCACGATGCAACACCTCTGTTAACCATTTGTGGGGCAACGGGACACATACGTCCCACTTTGTTCCCCATGCAAAAAAACTCCTGAAAGGCAGTGAGACTCAGCAGTCCCACTTATGTTGTTCTCCCGCCTGCATTAAGGCTTCAATGATTTGTTCAATAATAGCCGCCGCGGCCACTCAGTGGCTATGGCGATTACCTGCTGAAGCGAAAAAAGCGGGTTCGATCCCGTCCGCGGCAGTCGAATTCAGATGGAGGCGATATTCTATAGGCCTGTGTACTGTGCGTTGTCAATGCACGTGAAAAAACACCAGGCGGTTGACATTCCGGAGCCCTTCACTACGGCATCCGACATAACCTGAGTCGCTTTGGGACGTTAAACACCCAATAAACCAAACGATTTGTTTAATACTAGTTCAGCCTCGTTCACTATATGAGGTACCGAGTTAAGACTGTAAAGAGGAAGATCATCAGCAGTCAGAGCAGCAGAACCGAGGCGAGGCGCGAGACGAGAAGACGACGATCGGCAGCTGAAGTAGCAGAGCTGACGCGCGGCGCGAGACGAGAGCGTGAACTGTTCCGGGTCCGGACCTGTCCTTGCTCGCTCTAACCGGCCTTCACAACTGTCAATAAAGGCCGTTACATCTTGGTGGAGGCTGCGGGATTCCGTCCTGGAGCTACGCAACCGGACCATCGCTACCCCCATGCCTGCCAACGCCAACCAGCCAGCCGGCTCTTCGCCGGCACCCGTTGCTTGCCATGGTGCGCTCCGCCAGCGCGACCCGGCCGTCTTCAGCGGCACGGACGACAACGACGTGGATGACTGGCTGTCATCTTACGACAGGGTGAGCGCTCATAACCGATGGGACGACAGTATGAAGCTTACCAACGTAATCTTCTACCTGACCGGCGTTGCCCACCTTTGGTTCCAAAACCACGAATCGGACTTCACCACTTGGACCGAATTCAAAACCAGCTTCTCTGACATCTTCGGCCGTCCGGCGGTACGCAAACTTCGCGCCGAGCAGCGTCTTCGCGTTCGTGCACAGCAGAGCGGTGAATCATACACTAGCTACATCGAAGACGTCGTCAATCTCTGCAAGCGTGTCAATGCGTCCATGGCAGAGGCCGATAAAGTTAAACACGTCCTTAAAGGAATCGAAGACGACGCTTTCAATATGCTTGTGGGCAAGAACGTCACCTCTGTTACCGATATATTCGACCACTGCCAAAGCTACGATGAGCTTCGCCGACAGCGCGTTTTCACTCGGCAGCCGTCTCCACAGACAGACACAGTTACTAGCATCAGCATGACGACAGAAGACAGCTCGCTACTGCTCCAGATCAAGCAGTTTGTCCGTGAGGAGGTTGCGCGGCAGCTGTCGCTTCTTCCTGCTGTTCCGAGTCCTTCTAACCTAACTCCGACACTTCAGCACGTCATTCGGGAGCAAGTGTCCGAAGCCCTGCCATCGGTTTCCTCTTCGCCTCCCGTCGCTGCGCCACTTACCTACGCCGAAGCCGTCAGGCGTCCCCGGCCAGAAACGTTCGTTTCGTACCAGCATCCACCGCAGTCGACACCATTTCGTCCTGCCCGGCCACCACCGCAACGTTTCCGTCCATGGCGGACACCGGACAACTTCCCCATTTGTTATGCCTGTGGCATTCCTGGTCACGTGATGCGTCACTGCCGCCGCCGAGTGTTGTCCCCTGCTGCCGATCCCGACCCTCGAGGTTACGCCTACGCCCCTCCCCAGCCTTTTCACCGCACTATGCCTTCTGAGACCACTGCTTCCTCCGATCTCAGCCCGTCTATTCGCCGCCGTTCTCCATCTCCGCGTCGCCGCTCGGTTTCCCCGATACGCCGTCGTCCCTCTTCCCCTTCGGAAAACTAGTGCCCGCAGTTCCGGAGGCAAGAACTGCGTGCTCGTCGCCAAGCTCAAGACCTCGACTTTCTCCGACAAATTTGATCGCGGTTTCTGTGGAGGGCACCGATGCTTTCGCGCTTGTTGACACCGGTGCTGCTGTATCTGTACTCAGTGAGAAATTGTGCCGCCAGTTACGAAAAGTGATGACTCCGCTATATGGTTTTATGCTTCGCGCCGCTAATTCGCAAATTATCGCGCCTTTGGGGGCATGTACAGCCCGAGTTACTATTCAGGACGTTCTGTATATTGTTGAATTCATCGTCTTCCCATCGCCGTCTCACGACGTCATCTTAGGCTGGGACTTTCTCTCCCAACATGACGCTGTCATCGACTGCACTCGTTCCGAAGTCGCCCTTCTTCCATTCGGCGACGACTCGGTGAACGCTTCCACTAACTTGTGCTCCAAGCTGACTGTGGCTGATGACGCCATGATCCCGCCGTGCTCTGCTGTGCTCGTCTCTGTTCATTGCGACTCTGCATCCAACGGCCCTGTCATCTTCATCCCGTCCGACTCCTTCGCTTCTCGCCACTGCCTACCCCTGCCATTCGCCGTGCTTACCGTCTCAGCCGGCTGCAGCGCCTTGCCCCTGACGAATCCATTCCTGTGCCCCTCCACTCTTCTTCGCGGTGAATGCTTGGGATATGTCCAGCCCTTCGCCTCCGTCGTCACCTGGGACCCTTCTGAGGACGACTCCTGCCGCCTGCAAGTGTCGTCACTTACTTCTTCCCCACCGTCTCCTGATCCCGCTCCCGAGGCCGTCTTCGCGGGCTCAGTCGACGCGAATCTTTCGCCACCGGAGAAGACCCAGCTTGCGACCCTGCTAGATACGTTTCGGTCATCGTTTGACTTCTCTCACCACCGTTTGGGCCGCACTTCAGCTGTTACCCATCGGATCGACACAGGCGCCCATTCGCCGTTGCGCCAACGCCCATATCGCGTCTCGGCCACCGAACGCCAGGTTATCGACACCCAGGTGAATGATATGCTGCAGCGTGGCCTCATACAACCATCACACAGTCCTTGGGCTTCCCCCGTCGTCCTTGTCACCAAGAAAGACGGCTCTATCCGCTTTTTCGTTGACTACCGGCGCCTCAACAAAATCACCCGAAAAGACGTCTATCCGCTGCCCCGCATTGACGACGCACTTGACTGCCTGCAGGGAGCTGAGTTCTTTTCATCGTTAGATCTCCGTTCGGGGTATTGGCAAGTCCCGATGGCCGACGATGACCGCCCTAAGACAGCCTTTGTGACGCCTGACGGGCTGTATGAATTCAACGTCATGCCCTTCGGACTATGCAATGCCCCTGCCACTTTTGAGCGAATGATGGACACCATACTGCGCGGCCTGAAATGGAAAACCTGCTTATGTTACTTAGACGATATCATTGTTTTCTCCCCAGATTTCCAGACGCACCTCGTTCGCCTCGAGCACGTTTTGAGATGCCTCGCGGCAGCCGGGCTTCAACTCAATTTAAAGAAATGTCGCTTTGCTGCTCGCCAGTTGACGATTTTGGGCCACGTCGTGTCAAAAGAGGGTGTTCCTCCTGACCCAGCAAAGCTTCGTGCTGTCTCTGAGTTCCCGAAGCCCTCTACGATGAAGGAACTTCGCAGATTCATCGGCTTATGTTCTTACTTCCGACGCTTTATCCGAAATTTCGCTTCTATCATCGCACCTCTGACTGGCCTTCTTCGTGGCTGTAGCGACTTATCAAGCTGGAGTCCTGCCTGTGACGAAGCGTTCACCACGTTGCGCCGTCTACTTACTTCTCCACCCGTACTGCGCCACTTTGACCCTGATTCTCCAACTGAAATCCACACAGATGCCAGTGGCGTTGGTATCGGTGCTGTTCTTGCTCAACGGAAACCGGGCTGTGCGGAGTATGTTGTTGCATACGCGAGCCGCACCCTGACGAAGTCAGAGCAAAACTACTCCGTCACTGAAAAAGAGTGCTTGGCAATCGTTTGGGCAATCGGGAAATTTCGACCTTACGTATACGGCCGGCCTTTCGCGGTCGTCACGGACCATCATTCCCTTTGTTGGCTGTCCTCCCTAAAAGACCCAAATGGCCGCCTCGCCCGATGGGCCTTACGCCTTCAGGAGTACGATATTCGTGTGATCTATCGCTCTGGCAGGAAGCATAACGACGCCGACGCTTTGTCTCGTTCACCTCTAGCCAATGAATGTGCCTCTCCTCCCGCCATCGACTGCGCCCCCTTGTCATTGGACGATATGCCCAACGAGCAGTCCAAGGACCCGTGGATCACTTCTCTTGTACGTTATCTTTCAGACCGTTCTGTCGTGTCGGTACCGCGTGCAATCCGCCGTCAGGCTGCCCACTTCACTATTCATGATGGGATTTTGTACCGCCGAAATTATCTCCCTGATGGCCGCAAATGGCTCCTAGTGATCCCTGGACATTTACGCTCAGAAATATGCGCAGCCTTTCATAGCGACCCGCAAGCTGGTCACGGCGGTGCTTTCAAGACCTACAACCGGCTTCGCCTCCGCTATTACTGGCGCGGCATGTACAACTACGTTCGAAAATTCGTCCGTTCCTGCCCCGATTGCCAGCGCCGCAAGCTCGGTCATCATCATTCGACCGGCCCTCTGCAGCCTTTGCCTTGCCCATCCAGGCCATTTGACCGAGTTGGCATTGACCTGTATGGACCCCTTCCGTACACTGCTGCAGGAAACCGCTGGGTTATCGTCGCTGTAGACCACCTGACACGGTACGCTGAAACAGCCGCCCTCCCAGCTGCTACAGCGCGGGATGTTGCCACCTTCCTCTTGCACCATTTCATACTTCGGCACGGAGCACCGCGTGAACTGTTGAGCGACCGTGGGCGGGTGTTTCTGTCAGACGTCGTTTCATCTCTCCTGCAGCAATGCAACATTACTCGCCGCACCACTACTGCCTATCATCCCCAGACGAACGGCTTGACTGAACGTTTCAATCGAACATTAGGTGACATGTTGTCAATGTACGTGGCGGCCGACCATACTAACTGGGACGTCGTCCTCCCCTTCGTCACGTATGCCTACAACACCGCTACGCAGAGCACTACTGGTTTCTCACCATTCTTCCTTCTGTACGGCCGTGAACCGTCCTCGCCGCTCGACACTATTCTTCCTTACCATCCCGATTCGTCAGAAACCACAACCGTATCTGAAGCCTCCAGACACGCTGAAGAGTGCCGCCAGCTCGCCCGGTCATTCACGTCCGACGACCAAGGGCGCCAGAAATACCGCTTGGACCACTCCCATGGCACCGACACTTTTCAGCCGCAATCCCTTGTTTGGCTCCGTGTGCCTTCTGCTGCACCAGGTCTCTCTAGCAAGTTGCTGCCGAACTACCAGGGACCCTACCGCGTCCTTGAGCGCACTTCTCCGGTCACTTACGTAGTTGAGCCCGTGACGCCATCACCCGATCTCCGACGACGTGGGCGCGAGACCGTCCACGTTTCGCGTTTGAAGCCGCACTACGACCCCTGCGTCGTGTTGACCCCCTAAATCGCCAGGATGGCTCTTTTTTCCCCGGGGCCAAATGTAATAGAGGAAGATCATCAGCAGTCAGAGCAGCAGAACCGAGGCGAGGCGCGAGACGAGAAGACGACGATCGGCAGCTGAAGCAGCAGAGCCGACGCGCGGCGCGAGACGAGAGCGTGAACTGTTCCGGGTCCGGACCTGTCCTTGCTCGCTCTAACCGGCCTTCACAACTGTCAATAAAGGCCGTTACAAGACCTTTAAACATTGTTCTTTTTTTCGGGGACGGTGCAAATTTGTGGCTGTGTTTGATCTCTAAAAAAATCTAAATGGTCAGTGAGTGATTATTTTTTTCTGCGTCGAGTGGCACTTCTCTAGATCACAACGAGCACTTGTTCAGAAGATTTAAAATGAAAGATAAACATGGGTTTTTGGTGACAATAAATGCCACAGTAACTGTCTCATATATCTCGATGGACATCGGGAAGGGATAAAGGAGGACGCGAAAGAAAAAAAAAAGACTGAAGGAAAGAGCGATAGATGGAAAGAAAGAAATAAGGGAAGAAAGAGAGAAAAGAAAGAGAGAGGGAAAGAAAGAAAGAAAGAAAGAGAGAAAGAAAGAAGGAAAGAAAGAAAGAAAGAAGGAAAGAAAGAAATGAAGAAAGAAAGAAAGAAATGAAGAAAGAAAGAAAGAAATGAAGAAAGATAGTAAGAAAGAAGGAAAGAAAGAAAGAAAGAAATAAAGAGAGAAAGAGAGAAAGAAAGAAAGAAAGAAAGAAAGAGAGAGAGAAAGAAAGAAAGAAAGAAAGAAAGAAAGAAAGAAAGAAAGAAAGAAAGAAAGAAAGAAAGAAAGAAAGAAAGAAAGAAAGAGAGAAAGAAAGAAGGAACGAGGTGCCGTAGCGGCGGTATCCCGTTTAATTAAGACCACCTGCGGGATTTCTAAAGTGCACGGATATCGCACAGCACACGGACGCCGTTTGCGTTTGGCCTCCACCGAAACGCGGCCGCCGCGGTCGGATTCGCATACGGGTACTTCGGCACAGTAGCCGAGCCTCCTAACCACTGATCTACCGCGGCGCGTTGCAATTAATGAGAGGAAACCACTTTTTTTACCATGCTGAAAATAATTGGACTGGGCATTTAACGACAGAAAATTGAGTGGTAATTCTGAAACCTTGTATGCAGAGTTTGTTCTTGGGCGCCATATCATCAATAGCCAAACATTCAGAACCTCGAGCAGCAAGAAGCGCTTGGAAGGAACATAGAGGGCAAAAAAATGGACAAAACTAGTTGCCTTCTATGGTGAACTTCGGTTCATCGGCAAGGAACACAACCTGTGAAAGTCGAACAAAGGCGTAAACGCAACTGGCTTCGAGAGGGGAGCAGTAGTGCGAACGAGTTCGACAAGAGGCGACAAAGTGGTCACAAGTTTATTAAATGGTTAGAAGGAAGTACCGCGATGAGGAAACCCAATAGATCAGTGGAACATATTTTTCCCATTTTCTTTATGACCCTTTCGTGCCAACGGGACAAATAAAGCTTTGAATAGCTCAACTGCAGCTAGTTCGTTGTTAATTACAAACAACACAAACTTCACAATGACACTGAAAGAAAGACCAGTGTCTCGTCTTCATTTCTGTGTCCTTGTCAAGTTTTGCTGTTTTTTCGTTTGAAATATGTCCCTCTAGTTTCCACCTAACTATTTGTATCAAATTTGTGAAATTTACTGAGAACCATTTCATGCGCCTCACCTGCTTGTGCAAAGAAAAATTTTCCGTCCATTCTTTCAAAAGATATATGTTGTCCCGCAAAAGGGTTATTAACACAAAAATTAAAAAAAAAGGCAAGGCTAAAGGATTGCCCGTGAGGATCGCTCAAGTGCGCGGAGCCTAAACGCAGTTAGCGCTCGATGGCTCCGCCATCTATCATCGTTTGGGCTTAACTACACTGGGCTTAACTACTACTACTACTAGATTGGGCTCAACAGCACTGCTTCGCCTAAAAAGGCTAAAAGTGAACCTGCAAAATTTAAGTCCGCTTAAACTTCGCTGGCCAACTTCAATGGGGCCTTTACTGTCTACTTTTTAAGTGCCGAAAGCGAAACACGAGTGATCCCAGAGCAGTACGCATTTTGACACGTGCTATATGACAATTTTGTTCAAGTCTCGTTTAGTACCAGTCACGATGACCGCCACAATATATGAGGGGTCCAAATCATGACCAGGGTCTAATGGTATCAAATATCTGTGTAGCAGCTACCACACGTTCTATGGCCCTGAACATCAAAAGTTTCGTGAGAAATCTAAATTTTCGGTAGTTCTAAAACATGTACATACAGAAAATTTTGAATACAGGTCGAAAAGGTAGAAATCGCGGTTGGGTTTCAGGTGGGAGAGGTTGTTCAAGAAAAAAACATTTTCATAATAGCTGATTTGTAATATTAAGCATAATTTAAGAATTTGCGGTTAAAAACAAAAATATGCGTCCATAACATATCAGGGGTGGCCTTACAGATGAGGTTTTGCTGTCATGGTAGAATATCAAATTCAACACACCCGTAAAGTCTCTCAAGGAGCTGAGCAGTTTCTACCTATTACAAGAGAAATTATCCACTTTTTTGGGGTGTTTGTCCCCAGTGGCAGTCAGCAGATGGCACCAGGGGTGATGTAAAAGTAAGCGGGGTTGGCTACAAGACTTCAGCAATGCTCTATTTTGTATTTATTTATTTATTTACAAATACTGCAGGCCCTTCTTGGGCCCATGCAGGAGTGGATCCAAAGAAGACAATACAGGGGAACAAGTCAGGTACATATATAATACAAAATAAGAATCCATCATCATAGCGGCATCGTGGTGGTAATGATGCCAATCAGGGAATCGAAAGTAGCGGGTTCAGCACGTAAACAAATATAGTTACAAAAAGTACAGAATGAAAGTCAGTATCATAGCTTTATCACGATGGCATTATTGATTGATAAATCAATGCTATTGACATCCTCTATCAATGATTAAACTGAGTTGCAGTTCACAGCTGTCAAGGGTAGTTTGTTCCAGCTAGATATAGCAGCTGTAAACAAAGAATATTTATGAGCATTAATATGGCTTATGGGTTGATGAAGTGCTTTCTCATGGTTAGTTCTCGAAGAGTGACGAAATGGTTCCTGGAGGTATGTTTCTCTTGATATCTTCAAATCACCATGATAAAGTAAGAACAGAAATTTTAGTCTTCAAGTTGTTCTACGCTGCGCCAAGGTGTGAAGATCTGCTTTGTGAAGTTTCTTCGAAAATTTCCTAAATCTACTGTAACACCACGCAGATCCCCGGGCATCATTACAATGAATCTTATTTTCTGCAGCTTGCAGCGAAAAATCTTGCGCGGAGGTCTGCCAGAGGCAATATAAAGGAAAGCCCGGCCTTTTGTCAAACTGCACAGAAAATGTCTGCTACTGCGGCTACTTCCAAAGTAAGTGGCGTCCTTTTCTTCCCCTCTCTACATATTTATGTGTCCACGAACTTCAGAACGCTTAATGTGTACAAAAAACGCAATGGCAGGTATTTTGAGCCGAGTAAACGTTTTGTTTGCCTGCGAGGCTTTTACCTGTAAAATAAAATCTCCTATAGGTAATAACACTTACCTCAAAATAAACTGAGGATAGCGCGGTGAGCTCTAGAAAGGTTTATGGTTTAGTGGGGTTCAACGTCCCGAAATCCGACTCAGGCTTTGAGGGACACCGTAACGAAGGGGCCCTCAAATGTCAATTATCTGGGGTTCTGTAGCGTGCACTGACATCGCACACTACAGAGGCCTCTTGCATTTTGCCTCCATCGAAAACTCACCGCCGCAAGCGAGATTGAACCCGCGTCTTTCGGGTCACCAGCATAGCGCCACAACCACTGAGCCACCGCGGCTGCAGCTACAGAAAAGAAAATTATAGGGTTACTGTAAGAAACTGTCAAGAGTCACTTCTAAGTTTTTTGAATCTGTCTGCCGGTCTATCTTTTCGCGCAGTTAAATTTTTTATTCAGGATTGTAAGAAACAGCGCAGTGCAAGATGGCGAAGAAAGAAAGGGGAGTGACACAACCGCATTGACATTGGAAACAAGAAATGGGCATAGGCAAGGAAAGGGTACCGATGTTTCTATAAGGTAGACGAGGGGGTTCCTAGAGAAGACGAACGTAGGAGGGAGCGGCAGGTAGTCAGGAGAGGGGATCAGATTTTAAAGTTTGGAGAAATATGGGGCCACATTTGGCCTAAGACACTTTATTAAGGTATATGGGAGGTGCCTATGTTTTGCAGTGGACGCAGTGGAGATGATCCTGATGATACGAATGATGACAAAGTTCCCCAGAAATAAACTGAACACGGCTGTATAGCCACTGGCTCTAAAAGAAGAATAATGCGAATGGTGAGGTGCCAATAATGAAGTGCATCGCAGCGCTCTGTCAACAGCAGGCGACCAGACCTGGCTACTGGCTGCCATTGGCTGTGATCTGTAGCCAATGGTGAGATCCGCTCGCGAACCACCCAATGGCTGGGTCGATTACCGGAAACGCTCTAAAGCCGTAGGTATATCTCAGTGATTGATGGCAGACGACCAAATGGACGCGAATGGAAATTTCACAGCTTACTGATTACGACCCCTGTTTCTTTGCGCACATATTTTGTTGGAATGATTCCAAATATAAGAGGGTTCCAGATATACAATGAAGTATTGAAGAAACAACAGTTTAGATGAAAACGGACATTGAATGTACCTCCATATTTTGTTCTTGTATTCAGGAGCATAGAATTACTGAGATACCGCTCTACAAATACATGAAAAAAGAAAAGACAAAAGCTTTTCAAAGTTCAAAGCTTTTGACGTTTGTGTGGGGTGGGCTGTGGTGGCAGATTTCTCCCACCATTGCGCCCGTGCATGGTTCCTAGAGGTGAGGCTAGCCTCTTCACTTGTAAGTAAGAAATTCCAAGGCACTATTATGATATAACTGGGGAAGTCAACCGTGCTTATGAATTAGACGCCATGCCACACATTGTAATGCACAGTGCCCAAAATACCTTGGAATCGACATCTGTTCGCTACTGCCTGAACAACAAAACCGAAAAAAAGAAATCAAATTACCCATGCCTCCTTTCTTTATTCTGCGAAAACCACGAATGGTACTTCAGAGGCATGGTTCTAATGTAACGGTCTTCTATTTCGCTCGGTTTCTGCTCACCGACTTTTAACTTACCCTAAGGGTTCTAGTCTACAGACATCGGTAGCGGCATTAGGTTCAACAGCACATATCACAAACTTAATCGTTCACTTAAAATCATCGGCTTTATTACGAGGCTGAAATTGTTCCTTGAAACTAAACAAAAAAAAAACAAGCATTCTTTCAGGCTCTCAGCCCCAGTGTATCCGGAAATGATGAGCACAGGCAGTGCGGTACCGCTGTGTAAAGCACGGACGACATCAATTTTGAATCCGTGTCATTGTCATCACGTACGACCTGTGTCCTTTGGAACTATGTCACCGATCGCAACGAACCTAGTGAAAGCTGCAAACTATTTGAACTCGAGGCCGTTACGAATCTTTGAACGTTATTGCCAGGTGAAAACTGGTCAAAAAGCGAAGGTAGCGTTTCGCGATTAATCATGGAATTTTTGCTGGCTTTAACGAAGGAATGGAAAGCTTAATTTTCTAAACATTTTACCATGTGTAAGCAACAGACGCTGATGTATACTTTCTATCTCGCTGTACTAAAGAATTCAAGAAGGCGGAAAATCTTTCGAGCATTTTTCTGAGCCATGCACATTTAGCCAGAAATAACTGGCGAAGTGAAGGGTTAAATGGAGAGACATGGGAGAGGTCTTTGCCCTGCAGTGGGAGTAGTGAGGCTGATGCTGATGATGAATCATCTGATTAACAAGTGAGGAGGTACAACTGAAGGGCTTTGCGCAGGTTATGCTGTTTCCCTTGTGCCTATGTTTTGGGAGTAATTTAACAAAATAGTCTTCCCATCAGTGTTTTCCCGTCAAATATACCCGATGTTATACCTTAAAAACAGGCTTTTCTTATTAGAGAATATGTGCTTGGAAATAATCGACTAGCTACCTTGTACCTGTTGGAGCTAAGAAATTACCTTAGAGTTGTCAATGATTCTAGTCAACTCTCGGGAAGTTTGAGGAATTCATCTGCAATTTTAACTTGGCGTTGGCTACCTTTTAAAATCCATCTGGCAATATTTTTGTGTGAGTTCTGTCACTCTAAAGGCTGCGTGCGACTTTAAATTCAAGAAGTTTTTGCCGGTTGCGAAAAATCAGCAACGCTATTTGCTTACGAAGCAGATACAGGACAATCCATCCGAAATAGTAGGTGCTGCCAGATACCCTGTTCAGTTCTTCCTAGGGCGGCAAAGCTTTTCTGCTTCGCGCCTAAAGGTGCATAGACACCTAATTTTGGTGGCATATTTTCATCTCTATAATGATGCGAAGACATCACTACGCGCGAATTACCATATGCTCTTCGCCTACGGCCACCAAATAATTTCCAATCAAATTTTTCTGTCATGCTCTTTCGGTTTCGGTTTCAACAGCCGAACGATGGCTGTGACGTCAAAGAGAGGTTATAAGTTACGTGGACACGCAAAAACTACGATAAAATCTCTTCATCGTTTTATTTCACTACTGTGTTGAAGCCAGCCTTCCTCAAGAGCCGGAATGACAACGTATCTGGAAGCAGTGATTATATTGCAGTTTTGCACGTCTCACGTGTTCTATAACCTCCCTTTGGCATCGCAGCCACCGTTGGGCCGTTGAAACCGAAAGAGTACGAGAAAGAAATTTGATTGTAAATTATTTAGCGGTAGTAGGAGAATACCACGTTGTAATCCGTGTGCAATAACGCCTTACGCCTCATTACAAAGAAGAAAACACGCCCCCAAACGTTAGGTGTCTATACTCCTTTAACTTGGACACATATGCACATAACAGTAAACGTCAGCGAATTAACAAAGCCTCGCTCATGTAGCTTTTCACTATTTTACAGAGAAAAGAAATAATCTCTTTTGGAGGCACGAACGCGAAATATTGAAATGTAGAGCTCAGCTGAGTGCACGGCTGGGTGCTTATTGGTGCCGTTCCACTATCGCCATCTGCCGAAAACCAAAAGAACTGTAGCCGTTTCGTAAAGTCCCTAATAGATGGCAAAACCGGCTCTAGAAATCTGTTTTTCTCCTGGAGCTTTTTCTGTAGTAATGCGTAATCTTTATAGTTCTAGTTCTTTAGCACCGAGCGAGAAAAAAAAAAGGGACAAATATCACTACTATTCGTACAGCTAGCTCTCCATGCACAATCCCCCATTGTTGAATACCAGGATGTCGCCTCAGAGGTTTCCTTGTTTATAAGCTGAGAAACTGTTTAACCGCGCCGCGAAATCGCGCGGATTGCACCTCGTATGAATTTTAGAGTCATACCGCCTAATGCAGTCATTACCTGTTCGCTCGCGTAGGTTTCCAGGCGACGTGACACTTTGTTGTCATCGGTGCTTTAGGCCACTGAATGTGCAATTTTCAGCACAGTCGATACTAGTACGCGTTTTTCATCATTAAAAGTACATTTGTAATTCTTGTAATTGAACATTGAAGGACATTCTCTCCATGTCAATTACTTTTCGCAGAAATGGATATGTATCTTTATGTGCGCAGGCCTCAAGTCGAATTTTTCTTTGCCGCTTTCCGCTCACCCTGCTTAGGCCTGTGACCACAGACTGCGTAAAATGTTAGTGACAGGTTACTAGCGTCGTGTTGCGCCACGATTGCAAAACTTTTGAGGTACCCTGTATTACTGCAAGTATTATTGCCTTTTAAGTTCATCAGTTGCCCAACGGCGTTTGATACCTACATTCTGCTTGCCCTTTCTTAGCGTGCTTGCTGCCAAGGTGTGCGTATCAGTGTCAGCAACAGTACCCGGACAAGACCAATCTCGAAGCGTTCTGCAAAAACGACGTTTGCCATTGCAAATGGCATTCGTGTAAGTATTTGTCTTATGTTCACTTTTTTACAGCAAGAGCAGTATCCGCGACGTTTTCGTGGGTATCGCGGCAACGTTATTGTGACTGAACATTTTGTAATAGAGACGCCACGAGATCGCCGCTGAATCTGTAAAGCTGTATAGCTTTCCTTTGTAGCCATATGACTGCGCTTGGGTGGATGAAAATGAGTAATTATTCTCTTATTACCAAATGTACTCCACCTTGGGCGATTCCCCTAAACACTTCACAAATACTGTTGCCACTTCGAGTTATTGATCAATTCGCTCTCGCTCTACCATAAGCTTGCCGTCCCGGTTAGCTCATTTGGTACACCGACCGCTCCGGTGAGGCGATGGTCCCTGGTTCCAACCCCGGACCAGGTCGAATTTTCTTTTTTTAAGAATGCTGTATAGCTTTCCTTAGTAGCCGTATGGCTGCTAATGGGTGGATGCAAATGAGTAGGTACTCCCTTAAAACAAAATCTACTCCACCGCAGGGAATTCCCCGAAATATTTGACGAAATCTAAAAAAATTGGCTTCTTTTCGAGGGATCAGCTTTTTTTACTGACCCAGTAAAACAGCATCACGAACTTCTTAACGGGAAAAAAATTTTTTTTCTTAGGTTAGCCTGCTTACGCGTCGTCGCAAGTGATGCTCCTATCAGTGTCTTGCGCTGGACACAGGAACGACAGACTTTTTGCAATGTCAATGTTTAATGCACTCCGGCAGTCCTTGCGACACTGGACATATTTAAATTTCAAATGCCTATTCCTCGGGTTCCTCTCGCAACTCTACTGAACGCTCACCTGTTTGTCTGTCTCCTATTTCATTCTAACTCACGCCTAATGTTCGCTTAAAATTTGTGTCAGGGTTCAATAAGTTTCTGATTCCGGCCAAAGGTTTAAACAAGCGTAGCGCAACCATGCTTGAAAGAGGATGTATGGCGATGATCATAGTAATGGTTTTTGTCGTTCCATTTAGTTTCACGGCAGTAGGCGGAGCCACTTGCCGCTTCATGCAGTTTCTACTACTCCATAGCTGTGAAACCACCTATACCTCCCGTTGGCCACGTATTGCACACGCTAGCTACAATTCCTCCGTCAGTTACGCTAACAGCGGGTGAAGCAGAATACTGGCTGCTTAATCTACACGACGACGGACGACCGAAACACGCGAGTGCTGGGGGTGTTCATATGCTTCACGCACGGACTGTTACAAAATCAGGCCAGCTAGGAGAATGGGGCGTATCTATTGGGTGGCCGCTCTACGCGCAACCGTGAGCCGCGCGCCGCACTTTACTTGGGTTTTCGTACAGACTTTCAGCGCTGTTGTGTCAAGTCAAAGTTGGTCACGCTGTCGGTAAAATGTGCTAACCGCAGCGCGGGTTCGATGTAGAGAGTACAGAACAGATATTTTGCACATTTTTGTTGGCAAATTTTTCCTCTTACTTTGCACCGAAAAGAGATACTACTTCTCAAAATACACTACAGGCTTATGTTGTAGCATTCCGCACAATATAGATAATGTGTGTCGCTGCACCAGAGGGATTAAGATCTCAAATGGCGTAGCTGACATTATCAATGCTTAATTTGTTGCATAATTCAAGCAGTGCATGCACATGCTATCATTCCCTGCTTACTGAGTTCATGCAAATACAGGAGGATAATTCTGTGCACAGAGAGTGCATGCGGTTTGGCGCATGTACGACATACCTTAATCGTAGTAAATTGCAAGAAAATTGTTGGGTATTTTGTAAACATTTATAAATAAACCACTATCACTCAATGACATTCACTGTCCATGGACGCAATATATGTGACACTAATAGAATTCATTCAACATACAGTTGCGCAATCGGTTCCCACCATGTGCCGACTCTTCTGCGAACCAAACCCTTCGGGAACATCAGTGACTAAATCATAGTTCCACGTGGTCCAAATGGCCGGTGTCTCCCGAGAAAGTGTCGGCAGGTAGCGGTTCTTGTATTATCCATATGGGTATCGCTGCACTCTTCGCAATTTCTACGGTCAAGAGCATCAAATCAAACACCGCCGCAGCTCGCGTAGCATCGGCTTCACTAAAGCACGAAGGAGCACGACGCCAACGTGACTTGGACCGGCGCTGAAAAGCAGGCGATAGCGCACGAGCTGACCCGACTGTAGATTTCACGAAACACGCAAATGATGCGCGGCGGTTACAATAGGTGCCCGGGTGAGAAATTCAAAAGGGATATGGAGAGAGATCTTTCCTCTTTCCAGAACCTTCTTGAGTTTCGGTCTTGTTCTTTATTACAGAGGCTAGCGAAAATTCATCCTTCAATTACTTTCATAGCGGACGGGTGCGCGTAACGGCTTCAGCGGAGATTTCTCCAATTAATATGGTAGCTACCCTGTGAAGCGGCTGGGCTAATACAGGTCTCTTTTAACTTAGCTGTCTGATTTTTTTATGCCTTATTAACGAATTCTATGGTTAGCGGTAACCAATAAGGCGACCAGGTGCTGAATCTACTGCCACCAAAGTAAGGCTCGTGATTTGCAGAATCCATGTTTTTCTGCGCATTAATGTGAGAGTACCGTTCTTTCCATTGAGTTTTCTCGACGTGATTTGATAGTATATGTGACGGCTGTGAACAGCTTACAATAATATGTGAAGGCTTTTTCATAAGCATCAGAAGTTCAAGCGCTGACATTTTAGCGCACGCTCCAGCATTTATTTCGGTCTACACTTATGGCTCCGCAAATAACACTGAGTTATTGTGAGCTCCGGATTTTATTTCGGTCTACAGTAATGGCACTGCAAATTACACTCAGTTATTTTGAGGATACTTCCTCCCTCGTGGGTGGTCAAAGCGGCCGTAGGAAACTGAAGAGTCGGGCAAATGTATCACTTCAAATATATTTAAATCTTGTGCAAGTTCGACGTGCCTTGGCAAGATACTAGGGCTCTCAATCTACACTAAACGAATAATGGCGATTTTTTCAAGTGTTCTTTTTGTCGCAGCGACCGCCACATATTGGGCAGGCAAAGTGACGCTTATATTGATTGTGCCGTCCAGGCCTGCTTGAAATTTTTATTTTTCTTGACGGCGATTTCGGGACTCAGTACTTTAAAAGTACGCGAACTTTGTGTTTTTGGACGACTCTCAGACATATACTGACTAGTGTCCCACGGCGAGGCATGACGTTTCCGAGATGACATGGCGAATTCGTTTCCTTGCTCTCTTTGCTAAAATTCCACATAGCGGCAGCACTGAACTGCGAGAAAGGCGTCCTGGGCATACAGTTTTGCGTTTGAAACGTATTTTGTATTAAGTGAATTTTTTGCGTCCACAAGAGGCTCTCAGGATTTAATCACGCAGGCATAAACGCAGCCAGACAGAACAGTGACCGGCAACAGGCAAACTTCCGGCCGACATTTTACTTCATCCTGAATAAAGTTACAAAAATCACGTGCCTTTTCTTCACAAAAGGGAACCTTAATATTTCGCAGAACTAGTCAAGGCAGAAGAGCGACCAAAATACGGAGGACACGAATATTGCAGTAAAGTTAGACTGTAATTATTGGACAAATCATTCAGCTCACGAACAATGATTGAGCTAGAATTTCATCAGGGAAGCGAACATAACCACAAGTTTTTGCTCTTGAAAATGCCATAACTAACATATCATAGCCCTGCTATCTTCTCTGATGAATTGAGTAACAGCGTTGTTCACTACTTTCGCCCTTGCTTCGGTGTTCACATTGATAATTGCGACTGAGCTTTGTGTCGTGTTCCTTCACTCAGCATTCAAGCCGTTAAACATGACCTAACCAGTCCAAGAACAATTGCTCCTGACGAAGCTGTTTTATAATATGAGACGCAACTCTCGCAGAACGAGCTGCTCAGACGCGTGGTAATTATTACGCCTGTTTAGTGCGCAAATAATACTTTAATAAAGGAGTAAATGTTTGCCGTGCTTTATTACAGTCGAACCAGGACAAGGGCAGCCACTAAAATTTCCTGCTGGGCCTTCGGATGTATCCGAGACCAATCTGCTGTCTTTCCGTGCCACCAAGCCGGTCTATCTTGGGGAGCAGGCCATAGAGCTCCATGTATGACAGCCTTCAGCAGAAAAAATGCACACTCATGTTCTTCTCAGCCTCCAAAACTTACTGAATTACTGAATAAAGAATTCTGAGTGCGTGGGCTATTGTGTGCTTTTGTTGTAGAAAACAATGTTACACATCCCGCGGCGATTTGCTGATCACCGTCGAAGAAATCACTACTCTAGGACAACCACTGGTTGCCGTCATACAATGTAGGATAATGCTTCGGTAACTTACCTAAACTGCATGGTGCTGCAGCCTATAGCGAAGCTGCGTCGGACTTTGGTAGCACGGTGCACAGGTCGGATCTACGGGAGCTTTTCTTTGCTGATTGATGAAATAAAGGAGTTGTATTTTTGCTATTATGCAAAGGTTAAAAAATTTGTACGAGGTGTCAAAATTTCGCCTTGCATTGCCTGCTCTATAGCCTTATATCCGGTATTTAACATGCTCAGTTCAGCAGCTGCGAAAGCGAGTGCTCTAATCACCACCTGTTGCAAACACGCAATCAGGGTCGACTGTAGAAAGACTAGTGCTCCTAGATACTGAGACCACGGCCTGGCGTACCTGCAAGTAAAGCACAGAACTAGCTATGACAGTGTCAAAAACAGATTTTTGAAGACTATTGCAAAAAGCGCAGAATGGCATTAATACCATACGAGTAAGTCTTAAGGCTTCTAAGTCAAAGCTTACAATTACAGCGAAAATATTAACAGGCAAACCGTATTTAGGCGCCGTTGTATCTATTCTGCTTGGCATCTCAGAAAATAAAATCAGTTTTCTGAGGCAAGTACAGGCGAATTCTGCTGAGCGCGCTTTAGAATATTTTACAGATTTCATAAGATATGCATTATGAACATATTTGTGATCCAGGTTACACTTGAATAGATAATCGCGCTTTTTCGTGATGCATGTAGTTTACATGAGCAAAATGCTGTAATTGTTGAATTCAGGCCGAATGACCCTCCTTATCCTGGCACTACTCATACTGAATATATTTAGCATAAGACAAATCGATTGCCCGACTGAAGACTGGACATATCAGGAGACATTGCAAGTAGCAATATATGCGTGGGATTTATGTTTGCACCGTGATATTCTTATGTGCAGTGAATTGAGGTTTTAGAAGAAAAAAAAACCTGCACTTAGGTCCTTCGCGTTAAAATATGTTAAGACAATCACGGAAGCTATAACACTACTGAATTACAAATTATTTTGCAAACGTTAACATTGCACCAAAGGAGAAATCGGCGAATTTTAAAGATAGTATCCACATCTGAAGAGCGCATAATTTGCCAGTGCTGTCGCACTTCACATCACTGAGAAGACCTCAGAAAAACAACAAAAAAACAGAAGGAATTCATCTGTCCTTAATGTATACAACATGCCTTGAATCCCGAACATTTTTGGCGTTGCCTGTCGCGAGCTTTACCTTCTAAGATAGTACTAATCATTTCACAGAGTGAGAGAGTGCATTACTGCTTGATCTTGTGATCTGCTTCCTTCTGGCAGTCAGATTACACCTATTCGCTGTCCGATTTTTTACTTCTTGTGCCACTTCCGCTCGCATGGTGACAAATATTGGACTCTCGGGTAGTATAACTTTCAGGGAAACGCAAAGCTTGATACTGAAGGGTCCGGATCGTACAAACTGCCGTGTCTGTTAATTAAAACATCGCCCCCTCTCCTCATGCAAAGTTCTCGTAGTAATTCCTCCCATCAGGCGTGGAAACTAGGCCGTCTCGAACAGGCGCAAAAGAGTTTCTAGGCGGAGTTGCCTTTGGTTTAAATTTATTTTCATGTAAAAAATTTCTTGGCGAGAAGCAGTTAAGGAATGCTTTTATTCAGCTCACTTTTTTTCGCATATAACAATATAAAGAATATTTTGCAGTTTTTGTCTTCAGTACCCCTTGAAAAGTAATTGTGTCGGCAGTTTTTAAAGCTGTTGATCTTATACATTATGTTCGCCTGGTGGTGTATGAGAATAACAACAGCATTTCCACAGTTATTTGCTGAGCTCTGCTCGGTCGATTCACGCGGAGTTAGGTGTCCTAATAAACCACCGTGTGGCACCGCCCAATCCTTACTGAGTTCAACTGGCACCGACTCAATAGGAATTGGAGTTACGCGTGTGACAGTGATAATACTCTCAAAGATATTTTTGTGTCGTGGTAGGGGTCAGCGGTTATTACCTGGCTGAAGAAGATAAATTCCTTGACAACAACAAATGGTTCGTAGGCTATTGTTATCTCATATGCTTTTCCGAGGCTACTAAGCAGTACTTAAGTTTTCTGCATACCGAATGCAATCTTGCACATGCCTTTGCGCACGGCCGCAGCAGAAGCCGTCATGCGCTGCCGCCAGCGCCGCTTCAGGATCGACACACCGATGCGGTTCGTTTTTTAAAAAAAATTACTCGGCAACAACACCAAAACGTAGTTTACCAATCTTTATTATGTGGAAAATAATTCGATGGCTCGGGCATTCGGCTATATTCGTTTTCTTATTTGCCGTTTCCCAAAAGGCGTCTTTTTGCAGCTAAATGCGGCTGCTTCCACAATGAATGGTAGACATTCGCAAAAAAAGAAATAACAGTGCAAGGTAGTGGGATGAATAATTGGACGATTCGGTAAATGTGCATATAAGGATCATATAAGGTAGATTAACGTCCAGCACAAATGGAATTTCGCCCATTTACGCGGTACCAGAAGTATGCAAAATGTAAGGGCAGTTCGCAACTTCGACGCGAGCAGTGCTGTTATAAAATTTTAAAAACACTGCTAAAAGTCTTACTTATTTATTTATTTATTTACAGATACTGCTGTCTCGGAGGAGAAACATAGCAGGAGTGGGTGCATACAATGGTAAAAACAAATAACATGGGTAGCATAGAAAAAAATAATACAGAAGTATTAAAAACAGATCAACAGGTCAAATTGTTAGGCAACTGAACAACGAATTCTTCAATTGGCAATGAGCGAAGTGAGCCGTCCAATCGATTATAAATTTCAACAGTTAGATGGAAAAATGAAAATTTAAAACAATCTTAACGTGGTTTGAAAGGAACAATGTTTAATGGGTGGTTCCGTCGGGTTTCACGTGCGCTTGAGGACACAAATGAGAAGGGCACCTGAATGCCAGATGACGTGTGAACGATCTTATGCAGCATAATGATGCGTTGACATGTGCGCCTATGTTCTATCGTTTGCAAAAATAAAGAGTGCACATGTGAAGAAGATGAATAGCGACCGTACCAGCCGAAGGTGAATCGTATTGCTTTTTTTGAGCTGATCGTTTTTTGACCATTTTGAGCTAAACGGTCAATGTCGCACGCGTGATGAAGGGACGAAACACTTGAGGCGTACTCCAGGATCGGTCGAACAAGTGATTTCTAGAGCTAATTTACATTCCTTCGTGGCGTTTTTTAAGTTTTGTTTGAGATAGCCCAGTTTGCGAAGTGCTTTTCCAGAAATGTTATAAATATGAGCATTCCATTTTAATATATCTGAAAAAGGTATCGGAACTCGTTGATATGCCTCAAGCAGTTACTGTTAATATTGTAAGAGAAATGCAACAGATTCTTTTTGTTACCGAAGGTCATTGTAAACTATTTTAGTGAAATTAGTTTTCATTTCCGCTCCATTTTTCTCCGTTCACAGAACAATGAAAACATTTTGTTTAGTTCCTGTTGATCATGGGCGTTAGCAACGTTGGGACAAAGCACAGTCATCGAAATATAGGCTTAACTTCACTGCGGAGTCATTAATAAATTCGCTACATGATTAATGAAAATTATGAAAAATAGAGGCCCAAGCACCGATCCTTGGGGCACACCTGAAGTTACAGTGACTGAAGATGACTGTGTAAGGTTGAGAGTGACGAACCGGGATCTTAAGTATAAGTAGTCGGTTATCTAGTCGAGTAACTTATTGCCGTTAAATATGGTCCGTAGTTTAAGAAGCTTATTTTGGCAGACCATGTCCAATCCTTTGGAATAATATATAAATATTGCATCGATTTGATCGCGGTTAATTAATGCGGAAGCTGTGTCGTGAGCTAATTCAATGAGCTGAGTGAGAGGCGAAAAATCAGATCGACAACAGTGCTGACAGTGTGACAGTTGATTTTGACAAGTACTCAACAATATGCCTGTGAATAATGTACTCAAGAAGCTTCCAGCAAGTGCAAATTAGGGACATCTGTCGGTAATTACTGATTTGTTGTTTATCGCCAGATTTAAACACCGGGATGTCAGTGGCAATTTTCCAAACCTGGGGAACGGAGAATATGTCCAGTGATTATTGAAAATGACTATAAGATAACGGGCACTCCATTCCGAGTACCTCTTTAAGAACATGTTAGGTATGGGGTATGGTCCCGTACTTTTAGTTGGGTCAATTGTTAATAACAAATTGTGAAGCCCAGCGTAACTTACTTCGAGGTAGGGTAACTGTTGTTCCCAGCTATGAATGAAAGGAGGATTGGTGCTATCATCAAGATGAAAGACAAAGATAAAGTAGCTATTAAAGACTTCAGAAATGGTTACGAGATCAGCGCGAGGCTGATGGTTGGTAATGAAGGATACAGAATCATGGGAAGAGGGTACTATTGTTTTCCAAAACTTCGATGGGTTCTCTTTCATGAATGTTGAAAGTGCGTCGAAGTAAAAGTGTTCATGCATCTTCTGCCATTTTCGTCTTTAGCTCAGACTTTAGTGAAAGAAGTAGTGAATCGCGGCTTTCGTTTCGTGACCGGCTGCGCATGCGCTTGATGCGTCTTATGAGATGAATTATGTCTCTTTTGTACCATAGATGCTTCATGTCACGTGTCACACATTTTGTGGGGACGAACTGAAGCACACAGCTATGTACTAAATTATGAAACTGCTCTAACAAAGCATCAACGCCACACGTTTCACTGCCTGTCACAAAATCGCCGAGAGATGACTGTAGCAGTTCAACAATCGCACGGTCGTTAGCAGGGGTAAAATATGTAACCTTAATGAATTTCGGCTTATGGGGCTCACAAATCACGTTAAATTGCATGAAAACGCCGCTGCGTTCTAACAGTCCGTATAATACGTCACACTGAAAACCGTACTGTAGCAACCGTTCATTAACAAAAACAAGATGAAAAACAGAGTTTACTCGAGTTGGATATTCAACCACTTGTGTTAAATCAAATAATATAGCCAAACTAATATCAGATTCACAAACAGCGTCGCCATGACCTGTTGAAATTAACAAGCTCCATTCGATACAAGGAGTACTGAAATCACCTGCAATCATATATTTAAAGTTATGGAGCCTATGTTCCGGTGTGTATTCTGAAATGTGCAAGAAACTGTTTTCAGTACCGGGCGGACCGTACAGAGCGCACACAACTGTCGCGAAACAAGAAATGTTTATCCGGCACCAAAGAGACTTAGAATTTGGAAGTTCTGGCATTATCTGAAATATTTTCTTGTTAAGCGCTTCTAGTTTGAAACAAAATGATTGTCATCTACGGTATATATTTTAGGGGTATGAAAGTACACTTCAATACCTGTTTATGAGGCGAGATAAATTTTTACGGTAGAACATTTTATAAAAATGCTCAACTACATGGCAATTATTTATATTTTGAACAATGTCATTGAGGAAAAATACTTTTTCTTCAAAATAACGTCTCTAGACTTCTATCTGGTCTCGTCATGAATATAAACTTTCATGAGTTTGCGCTTTTTTCCTCTTTTGATTGGTTTGGTTTCTGGGGTTTAACGTCCCAAAGCGACTAAGGCTATGAGAGACGCCGTAGTGAAGGGCTCCGGAAATTTCGACCACCTGGGGTTCTTTAACGTGCACTGACATCGCACAGTACACGGGCCCCCAGAATTTCCCCTCCAAAGAAATTCAACCGCGCGGCCGGGATCGAACCCACGTCTTTCGGGTCAGCAGCCGAGCACCATAACCACTGAGCCACAGCGGCGGCTTTCATCTTTTGAAAGGGAGAAAAGAGCCGTACTTGATACCAAGGCGCCAGGTCAAAGGCAACCGCTGATATGCCAGCGGACCTATTGCTGGCGGCTGTTATCATTGCACGGCAGGAGCGATGGGCGTGTACAGAGCTGTTTTAACGTGTTATCGGTAAAAGCTCCAAGTTCCGCGTACACCACACACGGACGATGTCTGAGCGCGGTGCTTCGTACGTGCTCGTTGGATTCTCGAAGGAAATCGACTTTAGGCCACTCAGATTTGTCGAGCCTCTGCCTGAAAACAGGATCTGCAGCGTATGCAGGTACGTGCCCAAGACGACGTACTTTCTACCGTGTTGCCATGTCCTCTGCGAGCCGTGCTACACGGAATGCAAGGCGAGAGGAGAAGTTTGCGTGTTGGACGGTGAAGGTTGCCCGGAGGACGAAGTGGAGTGCCGAACTCTGTCTCCAGAAAAGATAATCGGAAAGCAGGTAAACAACTTGCAATGCAAGACATTGTCACTAAGGCAGAACAACAGCTAAGCTGCGTAGCACAACTGGTGGAGAAACATTACATAGAAGTTAGATTGCTTGTGCCTCTAAAATACGCGTCCACAGTTAACAAGAACTATTTCTACAGATGACGGCGTGCGGAGGCACCGGCTAGGTACCGTTGAGCAAGACATGTAGCTAACGGCAATAGGAATGGCGCGTAGTGAACGATTTGCTGTTATCAGATGAAAACTGACCTTTCTAGCGCTAGCTTAGATCTTTTTATCCTACATATATACTCGAGGATGTTCCAGCTCTTGTAACTTTTGGTTTTAATTGCAGCCCTTTTTTATCATATCCACTTCTTAAAGAGCCTCGTCTCTTTAGTGGCCGTCGCCATGCGCCGTGATCGGTTGGTTGTTGCTAGCGCGGGGAAGTTATCTAGCTATGCTAGCTAAAGAGGAGGCTATACTTTTCGGGAGAAATTGTAAACGTTGCAGAACGGCTTACTCATGCCATTTTACGATGCTAGAAAGCGCTTTTTTCTTCCTGATTTCAGGCACTCCCTCAAAAGGCGCAGCTTTTTGCTTCATCAGGCTTTTCTTGACACTAGTTATAGGAGCTCTGTCCACTTAGGTGATTGTCCCTCGGAACACCTTCAACCCTCTTTGCACCCCATTCCTAGCCAGCGCTTAATTACTCAGCGCAGACGTCACAAAAGTGCCTCGAATTTTTCAATGCGCCCCACCGCAGTTCCGCCAATAACTGGGCTCTTTGCCTCTCTTCTGAGCGACTATAATGCTATATTGGAAGTTTATATGTTTAAGAATCAACGTGAAGAATAAAATCAAATATTATAGTTTTAGAAGTGTAATATTTATAAAGATGCATATTTTCACGCACTTAAAAAAAACTACCGTGAATGAACAAAAACACACTTTATAGTATTTATGTGAATATGGTGCAATTTCTTGATGTCGCATGATAATGAATTAAAAAAAATGTTTCTCTGCAGTTCGCAGTTTAGCACACATAGATCTTGGTTTTGAAATAGAAATATAAGTTTTAAAATATAAATTTTGTTAAACAAATTGAATGTCAGTTTTAAATATGCCTCTCTAATGGTAGATACGATGATTTTCGAAACAGTGAAGAAGGATCGATGCGTTGTTACTTAAATCAATAATCCTGACGTTCTTGAACGCGTATTACTGGTGTAAAGGCGTTAGGTATCTGTTTCCCTAGGTAAAGAAGGCGTTGCTAAAATAATTCATTACGCTGATGACACAACTTTTCTTGTGCTTGAAATAAACTCATTTAGAATTTAACAGTAGTACTGTTCTAGCAGAGAAACCGGCATGCCCTATTAGAAATTCAATCAAGGCTAGTTATTGTTTTAGCCTGAACTCTCATCGTTGTTCGCTGCGCATTCTTAGGCACTCATATTAATGAATACTGACTCTGTGTACTTGACATTTTAGTGTGATGAAGGAAAATATTGTTACGTCCGTTACAATATTACCAGGTTGTATTTGGAAGCAACTTTATTAAACCATGCTTCTGACACTCATTCTAACTTTGTCGGTGAGGCAAACTAATGTTATCTGTTTAGCATAGCACGCCCAGAAGGCTAGCTGAACCGGACAAATTTGTTCAATTTTAAAACGCAACTACTAAGCTATATGCGAAACAGTTTCTGAATAACTTCAGTTGAGAATGACAAACGATTAGAATCATTTGTAACACTTTTAGCAAACTGCTGTTTTTTAGGGCAGCTGAAAATGTACCTCGTTTGAACATGAAGGCAGCTTTAAAAGCAAGACGCTCATTGATTATATTCGCTGCTATATTCATATAGGATGAGATGGAAGTACCTACACCGCGACTCGTATCCTTGAGGTTATTTAGTGAACGGAACACCTACTAAGTGTACAGAGTACAGAAATGAAAGCGCAAATTCTTTTGGGTAACCGATATTTCTGTGAGCATTAGGAGCACCATTACTGACACCGAAAACATTCCTGAGTCAATTACCATTGAGAGAAGGATTCGAAGGCTGGCCACTAAACTCGATTTTTTTTCTTGCATTATTCGGTATGGCTTTCGAGAAAAGTTTTTATTTTCTATTGTTTCTTGACAACGCTTGCAGCACGCGCAATTTCAATTTCATTTTGGGGTTTCTCAGTGTTTTCAGTGATGCAGAGTCTTCGTCAAAAGTCTTAAGGCCAAATGTATTTCGATTAAGCCGCATAACAGAGCCATTATGGAGCTATTAAAGACCGAATGACCGTGAAATGCTAGCAGTAGGCTTCTTGTTGCGGTAGAGAAGCTTCCTGCTTGACTTGTATTTTGAATAATACGCTACACGGAACATTCTAGGAACATTCATTTCGCTGCAGCTGAACGCTGCGGCCTTAAGACTTCTGACCAAGCCTGCACCTAGCATTCTGAATAATTTTTCATGTGGATGGTGGGAAGAGGCTTTTCATGGTTCTTTTTAGTACCTTTGTGCAGACTACCTTTTCTTTTTATGGGTTTTAGCAGATCTTGTGAATTTTATCGTCGATTGTGAGGTTTTTACATCCCGTAGCGCCGCATTGCCTATGAAGGATGCCGAAGGATGTTTGTGAAAATCTTTACTCTATTTTTTTTTCTTTGTCTGTTTTTCCAGACATTCTATTTTTGACTTACTTTTATTTTCTGTTTTACTGTTTTTAGTCGTATTTGGCTCTTTTCTCTTAAAGGTACATAATGACACCAGGCAGTGTGTGGAAAATTATGTTTATTTGAATAAAACAGCCCCAGGAAGTTTGAAAATATGAAGCTTTGAAGTGGTATTACTAGCGCTGGATCTCCTGGTGCCAGGCCGTTTTGGTCCTTGCGGGCTTCTCCTTTCTTTCGCTGGCCAAAATCCACAACTTCGATGCCGCTGCTGAAGGAGAGAACTAGCTTAAGATTAGCATACTAAAACTATCTACACCATTAAGGTCAGATAATCAATCCGTAGCAAATGTAATTCTATGCCGAAGGCTTGAAGGGGTCCTGAGGCGCAAAGCCGCAGTGAAATCGTAAGCGGCTCTTTTAATAATGGACTTAAGTCGCAGGCGGCTCTTTTATTAAATTTCGATACCAAATTGAGACGTTTATAAATTTACACATGACAACCAGTTATTAAGGCCCATCTCGCTAACTAGAACATCCCAGAGCAAGTGCTAGTGCACGCGTCGGCAGGCTTGAGCTCTGGGGAATATAAAAGTGCAATCGCGAAAGCGTGGCTCTGCCGGTCAGCTGCGCGCTGGTCATAAACAGTATGTGGCTCCCTCCAATTACAAAAACTGGTTTTCATTCCACAAGCAACAGTAGACTTCGATTGACGGCTTTGTCGTGTACTGCCGCCCTGCGTTGTGTAGTAGACAACAGACACCTGCGACGGCACTTGCCTCCGTCCTTAGAGCGGCCCAAGGCACTCGAACGGCTAGCAGCGCCTTGAAGCTTTTTATTCCCTTTCACACTGAGCAAAATTGTAATCCTATTACAAGAGTGCTTATACTTTGGTCGGCCTTAGGGCAGCCTCACGCGGGCTGGAGCCCTTCTAAATAGCGTCGTCGTCGAGTGTATGCATGCACAAAAGAAATAGTTTATAACGTTAATGACCGCAATGATTAGCGTGTACGAATGCACTAAGTGCTGTTTAGTGTCCAGCGACGACGAATTCAGTGGGGTAGGATGGCACGTTGTCTACACAATAGCATTATCAGCTGGCTACAACTCATCCATAAAATACATATAGCACATTATTCACACCAAACAAGAAGAATTGGCGCCACTTACATTCTTTTGCAAATATTCCAGTCAGCAAACCCATACAGAAAACGCGCGTGCTGTGCTTCTATACGACGAGAACCATCTTTAAGAGAAAAGGACCGCAGCAAATCGAAGTACCGCGCAATACACAATGCACATTAACCCATACGGTAAATTGCCTATGCTCGCTGTGCTAGTGTACAAATATAAAAACTGAATTGTAACGAGTTGCATGCATTTTTAAAGCAATTATTTCTAAATCGGAGGGCCACGTGACTGGCGCTTTACGTGTAGCTGCTGTAAGAACAACAAGTCAGCATAGATCTGATGTCTGTTTTCGAAACCTTCCGTTGACAATTGCTGGATTGTCGTCGGCGGCAATCATCTTACTCCTTACTGTAAACGGCAACCATTCGCATACGATGTTTCGCCTTTCTACTCCGCAATGTCATTGTACTCTATGAACCGCAGCGAGGTATAATGAGTGACTGTGGCCGTCACTCAACTGCGGATCTCGTGGAGGCGTTCTTGCGCCTGTGCACACCTTTCCGCCAATCAAAGCGTTATCACCCACAAACGAACGGCTTGACTGAGCGCACGCATAAACTCCAACATGCTTTTTATGTATGTGGTCTCGGATCAAATTGAACCTTGATACTTGTTGTGGCCCCTTATTGCTTTTGTGTGTGTGCGCCCCCGCGTCCTCCTCCTAACGACCACTCGCATCCTCCTCCTAACGACCACTCGCATCCTCCTCCTAACGACTACTTGCCGCTCGTCGCACGCTGTCGCCAGATGCCCCCCCATGGTGCGCCCCCGCACCCTCCTCCTGTTTTGGGAAGCCACTCCCTCCCGTGGACGCTTCTCCGCTCCCTCCTTTCTTCGGGCGGCCAGTTCGGCTCCTGCCTCGGTCGACGCTGGTCGCACCCTCATCGGCTTTAAATAAACGAAGTCTTAAAGTACCGTGTGCGTCTTTCGCTGCATTCAACACAGCGACCGGACACGACAGTGGCGACGAGAAAGTGGATTCGACCCGCGCTACGCAACGCTATTGACAAGCCATGGCTACGCGAGGGTTTCCCAATCAGATACCAGAGTTCAACGGCTCATCGTGGTCATCGTGGGTTGGACGCCTTCAGTTCTACTTTGAAGCTAACAACATCACAGACCCAGCCTTGAAGAGGGCCAACCTGCTGACGCTGTGCGGGGAGCAGACCTACGATACTGTCTGCGCCCTTATTCAGCCAAGCACACCAGCGGCAGTGTCTTACGACGACATCGTAAAAGCGCTGCAAAAGCACTACGACCCAAGGCCATCCGAGGTCTACAGCCGGGCTCGCTTCCAACGACGAGATCAACTGGGAGGAGAAACTGTGAGCGCCTACGTAGCCGCGCTCAAGAAGCTCGCTGCCGACTGCAATTTTGGAACGCTGTCGACAACAGCTACCGGGCAGGAGGGAGACGCAGCTTCTTCTGCTAACACCACCATGCTTCCCTTGGACGTGATGTTACGCGACAGATTTGTGTGCGGACTGAGTGACGAGTCACTGCAGCAGCGCCTGTTCGCTGAGAAGGACCTCACATTCAGCAAAGCTTACGACATCGCCGTTCGAGCGGAGAGCGCCGGTCACCAGCAGAGAGGGATTCGCCGGAACACCGAGCCGGTACACCAGACAAGCAACCAGGTGCGCAAGCCTTCTGTTGTTGTAAAATCGGTCAAAAAGGCACAACGCTGCTGGCGGTGTGACGACCAACACAACCCCCAGGGATGTCGATTCCAGTCAGCCACGTGTAATTTTTGCCACAAGCGAGGGCATATCGAAAGAGCATGCATTACGAAACGGAGACTTGCCAAGATAAAGTCACCTTCCCAGCCTAATCACAGCGTCAACGCCTCAGAGAATACGCCGCTATCTGATCTCCATGGAACAACATCAGCAACACCATCTGTGTTGTACGACCTGAACACCATGAATCTCGGCACGCGACCGAAGATTTTTACAGAAGTAAGCGTACATCACCAGCTGATTAAGTTCGAGGTGGACTCCGGCGCAGCCTGTACTCTGATCAGTGAGGACACGTTCCGAACTTCATGGCCATCTGACGCACCCGCCCTGCAACAAGACGACACGCACCTGCGAACGTGGTCAGGACAGAATCTGCCACTATTGGGCTCTGCCAACGTGCAGGTTAACTACAACGGCCAGACCCATACGCTACCTCTGCTTGTTGTGAAGGGCACAGGATCAAGCCTTCTAGGGAGAAACTGGTTTTCTCCACTAGGCGTGATGATTGCTCTCCGAGATTCAGTTGAAAAAGAGTTGGACAAACTGGAGCAGCAAGGTGTCATCGAGCCGACGCAGCATTCAGAATGGGCCACACCACTTGTCGTAGTTCGCAAGAAGAACGGAACCATACGCCTCTGCGGAGACTACCGGAGCACCGTCAATCTTGCGACTAAAGCGTCCTCTTACCCGCTACCGACACCTGAAGAAGTATTCAGTGTACTACGTGGCGCAAGAGTCTTCAGCACATTGGACCTCACCCAGGCGTATCAGCAGCTGAAGGTGAGCGAGTCAACTGCTGAATTATTGGCAATTAACACACTGAAAGGCTTGTACAAAGTCAAGCGACTGCCTTTTGGCGTAGCTGCAGCCCCGGCCATATTTCAAAAATTCATGGAGACAGTGCTTCAGGGCATCCCAGGAGTTTGTGTCTACCTTGACGATGTCATCATCAGTGGCACTTCCACTGAAGAGCATGCAGTGCGCCTAGAGCTCGTTCTCGAAAGGCTAGCAAACGCTAATTTGTGCATAAGCAAATCGAAGTGCTGTTTTGCGGTGCCAGAGGTGCAATTTCTGGGACACCGAATTGATGCGGAAGGCATTCACCCTACCGAGGACAAAGTGCGAGCGATCACAGAAGCACGAGCTCCAACAAACAAGCAGGAGCTACAGGCTTTTCTCGGACTCTTGACGTTCTACGACCGGTTCTTGGAACAAAGAGCTACCGTGGCCAACGACTTATACCAACTCCTTCGGAAAGATGTGACATGGACATGGTCGCCACGCCATCAGCAGTCATTCGATGCCCTGAAAGACCTGATTCGAAGATGTACAGTCCTCCGCCACTACGACGAAAGGAAGCCTCTGCTTTTGGCTTGCGACGCATCACCGTACGGAGTCGGCGCGGTTCTATCGCAAACTGACGAGCAAGGAAGGGAAGCTCCCATCGCCTTCGCCTCACGTACGTTGTCGCAAGCAGAACGCAACTACGCGCAACTTGACAAAGAAGGGCTAGCCATCGTCTACGCGGCGACACATTTTCACCAGTACATTGCCGGCCGGAAGGTGACCTTTATAACCGATCACCGACCGCTATTGGGCATTCTGGGACCACAAAGGCCTATGCCACCAACTTTGTCTCCGCGAATGACACGTTGGTGCATCAAACTCTCAGCGTACGACTACGCTCTGGTCTACCGCAATGGGAGTAAACATCAAAACGCCGATGCGCTAAGCCGTCTGCCACTAGACGCAACTGTTGACGAACCATTTCCACCAAGAGACGTTCTGATGTTCGAAGCACTGCCAGAACCTCCGCTTACAGCAGGCACAGTTGCAGCATCTACGCAGAAGTGCGCAGCTCTCCGGCTAGTTTACACAGCTGTTCAACAAGGCAACGTGCATAAACTCAAAGGGGACAACTTCGACGCTTACCGCAGGCGAGCTACAGAGTTGAGCACCCATCGCGGCTGCATCATATTTGGGTCCCGAGTTGTGATGCCGAGAGAACTACGCGCACAAGCTATGTCTCTCATCCACGCCGGACATCGGGGTATCGTTGCAATGAAAAAGTGTGCCAGAAGCTACATGTGGTGGCCTGGCATTGACAACGACATCGAAACAGTGGTGCGAGAATGCAAGCCTTGCCAGAGCAGCCGGAGCGCCCCGCCGAAAGCTCCTGTCCCAGAATGGGAAAAGCCAGACACACCATGGCACACACTGCACATTGATTTTGCAGGACCAATTGAGGGCTGCACTTTCCTTGTGGTCGTAGATGCCTACACAAAGTGGCTTGAGATAAGGCAAATGGGACAGACGACTTCGGCAGCAGTCATTGACAACCTCCGATCACTATTTGCAACGTTCGGCCTGCCGCGCAAGGTAGTGTCGGACAACGGAACACCGTTTGTGTCTGCGGAGATCCTCAAGTTTTATCGCGACAACGGGATCTCATCAGTTACATCGGCCCCCTACCACCCAGCGACAAACGGACAAGCCGAGCGCTACGTAGCCGAGCTAAAACGCGCCCTTGAAAGAGATCAGACAGGCTCGCTGCAGCGCCGCCTTGCGCGCTTTCTCTTCAAGCAGCACACGACGGTTCAGAGCACAACAGGCGAGACCCCCTCGAAAATGATGTTCGAGCGTGAAATGCGAACCCAGCTCACAGCCATCCTCCCCGAGCCAAAGGCAGAGACGTTCCGGGAAGAAAAAGCAATAAGGGGCCACAACACTTCAACAGCCAGCCTACAAGTGTTTCTCCCCCGAGCGCACAAAGCCAGCGCGCCTCCACGCGTGAGCGCCGACCCCCTGCACGATACCAGGCAACTTTCTAAGGGGGAAGGAAGTGTTGTGGCCCCTTATTGCTTTTGTGTGTGTGCGCCCCCGCGTCCTCCTCCTAACGACCACTCGCATCCTCCTCCTAACGACCACTCGCATCCTCCTCCTAACGACTACTTGCCCCTCGTCGCACGCTGTCGCCAGATGCCCCCCCATGGTGCGCCCCCGCACCCTCCTCCTGTTTTGGGAAGCCACTCCCTCCCGTGGACGCTTCTCCGCTCCCTCCTTTCTTCGGGCGGCCAGTTCGGCTCCTGCCTCGGTCGACGCTGGTCGCACCCTCATCGGCTTTAAATAAACGAAGTCTTAAAGTACCGTGTGCGTCTTTCGCTGCATTCAACACAGCGACCGGACACGACAATACTATACCTGCCTATTATCTCCTACGCTTTCAACAGTGTGACCCATGAGTCTGCGGCTTATAGCCCTTTAGTTCTGTACGCCCGGCCATCGCGCTACACCCTGGACACCATCTTGCCTTTTTCCACGCATGACGAACCCTGCATCGCAGAGACCCTCTGCCTTGCGGAGGAAGCGCTGCGTATTGACCGCCTGCGGACAATAGCTTTGCAAGGACGCGTCAAGGCAGGCTCCGACAAGCAGCACAGGCACGTCATCTATGCTCCGCTGTGAGATCATAGGTGACCCTCAGCAGTCGACACAAGCAGGCTGACACAGCCTGTGGCAGTGTCGAATGCCACGGGCTGTAGTTGCTGTAGTTTGCTCCCTTTCCATCTTGGCCTTGTCGCCGTGGCGTCGTCTCCTGACAGGTCATATCTTAATGTCCAGACTGCCTGCGGCTCCAGGAGATCGGCAGAGATCATTGCATGAATACTGGCGTTGTAGGTTGCCTTATTCATTAGGAGTCGATATTCTACGCCGCCAGAGCCCTGCTAGAGACATGACGGTGTATTTATTTGATGGGATCAGAATATAACGCAGATTGTAATGTGGAAAGAACTGCCCGGACCAAAACAATTTGGCCGACTGGTTGGCAAGACTGCACTGCACACACTTCCTAAGTATGATGTGTATCCTGCTTTCGTCGTCACATATTTCCGGTGAACAATTTTTTGAGTTAGGTCTACCTTTTCCGCAGTTGCTGCACTGAACGTGTAGTCAGCAAGCACATAGGAGAATAGCAGAGCTGGCGATAGTTTGTCTTTTTTATTGTATTAGCGTAATCACGGTAGCAGAGGACTAAAGTGATGTAATTTTTACTAGCGTAAAGCTTTTGGTTATAAAATTCTTTGGGCGAATCTTGGTTCTCGCTGGATACTTTGAACACGGGGGGGGGGGGGGGGGGGGCGGATACATCGAAGCAGCTTGAATGCTCTGGGGTACATCATATATTTATTTATTCATTTTTTAGGCAATACAAGTATTGCCCACGAGGCAAGACAAAAGGAGACTATTGGTCTCCTGACTAGGTCTTGGCCTCGCCGGGCGCAGCAGAGGCAGTAGTACATAGCATATCGCCATAATCATACATCCTAATCACGATCAGATCAGATGATTATATAATTCTACATGCAATATACATATGCACAAGCTGCGAGAAATAAATGGCACTTTGCTTAATAGCGACATGAAGAAACATAGGAATATTTAACAAAAACAAAACAAAGACAAACCAGAACATCAATGACACAATAAGGCACGTGCTCTTTGCCTAAACTGATGTACAGATGTAACATTTTTTGCAGTAGCTATTATATCTGGATAGGAATTGCATAACTTTGAAATTTGATGTTCGATAGTTTGGGTACCATAATTTGTTCTTGGCCTTTCTATCAGTAAGGTAGTATGGCGCAATGAATAACCGGTATCTCTATCAAGGTACTGACTACAAAACGACGCAGAATTTGTTGTCATCTCTTTATATATATACAGACTCAGTTTCAGGTGATATGAATACATGAAAGACGGTAGATTGTGGCGGATCATAAGCTCAGAAGCACTAGCTTGTCCATTTGCTGGCTGAAATAAACGTGCAGCTTTCCGAATGAGCACACATAGTCTTCCATATGATGATGATGATGTCTTCCAGGTAGGTGATTCACAAACCATTTAGAGCCGCACATTTCATGCTATTGAAGGTACATATGCTGCAAATTTTGGTCAGTACAGCAGATAATCCATTGAAGCTTGATTAACTTTTGTTTTATTTTTCAGGTCAGCTGCTGGAACCGACGGAACGGCTGTGAAGCAGTAAACGATGTTTCCACGATACTGAAGCACTTCCATACGAACTGTGCGCACCATTCCAGGCGCTGCCCGAAGTGCGCGGCCAATGTTCTTCGAAGAGACCTAATTGCACACCTGGAATCACAGTGCAGTGAACTAGTTTTGCTTCAAAATTATTCAGGGGCTAGCAATGCAACTCTGGGCAGGGAACAAGACCTCATCAAGATTTCATTGTGGGACATCAAGAACGGATTGCTTAAGATGTCAGAAGAGTGCATTTCCCAAAGGGCAAATGTATCGCAGGTCAGCGCAGAACATCGACGTAGTCTCATGCTTAACTCCCATTATGCAAACGTACTAGAAGTAAGAAAACGCGCCGAAAGAGCAGTGAATGCTCTTAAAAGGAGCAATGAGATCCACGTTGACCGTGATGTTGACATAGAGGAGTTGAGAGCTATTCTTAAAGAAACCGTCGAAACATTAGGAGAGGCATTAGTGATTATTGTTACTGTCACAGACGTAGAAATTTAGAACCGGCAGGGAGAAGTTGGACAGAAGCTCGGTGATCAGTAATTTTATAAACGTAATTCTCTGGCATTACCTAACGTTTTCTCACCTCGTTTTTGCATTCTAATTTAGAGATTTTGCTCGCCACTGCAAAGGACACAGCATTTGAAAGAGAATTGCATTATCCTGCTTTGAGCCGAAATTATGAACTCGGAAACTCAGAAGTTACTTTGTAAATGTTAATCAGTTTTCTACGACGCTTACTTTCGAAACATCTGCTAGAAGAGCACTGTAAATAAGCATATTTCAATATTGGTTATTCCTTGAAGCCGATAGAAAGTCATCAGGAATATAAAAGAGTGGCAGTGGGTGCAATAAATTGGGTATTTTTATGCTTATAGCTACTCCTGTTCCTCGCGTTTGCTTTCGGTGTCAATAAAAAGTCACTTTTCGATGAACAGGAAGTTAAAAAGTTGCGAAAGCAGATGGTCCGGTAGACATAACAAATCTGACCAGCGCTTTGGAGTGTCGCCCGTGGTTACTCTTGAAGTAAAGAAACAGGGCCAAGAATCAGCTGAAATTCAATGAAATAAAACGCACTGTTATTGCAAACGCGCCCTCGACCGCATAAAGTATCTCTTCGTTCTGTGACTTACTTTCGGGTAATTCCGTTTTCTCAACTTCACGATACCCACTTCAGTTTCGCCATCGGTGGAACAATAATTTTGGCTGAAAAAGACAAAAAATTAAAAAGGGAGAAGATGAGCCCAGACAACTGGTTTCTTGGCTATAGTTTTTGGTGTAAAAAATGCAAGAAAATAAATAAAATTGTGCAAGAGAATTCAAGCGGTTGTCTCGACGTGTTGTCTGTTCCAAAACGCAACGCTAACGAATTGAATCCAGAGAACAGGTTGAACATATAATTTTAATTTGTTTTATTTTTCTCAAAAAAGTTTTGCCTATATTCCTCCAGGCGTTACTGTTCAACCGGTAGCTGCGGTAGAAAGATGGGTGCAATTAGTGAAACGATAAGCTCATGGAGTAGACGAAATAGTGGCCATTGCAACGCAAGCGCATATCGTGGTGTGCACAGTACAGGACGTGCTAGGGTGGAGTGGATAGGTTGAAAGGTACGTGGTAACCGTAAATCGGCAGATAAGGAAAGTTAAGCTAGGAGAACACCTTGGAAGAGGTAGAAATAAACTGGGAAGTACATGGAGCAGGTGTCGCAAAGGGTTTGGTCGAGATGGCAATCAATTTAGCGGAGGTTGGGAGCAGAGAACAATGGCGCCTGGCGGGCCGTGCCGTAGCATTTTTAGGTGGTCCACGGAGACATCGTGTGCGAGCGCGGGTGGGGCCGAAGCGGAAAGCGTAATGCTGGAGGCTGAGCCTGATACAGTGATAACTAAGAGGTACAGGAAGAAACCTACAACAATAAATTTAGCACCAGAATAAGTTTCATAAATATGGAATGGGTTAGAAAAAGAGCGAACTGGTTAAAAATAGAACACCAGTTAAAGGAGGATGAAACAGGTGTATACGTTTTGTGCGCTACACATCTCTGGGACCTCAAAGGGTCACAGTTCATCGATCGCTATTTCTGGGAAGGGTGCAAGAAAACGACAAAGGAGAACAAAGGGGTGGGGTAGGTATGCTAATCGATCAAGAAACAAGGAGGAGGAGGAGTTAGAGGAAAGGCAGGGAGGTTAACCGAAGAATAATCGCTTCGCTACCCTACACGGGGGCCAGGGGATGAGGGGATTAAAAAAAAGAAAAAGAAAGGAGAGTAACAGAAAATTGAAGTCATATGGAAAGTCATCGTTCGTTAAAGTCACAGCCTATCATGCAGGCCAGAAGTTCGCAAGAAGCGGAGCAGTGCCTTGGAGGCCTTCATCGCCGACGACCGCCGCGGCCAGTGGCCGAGAATCTTCATTTCCGTCAGTGGGCGTGGATCTAGACGCTCCAGCGCACGGCTGAGAGACTATCAAGGAACAAAATGACAAAGAATGGAATAAACTTGAAAAGGACATGTCAGGCTTTTAGGAACAATTGTCGGTTTGCTTGGGGTAGCTTATTTACGTAGAGGGGACAAATTCAGGCGAGAAATGGAGGATATAGTTAAGGGCCGCACTGACGATATAAAGTAGTTTGGCGATGATGCCGATTTCACTCTATTGGGTACATGAATGGCCACATCTAGGGTCTAGATGGATACACAGAATATAACGCGGAGCCAGTAATAGAAGGCACCGCTTTCAGAAGATAAAATGAACCAAGAATTGAAGGTTTGTAGTCAAAAGAAGCTTGAAGTAAAGATCCTCGTCCAAGGCAACTTACAACAGTCAACTGATCGCGGGGTGGCTGAAGTTTGCGATGCAACTAAAGGTGGGGCAAGAAAATTCTGGAACTATATGACCTGCCTGGTGTTGTGATCGGAGGTCCAGCCAACGTTAATAGACGGGTCAGGCAGATGCCACCCAGCTACCTCTACTTTAAAAAGACGAAGTTGTTCGGAAAGGATGTAAGAAACGGTGGTTTGGGGCAGCTACTGGCGACGGCGTCGAGGTAAACAAAGACATCTAATTTGTTTCGCGGGTGATGCTGAGTGCGGCGCTTCTCACGTAAAGCGCTCTCTCGTGAACCGGTGAAGGAGACACCGAGCGGCGGCGGCGCGAAAACACCGCCCGCTTTCCCTTGAGCGGTCTGACAAAGCGGGGCTCGGCACGACTAACTCTTCTCTTCCTCCTGAAGAGCTCACCGGTGCGAGAAGTCAGATCCCTTCTCTCCCACTGTCAGGACCGCCACATAGAAGCCACGACCTTATGGCCTGGTCAGCCCGTGAGAAACCAAAACACTTCGCGAATCAAGACATCAATATTTTTCCTTGCCTGTTTCTGTCATGGGGGGGGGGGGGGGGGGGGGTCGCGTTCACGTGGTGAGGGCGGGGCCTATGAAAAGGCTAGATGCTCATTGGTTGCTCGACAAGCTGTGAGATTCCCTAGCTAGGTGCCTGGTGACAATCAACGGTATTTAAGCCGCAATCTGGCGGGTTTCAGCGCGCTTCATTTCTGACTTTGGTCTCCTTGTTCTTTTACGCGCTTGCATGTACTCTCTTTACATTTGTAAATATGTAAAATAAACGTTAAAGTTTGCTGATTCTCCTGAAGGCTTCCCTTCGTAGTCTGCCTACTTCATCGCCATGCGATGAAGTGCTAGTTCCCGATCCCCGATCATACCAGATGGTAAAAAGAAATAAAAAAAGCACGAATGGACCCAAGGTGCCGAAGCAAAATGTTTAGAGAGAGACGACGCTGTGACCTACATTGAATGAGAATCTGTATCTCCTTCATTAAGGAGCGATGATAGGATATTCTCCCCAAATGACGCAACAACACAGGACAGCACAAGAGAGGAGGTCGAAACTAAGAAATCTTAAATAGAAAACGGGGAACCAAAATTTCTAAGCGCACATTCGCAGCGGAAGAAGAAATTCCAATTCAGCTGAGTAATGAACTTGGTCCGATAAGCAAGCAAACTTTGATGAAAAATTCGACAGAGTAATAACAAAGACAAATTCCGTACAGCTGATGACAGAGCAGATTAAATTTGATTTACAAAGAAATGGAGACAGGATGAACACAAAATCCATCATAACGATCACAATAACATCTATTATATACAGGCTTGCAATGCAGGCGGTGAATTTAAAAATGCAGACGTTAAGAGAAAATAAAAATTGGTTGAGGTTTAGCGTAATTAAGTCGACTAGACATGCAAAAGCAGGCGTTCATTCTTCAATTGGATGGGGCACTTAAGCTCCGCCTTAAGGCTATTGCGCGATACCTTTGGTTGGTTAATGCCCATATATGCAGAATTGATTATTCTCTACTTAACACTCACAGATGGCGGCGAGTCCTCATATACCGCTACCATCCCAGTGGCGCAGCGGTTAAATGATGCACCACTGCACTGGCAGGTGGCTGTTTCTATCACAGCCAACGGTAGAGAATGTGCCACCCATGTTACTCTTCCTGATAACTTCTTGCGCAGCTGGCGCGATGGTCCTCTGAACTGATCCGAGCTTACCTAAGTTACAACGCGACCTCACCGGAGTAGCTCGAGTAAGCTCGGGTAGTAACTCGGGCTGGTAGGCTACGCCGCAGGGATGTATACGTACGTACTTACGTGTACGTACGGTGAACTACGTGCGGTACGAAGATTATTGGCCTTTGTTGGTGACCGTATGAGCGCTTTCGCACTAATTAAATACTAGCGGAACTTCAGAACGGTCAGAAAGTGGTGGACACTTAGATGATAGCCAGTTCCTCCTTGCACAACTGCTAGAATAGCTAGGACGGAAAACAGATCTCGGTATTTAGCCTTCTTAGAGATAAGCTGTGCGTACGGCAACGTCAATAGGGAATTACTGCTTATCATATCGAAAGATAGAGCTATCCGCATTGCTGTAATTGTTTTCCTAAATGAAATAAACCGAGATAATAAAGCTGAAATTGCTTCGAATGGGATTGACAGAAATAGCTGGGCCGGAAAACATATATCTGTATTTAGCCTTGTTAGAGATCAGCTGGAGTTACTGTGGAGCATATTGGAAGATAGAGCTATCTGCCACAAGGTAATTGCTTTCATGAATGAAAAATACCTAGACAATAAAGGCGAAATTGCTTCAGATGGGATAAGAATTACAACTGCCGAGGTGCCCAAAGGATAAAGGCAGGCTTGTGCTCTGTCAATGCTGCTCTTCGTGCTTTATATGATAAATATAGAAAAAGAGATACAAAACTTCAACATTGGGTATAGTCTAACGTAGAAATCAGGTGGAAGGCAGCACAGCAGTGTCTCTCTGCTTTATTGTATGTGAGCGATACTGCACTACTAGTTATTGTACGATATTGTGCTATGAGGAAGATTTGCAGAAACTGGAGCCGATCTAGGCTTCATTTCTAGCGCAATTAAGTCAAGTCGCATGATTTTCAACGATATAAATGAACAAGTGCTTACAATACAATCTCATGAAATATGCAGAGCAGCAGAATACAAATATGTTGAGGTATGGGTTAACGGAGGAAAGAAACAGGGGGTTTCACCGAAGGCTTTATACAGTTTTTATAAATATTCTATTTGATACAGAAGAACGCTTTTTTCGGCATAGCATTGTCAGCGGTGCAGTACATCACAACACAGCTAAGACATGCTAACTAGCAGCCTTTCTTGGCCTTGAAAAGTGCGCTAATGAGTCAACCCGTGCTGCAGGCACCCGATTACTCAAAGCCATTTGTGGTACAGTGCGACTCCAGTGACCGCGGCATGGGCGTGGTATTGTTCCAAACAGCCGAGGCGGCGGAAGAGCATCCGATGCTCTTTGCTAGCCGTAAGCTGACGTTACGAGGAGAAGAATATAGCGCTTCAGAGAAGGAATGCGCCTGTCTTGTGTGGGCAGTGCAGAAACTTGCATGCTACCTTGCCGGATCGAGGTTCATCATTGAAACGGATCATTGTCCTCTCGCGTGTTTGCAGACTATGTCTCCCAAGAACGGTCGACTGCTCCGCTGGAGCCTCACACTGCAGCAATACTCGTTTGAAGTTCGTTACAAAAAGGGTAAACTGAACGCCAATGCCGATAGCTTCAGTCGCTGCTTTCAGTGTATATGATGGCCTGGGAGATTCCAAACCAAACCAAACCAAACCAAACTTTATTTATTTTACAAATGTGCATACAGTCTTTAGGATGAGCCACAGGCCAAAAGCTAAAGAAAATAGCTTGAAAATGCCTGTGGCTCATCTAAGAGCCATTACAAAATAATAAAATAAACACATGCATACAACGGTGGCAGATCGGAAACGAGCACACTGTAGAAAGAATTTATAATATTTACGATTGAACTGATGGGTACACAGAGATGTAGTTTGAAACTAGAAAAAAACAATTAAAACTGAACAAATGCATTTGAAAGTTATACACTGCTGGGTTGATTACAAAGGGGAAAAGGACACCGATACATACACAAACTACAATATATGAAAAGAAGTTATGGAATATTATTTACAAAGTACACTTTTAAATCATGTGGTCGGAGGTTATACATGCTCACCTGGTTAGATTCGTAGCTGTTTAGAACATTAGGTATAAGGAAGTTAAGTGCTTGTTTACCATAGTTAGTTCTAGCTCGTGGAAGTGTCCATTTTGCAGTTGATCGGGTTTGAACATACTTTTCTATGGGCTTTAACAATGCGATATTAAGCAAAAAATTACATATTGATGGTGAAGAAAATTTGAGATAGTATAATAGGCGGTACTCAAGAAAAACATTGACACGAATTACTTCATACTTAGTAAACAATTCAGCCGTATGGGAAGTAAAACTGGCACCTGCGATAATCCTGATAGCTTTCTTTTGGAGAATTAGAATTTTCTGTAGATTTGTTTTGGATGTGGTAGCCCAAACTATGTGGCAATAGTTAATGTGTGATTGGAATAGGGCATGATAAATCATTCGTTTTATACAGGGAGGAAATTCAGTGCGGTACCGAGCAAGAAAACCAACGGAAGGAGCTAATTTCTTGCGAAGATGTGTTGCGTGTGCGGTCCAGCTCATACAGGCGTCAAAAATTACACCGAGTGATTTGAAGGTGTCCACGATTTCTATTTTATGATTCCCAAGTTGAAGATCATCGTTTAAGTTAATTTTGACGTTTTTAGGCCTGAAGAAAACAGCTTTAGATTTATTGGTATTAATAGACAACCCATTTTGAACGGACCACGCATGCAAAGTTTTAAGAACAGCATTACCGCGATTTAATAACTGATCTGTTGAGGAGCCCGTTAAGAAAATACTGGTGTCATCTGCGTACAGAATGAATTTAACGTTACTGTCAATGTTTACGAGATCATTTATGTATACGTTAAAGAGAAAAGGACCTAAAAGGCTGCCCTGAGGCACTCCACAGTTTATAGCCTGAAGAGTGGATCCATGTCCGTCACAGAAAACAGCCTGTTTTCGATCAGTGAGGTATGACCGTAGAAGATGGAGACACATTCCTCGAACACCATACATTTCTAGTTTAGCAAGCAAAATAGTGTGGTTAAGAAAGTCAAAAGCCTTACTGAAATCAACAAAGATACCGAGAGTTAGACATTTACGTTCAAAATTTTGCAAGATAAATTCTTTTTGTGAGAGGAGAGCAGATTCGGTAGAGCGTCCTTTTCGAAACCCGAACTGTGAATCTGTTAGCAAGCTGTGTTTAGTAAAAAAGCTATCCATTCTTTTTAGAATAATCTTCTCATATACCTTCGAAAAAACCGGAAGTACGGAAATCGGGCGGTAGTTGGTTAATACGGCTTTATTACCTCCTTTAAAGATAACTGTTACTTTGGCATTTTTCATTTCATTAGGGAAAATAGAGCATGAAAGGGACTGATTAAAAATGAAAGCTAGATACGGGGCTATTAGGTCTGCAACAAACTTCAGCGGTTTTATTTGCAGCCCATCATAATCCACACAGCGTGTTGATTTCAGATTCATTAATACTGAGAACACTTCTTCCGAATCCGTTTGATAAAAGACTATTGATTCATTAGGCATACTGCTAATTGTACTAGTGGCAGGTTTTACATCTCCGGTTGGCTTAAAGGCAGTAAAAAAACAGTTAAATTTCTCTGCAAGGGAGGCCCCGGATAAAAGCTCATTTTCGACAAATAGTTCACCTAGTGTTTTGTTATGTTTTTTGTGGACAAAAGCTTCATTCAAAACTTTCCATAGCTGTCGGGGATTGTGCTTGTTATTACTAACTAAGCGCTGCTGGTAAGCTTGCTTAGCGCTCCTTAGCTCACTTGTTAGATTATTACGATATTTTTTGAATGAAACTAAATCAGCAGGATCCTTAGTGAGCATAAAATGCTTGAAAAGCTTACTTTTGCGCTTCATCATTTTCATGTGAAGGGGGGTTACCCATGGTTTTCGGATCTTAGATTTTTTAGTTTTTGTCTTCCATGGAAAGCAGCGTGTGTAGTGTACTTTTAATTTATTAAGAAAGTGCTTATAGCAATCGTCCGGCTGAGAGTAATTGAAAATCGAGCTCCAGTCTTCAGAAAGTATTGACAGCCTAAAACGGTTAAGGGATTCTTCATTAATGCACTGGTAAGTAAAGACGTTATGTTCACAATTGACAGCAGGTGTTTGGGCAACAACAGAAGCAAATACAGCGCAGTGATCACTAATATCCGAAACTATAGTTCCAGCACAATTGACATACGAAGCGATGTCAACAATCAAAAGATCAAGTGTACTCGAAGAAGTAGCTGTAAATCTGGTAGGTGTGGTTATTAAATTCAAAAATCCATTGGACCAGACAGCTTCTAAAAAGGCACTGCTGTTACGACTATTATCTTCAATGTTAAGATTAAAGTCGCCACCAATAAGCGTAGATTTTTCCCGAGAGCAAAAGTCAAGAAAGGCATCAAAAAACTCAATAAAGGTATCAGTGCAACCTGACGGGGGCCTATATACCACTGAGACAATACTGTCAGCAATTTTGACTGTAAGTATCTCAAAATCATCCTTCATAACAGAAAACTTGGGTAGCAGGTCTGCTTTAAGACCGCTTTTGACGTAAATGGCTACACCGCCACCTCGCGTGCTTCGGTTCAAATAGAAAAGAGAATAATCAGGAAGGTTTATAAAATCAATTTCATGCACCGCCCACGTTTCTGTGAACAACAGCACATCAAAACTATGTTGAAGGTGTGCTAAGAGATAGGGCAAGTGGTCGGCCTTGTTTCTTATCGAGCGAATATTTAGGTGTAAAGCTGAAAAGCTGTTTTCTATTGCTAAGCTGCTCTTAACTTCGTGCGGTAGGAGAAGCTCGTGGTACTGCATAGTGTGTAAAAAGCTTAAGACAGCTGAGCGAGGTCCGCTTCAGATCGGACAACGACGACTGAATCACCTTGCTTCTTTCTGATAAGGATTCTGCCGTTTGCGTGCCAAACAAACGCATAACCGTGCTCCTTAGCCCAGTTCTTTGTGACAAAGAGAAGATTACGAGCGTGCTTTGTCAGGTTTTCCAGGATGTACTGGTCACTATTCTCGTCACTCAAGGCACGTTTCTTGGCAAACCATTTATCCCTTAATTCCTGACGGGCAAAACGAACGATGACACCAGGTATTTTGTCGCGTTTCGACGGCAGCCTGTGGATTGCTGTGACGTCGTGCGTGACGAGGGGTTCCAGACTCAGTGTTGCACCAATTTCATTTACTTTGTCGAGAAGAATTTCGTTATCCGTTTGAGAAATGCCATGAAACTCCAGGTTCAACCTTCGGCTTCGCCATTCAAGGTCATTCAGTTCAGCTTTTAGTTCTGCTACTTCATTTGAATCACATTTGTTTTCCAAGGTGCTTACCCTATCTTTCAACTGCTTCGTTTCTTTTTCTTGAGCATCAAGACGTGTAGCAAAGATGTCGAACTCCGCTGAGAACAACTCAATAGAATTCTCCATCGAATCAACTTTGCCTGGTAGGCAAAGGAGAGAGTTCAGTTTGCCATTTATGTCTAGAAGTACTGCATGTATGTCTGTTTCCAGCGAGACAGGAGACTCAGCACAGTTTTCTTTTGACCCACCTGGCTTGCATGAGCTGCACTTCCAATTTTTCTTGAGTGACTCTCTTTTGTTTTTGGTTTTAAGTGCTCCCTCAGCAACCCCGGAGCACTCCCCCACATGGAATAAGAATGCGCATTCAGTGCAAGCCAAGCGAGCAGAATCCCCAAGAAACACACCCCTGCAAGCACAGCAACGCGACATTGCAAGATACGTCAAACAGCAGCCACTGAACGCAAAACACTTCACATTGGCAGCAGCGGCGGAAAGTTGATACGAAAAAGGTGAATTTGAAAACTAACCTGCAAAAGTTCAAGAACGAAGAATCAAACAGCGTCCCTCAGACGAGCCGCCGCCGCTGCCAAATGAAGTGTTCCGCCCACGCCGGGAATCAAGCAGATCTTGTCACAAGGAGTCGCCGCTGTTGACGAACGGTATCTGTCGATGATGCTCGCCCTCGAAAAGCGATGTAATCACTGCATTGCGCCCGTCTTGAGCTTGAAAAATGCAGATTGCTGTATGGCCAAGGACCAAGTAGAAAGGCAGCACTTTGGTGATGCACTCCTTGGGTCCACTGCAAAAGTTCAAGAACGAAGAATCAAACAGCGTCCCTCAGACGAGCCGCCGCCGCTGCCAAATGAAGTGTTCCGCCCACGCCGGGAATCAAGCAGATCTTGTCACAAGGAGTCGCCGCTGTTGACGAACGGTATCTGTCGATGATGCTCGCCCTCGAAAAGCGATGTAATCACTGCATTGCGCCCGTCTTGAGCTTGAAAAATGCAGATTGCTGTATGGCCAAGGACCAAGTAGAAAGGCAGCACTTTGGTGATGCACTCCTTGGGTCCACTGCAAAAGTTCAAGAACGAAGAATCAAACAGCGTCCCTCAGACGAGCCGCCGCCGCTGCCAAATGAAGTGTTCCGCCCACGCCGGGAATCAAGCAGATCTTGTCACAAGGAGTCGCCGCTGTTGACGAACGGTATCTGTCGATGATGCTCGCCCTCGAAAAGCGATGTAATCACTGCATTGCGCCCGTCTTGAGCTTGAAAAATGCAGATTGCTGTATGGCCAAGGACCAAGTAGAAAGGCAGCACTTTGGTGATGCACTCCTTGGGTCCACTGCAAAAGTTCAAGAACGAAGAATCAAACAGCGTCCCTCAGACGAGCCGCCGCCGCTGCCAAAATCTGGCTTGAGTACATTTTTTTCCTGACTGAGGTTTACTGTCATCCTTTTTATCTGACTTCTTGAACTTTGTGTGTATGTTTGGAGAATGTTCAGCTTGCTCCAATTGCTGCCGTAATTGTGCGAGGCTTAAAGCCGTTCTGGTTGAAAAAGGAGCCTGGTGAATCTCAGGGAGAGTCCTAGCGCTTGCCTGCTTTGCAGTTTTGGTATTTGTGTTGTTCAAACTGATGCTGTCTTCCTAGAAAGAACACTGGTCTGCTGAGAGCAACAAGCCGTCCTTTTGAGAAGAAACGGGGAGCTCTAGAGACTACCCGTAGAAACAGAGTACCAGCAACAGAAAAGCACATGTTGAACGAAATCCTCCCAACTATCCCTCTGAACAATGGTTGTTGACATTTGTCCATCGGGATCTCTGGTGCCGCCGGAGAAGCTGTTACGTTTCGAATTATTCTGAGCTTCGAGGCAGTGGGTTTCAGATGGACATCCGCTTGTCTGCGCAAATTCCTTCCGGCTGATCCCACGGGCTCGCGGTGCTCTTACGTTTCAAATTCCTCTGTGCGTCGAGACCGCGGCGTTGAGATGACCGTCCGTTGCCTGGAAAGTTTCATCACGGCCATCTACTTGGGCCACAGCAGCATGGTATCGTGCGTCGGCGGCGACGGCGGCGACGGCGGTGCTCTGCGAGCAACCACGACTGTGTACTGGCGGTTATGAAGAGACTTCTCCTCTTGCCTTGTGCGGAACCCTGGGCGCGAGAGAAGCTTCGGCAGTCCATCACGACGGAGGCGGCAGAGGTTGTTTACAGCGAGAAACGACGCCTGTATACTCGCGCTTCTGAAGAGACTTCTCCTCTTGCCTTGTGCGGAACCCTAAGCGTGAGTGAAGCTTCGGCATTCCGTCCACACAGAGAGCTGTGCAGTTCAGGTGTCTGGCCTTGGCCCTCACTTGGGTCCCCTTTCGTGCTTGTCATCACAGCTGTTAGCAATCAAGGGGTGGCCGGATTCATTAGAAGCAAATTGGCTTATTTACACTTAGAAATATACACGAATAAAGCAAACTGATCGTTAAAATTTAAGAAGGTTCGGAGGATCTGCAAAGCGTCGGATCACCGTGCTGACGCGTCTCGTTCCGTCGGCGTCTCCTTCGTCTCTCCTGGGCCCTGACCTCGCTCGAAGCTTGGTCGCTTGGTGTCCCCCCCCCCCCCCCCCCCCCCCCTGCCCCGCGAGCCTGCCGGAGGATCATGTTCTTCTCCGAAGTGGCGCTCGTTGCCCGCTTTGTGGCGATGCTCGGGGAGTTTATGTTGAATCCGTATGCGGGCGCGGGTACGTCTCTTGAAAGCGTAGTTTATGTGCCGGAGCGTCGAATGTCCTGAGCCACGGGGTCTGTGTTTTGACCGGCGTCAGAACGAAAGCGTAGTTTATGTGCCGGAGCGTCGAATATCCTGAGCCGCGGGGTCTGTGTTTTGACCGGCGTCAGAACGAATGGGCAGCCGATCTCTAGTCAGCGTGGCTTTAAGGCAGCCCCCTCCTTACGTTGTTTCGCTCGGCGCTCACAGGAGAGAGATTCTCGTGGTCGCTGAGCAAGAGCGTTAAGTGTCCTCTGCCGGCGTGTTGGGACGCGTGGGTCGTAAGAAATGCGAATGTTGACACTGCTGCAAGAACGGCCTGGACAACATTTTGCAGGATGTGGCGAGAGTGTGTCGGGGACGTCCTGGTGGTGGGCGGTTCCCGAAGACTGTACACGTGACCTAAACTACAGTGATTGGACGTTTTTAATCTAACTTAATTCTCCAACCAGGGACCTAGGGGCAAGGGACCCCTTTAAAAGGAGCCGCAGTGCTCATTTTTCAGTACCGAAATCTCTTTGATCACCATGTAAATAAATCTCTGCTAAGTTTCTCTCTTCCTCGACCCGTCTCTGCATCGGCGTCAATCCCGATGCCCGAGTGCCTGCAGCTCGACTTCTGACTTGGTTTTTCGCTACCGGATGAGTCCGCTACCGGAGCAGACACAACGCAACAAGGGTCAAATATATTAACCGTAAAAAAGCATGTGACCGACGCTGTATCCGGGATCATTCAACGCAGACCTTAGGTAGATTGAGACACACTTATCTGTTATGTCCATGACCAAGTTAAGGGGCTAATATGCTTTACCTCAATTTGATTTACAACTGGTTTCTTAATATTTCATCTGCTTCGTGTCATTGCTCTGCTTTCATTGTTTGCTTAATGCATCACAAGGGTGCTTTGCTGGAATCAGGCTTGCCCTGGCCACACATGAGAAATAATTTTTTACCTTACAAAAATGCTATAAGTATTAAATCCTATTCATGTCATGTTCTATTGGAGTACGAAAATTAGGACCAAGTAGAAAAGGAAACGAAGGGGTCGACATTTTTTTTTAAGTTTACAATGCTCTTAATGACATTTGGGACCATGGCAAGAGCAATCACTACTTAAGTTTATACTAGAAAAGAAGTATCACGAACAGATGAGATTAATATTTATACAAGAACTGTTAATAAAACCTTCTAGGAAGCTTAAATGCACATAGCAAAATAAGCATGCACAAACTGATATCGCAAAAGCACCGAGTGATGTCACCATTCACATCAGTATGTCACTTGAAAATCGCCGGATGCTTTTACTGAGCATTGAAGTAGAACGTCGTTGTTTATACAACCGACACAGCACTAGTCTATTGAAAACTTGTTATTTACACTTATCCCAGGGGACAGAAATATGCTACACTAAGAATATATTTTCTTGGCTCTTTGGAATACACATTTATGCGGAATATATATTACACAGGTCCCTACGACAGCAGGAATGGGAACCTGCCAGTTAGCGCTGCGGTTCGGGAACATTTCAATACCGCTAGTGTGAGGCCAGTTCCGCTCGTGAAAGTGATGGGAGGTCGGGATGTAGCAATTATTTTCAAGTGCGCCGCTTCCCAAGCATCGGCGGGTCACTGCGCTGGCTGAAGTAGTGGCCCCCCATGAGTGAATGTTAGATTGACTTTTTAGCCCGGTCATTGTGTCAGCAATATGCTGATTTTTATTACTGTGTTAGCGTAAGAAAGTCTCCCATTAAAAAAATAAAGTTTAATGGGACCGACCGGCAGCAGTTCAAGCAGCGCAGCGAAAAGGTGTACGAAATGCAGTTTGGGGCCCTGGGTGACTCCTGGGAGTGTGCCTGCCGTGAGGCTCTAAGACTAACGCCCACCGGCCTGCGCTTCAAATAAACACCTTTACACGTGGTGGAGGTGTCTCGGTCGCCGTCCCGGTCCTCATCCTGGAACCTCAAGGCCGAACTTTACTCGCCCCGGCCGCCATGTCAGTCGGTCCATGCCAACCATCGCCGCCCATCCCTGCCACCGTCCTCTCTTCCAGGGTGCAGCGTCAGCGTGACCCTTAATTCTGTTCAGTGACACAGACGACCAGGACTTCGATGATGGGCCGGCCTCATACGAGCACGTCAGCGGTTACAATCAGTGGGATGATTCAGTTAAACTGATGAACGTCCTTTTCTGCCTCACGGATGTTCCGAACCGACAGTTTCGCAAGCATGAAGCCGACCTTGCCCCCTGGTCCTCATCTAAGAAGACCTTCGCCGACCTCTACAGCCTTCCCGCCGTGCAGGAACTCCGCGCAGAGAAATGTCTCCGTGCTTAGCTACCGGCAAAGACCTTCACTAGTTATTTTAAGGATGTCGTTGACTTATGCAAGCATGCCAACCCATCCATAAAAGATACTGCCAAAATTAACCGCATGGTTAAAGCGATGGCCTATGACGCTTTCCAGATGCTTCTGGTGAAGAACCCTTGCTCCGTCGCTTCCGTTATCCAGCTTTGCCAAAGCTACGAGGAGTTACGACAGCAACTCGGTTCTGCGCAGCAGTCCGGCGGGCCTGTCGAGGTCTTGCTGGCTTGATCCTTGGTGCATCGTCTTTTGTGTAGCCCCTTTTCATGCAGCTCGTTAAATACTTTATTTGTGAAGAAGTTGCTTGCCAGCTTTCTCTGCTGCATCACATTCACTGGCCCCTTTGCCCTACTCCCCACCTAGCACCGTCCCTCGCGCCGACTATCTGCCGTGCTATTCAGGAGCAGGTCTCTGCTCCTGCAGGTCACCGCGCAGCGAAGACGTATAAGAAGTGCAGTCGGGAACCTCAGTCGGTTGTTAAGTAACACTGCACGTGTTTTATGTTGCTATGTACTTGCTTTCATCGCCGGCCTTTTATCCCCTCGTCTTGTTCTTTTTTCAGTTGTTATTTTGTATTTCCTTCTTCCTTCCCCTCTTCCATATTATGGGGGGTTATTCTTGTAGTAACGCTCAAAGGGCTAGAAGCAGTTGTCGCTCTCTAGCACCCGCGTGCCATCCCTAGCAGTCAGAGCTGTGACCCCCAACCCGCGGTGCGGTGAGTCGCAACCACGGCGGGTTCGGGCCAGAGGGGACAAACACGAGTATGCTACTCGGAGGAGCGTTTATTGCTCCCGAGCAATACAGTGCAGCAGCAACAATACAACCGCCGTAACGAGGGAGAGGGTTCCGCTCGCGTACGGGGGTGAAAAGCACAAAGGAAAGAACGCACGCAAAAATGTGGGGGAAGTAGGTTCCGCTCACCTCGCGTGGTTCCTCGCTCACGGCCCGCGGCGGTCAAGTCACACACGGTGGCCGGGCGATAAGGGCAGCGGTCTCCTTGGCAGATCTCTGATCCGTGCGTGTGCACGGCTCCCACCCGAAGACAAGCGAGCCTCGGGAGAAACGCGTCTCCTCCCGGGCTGTGGAGAGGAGGTCTCTCCGTTGTAAGAGAGGAAAGAGGGAAAGTCTCCGCGGCGGCATCGCGGCGGGGAGCGAAAGGAAGCGGGGGTGGCGAGAGTGCCCTCCTTCGCAAAACCTCCCGAACGGCGCGCGCATAGCATCGCGTGATAATTACGCGCGGCCGTTACAATGGGGCAGGGGATTCATGTGTATCCCCACAATATCTATAGTATATATTCTGATAACCTTCCCAATAAAAAATCAGTCGTGAGGAGCGCTCGTGTCCTGTCTTCACCGTTTCTGTGTCTTGTTCTTCGCGCTACGTTTTTCAAAGATGAAACCTGAAGGGCGCCTATGAGTGTGTCTGTCGTGATGCTCTTCGACCATCGCCCACTGACTTCAGTTCAGTTCAGTTTATTACCTTAAAGACCCCTCACGGGTATTAGATAAGGGGTAGGTTATATAGAAAAATAAGTACAATGGTTGCCATGTTGGTTCAACATATAAAATGATCTGTTACTGCTTTGGAAAAGTTGGATGGGCAAGTGATAGCAGCGATGCTGTGGGAAAGGCCTTTCCAATCTAACGCTGCTCGGGGGAAGAAGGAGGCAGCGAACGTGGTCGTATGGGTCCGAGGCCGGGCAACTTGAAGAATATGACCAGTGCGATACGATATGCGAGCTGGTGATGTGATATAGCCTGCGTAGTCGTGGGTGCTGTAAAAGAACTACGAATAAACACCTTTACAAAAGAAATGATTTCTTCGCCGGCGATGGCTGTTTGCTGAAGTTCCCTCAGAGTGAGGAGATGAAGCCGCCTCGAACTCTCGGCATCAGCATTTTCCTTAACCGCAGAGCTGCGCGCATGACATTCCGCCGCTCCAGTATTCAGTGAGTTGTCGTAATCTTTATTCATGGCAACTGCACAACTTGGGCTTTTTACTTACAGTCAATGTGAAATAAGCTTTGTATTCGATTTATCATTGCATTCCTGATGGACTGCCCATCTTGAAGGGTGAAAATCATCTGGTCGAAAACACAGCAAAAATGCTCATTAACCTATTAAGCTTGGATTTACGACGCGTCCCATAGTTAATACGAAAAAGAAATCTAATTGCTCTGGTCCCTGAGTTTCCTGAGCGTCACGCGCATTTGAGCATTTACATTGCCCACACCATAGGCCTATTTTTCTCATCTAACATGGTACAAAAAAAAATGAAATTTTGCCGCAATAATTATAATTTATCATCTGCTACAATTAGGGCAAGAAGTTGTAGAGTTATTTTCTTGTCCTGATTTAGGAGGGGGCTCACAAACAACAGTGATTATCGCAAAATAATTTTTTAACCTTCTTTAATATGGCCGTTCAGGTTTCAGCCATGTAACTGCGTCAGTTTTAGTAGATGAGGGGTCCTTCCCAGCACAATTACGTATCGCTCGACGCATTGCAGAAATATATATGCACAAGAAGAGTAAAAGAAATTGATTATCATGAAAAATGTCTAAACCATTGATACCTTGCAATACTTTACAGCTCTTCATGCTCTATTTTTGGGATAGCTAACTTTTGTATTGTAATTATTGCAACATTTATAAAGAGAGAAACTAAAGACTGCATTTCAAAGGCTCACGGAGTTTCTCTCAGGTCGCCTGATTAGAAGGCTTTGTACTTATTACAATTGCCCTTTTCAGCAAACTGGTGTCCGGTGCTTGAAGCTTCAAAAAAACATTTGACAATCTGGAAATTTGGGCGGAACATTTCCTCTCTTTTTTTTTCTTGTTTTACCTACAGGAATACTTTCTTGACATCTGAAAACATTTTCATTGTGACTGTTTTGAAGAATTTTCATTTACAGTGGCCCGAAATTGACTTCAGCTCTAAATGTGCGATTAATTACGGGTCGGCTGTTCATGTAGCTTACAAGTAAAACGTGGGCGGAAGAGAGAAAACTATCTACTCAAAGTTGTTCTCGGCTTTTTGAGCGCAGAGTTCCTATCTATTTCATCTCTCTTCCACGGGTCAGAAAGGCGGATGAGCATTGCTTCAGCTGGCTGCAGTTTTAAAATCACCTTTTATCTCCCTGCAATTGTTCCTTTAGTGTTCGTAATTCTTGTTCTAGATAAGTCACTCTTTCAGCCACAGACTGTGCTAGTGCTCTTTCGCTGCCCATTTGTTCTTCTCTGCAACGATTGAATTCCTTTAGAGCCAATCTAATGTCTCTTATACCCTCATGAGCAGTTTTTTTCAGCGCAGCGATTTCAGCTAGTTGTTTGTCTTTAAGTTTGCTGTTTTCACTTATGATCGCCTCTGAGCGGCACAACCTTTCCATGATTTCCATTAGTCCATTTTGTTCGGGTGAAGTACTAGGAAGACCATCTTGGTGAACAGCAGCGAGCTCGGCGACTGTTCCCCTCAAGGCGTCCTGCTCGCTCGATGCCTTCTGCAAGGCGTCCTTGACGTCTCGCAGAGCCGTTTTTATCACGTCCAGCTCACTTCTCGGAATCGCACTTCCAGGATCTGACAAAACTCGACTCAGTGCCTTCTGACTGCAGCGGGACTCCAAGTGGGCAACCATGTCTCTTCGAAGCACTGAAGCAGCACACTTGGAGCAGCGCGTTGAATGGTAATCACACGTCGTATGAAAGTGGCTGATCATTGTCGAGACGTTGCCGACCGCTTCACAGCCCTTCTCTTTGTTCCAGCAGCGGACCTGCGATGAATCAAAAAGCATGGCATTTGTCTTAAAACATCCCGACTTGTTTCTTAGAACACTGGTTAGGGAAGCGGCATGCACTAGGCGTGACTACTTCTTTTGTTATACGAAGCAATATGCGCAGACTGGTTTGGTAGAAAACTTAAATTATGTTCCAGTTCAATAAATTTTACCCAAGTTTCGTTTGCAAAGTTACACACAACTTTTAAGGCATAATTAGATAGGGGGCTTCTTAGGATGACACCTCGTAGATTTGTCATATGTATGCTTTCAAGACAGTTTAGACCCGGCGCTCACTGAGACAAAAAGTGGGGAGCCACTTAGTTTGAACTTGGCCTTTTCCTTGGCTTGGAGTTAGCATGCTCGGCTCGCCACCAATCGAACATAGGTTCGATTAAAGCCCTTTGGCCAACCAATTTTTCTTTTAATCGAAATTGCTTGGCTCTGACGTCACTCTCCATGGAATAATCAGGATTTTTCTGTCACAACAACGAAAATCACCGCAGTTCAGGCCGAAAAAGACCCTTATATCTGTCGCGTTAAAAATATGTACAGCTAGGATTAACGCCATAGCGTATGAATCATACACAGCTGTGCTAGCTTTGGATTAGCCATATAGCACTGAAATCTGCCGTAGAGCCACCCACAGGTTTCGCACTTCTCCGCCCCACTCATCGTCACTGTCATCGCCTGCCCTGTTTTCAATGCTCCTTTATCGCGATACCGGCAAGGGTCCGGTGTTGCAGAAATGTCGCCGTCGTCGTCGGCGTCGGTCATGAGCGAAAAATTCCCTAAGGAGCAACATAAGGGGCAGGCGGACTACCAGGTCTCGCGACCTTCTAACGTCATAGCAACCGCCCTTCTTGATTTTGAGTAAACTGCCCACCATGGAAAGTGGCACATATATTACTGACTGGTTTCGAGAGGGTGGTTAGAAATAGCAACAAGTGTTTTACAAGCCCCACCGGTGGCAGCACCTGCCATCGCAGGGCAGTGGCGCATCGCTTGATCGCTGTACCTCTGCGCCAGAACTCAAAGCAACCTATGAATGTAAAGTAGAGAATGTCTAATTACGCATATACGGGCATTAACCGATCAACTTTTAAACGCTGGACTGTAGGCAACGTTAAAAAAGCGGAAATTCTTATTGAAAATTCACATATGCTCTTTAAATTAACCGTGAAAAAAAATGGCTGAGGCTTAACTTGGTTAAGCCTGGAGAATGCGAAGCATCATCGTGCCGCGTAATTTGGAGGCGCACAACCGCAGCGACGGCGCGAGGTGGGCCCCCGTATCTCCACTGCCGTGACGTCATCGTGTCACGTGGTGTGGCATCATTGTGTCACGTGATTTGGAGGCGCACAACCACAGCGACGGCGCGAGGTGGGCCCCCGTTTCTCTACTTTCGTGACGTCATCGTGCCACGTGGTGTGACGTCATGTATCACGTGATTAGGAGGCGCATAACCACGGTGAAGGGCTGAAGTGGTAGCTAAAGTAGTATGCTTCGCATATAAAAAACTGCAGCTGCATTTACAATAACTAAGCATGTTTTTTTTCTTCCCTTTTCCACCTCTAAAACATTGGGCTTTCCGATATACGAGGTCTGTTAGAAAAGTATCCGACCTTTGGCCGAAGAAAAAAAAACTGGCATAACTGGAACGTTAGAAACCTAATAACCTTCAAAGTAGTCTCCTTGGGGCTCCATATACATCTCCCAGCGGTGCTGCCATTGTTGTAAGTATTCCGAAAAGGCCCTTTTAGGAATGGAATTTAGCTCTGCTGTCGTTGCAGCCATAATGTCCTTTCTTTTCTGAAATTGCGCTCCTTTCAATGGCCTCTTGATTTTAGGAAACAGCCAGAAGTCGTAGGGAGACATATCAGGAGAGTAAGGAGCCTGTTGAACTACAGGAGTCTGGTTTTTCGCCAGAAAAGTCTGAATCAAATGCGAGGAATGTGCAGGAGCACTGGCGCGATGGGTGCGCCAATTTCCTGTTGACCTCAGCTCCGGGTTCTTGCGCCGCACATCATCACGTAGGCAACGGAGGACATCCCTGTAGTACTGTTTAGTCATTCTTTGACCCTGTGGAGTGCGTACTCGTGGTGTGCCACACAGAGGGAGTCAAAAAAGCAGTCAGCATCACTTTGACATTGCTGCGCACTTGTCGGGCCTTCTTTGGTCTTGGTGACGTGGAATGCGTCCTTTGTGACGACTGGGAATTGGTTTCCTGGTCGTACCCGTACGCCCAAGACTCGTCACTAGTGATTACGGCGTCGGTGAAGTCAGGGTAACTGTTTGTGGAATCCAGCATCTCCTGTGAGACTTCAACACGAAGTTGCTTTTTCTCCACCGTCAGCAGCTTCGGCACGAATTTCGCCGCAACTCTCTCCATGGCCAAATCTTCGGTGATAATGGAATTTGCAGAAAAATTGCTGATATCCACCTCTTCCGCAATTTCTCGGATAGTCACACAACAGTCCCGCATCACCACAGCGTTCACTTCGGCAATTACCTAGTAATTTAGGCATGTTGATGGCCGACCGGAGCGTGGCTCTCTCTCCACAGATGTGCGGCCGTCTTTAAACCAGTTGCACCACTGCTTAATCTTTGTGCTGCTCATAGCATCATCACCGAAAGCCGTCTGAACATTTCGAATGGTTTCCACTTGGCTATCGCCAAGTTTCTGGCAAAATTAGAGGTAGTAGCGCTGCTCCTCTCGCTCCGACGAGAGCACTGCGCACTGCCTCACTCAAACGCTGCTTCCCGGCGACTGACGCTATCGGCAGGCGGGAAAAAATTCGTGCATGCGCACGAGGGTTCATGGTCGGCTGCTGTAAGCGCGCTTGTTTGATATCCATCAGGTGTTCGCAAAAAAAAATAATGTCGGATACTTTTCTAACAGACCTCGTACAACGTACCAATTTAGTCTGAAACAGCTTTTAAGAGCTGTATTGTATGAAGTTATTCTTGCTATCTGGAGACACCCTCATAGCTGCCTGGAATCTCTTCGCAAATTGTAGACAGCAAATTATAGACAACTGGCCCCGCCGCGGTGGCTCAGTGGTTATGGCGCTCGAACCCGAAAGACGCGGGTTCGATCCCGGCCGCGGCGGCCGGATTTCGATGAAGGCGAAATTCTAGAGGCCCGTGTACTGTGCGATGTCAGTGCACGTTAAAGAACCCCAGGTGGTCGAAATTTACGGAGCCCTTCACTACGGCGTCTCTCATAGCCTGAGTTGCTTTGGGACGTTAAACCCCAATAAACCAAACCAACAACTGACCAATTGCTTTACTTAGTTAATCACAACCCTTATACAGTATTCAAAGACATACGAATATGAATGCCAGTATATTTTGAAGTGAAATAAAAATTTGCGTTTCATATGTTCAAATACTGGAAAATTGACACGTGCAGTGTAAGCACTATCGCCTCACATCGTTTTAGAAGGAGCTTAGCTGTCCCCTCGAGATTTTGTTTCTTTCTCAATCTTTCCATTGTTGTTTTCTCTTTCATCCCTCTGAGTGCACAACTGTAAAATGCCTATTTGGGGGGGTGGCCTCCTCATAGAAAGTAAATAAATAATAAAAAATAAAGAGGAGGCCCTCAGGGCGGCCTACTTCCACGGTGACCACCCTCAGGGCTGTTACCGTGCTAGCTGTGTTCTGGTTGCGCATTCCTCAGCTTTACCCACAACCTCATAAGCCACTTGCACACCCATTGTCTCCCGCCCTCTCTATTCTGTGGCATTGCTCTGAGGTTATAGTGCTCCGCTGCTGACCCGAAAGACGCGGTTTCGATCCGTGCCGGGCGGTCGCATTTCAATGAAGGCGAAATGCTAGAGGCCCGTGTACTGCGATGTCAGCGCATGGCAAAGAAGCCCAGGTGGTCGATGTTTTCCGGAGCCATCCACTACGCACTCCCCCACAGCCCTAGTCGCTTTGGCACGTTAAGCACTATAAACCTAACGAAACGTTTCGCATTTGCTCTCTCCCTCCTCTCCTTCAAGCGTGAGGAGAGCTTTCATCTATTCCCTTTCAACCTGCAAACATACGTAACGACTGCGTACCTCTCTCCACTTGCCACTTGCCAATCTTGGAATTTGGTCATCTCCTGCCACTGTTAGAAGGTGACAACTGAATTCTTACAAGTAAGCAAATTTAAAATGTTCCATTTATTTCATTTCAATAAATTAAATTCATTCACTAAGGAATTGAGTCATACGGCTGACGCTGCAGTTTCCACGGTAGAACGGAATGATATGCGGCTAAATCAAGGCTACCACCACTATTACTGTAAAAACGCCTCTATGAATAGAATATGCTTTCCTTCTGCGCATGACCAGCGCAGCTATTCGTACTTTTGCTGTCTGTGGTAAAATAAGGATAACCCACCGCCATCTGTCCGGAGTGCGCTCAGACTACTTATTCGAAACGCCCAAGTTTTAGAAGTGGAAAATGGAAGGAAAAAAAAAACATGCTTAGTCATTGTAAGTGCAGCTGCAGTTTTTTTTTTTAGAAAGCATATATGTATTGTCAATAAGACTTTTCGCTTTCTTAACGTTGCTTACAGTGCAGCGTTTAAAAGTTGATCGGTTAATGCCCGTGGTTTGGTTTGGTTTATGGGGTTCAATGTCCTAAAGCGACTCAGGCTACGAGGAACGCCGTACTGAAGGGCTCCGGAAATTTCGACCACCTGGGGTTCTTTAACTTGCGCTGACATCGCACAGTACACGGGCCTCTAGAATTTCTCCTCAAAAGAAATTCTAGCCGCCGCGGCCGGGATCGAACCGGCGTCTTTCGGGTCAGCAGCCGAGCACCATAACCACTGAGCCACCGCGGCGGCGGTTAATGCCCGTATATGCGTAATTAGACATTCTCTACTTTACATTCATAGGTTCCTTGGAGTTCTGGCGCAGAGGTACAGCGATCAAGCGATGCGCCACTGCCCTGCGATGGCAGGTGCTGCCACCGGTGGGGCTTGTAAAACACTTGTTGCTATTTCTAACCACCCTCTCGGTCACATGACCTCTCTCGACAAATCAGGCAGTTTCCTTTCGGTAATTAGCACGGTTTTGGAGTGTGACAACTCTTGGGCCGTCTCATAAATGCTAAATTTCACATTACATGCATAATATCTTTGAGCATGTTTATTACCGATTTTTTCCAGATAGAAGGTAATTTCTGAAGCTTTTATCGCTGTCACATATCTGATAAAATTATTGGTTTGGTTTGGTTTATAGGGGCTTAACGTACCAAAGCGACTCAGGTCATGAGGGACCCCGCAGTGGAGGGCTCCGGAAATTTCGACCACCTGGGGTTTTTTAACGCGCACTGACATGGACAAGTACACGAGCCTCTAACATTTCGCCTCCATCTAAATTCGAGTGCCGCGCCCGGGATCGAACCCGCATCATTCGAGTCATCAGCCGAACGCTATAACCACTGAGCCACCACGGCGGCTATCTCAAAAAATTTTCCAAGCGCGCCGTTACTTCGATATTTTTAATTGAGCCCGCGTACATTCTACGTGCGCGAAAAGCTCTCATTATTTATATTACAAAATTTAGGTTCAATTACGTTCCGCTCAAGGCCCTTTGTCTCAAAATGTCAGTATCGAATGTACATTTCAGCGGAACACATTCGCAATTTAAGTAAACTGAAGCCTTTTGGCTGACCTCGATCAGAGCAATCCTTCAGAAACTGCGTTTCGTCAACTGCACTTCTTATATTTTATTCTTTTTTTGCACACTTCGTAATTTTTATATCCTCGACCCACATGGTTTCCGTGGTTAAGTAGCCCGAGCATATACATGAACCGCTTTTGTGCGTACTTTTTCCAGCACTGAGTGAAGGTGTTTTTTTTTTTAAATTTGGTTGGGTAATTTCATTTTATTTATCACAAACCTGGTTGCATGCTTCGCATACGCGCTAATGCTCAAGATAAGGCCGCCTGCGCAAAATACACATTCCAGCGCTAAAGTATGAGTTAAGATTTAAAAAAAAGAGCTGGTAAATATATCACAGTTCACTTGTTTACCGCCTACCTGTACCTTTCAGCTTCAGGGAAATATACCCACGCATTTCGAAACTTAGCATGGGTTATTGGGTCACAAAAGATAGAAAACGATGAGAAAAGTAGTTACCCTATGTGAGCACGCAGAAATACAGCTAGGGCTTACATGTGTTCCGGACTAACTGTAAGTGAACACCGGGTATGATGCAACACCACAAAAGCATAAAAAAAGATCACTGTGATTGTTACATGAGTCGCTCATTTGAATGGCTAAGGAAATGCCAAAGTGATAACCACATAGCCCCGATCAGCATGTATACGTATTTTCCTCTTGGCGGTTCGAAGCACGGTTCTGGTCAGAGTCATTTCTGTTTCGCACACCTGGAAGGAACTAAAAGTTTAAGGGCTGCATAACTGCATTATGCGATCACAATGCGTTAGAATTTGAAGCCTTTATGCAAATTCTAGCCATCTGTGAATCTGCAAAATTCCTGGGCGGACTTAGCCTACTTGTCGCAATATCTTACAAGTCGATTCAATTGCAGAAGGTACACGATTCATCGGATGAAATCACAGCTTGACGTCTTATGCCAAACGAGGAACAATCTTAACTGGTCACGAAACTTATTCGTCATTCTTCTTCGCTATTATTTCCCTTTTCTACTTTCTGTAACCATTTTGATATTCGCCGACTTATTCCTCGTCTTGTACAGTTTTGCTCAGTCATTCCTATCAGAGCTTTGTTATTATCCATTTTACAGTGATTTTTTTTTAACCGATAACTTTTTTTACTGCACGGTAGGGGTTGTTTCCGTGCTGGAGACCTTCCGGCCTCTCCTCCACTACGTTATATGTCCAGAGCTCCACTTCACCATCCGCCCACTGTAACAGGTGGCTATTCAGTGTGCATAACCTTGCATACGCCGAACCAGACGGGCGCTCACATTGGGACTTGTATTGCTAATGGAATAAAATTGAGACCAACACCGTGTTTCATATTGCTACGGATCTTTGTACCTTTTGTCATTACACGCTCAAAGCCGCAGGAACTCGGCTTCATCATTTGCTTGTGACACGAGGTGCGATCAGACTTAAGTGGAATGATCGCAGCTACGCGCAACGGCGTCTATTTAGCTGGACGTTGTTGTAACTACTCAGGCGCCTTTTTCAGACGGTTTCTGCCCAGCTTTAAATTGAATGCAGCCGTGAGTAGCAGGCATTCTGTTCGACAATTGTCGAGCATGGTTGTTGCTACTGCGCCGCCGAGGGCTTCGGTATTTCCCTTTTTGTACTAAGGGGGGGGGGGGGGGGGGGCGAAGGTCAGAGTTTTTTTTTGGAAAACCTGTTCGCTGTTTTCCTGACTGCCGGAGTGCAGCCACCACTAGGGGACACTATAGGGAGCTCTCACACGCCTGAGTGGCATGGGAGTCCGTTAGAGCCGTCATCTCCTATGGGGCGCAGTTTGCTCATCACGCCATTCGATGACTACTTTCCATGCAGGGCATTCAATAGTAAGATACAACCTAAAAAAAAAACAGGAGTTGCTAACGTCCGTAGCGTAGTGTATTACCCCGCTGGCCAATCAGAGTAGTAAACAAAATCATCGTTTTAATGTTTCATTATATTAAACTAGCCAGGTGACAAAATTTTAGGGCTTATAATTTTGTTCCCTGTTACTAGCTTCTTGTTTAGGTAACAAGGAAGGTTTTAGCAACGGAATACTTTTTTTAATGTCGTGGAGGGATTCCATGCAGCGCTCCCGAATCTGGGCGGAGCTTCGCTGCAAACTAAAATTGTATCCCACTATAGGCTCTCCAGTTTGAGTGACCATTTTCGAGGAATTGTAGGACACCTTCCAGGTTATCGAACTAGGTGAGAAGCTTTTATCTTTCGGAGAGAACACCCATTTCATTGAGTGGTTAGATCTTGGGGGGTGGTAAGTGCAGCACCGGAAGACGCATATATTGTAACTTAGAGATTTATTGATAATTGTGTGGCAAGCTTTGTCGTACCCCACACGGAAGTATTCGCCAGCTATTAACTAGCGGCGGCTCATGGCTACACGGTCCCGGCCGCGGCGGCTGGAATTTCTTTGGAGGAGAAATTCTAGAGGCCCGTGTACTGTGCGATGTCAGTGCACGTTAAAGAACCCCAGGTGGTCGAAATTTCCGGAGCCCTCCACTACGGCGTCTCTCATAGCCTTAGTCGCTTTGGGACGTTAAACCACATAAACCAACCAATCATGGCTACACTATGCAAAAGCGATAAATATTTACAATGCTCTGTTCACACAATTTGTCTGCGCCACGCTCCCGGCTGGTAGCCCCCTACCGAAGGTATATCCGGCATGCTCATCTTAAGATCGTTTGCCAAAACATCTACTTCGGTATGAGTTTCCACACTTTAATATATTCCGGGATGTACTCGGCTTCTTTCAAAGAAGGAATGACCTCACAGCTCAACTGTGAATTCAAAGTGCTCTGAAAACGTTTGTTTTCATGTATACCTATCAGAGCTTTTAATCGAGGTGGCCACTGCAGTGCAATCGCATCTCGCTTACGTCCAAGATCGACGCTGGTCTATACGGAACCTGAGCTGCATTATCCGAATGGTGGATAGATGGTTAGGTTTAGCTTTATGGGGGTTTAACTACCCAAAGCGACTCAAGCTATGAGGATTGCCGTAGTGAAGGGCTCCGGCAATTTCGACCAACTGGTGATCTTCAAAGGACCTTTTTAATCGTTGTACACGGGCCCCTAGATTTTTCCCTCCATCGAAATTCGACCGCTGCGGCCAGAAGCCAAAGGAGTGTCCCCTTTGAAACGGCAAGGTGGCCGTGGCCACCATGCTCATTTTTGTTTTCTTTATTTTTACTTTCAACGGTGCAGCCAATTGGTCTAAACATTTCCTTTTTCTTTAAATATATTTTCAGTTCTACGTTTATGACCTCATATCAGCTCTGCTTTTGAGTCGGGAATCTTCGAATCGCTTTTTGCGAACTTCCACCGCAGATTCGTTCACATGACCTCTTATCTCTCTAACCGTAGGGCATCAAGGAGGGTGACAATGCCTGAATGAAAATCCGGATGGATGCCATCACATTCGAGTATTAGTTGTTCAGTTGTTTCTTCAGATTTACCCCACGCAGGAATTGTGTCACGTTCTTTTTGTAGCTGCGCGTTCTAAGGCGCCCTGACCTAGTTTCAAATATTAGAGCATTTCATCGATTTACCATAGAACGAGTCCATTCTCATATGCATTTTCTAATTCCAGTAAAGTTCTACACTCTGCTTGTTCAAATGAATTAATCCAGTTTGTATCTTCGCGTTTTCCTCTCGTTTAAAGATCGTTATTTCTCCGTCCTTGTGTCGTGCATACTTATTGGTTAGCTTCCAAGTCATTTTAGGCCATTATAAGTCGACGCACTTTTGGATATGTATTTAGAAACCTCAGCAGCGCGCCTGTTATGTCCAATTTCATGAGGCATTCATTACATATTATTATAGTATGTCTTCCCGAGCTCTCCATGATGCCCAGCCCAACTCCCCTGTAGCCTCATTTTTGTTTTGGCCATGAGAACTTCTTGTTAATCTTGCAACACTTCTCTTATTTACTTCTAATCTCGACGGAACTTCTGCCCTTAAGCACAAAGCCGCATTCCGGCTCCGGCACCATTATTCCTTTCCAAATTCCTCCAGTACTTCATATTTCCTGAAAAATGCCCTCTTTATTAGATTCTTTGGATTCCAGAATAGATGTAAGCATGAAGTATTTTGTAGCACCAGACCGCGCCATGGTCATGCAGTCTAGGTCATGCAGAGGAAAAGCACTTCTGCAGGTGACTTTGCTCAAGCGCCGAACGATCCAGAGACGCACTTGCACTGGACCACTTTCGTTTCGCCGCCATCATTGTTCTTCATGGACGCCCCGCACCTTTTCGTTGTTTAGTCGCTTCCGTGCCAACAATGTTACAGCTTGCCAAGAAGAAACGCAGTCCAAGCCTTGATATCACGGTGAAAATGATGATGCAACGTAAAATCAGTGAAATGCGACGACAGTAAAATGAAATGAGTTGCTGGGTGAAAACCAATACAATTTAGCTTGTATTTAGTTTGTGCATCGAGATGTCCTTCTCATCATGTGTTTTGTTGCAAACCTTCCAAGCGTTTAGCGTTAAAGCACTGCCACTCTTGCGTTGCTCTGACCACGCCATTGCGTTTACGGGTCAGTGACTCGTTCCACCGGCAAAGAACTTGTATCCGCCTCATGCGAGCCGTACATGCATGGGGGTCGCAGGCATGTATACATGCGAGGCGGCCGGATGCTGAAATTACGGCGGTTTACGATTCGTTTGATATCACCCGTTTGGGGCATTTTTTCGTACTTCGCAAATCGGGATGTTTTTTCCGGGGATGTATGTTCCGGGGGCCTTTGTTCCGGGGACGTATCTTCCGGGGATGTTTTTTCTGGGGACATTTTTTCCGGCTCCCGTAGGCGACAGGCGGCAGCCGCGCCGCGCCATCTGTTGGAGCGCAGCTGTAGCGGTTGCTAGGCTACGGCGACTGAAGGTCGTTTGGTAGCCGCCCCGCCAGAAGCATACGCCACAAGCCGAGCTGGGTTCCAGGAGTGTTGCTTTGGCAACAAAAAACGTTCTTAGGCTGACTATACTGCTGCGGATGGTCGCAGCGCTGTACCCACGCCTTCGTAGTTTCGGAGTGGCTTACTACAGTCGTATATAAAGTCGTATAAGGCAGAGGCGTCTTATTGACGTCATACTTGCAGTGGCCTCATAATAAGCCTTACAGATGCACGATACCTGCAATGCACCTGCCGAAGGCACGCTAACTGTTATTCTCGAAAGCGTAAACTGTGGAAATGTGAATGAAACCCATATGCAATGTCAGTCGCAGACGATAGTAAGCTAGTGCGCATATGAGGCGCAAGAAAACCATTTGTGCCCCCCCCCCCCAGGTACATTTTCATTGGTTTCTCTTGACACACATTGCATGTTATAAAATACAACGCGCCAAGTTCAACCAAACTGGGCAGATTGTTAACATGCGGGCGTAGTTTTTCGAAACAGAAAAACAAATTTTGAATAAGTTTACTGCGCATAGCGCGTGTAGTGCGCGGAAGTCCATTGGAATGTTGACCCTGTACATTGGCGCGAAGCTTGTTGCTTCAGAGCGTTTTTTTTTTTTTTACAGCGTGCACATAATTTGCTTGCAAATGCTACCCGCGTTCTCAGCCAAACTGGAGCAAGAACAAAAATGGTACAATTTTAACGTAGTTAAAACGAGTACACATGCGAAAGCATGTGTTTAGCCTTATTGGCACTTGGTTTTGCTTTGCTGTTGTATCAGCCCGTCTGGCGGCGATATCACACTCAGGTTAAGCTCAGATCAAGGCTAAGTTGATGAGGTCTGTTCGCGCCGCAGATGGAAATTGACGAAAATGACGACGTGCAATGCGCCTTGCGAGTGTGTGCTGCAGTTTAACACAATGTGTGGCCGTCTTTGGCGATAACATAGTGCTCTCGTGCAGTGGCCAGTGAAGCTGATCCGTTGGCACCGCCGCAGATTCAAATGACTGATGCGGAAATATTTATATATTTTGTTTATTAGTTATTAATACTCAAGGCCCCAGCGATACCCGGTCTTTTTCAGCTTTGTCGTGAAGCAGCGCTTTCGCTATAAAAAAGGTTTAGGTTCATGGGGTTTAACGTCCCAAAGCGACTGAGGTTATGAGAGACGCCGTAGTGAAGGGCTCCGGAAATTTCGACCACCTGGGGTTCTTTAACGTGCACTGACATCGCACAGTACACGGGCCTCTAGAATTTCTCCTCCAAAGAAATTCCAGCCGCCGCGGCCGGGATCGAACCCGCGTCTTTCGGGTCAGCAGCCGAGCACCATAACCGCTGAGCCACCGCGGCGGCCCGCTATAAAAAAAAAAAAAAAAAAAAAACACGACAGAAGTTTTACTTCGTAACCCGTAGAGCAGCATCAACGATGGCATATACCCCGTAGTGCTGCGGCAGCATTGCCGGTTTTGATGTTGATAAACATCTCTTAACCACCGAAGTTTATAAATATCGTTATAAATATAAATAAAACGGATCTTCTGCTCTGCCATATGATGTGATTGCTCATTTCAAAACAAGATGGCGCTGGGTGTCAGATTTATGCGCGCCCTCTGGGCGGCGCAGGTTCTTATAGAATAATATAGAAACACATTAACTTCCAGGAATGAGAATTCGCTACAAGTAAATGAAACTCCTACTTTCAGCAGAATCGCTACTGGTGTGAGCAGCACCTTTCTGCCGGCGGATGCCCTCGTATCGAAGAAGGGGTGGAAGGCTACCGAGGCAAATAGTGCGAAGCCTTCCAGTACAGTCGAGCGCGATTTGAAGGTTATCGCGCGAGCGTCGACCAGGCTAGCACTCCAGGCACCTGGCGGACGGTTTTGGAACAGGAAATATCATGATTTCGCACTCTTCTCCCCCTCGTTCGCTGTTCCATACAACAACCATCACCCCCGCGACAAACCGACCGCCCTTTCTCTTTATTATAAGCTTTCCATTTGTTGCGATAAAATGTGCACTTGGTTACCTCGTATCTTCGCGGGCGATAACAAAATTGGTGGGAAAGATCTGGTAAAGCCAGTGCTTCCCACGTCTTGATTTTAACGACATTGAAGTTGGAAAAAAAAATACCAACGCAGCATCGCCTCGTCATATCGCCTTTGTTCACCAGATAATACCGAAGAATACGTCGTGCGCACTACGATCACTGCCTGTTCGCAGAACCCCCCCTCCCCCCTCGAAAAAAAGGAACTGATAGCCCAGCAGGGAGTGACGGCTGCTGAAGGAACAGCAAAAAGAGTGAGGGAAGCTGGCCTGATACTTCCCTCGCCTCGGCACAGAATTCTGGGCCATGGCGCTGTGCACGTTCCCGGTCGACGCCCGCGCGATAACCTTCAAATCGCGCTCGACTGTACATCCAACTGGTCCACCCATTCGCCGTCTGTTCCAAGGAACTGATAGTCCAACGATATAAAATTAGCTATTGCACTAGCGGAGTCATGTTCAGTCGTGGGTAACAAAGATTAGCACACGTGACGGAACACCAGAGCGCCGGAATGACAACGCGTGGCGCTGCGGGTGGCGAAGAGGCTTATAACGAGAGTGCCGGGTCGTTCCCATTCCACAGTATTAGGGAGGTTCAGCGGACTGCCACGGACCGCAAAATTACTGGCTAAAAGCAGCGCTATCATCTATTGTTCCTGCGAGTTCCTTTTCCCAACCATCGCGACATAAAAAAACAGTAATAAAAAGAAGCCACATTTGCTCTTGATAACCGAGCCAAAATAAATGCCGCAAGCACAGTCACGTAGGGTCGGCACTTCAACGCTCGGGCGGTGCACGCTTGATAAAGCATACTTCCTGCCATCCCCCCCCCCCCCCCCCTAAGCTGCAAACAAGGAAACGGCCCGTTAGGCAGGTCTGCGTACCACAGCGCCGCGTGGTGAGATATACGAATTCTGATCGCCAATGATCTGTGCTAATATTTTTCGCTCGCGACTGTACGCGCAGGCTGTCAGCGTCATAATACTGTTCTCCGTCTGACGGAACAAAGCTGTTAATTATCGCGAAATTCCGGGAAAGTAAACTGCTGGTCTCCGGGAAAGTAAACTGCTGTAAAAAGATTGTCCCAACGTGCTAAAAAGCACTCGTTTTACCTCTTTCTTCATGACTTTCTCGGCTGAAAGCTCCCGCCAGTCCTCTTGGCCTTCCAGGCAAACTTGTCCGTCGAGCACACAGATTCCTCCTCTAGCTTTGCACTGCTCGAAGCAAGGCTCGCAAAGAACACAACGACATGGCAGAAAGCAATTCCTTTTTGGCACACACTTGCAAGCGCTGCACACTACAATTTCGGGAAGGGCCTTGACGAAGCGAAAAGGTATCCAGTCAATTTCTTCAGAGAAGCCAAAGAGAACTTGCGAATCGTCGCTTTGAAACATAGTAAATGGAGTTCGAACCGATTAGTTGGCGACTACAGCAACGGAAACGGCACACGTTATCCTCACGGTCTGCGTGCATCTGCCAGGCTCTGATAGGAACCGGCGCGGCGCAACGGTCAACATTCATCTCACCCTTTATCGCCCATCCGGCTGGCAACAAAAGCGTTCTTACCGGCAGCCGATAAAGCGCTATATATACTGGCTTTGCAAACTACCCTATCTCTTTCTTGCTCAATTCAGCGTCCGCCAAGTGGCCTGTCGTGAGTTTCTGCTCTTCAACAGCGCAAATTTTCCTGAGCAGGCGTGAACGTTGATTGGCGTTACGCTCGGACAGTACTTCTCGGCGTCAGTAAAACCCCTTGATAATGTGAAGTACCGCAAACCTTAGAGCTTTGTCGCCGCCGCGCGAACTCCTCGCTTCCTCCTCGCCTCTGCGCTGCCGAGCCGCGGGCGTTGGCTGGAAGCCAGGTTTCGCTTCACGCCGATTGGTCTCCCTGTTGTTGCCCATAGAAACGCGGGCGGTTGGTGTTTTTGCTCAGTATTTTGTTTTCTTGGCGCGCCATTTTTCGTCCAGCCGGGTTTCGCTTCACGCCGATTGGTCTCCTTGCCTTTGCCCATGAAAACACGCGTCGGTTCTGATTTTGCTTGTCATTTTGTTTTCCGTGTGCGTCATTTTTCGTCCTGCCTGGTTTCGCTTCACGCCAATTCCTGCCGTTGCCCACGGAAGCGCGTGCCGGTTGTGACTGTGCTTGCAATTTTGTTATCCGTTCGCGGCATTCTTCGTCTTGTCTGGACGCAGAAGACGGAGCACGCTTCGTTTTCTGCAAAGCCCCTTGGCAACAGTTTTCTGTACTGAGCGCTCGCAATATGCCGGGTTGCTATGCGCTTAACTGCAGAAATAGACGTGAGGACGGTTTCGCCGTATTCATGATCCCGCAAGGAAAGCAGGATGGCTTGCGGAGGCAGCAGTGGCTTGATAATATTGCAAGAAAAGACTTCGTTCCGACCGGATAACTCAAGGCGGCCGCCCTCAAAACGCGCCCCAGCTTTCGATGCTGCGGATTGGCTACGGGCGCCTGGACGAAAAAGCGTGCCGTGTGCAGCGCTGGGAGCTGGCGGGCGAGGAGTAACGAGGAGGAAAGCGCCGCGCGGAGGAGAGTGTCGCTACTTTCTTTTATCAAGCGGCTTTATAAAACGCCTGCTCTAGTTTTTTCACTGCCAGTGGGATCAGCCGAAACCGAGAGACTAATGCCCTCTCCTAACCTTCTTTCGTACTCTTTCCCGTCTGCTAGCAATCGCGTCTAGTTTGCTGCACTGCGGCAAAGTGCTGCTTGGGTGGCGCCGCAAGACGTCAAGCGGACGATGTCGGGCAGCCGAGAACAGCATCAGAAGCCAGTCCGAACCGCAACTCCTATTCGCAATTATAGATCGTTCCTAGCCACTTATGTGCTGCCGTGAGAAGCCTCCGATTCAGGCCCGGGGCAGTAACCTACATCTTCTAGGCGCCAGGTTTCCTTTACTCAGGCGTTGTAAAACTGCATCTCTGCTCTTTACTCTCCCGGATGCCGGCACATGAAAGAAAATAAAACAAAAAAATGACGTCGAAGCGCCCTTCTATTATCTGTTTATTCTTTCCGAACAGTTTGCCCAGTCTCGTTTTAGTGTTTGCCGATGGTATAAGACGTTGCGCCCGATAGAGCGTTATCAACCGAAAGCCTGAGGACTGAAAAGAAAAAGCGAAGTTACCTAGGCGCTTGTTCTCATAATATCCCTCGCGACTACTTTTTCCTGCACAGTAAACATAGACCTTCCATGTTATCGCGTATTTATTGTCGCATGATCATGCTGCGTTCGCGGTTTCTTTTTCCAGGTGCCGCGTCTTTCACAACTCAACTTCCCTTCGAACTTTCTGTTTGATCTCAAGCTCTTTTTAGGTTGCTTTGATTGATCATTCGCATCTAGGAGTAAATTATAGGCCGCATTTTTCAGTGCAGTCAAACAGTTCACAGTGCTTCGCTCTGCATGGCCGTACGTCAAATCGGGGCTGTATGAAGTAGACGGCCGACATAGTTGTGAATAAGTAAGAGATGAGCCGATTAGAGCGGCGGACGTAAGTAGTGGATCAATTGGTGATGCCAGGCTTTGTGGTTTGTCTTATTTTCTCCATCCGCCCTTCTCCCCACTCTTATCTTCAGGCTTACCTGCCTTTAAATCCGCTCTCTTTTTCCACACGTCCGAAACTGCCCTTGCATCATATTCCACTGCTGCCTGCCTTTCTCGGGCTCACCGGACTCTCACATGGTGGAACTATCAGCACACAGACAGCAAATTGGTCTGCGCAGGCAGATTGATATCCGCTAATCAGCACGAGCACAAGACAACTGCTGCCTACGATCTCCTCCGTTCAAACTTGTTTACAATATTTTCCTAGATCTTGTATGGTACTGCTTTTTAAAAAAACTCTATGCAATACCGTCTGATTCGATGCGTACGCGGCTTGGCGGCCACAGAAGCCGTCAAAGTGAGGTTTCCGAACAAATTCACGAAACTGCAGACTAACGGCAAGCGCAGCCACTTCACTGTTTCTCATGCTGTTAATTAGTGCTGCACTAATGGCGTTACCATAGTCAGCTGCACACAAACACAGCATTTCACTTACCAAGCTCCTGGGAAAAGTCGGAAGTGCACACCATTTATGCGGAGTAAGTCAAAAGAAAACCGCTAAGCTACTTCCATGCACCAGTGAATAAGTGCAGAACACACGTGTTTGTTTCCTTAAAAATTGCCGGGCAGGCATGTGTACTGGCTTCCCAAGACGTAGGGCTCCCTGAAGAGGCACTTTATGTTGCGAAGACTTGGTGTGCGTCACGCTGCTATACGGACGTCTCCACGCTTAGGACGATGACTTTGGCGTAGTCATATGTATGATTGTTCAGTACGGTTAGGATGAAGTGGTTGACCGGTATAAGCTGCTAAGTTTCGTCAAAAAACAGCGATTCCACATTATACCCTTGAAATGAAAGCACGGCACCGAGCGAAAATGCCGCCAGAGACTCAGATAGCGCAGCCATAGTTGTTTATGTTATGCATTCCTTCCAGACTGGTAACTTTTCCCGGAGTTCGAACAGGGTTCCTCGATGCTTGCAGGGCAGAGAAAGCCAGTGACGCACAGTTTTCCCCTCGCGTCGCTATGTTGCCTTAGCCGTCAGTAGTCGCTTACTGCGTCCTACGCCTGTAGTGGAGCTCATGAGGACCGGCGTGGCTACTGAAGGTATATTATGCGAAGCATATTAACGTAGGTTTCGGGCCTTCGCGCGACGCCCGGCGGTGGCCACCATTGACCTTCAAGTGACATTCAAGTACGTCACGTGACATGACGTCACGTGATGACGTCACACCGGCTGCAGATGGGGCCTCATATCGCGCCGTCGGTCGCCTCCCGGCGGTGGCCACCATTGAACTTGAAGTGAGATCACATGATGTGACGTCACGTGATGACGTCACACCGGCTGCAGATGGGGCCTCATATCGCGCCGTCGGACGTCGCCCGGCGGAGGCCTCCACGCTTCGGTTCGCGCCGTCGCTCGCGACGCGGCGGCGGCGCCACCATCGCTGCATCACGTGATATGTGACGTCACGCCAGGGATGAGGCGGCGCGCGCCCGCCGTCGCGTCAGTCTCTGTGCCCGCAACCGCGCCAGCGTCTTTGCGCCGGGCGTGTATGCGGTCAAGATGCCCCCAAACGCTAAGGACATGCTTTGCATCCACTGGGCTTAACCTTGATAAGCCTCCAATTTTTTTCTGAGCTCTAAAAAGCCAGACCATGCTCGTTTTGTCGGTGGAAGTAACCTTGTCGCTAACTGAATTGGTTTAGCACGGGATCCAGTAACTAAGAATTTTGGGATACAGATTCGCAGGAATCGCAGATTCTGCGATTCCTGGACAGGAATTGTTCGTCTAAGAACTATCTCACGGAATTTCAATTGCTGGATCTTTGACAATGCATAACTTTCAGAAAGTATGGACGATGTTGCCACAATCCATCATATGTTCTCGCGATTAAACTTTGAATGCAGCTACTAACACTCAAAATATCTTCTCTCGGTTATATAGGCTGAAATACAATAGCGGCTTACTCATGAAAGAATTGTAAGGCGGTGCTTACCATAGGTTAAGGGTGCGTTATTTTATAGACTTTGATCGAATTTTTTGGAGATTTGAATCTTAACCCTGAACTATAAAAAGCTTTGAATCCGGATCTCAAGCTTTTGCCATTTTCTCTAACATATGGTAAAAACTAGCAGATGAAACTGTTGTCCCATGTTCTCGCCGAAGCACCGCAAAAGGAAGAGAAGAGTTAGTGGAGGAGGCTCGGGCACGAAGAGTGACTGGCGTCGGGTACGTAAGGGTGCCGCGGTCTAGTGACGACCTCACCATAAGGGGAACTTGATAGGGGGTGGAGGAGGCATTGAGGGGAAACCTCGGCCACCTGCTCCCGTTTCATGAGCCCGAAGGAAGGAGAAAAAATGCCGCACAACTTGTAGGAAAAAGACAGCAGCTACCGATGCTTGCCGACTTTGCACCTATGAAGACCTTCTCAATGATCATCGTGGAGTGATCGCCACCGGGACAGTCAAAGACCAAGCCATGACGAGACATAGGAGATTTTTTTTCTAAATTGGATTTCATAAACACTGTCGATTGCTGCCCTTTGGCGGTCAAGGCAGGAGTGCACAAAGTTGAAAAAGAAAATTACAAAGTGGTAACAACAAAATAACAGCAACAAAAGGCGATTACAGTACGAGGACATAAATTCAATAATACCAACGGGAAGCAAAAAAAGTACAGTCAAATCATCCCACTTCAACCAGACTGAGTGAACAGAATAAAAACAAAGAAACCGAAATACTCTGTGTACGCGCTACTGTGATACATGAGGCGAAACAGCAGACAAAAAAGATTCCGAAGATACCAGGTTAGTGATATCGCTTAGCAGTCGGTTCTATTCGGAAATGGTGCGTGGAAAGAAGGAACAAGAACATGCTTTTGTTCGGCATCGTGGCATCAAGATAGTCCTTTCGTGTTTGTTACGGGTCGGGCGTGTTGTGTTGTATTGCATGTAAATCTGTTGTATTGCATGTAATTCAGTTTTGTTTTATTATGTATGATATTGAACAACATTTTTAGTCGGTGCTGCTTGCGACGGGATTCAAGCGTGGGAAGCCCAGATCTGTTGAGCAAATCAGATACCGAGACCTGCCGACCATAGGCGTGATAAATAAACCGGAGTGCTTTCCTCTGGACGCCTTCAAGAATTTTTATATCCGTTTTTGTGTGCGGATCCCACACACAGTCGGCGTATTAGAGTACTGGAAACACAAGTGATGTGTATGCTGTCAGTTTAGTTTTGCTCGTGCAATGCTTTGGGCGGTGTTTTAATAACCGAAGTTCTTTGAACGCTGCTGAGACAATGGACTGGATGTGTACGCTCCAGTTCAGGTTGGATGTGATGGCTACCCCAAGATATTTCACCTGAGTCACTGAGTTGACAGGAAGGCCATTGATTTTATATGTGTATTCGAGCGGTTGTTTTTTTCGTGTTACTGTCATTTTTCCGCATTTGGAAATCTTTATACCGAATTGCCAAGTATAACACCAGCTGGAAACTGCTGTTAAGTATTCGCTTAGGAGTGTCTGCTCTTCGACCGATATGATACTATGGTATATAACACCGTCCTAGGCGAAGAACCGACAGTGTATGCGTGAGTTGAAGGACAGGTCGTTCAAATAAATAAGGAAGAGAAGCGGCCCAAGGACTGAGCCCAGGGGGACTCCTTAAAGTACCGGCGCTTTAGTGGAGTGAGATTCAGACATCTGAAAAAACTGATGCCGCTGTGTAAGGTAGGAATCTAACCATTATACTACTTGCCGATTATTCAACAACCACCTTATTTTTAACAAAAGAGTCAGTGACGACGAGTAGAAACTCGCTGTTCTTTTCAAAACTTCCCTGCTTCGACCGAGCTTAATATCATCGGTGATGGTTCGGATGACATTAGAAAGAAACATCTTGAAAGCGCCGTCAGATATAAGTTCTAGAAGATGGTTAAGCTTGTCGGCATCCGTCACAGATGGGTTGATGCGCTTCCGAAATTCAACAACGTTTTTTGTAGCTCGTAAAGGCTCGTTAAGCACAGGCGCGGAGCCGCGGTGGATCGTGCGTGTAGTTCTCGGGCAGTAGGAGGGCCGAAAATATCAGATAATAATCTGATAATATATAATAATAATATATTATTGTAACATAATTATAATTATTATAATATTCTGCTCCAAAAAGATTTTGCATAGCTTGAATTGACTGAGGATGCATTGGATGAGTACAGGTCCCTGATTACTCAATGTGGTTGTGATGTTTGCTTATAGCTACTACAAATGAGGCCATACGCTCAGTAAGTGCACAAAAGCGCATTTCCTACCAAAACAAGAAATATGAAGACGTTATGTATTCGCTAAAAGTACGATAAGAGCTAGAGGTAAAACTATCGCAACGTTTTTTCCGCTCCGAACACCAAAGGGCATAAGGTTGATATAGGTTACGGACGCATTAACATTTGCAAGCGACGCAGGGAACCCCAAATATCTCTGAATGTCCCCACAAAAATTGAAGAAAAACTTTAACATGGATATTTCGCTTCTCCAGCCTTAGTTTTAGTTTTAAAATCAGAAGTTGAATTTTTTAAAGCTTTTAATAATGTTGAAAGTTAAAAAGGAACAGGCCAGCTTAAAGCAAGGAGGCCCAACTAAGTTTTTTTTAATTGGAGTCATCTGCCAAGCGCACTGAACCTCGGGTGTTCAGCCCTTCGTCTTTTGGTCAACTTGCCCTTAATCTATTTCAATGCGCTAAGACTTCATGGCTGCTTGATTCGCAGAACGTTTCTCCATGGGCAGCTGAATATATAGAATATAAATAGCCCAAGGATGTTTATGGGCATTCCGCAAAGTTATTGATATATTTACTTCGCTAGATATGGCCTGCCATCTTGTGCATGTAAAGTGAGTGGACTGCTGACATTAGATATCGCCAGGAAGTCGAGATATGGGGTTTCAGCAGTTGTTACAACATTTCTTGCACTGTCCGGTACATCGCATTAAAAAGGTCATCGCTTGGAATAAGCAGTACGCAGAGCGACCGCTGTTTAGGGCACGTTTTGGGTTTTCCTTTGGTGCAGAATTAATATATCTGTAGCCGTAATGTTATTATAAGTGGTAGTATTAACGCAGCAGGGTGCTTGTTCTCATGAGATCTACTGAGAGGGCCATTACTATGAGAGGTGGGCATAACAACTGTAGATAAAACCTAAGGGGAACTACGTAGATCGGTGTTGCCGTGGAAGGAGTGGGGTAGGGCGTGTGCAAGGAATGTGCAATAGGCGGGTGGTTGAGAAGGGAAGCGGCCTCCGGGTGTGAACTGTTGAAGTAGGAGGGTTTCTTTAGAGCTAGGAACAAGCAGCCAGACAGGGGTTGCCACAAGAAGCATTCTCTTGATTGTTTCCTTGGAAAGAGAGTGTGGTGACAGCGGAATGCGCGACCGCAGTGTGGTTACTGCGGGAACCAGTGTGGTTACTGTGGAAGCAGAAGGGTTTGATGAGAGGGGTGAATGGGCAACCACTGGATGTTGCCACGGAAGAAATGGGAGAGAGGAAATCATGGAAAGGGGAGGATTAACACCTCAGCAACAGTCGTTGAATCTGGAGTTACACAGTGATAACTGTCCTCTTTTTTTTTCACAATAGGAAGAATTTTACAGAATGGCTGTAATTTATTTCAGATTTACTAGTGCCTTAGCAGTAAAAGCCCCACCGTAAGAAAAAAATTATGGATGATTTGCGCAGTTAGCCGAAGTGCGAACTAGGTACGCTAGCAGTACGGTTCTTCAATTTACTTCCGATTTCGCGATCCAGTGTTCAAGGAATTGCAGTTGTTCTGAGAGCGATAATGGGTTAATATCCATATATGCCGAATTTCCCAATCTCTGCATTCATAAATCCTGGGAATTTTCACACCACTCCTGGCGTACTGATGCAGCGGTCAAGCGATACGCCAAAACCCTTCTATAGCAGGTGCTGCACATTGGTGGGACTAGGGTTGCATGCGTTGGGCTGTGATTCAGGTTGCTCTTCGCGAGCAGCCTCTCGCGATTAATTGAGCTGCCGCCTAACATGGTGAGCAGTGTGCCACAAAACCGGCTTCAGGCAAACAGACAGGCAAACAAACGCAAAAGGGCTAAATGCGGGGAATCGATACTATAAGTGCCAGCGCACTGAAAGTGTCCGGCGGCTGGTGGCGTAGTGTTGTGTTCACATTCCACATGCAATCTGCCATAATTGGTGCAGGAAAAAGCCAGCTTCCACGAGTGGCAAGTTTCTAGGCGCACAGCGCGAAATCTCCACATGAAGGGGAGAGGCTGTATAGTGGAGCGTATTGTACACTTGTTGCGTCCCTTCGTTGGTACTCGGAATAGACACCTGTCATGGTCGGTATGGGGAAAGCTGGAAAGAGTAACATCTACGTCTCTTCTTCAAGAGGCGAAGAGGAAGATTTCACTTTATTGATGTCATGAGACAGCTCACAGCAGTATCGATTGCGAGCCACCGAATGGTGTCAGCTGACTGCGCTGCAAACAACTGTACAACGCACTACAACAGACCTCCAATCTTGGCGCAACAGAGCTGAGCAGCTCGGCGCGATTCGAGGACTTCCATATTAATTGACGCGGCAGCGAAAATAATGCTGCCCTATGCAGGAATATCATATCCGTCAGAGGTATCTTCGCTGCTGTTAAAACACCAGAAGTCCTCCGCAGCCCACGTGACATTTATGAGGTGCTGAGTGGGACTGCGGTGTTCAGTACATGGGTGGTCCCGCACAGGATGTTATTGAAGAAGAAAGTCTCTGTGCGCGGTTTTAACGCGATAGTGTAAAGCAGCTTGTGTCGCAGTAAAGCCGGTGTCATCGTCGGTGTCGTCGTCGGTTTCGCCATAGTTGACCATTGGTGAAAAAAAAACAATAAAATAGAAGCTACCTATGAGGCAACTGGGTGACCTCGGTCATGCAGCCTTGTGCCGTCAGCACAACCCGCCCGCCAGGTTGTGAGGAAACTACAAACTTTGGCAGGTGGCAGTTAATTAAATGATCAGTATAGACAGGCCGCTCTTTAAAAGCAACCTGGTCGCACAAGCCCTACCGGTGGCTTCACCTGCCATCGCATGCAAGTGGTGCATAACTTAACCACTACACTACTGCGCCAGGAGTGGAATGGACACCACCAGGGATCTATGAATATTCAGCAGAGAATGGCTAATCCTGCATATTTCTTTTAACTTCGCAAATATGCAATTCGGCATTGGAGAGTTATACAGAGTTTTTAAACTGAGATTTAACACAATATTTAATATGCCAATCCGGCATATTTCTTTTAACTTCGCAAATATGCAATTCGGCATTGGAGAGCTATTCAGTTTTTATACTGAGATTTTACAAAATATTTAAATATAGGCCTTTTGAATTCGGCATTAGAGAGCTATTCAGTTTTTATACTGAGATTTTACAAAATATTTAAATATAGGCCTTTTGAGTTAGAAGAGCTCTTTTTTCAGCATAGCATTTTCAGCCGTGTAGCACATCAGAATAGAGATGAAACGTGCTAGCAAGCAGGTTGGTTAACTAATGCCGAATAGTTAACTTATTATTCTTATTGTTATGCTCCTCGATTATCGAGAGGCCTGCAGCACACCGTAGGTATCATTCATATAACGTTTTACAATTTTAAAAACACGGTAACCCTCTACAATGTGGTGCCACAGATTCTGGCTACATCGGGCCAAAATACATGCCCTTTTAAGAAGCTTGCAGGCAAAGTAACCTCTCCAGGGCATGTGGCTCATTGAAATGTCCAAAATGTGTTGGGCCGCAGCGCCCAGGGTAACCGTGTTTTCGAAATTGTAAAAACTGATATGGACAATAACTTCGGCTTGCTACACGCCTCTCAGTAATTAAGGAGCCAGATAATCATAATTAAAATGGTTATCCATTCAATACCTGTTAGACAGCCTTCTGGCTCCATGCCTTAGCTGTATTCTGAAGCACTAAACTGCTGACAATGCTATGCCGAAAAAAGAGCTCTTCTATCTTCAAAAAGGCCTATTTTTGGAAAATGTGAAGCCTCAGGTGAGACGCCTTGTATGCACCCTCTTTGCTAAAAGTAGCGAGCGATACGTTTTTGCTTGTAAGCAGTATAACATAGGCTGTAAGGCACCACTAAAGTGCGAAAGATGTGAAAACAAATGAGGTCAAGGGTTCACCTCACTTAACACAGAATGAGAGCTTAAGTGCTCCTTAAAGTGCCTTTACTTCTTCCCGGTTACTTTTGCCAAATACGTACAGTCGGGGACAAAAGTCTCCGGACAACGTGTTCCTCTAACGAAGCAGATAGCTCTGCTATCAGACTGCGGCCGGAGACCGCACTTGTGGAGATGAGAGAATAAAAAATTAACTTTTACCTCCACAAGTGTGGTCTCCAGCCGCAGACTAATAGCAGAGCTATCGTCTTCGTTAGAGGAACACGTGGTCCGGAGACTTTGTCCCGGACTGTACATGCGCAGGCCGTTATCGGCTATAAATGCCAACAAGGAACGGTATTGCGGCCCATCAGTCCAGATTCGAGTGCCTGGTGGTCGACTGGGGTGGTAACCCTGAACACCTTGGTATCCCTTGTATGCCGCCGGAAGCCCGGGGAAGTCAGCATAAAGTTAGCTAATGTCACCTCTGGAGCAGAAGCGTTGCAGAAAGGGCAGTTCAGAAGCGGGGTCTGTGTTGTCCCGGAGGCCCTGACCGCACGCGTCAGCACAGCGTCCACCTGGATTCTCGTCAACGTCACCTTCTCACGACGAGTTAAATCGCTATGAAGGTTGGACCCTTAAGGCGGACCTTAAGTCTCTCCTTCAATTTTGGAATGGCGCTCATGGCAATGGCACTACTTTCGGGTCGTATTTTCGGCGGCAAAGGCTAGGATGGGACATTCTGCTTCGACAGGAGCACGGGTAAAGCCTTATATGGATGTGATTTGACGCATTTTCAAGCCTTTCAATCATAATTGTAGCCAAATAAAATACTGATGACTTAGCTTGGTTAAACCTAGTGTGTATGCGAAAGCTTCTCACAAATGGCTACACGTGGTAAAGGTTGTACAATACTACGACTTGGGGATCCGTCGACGTAGCTTCTCGTAGCCTTTTCTGATGCCCTTCTGAGTACGTACGCTTGCAATCCGCCCCTTCACCCATCGCGCATCTGGCAAGCGAGCGCACTTTCACGATCACGCTGAAAAGTGAGTGTAGCTGCGCGTACCGCCGCGGCAAGATTACGGCGCATGGGCAGTGAGGCGCATTGCAGACACCTGGGGCTCGGCTGCGGCCGTTTCTCGCCCCGATATTTAATCTTTTTGATGCAACAAATCAAGGGGTCCAGCGTCTGGCCTCTTCGCTCCCCACACTGAGATCATCTCAGACGTCCCCAGACGGTTTCCTGGGTGCTGTTATCACAAAAGCCGTTGCCTCTCTAGAAGCGATCCTGGAGGATCCGAGCATGCCTGAGGCCGACATCCAGAACTACTTGGTCATCGTCTGTGCAATGCATGGGCACCTCCTATTATTAGATGAAAGCATCTTTGAGAGGATTCCCTATGAGGACTTTGACACCGAGAAGTCCTGAGCGTTTGAATATGGCCGAAATATCAGTATAGTGAAGAGTTGTGTTGCGTTCGCGATCCAACCAACTACACAAGCCGTGCTTGCCGCAGTTTCACGGCCTACCGGTGAACACTTGTGAGCCTACTAATTGAGTTCCGCAAAGCCTTCGATTTCCTGCGGTCAAGAGACTACCGAAAGCAGCGTCACCTGAAGACCTGGGAAGTGGGAAAGAAATTGGTCTTCAAACGGAGCTGTGCATGAAAATCACGAATTCGAGCAAGCCATCGGCGTATCGCCATGATGTCGTCTTGATGCACGACAGCAGTAACGAGATGTGCACACGAACTGCCCTTGAGAAATAACGCCCTTTTCTAGACCTCGACGATACTTAAGAACTGCAACACATATGGCAAGGAAGAGAACCATGCCTACAGAAGCCTTCACAAGTTCACCGTGTCAGCGCCCTCGAAGTCCCTTACCAATTATAATCTTGCATGTCGCGAGAACCTCTCCGTAACCTGCAAGGGCTATAATACCGAATCGAGCGTTCTCATGTTTTTACTTGAAATTATTCTAGAGAAAACGCTTAATGGTTCAATAATGGCTGCGTTTGGGCGAGTTGGTTAGACATGTTAAACCTGGAAAGCGCATAAAAACAACGGACAACAGAAAGAGACAGACACACGAGCGCTTCGTGTGTCTGTCTCTTTCTGTTGTCCGTTGTTTTTATGCGCTTTCCAGGTTTAACACGCTTAATGGCCCAACACGAACTACAGCTGGGACACGAACAGTTCGGTCGTCAATTTGACTTGACCATTCTCTTCACAAGACGACGCCTACAACACCTTCACATGCATTTCTAACGTCAAGCTAGAATTTCCAGTGGTTCGTGTGCCAGGCTGGGATATTTCTCCGAAGAAACGCAGGCGCACTAAGCCAGCTCCGAGACAAATGCAATACGCCCAAGAGGGTCCCAGAAGCTCCGAATTATCGCCGCCTACTTGCGCATCCATGGCCTTGCGTGTAGCCAGCAACTAGTCGGCGAGCTGAAACATTTCTTCATCCACAGATTTCTCGTTCCCGCGAAAAGCTGACAGCTTTTCTGACATTTCGAAAGCTATCCGCGCCTTTCTGATGGTGAGGTAATGCGCCAAACAGCGAGTCGCTTGTGCGTGCTGCTGAGGTCATGATTATTTATGCCGGACACACCACAACGCTTACGTGACACCTAAACAGCTCCGCGGCCGGCTACAAAGCCACCCAAGACAGAAATGCTGGTAGCATTACTACTATCTCACCATTTCCAGGTCCTGCTAACGTCGACTATGCCCACCATGCGCTTGACATCCTGTAAAAGCACGGCGTATCTCCTCTACATGATCAGGAACCCCAATTCATCGACGTTCCGAACTTTGGTCATAGAGCAAAGCCAAAATGGTGTGAGGAGGAACAAATAGGACGGGTGGAGATGACGGCAACTCGTCGCCCTCTAAATCACTCCGACATGAGAGTGCACGAACAGTTGACGCCATGATCGATAAAGGTGAACTATCCGCCCGAGGACATGACGACACAACAGGTAGTGCCGTGTTTCATTTTGTGCGTTGAGGACTAGGAAGAGTCACCATCACGGCTGAGTGACTCTTCGCTATGAATGGCTCTTTGCCGGCAGGTCAACACCACCGCCTACTCCAAGAGGAGGAAGAGCTTCGTACACCTCTGCTCTGGGAGCATAACAGTGAAACAAAACCAGCAGCCTTCTACCATCAGCTTTGATGCACATGCACAAAACTCATGACGCAAACTACTGAGATTGAGAAAGTATGCGTTGCCTCGAACAGGACAAGTACATGTGGCGATAGAACAAGCAAATCGAACCCAGAAATAATCAAGAACCGCGAGGCCCTCCCCAACTATAGTCGGCTTATATGCCGTGCATGACTCGCAGCTGGCGGTCCGCAATGGTTTCCAGTTATCCGCTGCTACCGAGAGAACCGCCAAAACTGGCACAAAATGAAGAGCTTCTATGCTTCTGCCGTGCAGCCTTCTACGAGATTATGCTACCGCTGGGCCTCCACGCCCTAGCAATGTGGGTTGTCATTTACTACTCGCCCTATAGCGGACATGCGACCAGAGCAGGCACGAGTCCAAGGATTCCAGCAACATCCTCTAGGCAAGGTAATTCTGGAGTACTGCTCAACCAACACCATGCGCCTGCGGCATAATGGTGTTCGTTCCACCAGCATTTTGCTAGCTTTGAAGGACGTTAAATATCAAGAAATGTCGCCTTGTCTCCAGCTAGCCGGAATACGCACGCGCTCGATCCAATTTGCTCCAAGGAGCTGCAAAGGCTCCACGGCCGATTTCGTTTCTTTCGTGTTCTGCAATCCCTTCTTCAGTTTTCCGGCAAGAATTGTTTGTTTGAGCAATTTCTGCCCAGTCACGTACGTCGAAGAGGGTCAGCGACTGCTTCTGAGTACAGCGTCTTGCGGGAAAAATATTTAGGCTCCATTTATTGAAAACTGAAAGAAAATTGGATTGAAGCAAAGGACAGCGTTCCTTAGCATGATCTGATTTAACAAGCGGCTATTTTTCCTTTCCAGCGGGGAGAAACATCTTCTGAAGCAGTCTTCTGCAAGTTCCGCTCACGCTCGTGGCGCGGTAGCGAGAAGGGTCCTTCATCGCGTTCCGAGTCATGAAACGCTTCAATGACATTGACCGAGTGGAGAGGAGGGAACGCGAAGGGCTTCTTGATGAAGAAGACATTGAGCCCACGGTTACCGTCGCTCGCTGCTTCTGTCCGCTCTAACCAGCGGGTCGTTGCAATGGTTCGTCCGCCTCACATATGCAAATGACTCTCCGGAAGGTCGCTGTAGTGAACGCAGACACTTATCCAGACAAGCTCAGTAGCGATCACCCTTTCATCGAGCCATCTCTCTTTGAGAAACGAGCGATTACATTCGGAACATGCGCAACCTCCGCTCACGTCGACAAGCCGATCCCTATTTATATGATTAGTTGTATTCTCAACGCTTTCGCTACAAGTGCTACTAAATGACCGAACATCTTTAAACCATTCGTTTCCTAAATTCAGCACACGCTGAAGCCATTCTGGGTTCATTCATCCCCTTCGTCACTGCGCATGTCGAACTTGAAACCGCAGTCACCGCTCAATAAGCAAGTGCGTAAAAATTGAGGCGCTCTTGTCTGCGATAAAAGCCGGGAACAAAATACTTGCCTGCATGATAGTTGGCCTGAAAGGAAAGAAGCAAGCCTTAAGTGTAGCCTTCAACAACTGTGCGTGTTTCTAGAGGCAGAGCTGCAACTTCGTGTTCCACGTAGTGAAAGCAGTTAGTAAAGGATTAAGGAAGTCATCTCAGTGTCTTATGTGGGAGTCAGAGCAAACTGTTTAGAATGTGAAATAGTTTTAAAGTGCTGGTGGCAATGAAAAAATATTTTGGCGACATAAAATAACGTCGGGGTCCCTGCTGGGGGTAAAAATGCTCTTGGCGAGTTGAAAGGGACCAAGAATATTCCCAACTCAGTGTCTTGATTGACCGTATTTATACGTAGGTATGAGTAGAATAAAAAAAAGCATAATGCAGTGTATTTCGTTTTTTTTTTTTTTTGGGGGGGGGGGAAGGGGCAATAACTAAGTAACCCACGTAATGTAATACCGGATGCGTCCGATAGTGGCAGATCAAAGATGGCAAGCCTAACGGTGAAAAATCCTCCATTTACCATAGCTTGCGCCGTCTACATTCAAACTAATACGGCAGTCAGTGAAGCATATAATTTGCGGCGAGTTTTTAGAACAACTGCCCAAACTGACAGAAAATGTACCGTTTGTGATAATCAGAAACAGTCATTAGTACGTCGAACATGCCTGCTTCTCGACAATCGGGGTGCGATAGTAAGTGCATTGTGTTTCTTTTGTTGCATTTTTTCATTTACTTGTTCGCTCACATAAGAAGTTTCTGTTCCGTATTTTTACGGCTTAAGGCGCAGTAAAACCAATACCACAAAAAATAATGGCAGCAATACTTAAAAAAAATAATATTTGAGTTGTTTTCTAATCCTTCCTTGCGAGACAGCAACACCAAGCGGCCAAGGTTTCCGACCGCTGCTGTTTAATTTCTGACGACAGCCGAGGCACGCAGTCACACCGAAAGATTTGAACATTAACTTACGCCATATCTAGCTTTAGACGTAAGTCACTTTCATCACCAGGCTGACTACGTCCACTGCAGTACAATGTCCTCTTTCAGTAACTCTACAATTAATCTTATGCTGCGCCAGCAGCGAGGTCACCTTTTCCAACCCGGCGTGGCGGTTTAGTGGTCAGGGCGCTCGTCTGATGAGCCGGAGCACCCGGGTTCGAATCCAACCCGGCGGCCGCGTTTCGAGGGAGACAAAACGCAAAAGGCGCCCTTGTGCTGTGCGATGTCAGTGCACGTTAAAGGCCTCCAGATAGTCGAAATTATTCCCGAATACTTACCTACGGCACCTCTTTGTTGTTTTACTCCCACCATCCTTCCTTCCCTCACGGTGCGTTTAAAGTGTACGCAGATAAATGACATCGTTACTACGCCATTTCCTTTCCCGAAAAACAATTTTTTTCTCTTATCCTTGCAAACTTAAAACCTCATCCGCCCACCTCACATTCTGCTGCCATTTCCTGAGCTTGGGTGCTCTTCGAATGTATTCTGTTAACCTGGCGGGCCATTGGTTATCTTGTTTTCGAATTACTTCCTCTGCCGATGCTCATTTATTCTCATTTTCACTTACGATCTCTTTAACTCATGTTTCCACCTGAAACTATTGCTGTCTCTTAAAGATACACTGGTCATTTTCCTTTGCACATTATGTTCCGCTGTCGTGAACGGAATTTGCGCATTCGCAACAGCCACTATATTTTCACCACCAAGGTTAGTGCTGGCAAGGCGCAGAAGTTAAGTACTTTTTTTCATGGAGGCCATTGGGAGGCTGCTACACATGACAGCAGTGTGCTTGCAAATAGTACTGCGATCCATTATTATGCCCCTGTCACAAGGGCAATCGTCTATTGAAACATTTGATGCACATCCACAAGAACCGCAGTTACATGGTCTATTTTAATGCTCATTGAGCAGTGATGATGCGATCCTTGAGATTGCGCTAGAGGTAGCAGCGTTCAGTTAAGCACTTGAAGCTGCAAAAAAGCAAGGTGAATATTTAAATGCTGTTCTTATTGTGTGTTTGTTCGGAAAATTTATTCGAATACTTTACAGTTCCGAACAATACGCAGACAGCGATGGCAGACCCACGATGAGCAACGATGCCGTCTTCGTTTCGGAAGCATTCACACTTCGCCGGCGTAGGTGTCACATATAAGTGACTGAGTTTCAATATTTCGTAGCTATTACTCTTCCAGCGCTGAGGGATAAGGGGTAAAATCTTGGTCTCGGTGATCGGAAAGTGCGCCAGGAGGCAAAAACGGGTGAAACGAAGCGGCACACCGCACAGGAAGAACACTGGTTTGTTTTCATCTAACCACACGACATTCTGAGCAGCTGTCACTTTCACTATCTTATAAACGCTACTTTATTAACTGGATTGTGTACCTCAATATATTGTAATTAGGTCAGCATGATTTTTTGTTTTGTGCTCCACATTGTTTATTTAACGTTTAACTTTTGCGGGGCTGCTCTGAAGGGCCCTTGACATTTCAGTGGTCTTTTGTAGGGCCCTGCTGGATATATCCACACGGAGTTCAGCGGTCCTAAAAAACCACCGTGTGACACCGCTCAATTCCCACAGAGTTCGACTGGGATCGACTCAATAGGCATTGAAATAGCGCTCGCGACAGAGGTTATTGCCTGCCTTAAGAAGATGCATTCCTTGACAATTTCCAATACTTCGTAGCCTATTGTCAGCTCATGTGCTTTTCAGATGCTACTGAAGAGTACTTTAGTTTTCTGCACACTCAATGCCATCTACCAGTGTACCGCGTTGCATACGGCCGGAAAAGAAGCCGTCACGCGCTGCTACCAGCGCAACTGCAGGTTAGACCCACCGATGCGGTTCCTTTTTAAAAAATTGCTCCGCAGCAACACCAAAATTTCGTTTTTCAATTTGTTTGATTTGGGAAAGTATTTTGATGGCTTGTCAATTCGCTTATTTTCGTTTTTTTTTTCATTTTCCTTTACCCAGAAGGCGTTTTTTCACCTCAATGCGGCTGTTTCCGCAGAAATGGGGGACATCCGCAACAAGAAAACAACAATGCAGTGTAGTATGATGGATAATTGGGCGAGTTGGTAAATGAGCATATAAGAATCATATAAGGTCGATCAAGGTCCGGCACAAACCGACTATCACCCGTTTTCGCGTTTCCATCCCGTATGCACAATGTAAGGGCAGTTCTCAACTTTAACGCAAACAGTGCTTTTACAAAATTTCAAAAACACTGCTAAAAGTCTTAAATTTTTTTTCCCGTGAAGCGCTTTTGTTCTGAACCAAAATGGTGTCATCTACAGTTTATATTTTAGCTGTATGACAGGGCACCTCAGTACTTGTCTAGTAGCGAGATTAATTTTTGCTGTCGAATGTTTTATAAAAATACTTAGCTTATGGCATTTATTTACATCTCGAACAATTATATTTGGAGAAAAATATTTTTTCTTCAACAGAAGGTCTCTAGACTTTTATCTAGTCTCGTCATGAATCGAAACTGTCATAAATTAGCGCTTTTTTCCACTCTGTTCAAAGGAAGAAAACAGCCGTTCCTGATAACAAGGCGCCAGGTCAAAGCCAACGGCTGATATGCCAGCGGACCTGTTGCCGGCGGCTGTTATCACTGCCCGTCAAGAGCGATGGGCGGGTAGGGACCTGCTGTTTTATCGTGTTATCGGTAAAAGCTCAGAGTTCTGCGTACATCATACACGCACCATGTCCAAGCGTGATGCATCGTACGTGCTCGTTGGATTCTCGAAGGAAATCGACTTTAGGCCACTGAGATTTGTCGAGCCTGTGCCTGAAAACAGGATCTGCAGCGTATGCAGGTACGTGCCCAAGACGACGTACTTTCTACCGTGTTGCCACGTCCTCTGCGAGCCGTGCTACACTGAATGCAAGGCGAGAGGAGAAGTTTGCGTGTTGGACGGTCAAGCATGCCCGGAGGATGAAGTGGAGTGCCGAACTCTCTCTCCAGAAAAGATCATCGGAAAGCAGGTAAACAACTCGCAATGCAAGACATTGTCATTAAGACACCACAGGAGCTAAGTTGCATAGCACACCTGGCGGAGAAACATTGCATAGAAGTTAGACTGCTTGTACCTCAAGAATACGCGTCCACAGTTAACAAAAACCATTTCCACACATGACTGCGTGCGGAGGCAATGGCTACGTTTCGTTGAGTAGGAAATGTCACCAACGGCAGTACCAACGGTGTGTACTGAATAATTTGCTTTTGTCAGATTAAAATTGACATTTCCAGCGCTAGCTCAGATCCTGTTACCCTACAAATAGACGCGAAAAAGTTCCAGCTATTGTAACTTTTGGTTTTAATTGCAGCGCTTTTTTATCATATCCACTTCTTAAAGAGTCTTGTTTAGGCCGACGCCATGCACTGTGATTGGTTGCTTATTGCTACCATGGGAAAGTTGTCTAGCTATGCTAGCTGAAAAACAGACTACACTTTTCGCGAGAAATTGTAAACGCTGTGGAACGGCTCACTCGGGCTATTTTACTACGTACGAGAGCGATTTTTTCATTCCAACTTCAGGCACTCTCCCAAAAGCCGCAGCTTTTGGGCTTCCTCTAACTTTTCTTGACACTAGTAGGAGGGGCCCTCCTCACTTAGGTGATCATCCCTCGGAACGCCTTCAAACCTCTATCCACCTCATTACTAGCCAGCTCTTAATTCCTCAGCGCAAATGTCACAAAGGTGCCTCGAATTTTTCAGTGCACCCAACGAATTCCCTCAATCATTGGGCTCTTTGCCTCTTTTCCGAGCGACTATAAGAGTATATTGGAAGTTTATATGTTTAAGAATCAATGTGAACAATATTGCCGCGAATGCTTGTAGTGTTTGCTTGTTCATTCTTAAAAACTTCCGGCAAGCCGCTTTATCACTTCGTGATTCAAGAAGCGAACAAATTTATCTCATTGTTCGCATCCAGGTGGAACCGCTTCTACGTTGTTCCAGAATGTTCTAGTGACTTTAAACGCTATACCTTGAAAGTTCGCTATACTCTTTAAATTCAATACGCCCGAGAGCGGCGGGTATTCTGTTTGACGACCGCCGAGCCATCCAGTTGCTATGCCGCGGCCGAGTAATTGGGTTCTTTTGAGTTGGGCGCAAGTCAGCCCAAATAAAGTTTCGTATGGAAGCAATTCTCGCTGTTCTCTGCTCACCGGACTGCAGTCACCACTACGTGACATGTGGTGGAGGTGCTGACCTGCTATCCTACGGCGTCCCATCACTAAGGCGTCCCATAGCCTCAGTTGCTTTGGGACGTTAAACCCCAATAAACCAAACCAAACCATTTAAATGGGAAGCGCTGCAAGTGGAAGCCTTCAAGGAACTTCAGCATCGTTTACAGTCCCCACTGATCCCCGCCCAGTTTGATGAAACCACGGAGACTGAAATTCAATGCCGCAAGCAGCGTGGGCCTAGGCGCACTCCTCATGCAGAAAACTGACAGTCTGGAGGAGGTTATCGCATACACTAGCCGCTCCGTGTTGAAGGCCGTGGTTCTTACGCTCTGAGATCTCGTAAGCTGTGTCAAGCCAGCAAGCCGACAGGTGTGCAAGAATTTGAATACAGCTGTCGCTTCTGTGTGCATGACGCTTCGCTCATTTTCATTTATTTTCTTTGACGAAAAGACTAGGATTTATTGGTCGCTTTTTAGATCGAGTCTCAATGACTCGTTTGACTCCTAATTATTCAAACGATTTCGTAGCAGCATTGCAAAATTATTGTTGTAACCTCCAGCTACGTTGAAGTGTGATCTGTGCTTCATTCTGTGTATTATGTTCATTTAATGTAAAATTATTTACGCTGCTCTGTGATTTCTTTTTTGTTTGCTGAAAAGCACCTTCTGGTTGTGCCAGTGTATTGGGCTGCAGCGTTACTGAATAAAATAAATGCGTTGAACTTAAAGGGCGCTGAAGACAATTTAAGGTCGGCCTGTATTACCTTGTTTTAATGGAAAAGAAGAATGCCACCGAGAAGTGAAGGTGTGCAAGCTGGAAGCTTTTAAGAAAGTTAAATAAATGCTGGTTTTGGCAACACCGCAAGTTTCTGCGAGCAAACGAGGTTGGCGTCGACTCAGTTTTTCCCCACAGACACCTAAGGCGGGGCTTCATCGCCACCTCCTTCAAGCAGTGATCATGGCGTCCTTTATATTCTTCAATGCATAAATTAAAATCGAGCGCCGCGATAATAATGTTTTTTTTGTCAAAATCAGTTTACTCAGGAACGAATTTGACTTTTCCTTCCAAATAAACATCAGAAGCCTGAAAGCAGCTTGCAGTTACTGTTCATCAATCTCAAAATTTGGATACAAACCTCCTCAGTGTATGTTATTACCTAAATTGTCGGTTTTACATACTGTAAGGACGGAGAAGACGTTTAAACGTTCTGTGTGTACGAAAGAGACGCATGATCTCCGCTTTCTAGAGCTGGGCTCTGAAAGTGGCTCGCAGGTTACCCCTTCTGCGGCGAAGTTGCTAACTTAATCAAGTAGTATGAGCAAGCCAGAACAATCCTGATAATGAGAGAATCAATGGCCCAAGAACTGAGGACTGGGAAGCGGCGCTGTTCAGCTCACACCCCGAAGAGCTATGCCTAGTGAGCCCAATAGCGGCGGCAGAAGCCAGTGAACTCATGGACTGAGGCCCGCCCAAAAACCTGAATTTATTATGTTCATTAAATATTTTTCACACACACAAACATGCATTGCCACAGCACCTCAGCACCTCTGACCGGACCGCGTCCACCATGAAGGCTTATTATCTTAATTGACCACCACTCTCTCTGCTGGCTGTTCAACCTTAGTGATCCCTGTTGCCGTCTCGAGCGCTGCGGCCTTCGGCTCCAAGTGTCCACCGTCACGTTTTTGTACAAAAGTGATCGAGGACACGCCGACGCCGACTGTCTTCCGCGGCTTCCATTTGCCAACACTGAGCGGGGCGGCAACAATTTTAAGAATTAAATTTTACTCCTCGCTACCGGATTCCCGGACATTCAGTTCTTTCAAACTGCACACCAAAAGGATATGGGTGTTAAGCCCCTCTTCACCACCATACATGACCATGGGGATACTGGCCATTTTTCTGTATGCAACAGTCTCCTGTGGATAAAGAAGTAACCCCCTGTGGCCGCACGATTCCTACTCGTGGTTCCACACAGCCTTTTCCCGTCGGATTTACGCGTCCTGTACGAGGACCCCACATGTGGTTATGCCAGGTATATTTGAACACACCGCCGTGCACAAGAACGTTTATACTGGCCACGACTGAAAGAGACGACTGAAAGGTACGTGACCAGTTGTACGAAGTATAAGCGCCATAAATGCCATGTGACCGCTTTAACTTGTTTGCCTGCAGCCGGTAATCAAGCCTCCCCGCACTCCGTTTGAACAAGCCAGCATAGATATGATGTGTCTGTTTCCGAAATCTTCCGATGACAATTGTTGGATCATCGTCGGTGGCGATCATCTTACACGTTATCTTAAACAGCAGCCCTCCGATCGTACACTGCGTACGTTTCGCTGTTTCTATTCCGCAATGTCATTCTACTCCAGAAACCACAGCTAGTTAAAATGAGTGACCGAGGCCCTCAGTCATTTGCGGATCTCTTGGAGGCACTCTTGCGTCTTACGGTAGCCGTCCCATCGCCCACTGCATACCATGTTTCGCCGTTTCTATTCCGCAACGTTATTTTAATCCATGAACCACAGCGAGTTATGAGTGACAGAGGCCCTCAGTCAACTGCGGGTCTCGTGGAGGCGCTGTTGGGTCCGTGCACAACTTTCCGGCAATCGAAGCATTATCACCCACAAACGAAGAGCTTGACTGAGCGCATGAAGGACCTCCAACCAACGTGTTTTTGATGCATGTGTCCTCGGATCAGAAGAATTGGGATAACATACTGCCTGCTATCACCTAGGCTTTCAACAGTGCGACCCATGAGCCTGCGGGTTATAGCCCTTTTGATCTTCTGTACGCTCGGCCACCGCGCTGCACTCTGGAAACCATCTTGCCTTTTTCCGCCCATGACGACTCCTGCATAGCAGAGACCCTCCGCCTTGTCGAGGAAGCGCGGCGTATTCCTCGCCTGCAGACAATATCTTCGCAAGAACGCTTTAGGGCACGTAACGATGAGCGCCCTTGGCACGTCACCTACGCTCCGGGCGATGTGGTCTGACGTTGGCGACCACTCAGGCGGCGCGAGATTTACCGAAAACGGTTCGCGCACTACGGAGGGCCTTGCTCGTGAATATTCATCTCAGTGACGTGACCTACGAGATTGAACATCTCATCACAACTGGTTACAGAAGAGAACTGAATTTTCGAAAGGGGCGCCGTTGAAGCTTTGACACCCTTGCGTGACTCATAACTTGCCTATGTGCTTTGGCAACGCATGGGGAAGTGTAACGCACGCGAAGACTTTGAAGCGCTATCTGCGTATGGAAGATAAAGACAATCTTGGCTCCCTCACGTTTCGCTCTCAAGTGACTCGCAGCTGGCACAGGACCTCTGACTGGACCTCGTACGTCGTGAAGGCTTGAGGTCCTAACGATATATTTAGATCAGAAGCTTTCAGACGAGCACCGCTTAGCGACAGAAATGAACGCGCCATTCTTAAACCACTAGCGGACTTTGGTGACTCAGTTATGCATCTGAGCCAGTGGATGCGCATCCTGGGCACTTCTATCCCCAATAGAACGTGAAAATTTAAGTGTAGGCATATTGAAAGATAGGCGGCAGCTTTTCAAAAGCGTTATTACCACGCGAATGTAATTTCACCGATGCTTCATTTTTATCCTCAGAAAGATGATTTTCAGTATAGAAATTCTGCTTCAGGAGGGAGAGCATCGCCGACTTTCGAATAAGCGACTAGTGTTGAAGTTTTAAGTCCTCAAACACTTGCAGGTAGCATTGTGTAATGTCACTTTTTTAATTAACAAATATATAATATATAATTTTGCCCCCTGGCATTTTGGAACTTGAGGTGAGTGGGCGCGGAAATATGGATCGCCTAAAGGCCGGGACGGCGAGTAGCCTGTCCAGAGTTACCTTCACCGTACACGCGTTAACGCATCCACTCTGGGTAACGCCTCTCGTCTCGGCTGATAAAAAGTGGCACCCTGCATCAATGTACAGTCTTTGCCAAAAGTAACCAGGCTGCATGGTTTGCTTCTAGCTTGTATAGTGGAGCCCTTGCGGCTTTCCTAAAACTCAAAAGGTGTTGGAAGGTAAGAAGACCCCCCCTCCTTACCTTTAATGACCATTTCAGCTTCAGGAGATCTGTAAGGGCTCCACTCTAAGAGCTAGAAGCAAACCATGCAGCCTGGTTACTTTGGACAAAGACTGTACGCTGGGCATGAAATGTGCTTATGCTATTGTGCTTATGCTATGTTGTTTCCGCCGCAGCCAAGGGGGGCGCGGCCCCGTCAGACATGTCTATTGCCTTTTGTCGCGTCCCCCAAGGCATTTCTGTAACGGAATGTCTTAAGGAAAGAAAGAAAGAAAGAAAGAGAGAAAGAAGGAAATGAAGAAAGAAGGAAAGAAAGAAAGAAAGAAAGGAAGGAAGGAAGAAAGAAAGAAAGGAAGAAAGAAAGGAAGAAAGAAAGAAAGAAGGAAAGAAAGAAAGGAAGAAAGAGAAAGAAAGAAAACAGGATGTATGGGCTGCCCCGGCCTGCGGCAGTGTCGAATGTCACGGGCTGCAGTTGTCGTTTTGTGCCCCTCCTTCTTGTCCTTGGCGCCCTGGCGCCGTCTCCTGACAGGTCATATCTCAAGGTCCAGACTGCCTGCAGTCTGAGGAGATCGGCAGACACTATTCCATTCAACGTTGGTGTTCTAGACAGTCTTATTCATCATGAGAGCCATCCTACTCCACGAGAGCCCTGCTACGAGCTGTACTTAAATCGTAAGATCAGAGAATGTAGAATTTATTGTGCAAAGCACTACATAGAGCAAAACAATTTGGCTGGCTGGTTGGCAATAATCGACTGATCGCACTTCTTAAAAGTGTGATACGTATGCTAGTTTCATTGCCATATATTTCCCGCCCATCGTTTTTTGAGTTAGATATACATATATACGTTTTCCGCAGTTGCTGCACTTAATGGGGAGTCAACAAGTACATCGGAGAAAGAGGTGACCTTTCGATATTGTGCTTTTTATTTTTAATTTTGTCAACGTGAGCACGGTAGTAGGAGCCTAATGTGACGTAATTTATAAGCGTGTAAAACTTTTCGTCAGGAAAGTTTTTGGGCGAATCGTGTTTCTTATGAGTGCTTTGAACGCGTGGGACGGATATATCGAAGGAGCTTGAATGCGCTGGAATATATCATGTATGATGATGGTTTCCAGGTAAGCGATTCATATCACAATTAGAGCCGCACATTTCGTGCTGTTGAATGTACTCATACCGCATCTTCTTGTTAAGGCAGCAGATAGTCCATTTAAGCTTGATTAAGTGGTGTTATTTCATTTTTCAGGTCAGTTGCTGGAACAGACAGAAGAAGTCAACGACGTTTCCACGATACTGAAGCACTTCCATACGAACTGTGCGCACCACTCCACGCGCTGCCCGAAGTGTGCGGCCAATGTTCTTCGAAGAGACCTAGTTGCACACCTGAAATCACGGTGCGGTGAACTAGTTTTGCTTCAAAGCTATTCGGGGGCTGGCAATGCAACTCTGGGGAGGGAACAAGACCTCATCAAGATTTCACTATGGGACATCAGGGACGGTTTGCAGACGATGTCAAAAGAGTGCGTTTCTCAAAGAACAAGTGTAGCTCAGGTCAGCGCAGCTCATCAGCGTAGTCTCATGCATAACTCCCATGATGAAGACGCACTAGAAGAAATAAAGAAAGGCGCCGAAAGAGCAATGAATGCTCTTAAAAGAAGCAACGAAATCCACATTAATCAAGAGGTTTACCCAGACGACCTGAGAGCTGTTCTTGAAGAAACCATCAAAACATTAAGAAAGGCATTTGTGGTGATGGTTAACTCCAACGAATATGAAACTAATCACCGACTGACAGAACGTACACAAAAGCTCTGTTATGATATCCTGTTCGAAGAAATTGATCTGAGATTATCCCGTCTCCGTCTTTCCCCAGGTCTGAGATGCGTTCTAATTTAGATTTTTTCCTAGCCACTGCAAAGGACATTTCATCTGAAAGAGAAGAGCAATATTATCCAGCTCACAACACAAATCATATACTCTTCAATGTACCTAAAAGGATAGTGTTATTTTGTAAATGTGAATCACTTTTCTTGGATGCTTACTTTCGAATCTTCTGCTAGAAGAGTGTTGTAATACTTATCTATTGGTTCTTCCTTGAGACCGAGAGAAGGTGATCAGGAATATAAAAAAAGTGGCAGCGGATACAATAAACGTGATATATTTATGCTTATAGTAACTATAGTTTCACTAGTGTGCTTTAGGTGCCAATAAATAGACCTTTTTCGATGAACAGGAAGTTAACAAATTACGAAGGTAGATGGCCCGGTAGACATAACAAATTTGGCGCGCACTTTGTACTCTCGTCCGTAGTTACTTCTTCAAAGAGTAAAAAAGGGCTAATGAGTGGCACAAATACAAAGAAATAAAAACACACTATTATTGGAAACACCTTGATTATTTGTTCATTCCATGGCTTATTAAGTATGAAATGCTTTTAGCCCCCGTTGTCGGCAGTGTGGTGACGTCACGCCGAGACCGAGAGCCATCATCCGGGCACTCAAATCCACTCATCCGGGCACTGAATTCCATTCATCCGGGCTCTGAAACGAGAACATCCGGGCACCGTACGAGACTTAACGAGATTTAACGAGACTCTCTAAGCCCTCCTATGCGACCGGCATGCAAGCGCCGGTTGGTCTCCAAAGGAGTCACAAAAAATAACTGCTGCCATTGCCTTCTCAATGTTTATCAAGATATCAATCGCTGTGCGTTTGATAATGCACGGAATTATTATTTCCGATGTCTAATAACGCGTGCAAAAAGCACATAAATACCACGATACACTTCGTTGTCGTACGTGATCTCTTAGGGGCTTCGCGCATCGAAGCAAAGCGGCGCAGGCGCACAGGGGCCCGGGGGAGAAGCGCTGCGTTCAAAGGGCAAGGCATCGCGCCGAACGGGTGGTGGCGTTCCTCCCTTCCATTACGGTGCGGTTCGGGTGTCCACCGAGATGACAGAGAATTACTGCGCCATTTCCTTTCCTCAAAAAACCTTGCGTTCAAATGGCAAGGCATCGCGCTGAACGGGTGGTGGCGTTCCTCCCTTCCTGTACGGTGCGGTTCGGGTGTCCACCGAGATGACATTAGGCCCGTAAACATTTCATGCTTACTCTACTCTCGGTTACGGGAGAGGCAGAGATTTTTTTTTCTGGTCATTTCGTTCTCTGAAATTCCCCAAACACCGCTTCTAGTTTCACCTCCTACTGAGCAACAATTTTGGCTTAAAGGCGCAAAAACAAATACAAAAGGTAGAAGACCGAGCAGAGACAACTGATTTCATGGCAGCAATTTTTGGTGAAAAATAAAATGCTAAGAAATATATCAACTTGCATAAGAAGATTCAAGCGATTGTCTCGAGCTGTTGTCTGTTATGAAACACAACGCTAATGCATTGCATCAGGGAACCGATCGAACATTTCGTGTTAATTTTTTATTTTTTTCTCATAAAGCGTCGTGCAACTTCCGCCAGGCTTCGCTGTTTAACTGGAAGCTGTGGTGGAAACATGGGTGGAATTATTTGAAAGATTAGCTCATGGAGTTGACGAAATATAGGCTACAGCACCGTGGTTGCAGATCGTGCCGTGCAATGCACTGGATGAGCTAGAACGGAGGGGACAGGTTTAAAGGGACGTGGTAACTATCATTCGTGAGATATGGGCAGTTAAACGAGGCGAATGCCTTTACTGCGATAATAAGGGACGTACTACGTCTCCCGCTATGGATGACGGTGGCGCTGGTGAACACACAAGGTTTAGTTCCACTACACATAAATATTCCCGAAATCAGAAGAATGGGAAGCAGTCGTTGCAGCAGAGCACCTGACGTGAGATTCGTAGGTCGTGGTTTTGGATTCAGCCGGTGGCATGTGGTTGTTTTTCTTCTGAGAGAGAGAGAGAAAGGAATTTTAATGAGGGAAAGGTGGAGAGGTAGACCGGTGGTAACATGGCCCTGACCTGCTACTCCACAATCAATCAATCAATCAATCAATCAATCAATCAATCAATCAATCATCAATCAATCAATCAATCAATCAATAAATCTACCATTGATGAAAACAACAAATTAAAAAATGGCCTATCTTAGCTTATGGTTAAGCCTAGGATGCGAAGCATATATAGTAGCCTAAAAAATTAAACATTACCTCGCTATACCTGGTTAGCCATTCATAGACAAGACATTACCTGGCTATACCTGGTTAGCAATTTCATAGACAAGAACAACTCATGTGTTACTCTGCTTCTTCCTTTATTTTTCTCAAACAAATAAATACACTATGATGATCAGTGAAGTAATTCGTTTCTCACGTTGCTTCTTCCGGTAAGCACGCTCCTTTACAAGGCGCTGTTCCCGCTGTTCAGGAGTTTCTTCAGCACGCATTTTCCGTTTGGTAGCATTTCGCCGCTCGAACCGAGTAGAAGTATTCAAAGCTTCATCCTTCACCTCGGCATCGGTTGTCGAACGCTGCCGTCTAGCTGCATACTGTGCACGTCGCTTGGCAAGACGTACTTCTCGTTCTTTTCCCGTTCCCGTAGCTCTTTGTAACTTGCGCTTTGCGGTCTGGCGACCCGCCCTCTCCCTGGCCGACATCTCGCTGCTCAACTGACTCAACGAGTGCGTCGCCTTTTGCGTGACGTCAGTATCTCCTAGCGGTAGGAGCGGGAGTTAGGCCGCCGGCGGAGGCTGCGCGTCCGCAAGCGAGCGCACGAGGCCCCAGCTTTCACAGCTCTTGTGACGTCATATCACCTGGTGCGTCGATGAAGGTCAAGTGGTAGCTACGCGGCCGTGCACGGCGCAGCAAGGAAGAGCTCGGTTGTGCGAGTAATATGCTTCGCATAAAAAGACATCCCTTATGCCCCTTGCTTTCGGTGGCTTTTGGCTTCCGTCATACATGGCTCATGGAGCATCTGTTTCCATACCTTTGTCCATCGCTAGGCGTAGCTAATTTATGTACAGGGACAAATGCGCTCAAGAAGGAGAGTATGTAGTTACTTGTTTCACTGACGATATAAAAAAATTTGTTTACTACGCCAATATTATTCTATTGGGGACATGAATGGCCACATCTAGAATCTGGATGGATGCACGTATTGTAACTGGAAGTTAGTAGTTGGAAGTTAGACTGCTTGTACCTCAATAATACGCGTCCAGTTTACAAAAACCATTTCCACACATGACTGCGTGCGGAGGCAATGGCTACGTTTCGTTGAGTAGGAAATGTCGCCAACGGCAGTACCAACGGTGTGTACTGAATAATTTACTTTTATCAGATTAAAATTGACATTTCCAGCGCTAGCTCAGATCCTGTTACCCTACAAATAGACGCGAGAAAGTTCCAGCTATTGTAACTTTTGGTTTTAATTGCAGCGCTTTTTTATCATATCCACTTCTTAAAGAGTCTTGTTTTGGCCGACGCTATGCACTGTGATTGGTTGCTTATTTCTACCATGGGAAAGTTGTCTAGCTATGCTAGCTGAAGAACAGATTACACTTTTCGCGAGAAATTGTAAACGCTGTGGAACGGCTCACTCGTGCCATTTTACTACGTACGAGAGCGATTTTTTCATTCCAATTTCAGGCACTCTCCCAAAAGCCGCAGCTTTTGGGCTTCCTCTAACTTTTCTTGACACTAGTTGGAGGGGCACTCCTCACTTAGGTAATTGTCCCTCGGAACGCCTTCAAACCTCTATCCACCTCATTACTAGCCAGCTCTTAATTCCTCAGCGCAGATGTCACAAAGGTGTCTCGAATTTTTCAGTGCACCCAACGAATTCCCTCAATCATTGGGCTCTTCGCCTCTTTTCCGAGCGACTATAAGCGTATATTTGAAGTTTATATGTTTAAGAATCAATGTGAACAATATTGTCGCGAATGCTTGTAGTGTTTGCTTCTTCATTCTTCAAAACTGCCGGCAAGCCGCTTTATCACTTTGTGGTTCAAGAAGCGAACAAATTTATCTCGATTGTTCGCATCCAGGTGGAACCGCTTCTACGTTGTTCCAGAATGTTCTAGTGACTTTAAACGCTATACCTTGAAAGTTGGCTATACTTTTTAAATTCAATACGGCCGAGAGCGGCGGGTATTCTGTTCGACGACCGCCGAGCCAGCCAGTTGCTATGCCACGGCTGAGTAATTGGGTTATTTTTAGCTGGGCGCAAGTCAGGCCAAATACAGTTTCGTATGGAAGTAATTCTCGCTGTTCTCTGCTCGCCGGACTGCAGTCACCACTACGTGACATGTGGTGGAGGTGCTGACCTGCTATCCTACGGCGTCCCATAGCCTCAGTTGCTTTGGGACGTTAGACCCCAATAAACCAAACCAAACTATTTAAAGGGGAAGCGCCGCAAGTGGAAGCCTTCAAGGAACTTCAGCATCGTTTACAGTCCCCACTGATCCTCGCCCACTTTGATGAAACCACCGAGACTGAAATTGATATGACGCAAGCAGCGTGGGCCTAGCCGCAGTCCTCATGCAGAAAACTGACAGTCTGGAGGAGGTTATCGCATACATTACCCGCTCCCTGTTGAAGGCCGTGGCTCTTAAGATGTGAGATCTCGTAAGCTGTGTCAAGCCAGGAAGCCGACAGGTGTGCAAGAATTTGAATACAGCTGTCGTTTCTGTGTGCATGACGCTTCGCTCATTTTCATTTATTTCCTTTGACGAAAAGACTAGGATTTATTGGTCGCTTTTTAGATCGAGTCTCAATGACTCGTTTGACTCTCAATTAGTCAAACGATTTCGTAGCAGCATTGGTAAATTATTGTTATAACCTACAGCTACGTTTAAGTGTGATCTGTGCTTTATTCTGTGCATTATGTTCATTTAATGTAAAATTATTTACGCTGCTCTGTGATTTCTTTTTGTTTGCTGAAAAGCACCTCCTGGTTGTGCCAGTGTATTGGGCTGCAGCGTTACTGAATAAAATAAATGCGTTGAACTTAAAGGGCGCTGAAGACAATTTAAGGTCGGCCTGTATTACCTTGTTTTAATGGAAAAGAAGAATGCCACCGAAAAGTGAAGGTGTGCAAGCTGGAAGCGTTTAAGAAAGTTAAATAAATGCTGGTTTTGGCAACACCGCAAGTTTCTGCGAGCAAACGAGGTTGGCGTCGACTCAGTTTTTCCCCACAGACACCTAAGGCGGGGCTTCATCGCCACCTCCTTCAAGCAGTGATCATGGTGTCCTTTATATTCTTCAATGCATCAATTAAAATCGAGCGTCGCGATAATAATGTTTATTTTTTGTCAAAAGCAGTTTACTTAGGAACGAATTTGACTTTTCCTTCCAAATAAACATCAGAAGCCTGAAAGCAGCTTGCAGTTACTGTTTATCAACCTGGAAAATTGGAAACAAACATCCTCAGTGTATGTTATTGCCTAAATTGTCGGTTTTATATACTGTAAGGACGGAGAAGACGTTTAAACGTTGTGTGTGTACGAAAGAGACAGATGATCTCCACTTTCTAGAGCTGGGCTCTGAAAGTGACTCGCAGGTTACCCCTTCTGCGGCGAAGTTGCTAACTTAATCAAGTAGTATGGGCAAGCCAGAACAATCCTGATAATGAGAGAATCAATGACCCAAGAACTGAGGACTGGGAAGCGGCGCTGTCCAGCTCACACCCCGAAGAGCATTGCCTAGTGAGCCCAATGGCGGCGGCAGAAGCCAGTGAACTCATGGACTGAGGGCCCACCCAAAAACCTGAATTTATTATGTTCATTAAATATTTTTCACACACACAAACATGCATTGCCACAGCACCTCAGCACACTTGACCGGACCCCGTCCACCATGAAGGCTTATTATCTTAGTTGACCACCACTCTCTCTGCTGGCTGTTCAACCTTAGTGATTCCTGTTGCATTCTCGAGCGCTGCGGCCTTCGCCTCCAAGTGTCCACCATCACGTTTTTGTACAAAAGTGATCGAGGACACGCCGACGCCGACTGTCTTCCACGGCTTCCATTTGCCAACACTGAGCGGGGCGGCAACAATTTTAAGAATTAAATTTTACTCCTCGCTACCGGATTCCCGGACATTCAGTTCTTTCAAACTGCACACCAAAAGGATATGGTTATTAAGCCCCTCTTCACCACCATACATGACCATGGGGATACTGACCATTTTTCTGTATGCAACAGTCTCCTGTGGATAAAGAAGTAACCCCCTGTGGCCGCACAATTCCTACTCGTGGTTCCACACAGCCTTTTTCCGTCGGTTTTACGCGTCCTGGACGAGGACCCCACATGTGGTTATGCCAGATATATTTTAACACACCGCCGTCCACAAGAACGGTTTTACTGGCCACTACTGAAACGTACGACTGATAGGTACGTGAGCAGTTGTACGAAGTGTAAGCGCCATAAATGCCCTGTAACCGCTTTAACTTGTCTGCTGCAGCCGGTAATCAAGCCTCCCCGCACTCCGTTCGAACAAGCCAGCATAGATATGCTGTGTCTGTTTCCGAAATCTTCCGATTACAAATATTGGATCATCGTCGGTGGCGATACTCTTACTCGTTACTTTAAACGGTAGCCGTCCCATCGCCCACTGCATACGATGTTTCGCCGTTTCTATTCCGCAACGTTATTTTACTCCATGAACCACAGCGAGTTATGAGTGACAGAGGCCGTCAGTAAACTGCGGATCTCGTGGAGGCGCTGTTGGGTCCGTGCACAACTTTCCGGCAATCGAAGCATTATCACCCACAAACGAAGAGCTTGACTGAGCGCATGAAGGACCTCCAACCAACGTGTTTTTGATGTATGTGTCCTCGGATCAGAAGAATTGGGATAACATACTGCCTGCTATCACCTAGGCTTTCAACAGTGCGATCCATGAGCCTGCGGGTTATAGCCCTTTTGATCTTCTGTACGCTCGGCCACCGCGCTGCCCTTTGGAAACCATCTTGCCTTTTTCCGCCCATGACGACTCCTGCATAGCAGAGACCTTTCGCCTTGTCGAGGAAGCGCGGCGTATTCCTCGCCTGCAGACAATATCTTCGCAAGAACGCTTCAGGGCACGCTACGATGAGCGCCCTTGGCACGTCACGTACGCTCCGGGCGATGTGGTCTGACTTTGGCGACCACTCAGGCGGCGCGAGATTTACCGAAAACGGTTCGCGCACTACGGAGGGCCTTGGTCGTGAATATTCATCTCAGTGACGTGACCTACGAGATTGAACATCTCATCACAACTGGTTACAGAAGAGAACTGAATTTTCGAAAGGGGAGCGGTTGAAGCTTTGACACCCTTGCGTGACTCATAACTTGCCTATGTGCTTTGGCAACGCATGGGGAAGTGTAACGCACGCGAAGACTTTGAAGCGCTATCTGCGTATGGAAGATAAAGACAATCTTGGCTCCCTCACGTTTCGCTCTGAAGTGACTCCCAGCTGGCACAGGACCTCTGACTGGACCCCGTACATCGTGAAGGCTTGAGCTCCTAACGATATATTTAGATCAGAAGCTTTCAGACGAGCACCGCGTAGCGACAGAAATGAACGCGCCATTCTTAAACCACTAGCGGACTTTGGTGACTCAGTTATGCATCTGAGCCAGTGGATGCGCATCCTGGGCACTTCTATCCCCAATAGAACGTGAAAATTTAAGTGTAGGCATATTGAAAGATAGGCGGCAGCTTTTCAAAAGCGTTATTACCACGCGAATGTAATTTCACCGATGCTTCATTTTTATCCTCAGAAAGATGATTTTCAGTATAGAAATTCTGCTTCAGGAGGGAGAGCATCGCCGATTTTCGAATAAGCGACTAGTGTTGAAGTTTTAAGTCCTCAAACACTTGCAGGTAGCATTGTGTAATGTCACGTTTTAATTAACAAATATATAATATATAATTTTGCCCCCTGGCATTTTGGAACTTGAGGTGAGTGGGCGGGGAAATATGGATCGCCTAAAGGCCGGCACGGCGAGTAGCCTGTCCAGAGTCACCTTCACCGTACACGCGTTAACGCATTGTTGTGTTTCTACCCCCCCCCCCCCCTTAACTCTCTTTGTGTGTTCCCGTCTCACCTGTGTCCACTGTACTTCGGACCACGTGGGCCCGATCATGCAGCTACCGTGAACATTCATCGAGGCCTGCTGTTGTAGCCGTACTTCGGACCACGTGGCCCGATCAAACAGCTACCGTGAACAATCACCAAGGTCGACAACCCCGCGACGACCATGGGAAGTGGGATGTTTGGAATGCCCCTCCGAGCCTCAGCGGATTAGTGTAGCAAGAATGTCGAGGGCCATTGTCAGCGGAAACCCCAGCGACCACAGCGGAGATGACCACTATAGCGGCGACGAAGGCAGGCGAGGCCCAGGAGCTTTTGTCCGAGCAACCACCGTGAATGCGGAGGCGACTTGGCGGCGCCGGTCACGCTGGCGGATAATTGAAGAATTCTGTGTCCCCGACTCGCGTTCTGGGCAATCGGCGGGGAGGCAAGTTCATTCCCCTGCTGAAAGACTTCAGGAGATTCCTTTCCCGCGGGGCTGGATGAGTCAGCAATCTCCCCCTCTCTTCGACCCAGCTGCGACAGAGTGGACAAGCTCGCACCTGCCCAGCCGTGGGCGGTAACAAGAAGGTCCCCTTCGGTCCATCCGATTGGACCGTGCTCGTCGACCATTTTTCCCCAGCCAGGGATCTGGGGAAACCGGACGATATTTAACTCGGCCGTGAGTGTGGCCGGGAGAAGCCTGCTAGCTCCAGTCGACTACGGTTGACGAAGACGTTGCCCTTCCACTGAGAGCCATTCTCAGCCCCGCTCTATGTAAATTCATGTAACTATGTAAATACAGCGTTTTTCCTTCACTTCCCCTACTCCCCGTCTCCGGCCCACGTTTCCTTCCTCCTTCGGCAATGCGGCGGTGATCCTGGACCCGATGCCTGGTGGGACACGCTTCTAGCATCGACAAATATATCAACTGGTGGCAGCGGTGGGATCGTCCACGCTTGGTCCTGGCTTCAGCAGTGGTGAGCGCTTGACTTTCTTTGGGAATCTGCCAGGCTTGATAACTCTGGAAATTTATCACTACCTGTAGATTAATCTTCTGCACGTGCTCGCTTAAGCATTTCACGTAGCAGCTTATTTTTGAAAGTCCTCGTTCGAGAATTGCCATGGATTTGAGCAAGCTAAAGAAGCCAGAGTTGATGTTGCTGTGTGAAAAGTTGGGTATTGAGGCCAGGAAAAGTCACAGAAAGCCGCAGCTGATTGAGGCTATTAAGGAATGTGGTGCTAAGGAGGAGGGAGACAAAATTTTGGAGACCTGGGAAGTCATTCAGGAGGGAATCAGGAGCGCTAAGGAGGAGGCCGACAGGGTTGAAAAGGAACGCAAGGAGGAGGCCGACAGGATTGAAAAAGAACGCCTTTACCGCAAGGAAGCCGCTAAGAAGGAGGCTGACAGGATTGAAAATGAACGCAAGGAGAAGGCCGTCAGGGTTGAAAAAGAACGCCTTTACCGCAAGGAAGCCGCTAAGAAGGAGGCTGACAGGATAGAAAAAGAACGCCTTTACCGCAGGGAAGCCGCTAAGGAGGAGGCTGACAGGATAGAAAAAGAGCGCCTTTACCGCAAGGAAGCCGCTAAGGAGGAGGCTGACAGGATAGAAAAAGAACGCCTTCGTCTCAAGGAAGCCGATGAAAGGCAACTTGCTTTAATGCGTTTGGAGTTGCAAACTTTACTGGCGAAGCGCGCCGAGAGGAATTCGACAATAAATCAGGAGGTTTCGGCGCGAAGTGAAATTAAAATCGTGAATGAAAACTGCGTGTCTTTGCCCATTGCCCGCGTCGCGATCGAGAGCCCGCTCGGGGTGCGTCTGACCGAGGCAGCCATCTCCCAAAACCTGCCTAAGCAGCATCACTCGATTTCCTCAAATCGCTCGGATATGCTGCCCAAAGAAAAGGGCCTTTGTTTTAGAGATAACGCTGCGCAGGTCCTTACCACTTCGAAGGCTCGTGAATTCGCAGCGCCAGCAGAGCACGTAGTTGAAGAGGGCAAACCTGACAGCGACTGTGGAGCTCCAAGCCAGAGCGCGGCGTTAGCTGAAAAGCGCGATGCCGCACAGATTGTCCTTGCAACCCAGATAGGCGTAGGCGCAGCGCAAAAAGGTAGTCCTCCAGAAAGCAGTCGCGCGCTGAAAGTGGCAACTGCAAGTTCTATTGTAAGCGAGGAATGCGCCTCAGCGCTGCCTCGAAACAATGATCAGTTCAACGATCAGGGAACGACAGCCGCTCGCGACCAAACACCCGAAAATGAGTTATGCTCCACTGAAACCAGCGTGTCTTTGCCCATTGCCCGCGTCGCGATCGAGAGCCCGCTCGAGATGCGTCTGACCGAGGCAGCCGTCTCCCAAAACCTACCTAAGCAGCATCCCTCGATTTTCCCTAATCGCTTGGATATGCTGCCCCAAGAAAAAGGCCTTTGTTTTGGAGATAACGCTGCGAAGGTCCTTACCGTTTCGAAGGCTCGTGAGGTCGCGGCGCCAGCAGAGCACGTGGTTGAAGAGGGCAAACCTGAACCTGTAAGCCCGAAGCCTATAAATTCTCACAGTGGTGAGCCGGAGCCGGCTCTAGTAAAGACTGGCGATGAAACGGACGCCGGCGACTTAAACTGTGACGGCTCCGCGCTACCTAATGACGAGCCAGCCCAGGACTTACTCACTACTAGCACAGGGGTAAAGAGTACCGATAGTAGTGCAGGCGATAGTGAGTCTTCCGAATCAGGCGCAAGTGATGACCTGGAGCTAGGTGAGGAATTGAATTCCAATCTTGTGTTACCCCACTCGGATGGCTTTCTCGAACTCCTTCGTGTGGACAGAGAAACGTTCACCGCTGAGCAAGAGAAAGACCAATCTCTAAGCAAGTTGAGTCCCCAAAGTGACATAGGTGTGTCACGGGAGAAAATACCTTTCCAGCTCCGTTCTGGCCTGCTGTACCGCCAGTATAAGGATAGGAAGGGTATCCAAAACGACCAACTTACGGCCCGCGTCGCGATCGAGAGCCCGCTCGAGCTGCGTCTGACCGAGGCAGCCGTCTCCCAAAACCTGCCTATGCAGTATCCCTCGATTTTATCAAACCGCTTGGATATGCTGCCGAAAGAAAAGGGCCTTAGTTTTGGAGATAACGCTGCGCAGGTCCTCACCAGTTCGAAGGCTCCAGAATTCGCAGAGCCAGCAGAGCACGCGGGTGAAGAGGGCAAACGTGGCCCTGTAAGCCTTATAAACTCTAACGGTAGTGAGCCAGAGCAGGCTGGATCACAAACTGACAATGAGGCGAACGCCGACGACTTAACCTGTGACGGTTCCGCGATGGCTAGTGACGCGCCACGCAAACCAACTGCGAGGGTTTCCACTGAGCGGCAGCGCACAGAGGTGGCCAAACGGGAAGAGTTAATTAAGGGGAAAGTGCGGCTCTTGTTGACTGCTCGACTGCAATCCGAACCGCGTAGCCGCCCCAATTTGGCACCTCGGTGCTCAAGAGTTCGCACCCGCCCCGTGGGAACACAAGCCAAGAGAACGCAACGCGCGAACCCGATCCGAGAGAGACGGATACGCTGGCACGGCATTCGCACTCGTCCGTTCCCTTCTCGCGTTCTGCTTTCTGAGCGTCAGCCAAACTTCAGAACCACGAGACTTGGACGAGGAACAGTTAAGGGTCCTAAGCTGAAATTCCTAGCCTTGTGTCCTGTTGCACCTGCTAGAGCAGCTATCGGACCTCGGCCGCGCAGGGGGCGGCTGAAGAATAGGAAGCAGTAAATTCCTCTGATCGCAACGCCGTTTGCAGACGGATTCGAGGAATAATCCCGTCTTTTGTTTCTTTTTGTTCATTTAACTCTCCTGTACAGAAATGCAAGCTAGAATTCCTAGCATTATGCAATGTCTCATCTGCTAAAGCAGCTGTCGGACCGCGGCCGCGCAAGGGGCGGATATGACGCATAATCTCATATTGAGTTTAATGCTTGTTTTTTTGTCTTTTGTTCTTTACACTCTCCTATGCGAAATGAGAGCGAAATTTCGGAGCTTGGCATTGCGGGACTCAGTTCACATGCGTTGCCGAAAGGTGCGAGTAATGGCAACGCTGATGGCCTCAGCCGAAGCTTTCCCGTGTAATGCCCTTTCCTGACTCCCCGGACGTTAATCCGCTATGCAAATTTGTATTTTGTTTTTTTTGCTTTAGCGGGAATCATTTTGTCTGTTTTGTATGTGTGTTCAGCAGCTCCACCTTCCCTTTGTGCTCTCACGGGCGGTGGCTTTCTGTGACATAAACCGTGCTACGGCACCCCCCCCCAAAATTTTAGAAAATTTTCCTCCCTTTTGGCTAAACAAGCTCTGTGTATTCTGGTTTGGTCAAACATGTCAACTTTCGGAGGAGGACGTAAATTTCACGCTACAGCTCATTTTCTCTAAACAGACTTTGTCGACCGAAAACAGCTTGGCAGTTCTTGAAGTCGGTTTGGCGCTTTCTGCTTGTTGGGCTGTGTACTTTGCTGGTTGAGACCGTTACAGCTGTCAACGAAGCAGGAAGAACCTTTGGGCCCAGCTGTGACCAAAAGTCGAACGGACACAACTCCAGGTCTCTGCGCGCAGCAGCGTTGGCTGCAACTACTACGAGACCTCTTCGGGCGGCGGACGTGCTGTTGTGTTTCTACCCCCCCCCCCCCCTTAACTCTCTTTGTGTGTTCCCGTCTCACCTGTGTCCACTGTACTTCGGACCACGTGGGCCCGATCATGCAGCTACCGTGAACATTCATCGAGGCCTGCTGTTGTAGCCGTACTTCGGACCACGTGGCCCGATCAAACAGCTACCGTGAACAATCACCAAGGTCGACAACCCCGCGACGACCATGGGAAGTGGGATGTTTGGAATGCCCCTCCGAGCCTCAGCGGATTAGTGTAGCAAGAATGTCGAGGGCCATTGTCAGCGGAAACCCCAGCGACCACAGCGGAGATGACCACTATAGCGGCGACGAAGGCAGGCGAGGCCCAGGAGCTTTTGTCCGAGCAACCACCGTGAATGCGGAGGCGACTTGGCGGCGCCGGTCACGCTGGCGGATAATTGAAGAATTCTGTGTCCCCGACTCGCGTTCTGGGCAATCGGCGGGGAGGCAAGTTCATTCCCCTGCTGAAAGACTTCAGGAGATTCCTTTCCCGCGGGGCTGGATGAGTCAGCAATCTCCCCCTCTCTTCGACCCAGCTGCGACAGAGTGGACAAGCTCGCACCTGCCCAGCCGTGGGCGGTAACAAGAAGGTCCCCTTCGGTCCATCCGATTGGACCGTGCTCGTCGACCATTTTTCCCCAGCCAGGGATCTGGGGAAACCGGACGATATTTAACTCGGCCGTGAGTGTGGCCGGGAGAAGCCTGCTAGCTCCAGTCGACTACGGTTGACGAAGACGTTGCCCTTCCACTGAGAGCCATTCTCAGCCCCGCTCTATGTAAATTCATGTAACTATGTAAATACAGCGTTTTTCCTTCACTTCCCCTACTCCCCGTCTCCGGCCCACGTTTCCTTCCTCCTTCGGCAATGCGGCGGTGATCCTGGACCCGATGCCTGGTGGGACACGCTTCTAGCATCGACAAATATATCAGCATCCACTCTGGGTAACGCCTATCGTCTCGGCTGATAAAAAGTGGCAGCCTACATCAATGTACAATCTTTGTCAAAAGTAACCAGGCTGCATGGTTTGCTTCTAGCTTGTATAGTGGAGCCCTTGCGGCTTTCCTAAAACTCAAAAGGTGTTGGAAGGAAAGAAGACCCCCAGTCCTTACCTTCAATGACCATTTCAGCTTCAGGGGATCTGTAAGGGCTCCACTCTAAGAGCTAGAAGCAAACCATGCAGCCTGGTTACTTTTGACAAAGACTGTACGCTGGGCATGAAATGTGCTTATGCTATTGTGCTTATGCTATGTTGTTTCCGCCGCAGCCAAGGGGGGCGCGGCCCCGTCAGGCATGTCTATTGCCTTTTGTCGCGTCCCCCAAGGCATTTCTGTAACGGAATGTCTTAAGGAAAGAAAGAAAGAAAGAAAGAAAGAAAGGAAGGAAGGAAGGAAGGAAGGAAGAAAGAAAGAAAGAAAGAAAGGAAGGAAGGAAGGAAGGAAGGAAGAAAGAAAGAAAGAAGGAAAGAAAGAAAGAAATGAAGGAAGGAAGAAAGAAAGAAAGAAAGAAAGAAAGAAGGAAAGAAAGAAAGGAAGAAAGAGAGAAAGAAAGAAAACAGGATGTATGGGCTGCCCCGGCCTGCGGCAGTGTCGAATGTCACGGGCTGCAGTTGTCGTTTTGTGCCCCTCCTTCTTGTCCTTGGCGCCCTGGCGCCGTCTCCTGACAGGTCATATCTCAAGGTCCAGACTGCCTGCAGTCTGAGGAGATCGGCAGACACTATTCCATTCAACGTTGGTGTTCTAGACAGTCTTATTCATCATGAGAGCCATCCTACTCCACGAGAGCCCTGCTACGAGCTGTACTTAAATCGTAAGATCAGAGAATGTAGAATTTATTGTGCAAAGCACTACATAGAGCAAAACAATTTGGCTGGCTGGTTGGCAATAATCGCCTGATCGCACTTCTTAAAAGTGTGATACGTATGCTAGTTTCATTGCCATATATTTCCCGCCCATCGGTTTTTGAGTTATATATACATATATACGTTTTCCGCAGTTGCTGCACTTAATGGGGAGTCAACAAGTACATCGGAGAAAGAGGTGACCTTTCGATATTGTGCTTTTTATTTTTAATTTTGTCAACGTGAGCACGGTAGTAGGAGCCTAATGTGACGTAATTTATAAGCGCGTAAAACTTTTCGTCAGGAACGTTTTTGGGCGAATCGTGTTTCTTATGAGTGCTTTGAACGCGTGGGACGGATATATCGAAGGAGCTTGAATGCGCTGGAATATATCATGTATGATGATGGTTTCCAGGTAAGCGATTCATATCACAATTAGAGCCGCACATTTCGTGCTGTTGAATGTACTCATACCGCATCTTCTTGTTAAGGCAGCAGATAGTCCATTTAAGCTTGATTAAGTGGTGTTATTTCATTTTTCAGGTCAGTTGCTGGAACAGACATAACGGCTGTGAAGAAGTCAACGACGTTTCCACGATACTGAAGCACTTCCATACGAACTGTGCGCACCACTCCACGCGCTGCCCGAAGTGTGCGGCCAATGTTCTTCGAAGAGACCTAGTTGCACACCTGAAATCACGGTGCGGTGAACTAGTTTTGCTTCAAAGCTATTCGGGGGCTGGCAATGCAACTCTGGGGAGGGAACAAGACCTCATCAAGATTTCACTATGGGACATCAGGGACGGTTTGCAGACGATGTCAAAAGAGTGCGTTTCTCAAAGAACAAGTGTAGCTCAGGTCAGCGCAGCTCATCAGCGTAGTCTCATGCATAACTCCCATGATGAAGACGCACTAGAAGAAATAAAGAAAGGCGCCGAAAGAGCAATGAATGCTCTTAAAAGAAGCAACGAAATCCACATTAATCAAGAGGTTTACCCAGACGACCTGAGAGCTGTTCTTGAAGAAACCATCAAAACATTAAGAAAGGCATTTGTGGTGATGGTTAACTCCAACGAATATGAAACTAATCACCGACTGACAGAACGTACACAAAAGCTCTGTTATGATATCCTGTTCGAAGAAATTGATCTGAAATTATCCCGTCTCCGTCTTTCCCCAGGTCTGAGATGCGTTCTAATTTAGATTTTTTCCTAGCCACTGCAAAGGACATTTCATCTGAAAGAGAAGGGCAATATTATCCAGCTCACAACACAAATCATATACTCTTAAATGTACCTAAAAGGATAGTGTTATTTTGTAAATGTGAATCACTTTTCTTGGATGCTTACTTTCGAATCTTCTGCTAGAAGAGTGTTGTAATACTTATCTATTGGTTCTTCCTTGAGACCGAGAGAAGGTGATCAGGAATATAAAAAAAGTGGCAGCGGATACAATAAACGTGATATATTTATGCTTATAGTAACTATAGTTTCACTAGTGTGCTTTAGGTGCCAATAAATAGACCTTTTTCGATGAACAGGAAGTTAACAAATTACGAAGGTAGATGGCCCGGTAGACATAACAAATTTGGCGCGCACTTTGTACTCTCGTCCGTAGTTACTTCTTCAAAGAGTGAAAAAGGGCTAATGAGTGGCACACATGCAAAGAAATAAAAACACACTATTATTGGAAACACCTTGATTATTTGTTCATTCCATGGCTTATTAAGCACGAAATGCTTTTAGCCCCCGTTGTCGGCAGTGTGGTGACGTCACGCCGAGACCGAGAGCCGTCATCCGGGCACTCAAATCCACTCATCCGGGCACTGAATTCCAGTCATCCGGGCTCTGAAACGAGAACATCCGGGCACCGTACGAGACTTAACGAGATTTAACGAGACTCTCTAAGCCCTCCTACGCGACCGGCATGCAAGCGCCGGTTGGTCTCCAAAGGAGTCACAAAAAATAACTGCTGCCATTGCCTTCTCAATGTTTATCAAGATATCAATCGCTGTGCGTTTGATAATGCACGGAATTATTATTTCCGATGTCTAATAACGCGTGCAAAAAGCACATAAATACCACGATACACTTCGTTGTCATACGTGATCTCTTAGGGGCTTCGCGCATCGAAGCAAAGCGGCGGAGGCGCACAGGGGCCCGGGGGAGAAGCGCTGCGTTCAAAGGGCAAGGCATCGCGCCGAACGGGTGGTGGCGTTCCTCCCTTCCATTACGGTGCGGTTCGGGTGTCCACCGAGAAGACAGAGAATTACTGCGCCATTTCCTTTCCTCAAAAAACCTTGCGTTCAAATGGCAAGGCATCGCGCTGAACGGGTGGTGGCGTTCCTCCCTTCCTGTAAGGTGCGGTTCGGGTGTCCACCGAGATGACATTAGGCCCGTAAACATTTCATGCTTACTCTACTCTCAGTTACGGGAGAGGCAGAGATTTTTTTTCTGGTCATTTCGTTCTCTGAAATTCCCCAAACACCGCTTCTAGTTTCACCTCCTACTGAGCAACAATTTTGGCTTAAAGGCGCAAAAACAAATACAAAAGGTAGAAGACCGAGCAGAGACAACTGATTTCATGGCAGCAATTTTTGGTGAAAAATAAAATGCTAAGAAATATATCAACTTGCATAAGAAGATTCAAGCGATTGTCTCGAGCTGTTGTCTGTTATGAAACGCAACGCTAATGCATTGCATCAGGGAACCGATCGAACATTTCGTGTTAATTTTTTATTTTTTTCTCATAAAGCGTCGTGCAACTTCCGCCAGGCTTCGCTGTTTAACTGGAAGCTGTGGTGGAAACATGGGTGGAATTATTTGAAAGATTAGCTCATGGAGTTGACGAAATATAGGCTACAGCACCGTGGTTGCAGATCGTGGCGTGCAATGCACTGGATGAGCTAGAACGGAGGGGACAGGTTTAAAGGGACGTGGTAACTATCATTCGTGAGATATGGGCAGTTAAACGAGGAGAATGGCTTTACTGCGATAATAAGGGACGTACTACGTCTCCCGCTATGGATGACGGTGGCGCTGGTGAACACACACGGTTTAGTTCCACTACACATAAATATTCCCGAAATCAGAAGAATGGGCAGCAGTCGTTGCAGCAGAGCACCGGACGTGAGATTCGTAGGTCGTGGTTTCGGATTCAGCCGGTGGCGTGTGGTTGTTTTTCTTCTGAGAGAGAGAGAGAAAGGAATTTTAATGAGGGAAAGGTGGAGAGGTCGGCCGGTGCTAACATGGCCCTGACCTGCTACTCCACAATCAATCAATCAATCAATCAATCAATCAATCAATCAATCAATCAATCAATCAATCAATCAATCAATCAATCAATAAATAAATCTACCATTGATGAAAACAACAAATTAAAAAAATGGCCTATCTTAGCTTATGGTTAAGCCTAGGATGCGAAGCATATATAGTAGCCTAAAAAATTAAACATTACCTCGCTATACCTGGTTAGCCATTCATAGACAAGACATTACCTGGCTATACCTGGTTAGCAATTTCATAGACAAGAACAACTCATGTGTTACTCTGCTTCTTCCTTTATTTTTCTCAAACAAATAAATACACTATGATGATCAGTGAAGTAATTCGTTTCTCACGTTGCTTCTTCCGGTAAGCACGCTCCTTTACAAGGCGCTGTTCCCGCTGTTCAGGAGTTTCTTCAGCACGCATTTTCCGTTTGGTAGCATTTCGCCGCTCGAACCGAGTAGAAGTATTCGAAGCTTCATCCTTCACCTCGGCATCGGTTGTCGAACGCTGCCGTCTAGCTGCATACTGTGCACGTCGCTTGGCAAGCCGTACTTCTCGTTCTTTTCCCGTTCCCGTGGCTCTTTGTAACTTGCGCTTTGCTGTCTGGCGACCCGCCCTCTCCCTGGCCGACATCTCGCTGCTCAACTGACTCAACGAGTGCGTCGCCTTTTGCGTAACGTCAGTATCTCCTAGCGGTAGGAGCGGGAGTTAGGCCGCCGGCGGAGGCTGCGCGTCCGCAAGCGAGCGCACGAGGCCCCAGCTTTCACAGCTCTTGTGACGTCATATCACCTGGTGCGTCGATGAAGGTCAAGTGGTAGCTACGCGGCCGTGCACGGCGCAGCAAGGAAGAGCTCGGTTGTGCGAGTAATATGCTTCGCATAAAAAGACATCCCTTATGCCCCTTGCTTTCGGTGGCTTTTGGCTTCCGTCATACATGGCTCATGGAGCATCTGTTTCCATACCTTTGTCCATCGCTAGGCGTAGCTAATTTATGTACAGGGACAAATGCGCTCAAGAAGGAGAGTATGTAGTTACTTGTTTCACTGACGGTATAAAAAAATTTGTTTACTACGCCAATATTATTCTATTGGGGACATGAATGGCCACATCTAGAATCTGGATGGATGCACGTATTGTAACTGGAAGTTAGTAGTATAAGGCGCCGCTTTCAGAAGATGAAATCAACCAAAAATGGAAAATTTATGTTTAAAAGAAACCGGAAATAAAGATCTGCGTCCAAGGCAACTTAAAGCGGTCCACTGATCGCTGGGAGGCTGAAGTTCGCTATGCAGCTACAGTTGGGCGAAAAAAAATTCTCGAACAATATAAGCTGTCTAGACAGACTCAAAAAAAGCAGTAATGGATTCAAGATGCCAAGAAAAAATGTTTACAGGCAGGCGGCGCTGTGAACTACATTACATGAGTTATATACCCGAGTCATTTAGGACAGACGATAGGGTATTTTCTCCAAAGAAGCAGCAACACAGGACAGCTAACAGAAAGGAGCCCAGAACTGCCCAGTCTTAACTGGAAAAAGGCGAAAACAAATATTTGTAAGAAAACAGCCGCCGGGATATAATAAATTCTAATCTAGCTGAACGATGCACTTGGTCCAAGAAGCATGCAGATGTTGGAAAAAGATCGAAACAATATTAAAAAAAGAAGCAAATTCCGGATAGTTGACGATTGAGTAGAATAAATTTTATTTCTGAATGGAAAGGAGATAGGACGAACACAAAATCTTTCATACCGATTAAAAAAAATCTTTTAGGTACAGGATGTCAATGCAGGCGGTTTTAGGTAGATTGACTTTTTAGGACTTCTGCATGCTGTCAATATTGATTAGTTAATTGGCACTTTAATCAATACTGACTTCACGGAGAGGTCTCAAAAAGTCATTCTACGTAGAAATATTTTGTATTGTTTTTTTCAGAAGGTGGGACATAGTAAGTCTATGTTAACATTATATATAGTAGGGCTCAACGATCCCTCAGTCAATTTTAACGTAATCTAAAGAACACAAGTAAGATTGTAAAAGAGGTCGCATATCATCCTGAAGTCAGGCCTATTCTTGAGTACACCTGTCCTCTGTGGGACCCTGTTTACCATGTTCATACTGGCGAACTTGAGCTAATTCAGTCTCTCGCTGCCACGGGATTCATCCTTCACTGAGTTGAAGAAAGTCATAGGTTGGACGTCGCTTTGACGACATGAAAAAAATCTACGGCTGAAACTTTTTTAATTTTGCTTAAAAAAATTGAAACAGAAATCTCTGCGTCTTCGTATCTTCATTCGACACATTATCTCTCCTCTCGAAAAGATCACAGCTACTACTTCTACTTTAAATATCTCGGACTAATCTTTTCAAAAATTATTTTTTTGTTCCATTGATAAGTTAATTAGCATTTGCATTATTTTATACGCCACAATGACTCAGTGGTTACGACACTCGGCTGCTGACCCAAAAGACGCGGGTTCAATCCCAGCCGCGGTGGCCGAATTTCGATGGAGGCGAAATTCTAGAGCTCAAGGTACTGTGCGATGTCAGCGCATGTTAAAGAACCCCAGGTGGTCGAAATTTCCAGAGCCCTTCACTGCGGCGTCCCTCGTAGCCTGAGTCGCTTTGGGACGTTGAACCCCAAGAAACCAAACTATTTGGCATTTTTTTTCGCGTGAAAGTTATATGTAGAAGTTTTTTCACGCTCAAAGAAAGCTGCTTTTTAACGCCGCATAGTTAGCACACTTCAGATCATTACCTAAATTTCCGTGATCCGGTTCCCAGGGCTGTTTAGCGTACGTAATGCAAAAATCGGTAAAGAAGTGAATCTGCCATTGCTTCTGTAGGAAGGAAAGCTGGGCGAGTTGGCTTTCAATTATACTAGCCATACTGGCACAGCGCGAAAGACACGCACAGGGGAAGGCGGGACAACACGGCGCTAACAACTTCAACGTTTTACTCAGAAAGGACTGCCTTTTAGAAAACAAACAAAAAGTGTACACTCATGGAAGAAAAGCCAAAATTCAGGCATCGGCTCGAGATCAGAACTTGCCCCAATCACCTCAAGGAACACAACCACGGGACGTTTGTTAGAAGCACACTCAAAAATTCATTCTGGTGTAGGAAACACTGTCTGCAAGAACGCAATATCATTTTTGTGGAGGTTAATCGAAGATCTCGCCACGCACTTCTCTCGTTCTTCTCGAATATAGAAGGCTTCAACCACATCGCGTAATAGTTGATTTCGATTGTCGTATAATATAGCACGTGCCTTTAAAGGTGCACTGAAGAGAAATCTGAACTCTTTTTTTTTTCAGCGGGAACTCGATCTACACGTTCCGAGCATTCTTAGAAACTTCGGCTTAATGACCTGCGCGGCCTATTTGCCTAATTAAATCGAATTAACGTCCGGCTCCCGCCTTTATTTTTTGAATTCTCTCCCGGTACTGTGGGCGGAGTCGACCAACGCGTGGAGTGCCTTTCAGCCAGCTCCGTGGAGGCTTTGCTTTCGCTTTATTTTCTTTTTTAGGCTTCCGTGAACAAATAGTTTCATCCGCAGTTAATACAGCCGCAAAATAAGCCCGTGGAAATAAAAATACGCGCGGACTATTTGCTTCTACGGATTACTACGTATTACTCCGCCGATGGCCGGGTGGCAAGCCCCCACGGGTCTGGGTGAAAGGCACTCGACGCGTTGGTCGGCTCTGCCCACCGTACCGGGGAGAATTTAAAAGAAAGGCGGGAGCCGGGCGTTAATTCGATTTAATTGGAGAAATCGGCAACACAGGGCAATAAATAGGAGTTTCTAAGAATGCTCGGAACGTTTAGATTGAGTTCCCGCGGCAAAAAAGACGAGCTCAGATTCCTCTTTACTGCACCTTTAAGGTCTGGAAGGCAACCACTACAACCCTGGCAGTGCAGAAAAAGATTGGAACTGGGCGGTTTCCCTAGTGAATCACGGCGTTCAATCAAGCGTGTATTCATGCCACACCCCGTCTACCCAATATACGTCTTACCGCAGGAAAGGGGAATACAATACACTACGCCTGCCCTACATGGCGAAAATTCCACCTCATGGTTAACACTGCACCCCTTTCTGGTGTGCCTTTCCGTATTACTCAGCACTCGGTTACTGGCCGCCAGACCGCACCTTTTTTAACCTATTTTCTGATTGGAAAACAACGTTCAGGTCATATTTTTCCCAATTTTCTTCAAGCAGTGTGAAACACAGTGAGCGTACGTGATGGCCACCGTGTTTCTACACGATTCATCACGGTTGTCTGAAGGAGCCTATTTTTTCATCTTTTTTGCCAGTCTTTCACAAATTTGCCCCCGGGTCACTTTCGGATACCCAGCTTCCTTCAGACGCTCTACCTGCAGCTTCAAAGAGGCCTCCATCCTGTGCGGGCATGATTTGCCAGTGCCGCCATGAGACAAGTGGCAGCCACCCCCTGCTTGACGGTTCTCGAGTGCCCGGAGTCATGGCTTAGTAGTGGTTTGGCCGACCGGGGGGAATACTCCCAGCAAGCAGGCCCATCTGGAAACACAACTTTTATGTCCAACAATTCAATGCTTCTTTCATTAGGTGGCTCAACCGTAAATTTCAAGCCACACGCAGAATCCCCACACGTCCTGGCGACTTGTTCGATCCCTGTATCACTGGGGTCCTGGTTGCGAGTCAAGACGATATATTCATCCGCATATCTCATAACCTTCAATAACCCGTCTTCTAACTTTGCCTATAGTTCCCTGTCCACCCTAGCAAGATAAATGTCACTCAGCACCGGGGCCACTCAGGATCCAATGCATACCCCTGACCGCTGAACGTGCAACTTGTCTCTCCATTCAATGAAGGTACAGCCCAGGTGAAACGAGAGGACTTCTAGGAAGCTTTCAACGCAAGCGCGAACACTTCTGGAGGAAAACGCCTTCGTCATTGTCGAGGGTGATGCAGTCTTTAACGCATTTCATGAGGTGGGAATGGGGGAGGGAATAAAACAAGTCCTCAACATCAAGGCTAAAGGCGTAGCAATTGGCAAGGGACTCACTCGAAAGACAGCGCACGGCATCCTTCGAGCTTGGTACCCTAAACGGGTCTCCCAGATTCAGTGAAGACAGATGCTCTTGCAGGTAGCACGAGACAACGTGCTGCCATGAGTCCTTCTCGGATACTATGGCTCTGAATGGAATCTCCGCCTTATGGGTCTTTGCCGCGAAGAACACACTCAGCTGCAGATCTTTAGCATTCTTGACACTTGCGCCCACCCTTTCCAGGTTATGCCTTCGCAGGAGTGCCATAGCTCGTCTTCTAGACGTTGACTGCTTTGCTTGCACCTCTTTGAAGAGTTTCTGGATCGCCGAAAGTGCCTTTTCCTGAAACATTTCTCGTCGACAATGACGAAAAACCCTTCTTTGTCTGGGGTTTGGCTTTTCTTCCATGAGCGTACACTTTTTATTTGTGTTCTTTAATGCAGCCCTTTTTGAATAAAAAATTCAAGTTGTTAGCGCCGTGTTGTCCCGCCTTTCCTTGTGTCTATCTTTCGCTCTGTGCCAGCATGGCTAGTACGGTAGCATTGCTTGTCTGAAGTAATGGTACAAATATTTGTTAAAAACAAGAGTGGCCACGAAAGAGAACCTCGAGGCACTCCCGTCTTAACAGAGACTAGATAGAAGTTTATGCCGTTGATTACTACTTGTTTTTTTCATATTTAGTTATCATACTCCTTGAAGGAAGGCGCTATTTCAGAGCACTTAATGTGATAACCGGTTTAAATCGTATAATGAGGTTAAGTGGGGTCGTGTTAAAAAAATTCATGTTCTTTTTGATGGCCGGAAAGAACATTCAACTGAGAACCACCAAGAAAGAGGTTAATTCTAGATTGACCCGGTCAAAGTTTGCTCTAATACCTTACCAGCTTAGGAGTGGTTTTCCTTTAGAGAATACAGTGATTGATGCATCCGGTAATGATGTCATGGTCAAGAATACCACTTTCGTGAAATATTTTAGAACAAGCGTCGGGATTATTGGCTTGAATCAATAAGGAATAAATCTAAGCACTAAGCACGCTTGTTCCGAAGACGAACGCGTTTTAGTCAACTTCAAGGTGCAGTGAAGAGGAATCTGAACTCGTCTTTTTGCCGCGGGAACAAAATCTACACGTTCCGAGCATTCTTAGAAACTTCGATTTATTGCCCTGTGTGGTCGATTTCCCTAATTAAATCGAGTTAACGTCCGGCTCCCAACTTTTTTTTTTTAATTCTCCCCGTACGGTGGGCGGAGTCGACCAACGGATGGAGTGCCTTTCACCCAGACCCGTGGCGGCTTGCCGCTATGCCATCGTCGGAGTAATACGCAGTGATCCGTAGTAACAAATAGTCCGCGCGTATATTTATTGCTGCGGGCTTATTTTGCGGCTATATTATCTGCGAATGAAACTATTTATTCATGGAAACCTAAAAAACAAAATAAAGCGAAAGCAAAGCCTCCATGGAGCTGGCTTAAAGGCACTCCAGGCGTTGGTCGACTCTGCCCATCGTACGGGGGAATTTAAAAAAAAAGGCGGGAGCCGGACGTTAATTCTATTTAATTCGGGAAATCAGCCACACAGGGCAATAAGTCGCAGTTTCTAAGAATGCTTGGAACGTGTAGATCGAGTTCCTGCGGCAAAAAGACGAGTTCAGATTCCTCTTCACTGCACCTTTAAGCGCGGCTTTTTGCAGAACATTCCAAGCATCACCCTACCCGCATTTTCAACACGCGATAAAAATTCAGGCACAAAAAACGAGAAATATATTGGTACAAAATTATTTCTTCTGATGTCTCTTGTGCCACGCTAGTTAGAATTCGCACTCAAAATAACAAAAACAGCTTACACGAACGCATGGACGAGTGATGAGCGCTAGATCGTTCGTGATAAGATTAATTCATACATGCTGCCAGGGATAAGTGTCTGACGATTTTGTTTCTGTCTAAGGAGGATTGCGTGCCCTACATATATTTAAGGACCTTCTTTGAGGGGAAGAGGACTCAAAAAGTTTATTATAAATTATACTGTGCTCGTTTTCTTGAGTGGAGCCCTCAGTCCAGGGCTGTTTGTGCCGCCGCGATCTTGCAGGCCCCTCAGAGGAGTTTCAAGGCATTTCAGGGTGTCCTATCGCGTTTGCACACCCTAACTGATGAAGAATAAGCACGACACCAAAGTTAGAGCCTGATTACGCTGAGTATTTAGTTAATCATGAGCCCATGCGCTTTACCGGAAGAAGCACAAAGGCAGAGCGAGGCGCTAAGCATTAATATGGGCACGGGCACAGACGGCTACGAAAGATTAAGGAGGAACATTGTACAGCTGACATGGCAAAATTTAAATCAACACCAAGCTTTAGGGCTGTTATTAACACTGTAAGAGACCACCTGATTAACCACTGGTAATTCATAGGAACTGCTCTGGGGCCACCAGCTGACCACCTGTCCGATAAAGAGGGCGCCGAGAAAAAGTTTAGGACCATATTTTAATTTCCGCTGCGCAAATACAGTCTTTTCATTACCGCTTGAATGGACTTCGCCCTTGCTTCTATTAACTACCTCAATATGGTTCTTTGCTATCCTTAAAAAAAAACGCAAATGTAACCTCTGTTGGCAGGTGCTATGATACTATCGATGTGTCCTGATGTTAAAGGATCCACTATAATAACCCTAAAAAAGCATGCGACCGATGCGCTGTCAGGGGCAATTCAACGCACACCTAAGGCCGAATGGGATGTTCATATCGTTTTTGTCCATGAGCATAGGTGCGGAACTAATATTTGCCACTTTAATTGCATTTAATACTAGTTTCTTAATATTTCATTGGCTTCATGTTATTCCTGCGCTTTCATTGTTTGCTTAATGTATAGCAAGGGTGTTTTGCTTGAACTAGGCTTGCCCTCCCCATGCATGAAAAAGAATTTGTTGGCTTACAAGGGTGTTGAAAAATATTTATGAAGTGTTGTTTGTGCATGTCTTGTTGCACTAAAGAAATCATGGTCAAGAATAATATGAAAATAAGGTGTCCACGCTTTTTTATTTTCAACGCTCTTATTGTCATTTGGGACCATGGCAGGTACAACCAGTACACAAGTTTGTACCAATAAACATACGTCACCAACGGATAAAAAAAAACATCTAGACAAGACATACTATTAAAACCTTCTAGGCAGCTTAAATACAAGTAAAATAAAACAAACAATGCACAGCAAAATAAGCATGCGCACACTGATAAGCAAAAATACACAATGATGTCACCCTTCACATCAGTATGGCAGTTCAAATTACCCGTATACTGTTGTTACTCATCATTTCAGTAGAGCGTGGTCGTTTATATAGCCAACACAACACTAGTATAATTAAAAGTTGTTATTTACACTTATCCCAGGGTTCAGAAATATTGCTACACTAGGAGTATATTTTCTTTGCTCCTTGGAATGTACAGGTGTCAGTAAAAAAATATTACTCAAACAAGTGCCCACGACCGCAGGAATGAGATCGTAGCAGTTAGTGTTGCGGTTCAGGAATATTGTGATACCAAGATTGCGAGGTCCATTTCCTTTCTTTAGTCTAAGGGGAGGCCGGGAGGTAGCAACCATTTTCAAATGCGACGCTTCCCATGCATCAGCGTGTCACTGCGCTGGCTGAAGTAGCTGCCCGCCATGCGTGAATGTGCCCAGATTTGTTAGGGCGGCCGTCGTGCAAAACATAATAAATTTTAGGAGCGTTCTAGCTCCAGCAAGCCTCGCATCAAAAAAATAAAAATAAGAAATGATTTCTTCGCAGGCGATGGCTGTGTACTGAAGTTTACTTAGAGAGAGGAAATAAAACGGCCCCGAACTCTCGTTATCAGAATTTTCGTTAACCTCACCGCTGTGCCTATGAAATTCCGCCGCTCCAGTGATTAGTCAGTCGGTGCAATCTTTTTTGATGGCCACTGTAAAACTTGTGCTTTCTACCTACAGCCGCCACGAAATGAGCTTGGTATTTCATTTTTTATTTGATTCCTGATGAACTGCTCACATTAAACAGCCAAAATCATCCGGTCGAAAATACCACAAAATTGCTTATTAAAGAACAAATCTTCGATTTACCATGCGTCCCAGAGTTAGTACGAAAGAGAACACTAATTGCTTTTGTCTCAGTTTTCACAGCGTTATGCACATTTGAACCTTTATATTGTCCGTACCCTGAGTTTATTTTTCTCATCTAAGATCAGTTGAAAAAATGACATATTAATGTAATAAGTATAATCTTTCATCTGCTATAATTAGTGCAGGAAATCGCATGATTTATTTTCTTCTCGTGATTTAGGAGCTGCTTCAGAAACGACTGTAATAATTGAGAAATACTCTTTAACGTTGTTTAATCCTTCTGTTCTGGATTGAGCCATGTACACTATCAGTTTTAGTAGATGAGGGGTCATTCCTAGTAAACTTACGTATCGCTCAAAAGGTATTACGAAAAAAATGCGCGTGTAAAAGAAATTCCACATCATGAAAAACGCCTAAACTATGCCAATTTTTCGATACTTTAGAGCTCCTCAAGGTGTAGTTTAGGGATAGCTAACTTTGTATCGTTGTTATGGCATCTTTATAAATATAGAAACTACAGGCGGCATTTGAGAGGCTCATCCCGTTTCACTAAGGTCGGCAAACTAGAGAGCTAGGTACTTAGTACAAAAACCCTCTTTACCAAACTGATCTGCTGGGCTTCAAGCTTCAAAGAACATGAGAAAAGCTGGAAATGGGACCTGGTATCTCCAGATTTTTTTTTGTATTAGCTAAAGGAATATTTTATTTGGGTCTTAAGAGCATTTTCAAAGTGACTATTTCAAGGAATGGGGATTTACAGTGGTCAGAATCTAAACTTCTACTTTAATGTGCACGATTGATTACGGTTTGATTGTTTAGGCATCATATGAGTGAAACGCAGGCGGAAGATACTGAAAACTACCAATCCCGCGCTTTTTTTTTTCGCTTTTTTTTAGATCAAAGTTCCTGCACATTTCACCTCTTTTCCCACAGGCCAGAAAGGTGGATGACAATTTGTATCCGCTGGCTGCAGTTTTGAACTTCACTTGTTATCTCCCTGCAGTTGTGCTTTTATTGTTCCTAACTCTTCTTCTAGTTCAGTTATTTTTTCACCAAAAATCTCAACAAATGTGCTTTCCTTCTCTGTTTGCTCTTCTTTACAGCGATTCAAATCCTCTAACGCTGATTTAACTTCTCCTATACCTTCTTCCGCAATTTTTTTCAGCGCAGCGACCTCAGCTAGTTGTCGGTCGCAAAGTTTGGCGTTTTCTGCTATCATCGCCTCTGCGCGGCATAAGCCTTCCCTGATTTCTCTTAGTTCATTTCCTTCAGGCGAGGCACTACAAAGACCATCTTGATGAACTGCAGCGAGTTCGGCGACTGTTCCCCTCAAGGCGTCCTGCTCTCTCAATGCATTCTGCAAGGCGTCCTTGACTTCTCGCAGAGCCGTTTTAATCACATCCAGCTCACTTCTCGGGATCGCACTTCCAGGGTCTGGCAAAGCTCGACTCAAAACCTTCTCACTGCAGCGGGACTCCAAGTGGGCAACCATGTCTCTCCGAAGCACTGAAGAAGCACACTCGGGGCAGCGCGTTGGATGGTAATCACACGTTGTATGGAAGTGGCTGATCATTGTCGAGACGTTGCCGACCGCTTCACAGCCCTTCTCTTTGTTCCAGCAGCGGACCTGCGGCGAACCAAAAAGCATGGCATTTGTCTTAGAACGTTCTGACTTGTTTGTTAGAACACTGGTGAGGGAAGCGGCATGCACTAGGCGTGACTACTTCCTTTGTTATTCGAAGCAGCATGTGCGGCCTAGTTTTCTAGAAAACTTAAATTATCTTTCAGTTCTATAAATTTTACGGAAGTTTTGTTTGCAAAGTTACACACAACAATAAAGGCATTATTAGATCGGGTACCTCTCAGGATAACACCACGTAGCTTTGTCAGATGTAAGTTTTGAAGACAGTTTAGACCCAGCGCTCACTGAGGCAAAAAGTGGTTAACCACTTAATTTTACCCTAGAGGTTAACCACTTAAGGTTAACCATTTTACCTAAGAGGTTAACCCTGGCTAGCCTGCTTGGCTCGGAACCAATGCAGCATAGGTTCGATAACAGCCCTTCACCAATGAATGTTTATTTTAACCGACATTGCTTGGCTCTGACGTCACTCTCTATTTACTACACATAATTTTTTCGTCCAAACGACGACAAACACCGCGGTTTGCGCTGAAGAAAAACCTTAACGCTGTCGCGTTAAAAATATGTAGAACTAGGATTACCGCCTTAACCGCCTTAACGTATAAATCAGAGACAGCTGTTACAGCTTTGGATTGGTCATAGAGCCCTGCAATCTCCCGTGGAACCACTGACAGGCTGCGCACTGCTCCGCCCCATTCCTCGTCATTGCCATCGCGTGCGCTGTTTTCATTGCTCTTTTAACCCGATACCGGCAAGGGTCCCGCGTCGCAGAAATGCGGGCGTCATCGTCGGCGTCGGTAATGAGCGAAAAATTCCCAAAGGAGGAACCTAAGGGGCAGGCGGCGTACCACGTAACGAGACCTTGTAATGTCATAACAACCCGCCCACCGGACTTTGAGTAAATGCCCGCAGTGGAAAGTGGCAGAAAAATTTATGATTGTTTTCGAGAGGGTGCATGCAAATAGCAGCTTGGGTCTTGCAAGCCGCACAGGTGCCATCCCTGCCATTGCAGGGCAGAGGCGCATCGCTTAGCCGCTGCATCACTGCGCCCGCAGTGGAATTAGAACTGCCAGAGATCTATAAATGCAAAGTAGAGAATCACCGATTAGGCATATACGAGCATTAACCAATTAACTTTTAAACGCCGCACTATAAGCAACGTTAAGAAGAGAAGAATTCTACATATGCTTTCTAAATTAATCGTGAAAATAAATTTCAGTTGCATTTAGGATGCAAAAGCATGTATTTTTTTCCATTTGTCATTTCTGCAAAACTGGCGTTTCCCTTACATAATATGCTCTAGTAGTGTTACACACCTTTTATGGTCTGTGTAGTGGGAAGTTCTTGGTATTTGGAGACAGCCTCATAGCTGTGTGCAATGTGTTTGCAAATTTTAGAGAGCAAATTGCAGACAAAGCTACTATGCTTGGCTATTTTTTTTTCAATGTATAGTTGAAAATACCTGAAGAACACGTTATGAGCAAGTTGGTTGTCTATACCAATGAAAACAGCGCAAACTGCATGAATGACGAAGAAAGGGAAGACGAGATATAGGCGCTGAAATCCTTGTACAAGAGTGCTTTCGTATCCGCTATGCACCCTGGCCACTCCCCTGCCGTGGGTATGTGCCATTAAGCCTGAGGACTTCTTCATCATCATCATTATTAAACAACTGAAGGTTTATTGCTTTGATATCTCGGTAAATATACTGCAAGCACCAAAACAACAACAAGAAGAGGACATGATTAATAAACATCCCAAGCAGGAAACGGGCAGAAAATCGTGATCGCTGAGCTGTCGAAAGCAAACGAAATTGCTTATCCAGAAAGTCTATGGGCCGATTGCTGCCACAGCGCTCTTTTAGGCTCGCGATGCGTTGGCCTTAGACGGGTGCTCAAATTGAGGCTTGTGTTGCTAACGGAATAAAACTGTCACCAGTAACGTGTTTCATAATGCCACGGACCTTTGTACCGTTTGTTAGCACACATTCAAAGCGCCGGAACTCGGCTTCGTCATTTGCTTGTAACACGGTATGCGACCTGACTTAACTGGAATGATCGCAGCCGTGCACAACTGCTTCCACTTAGCTGCACGTTGTTGTACCGCTTTGGCGCCTTTAAGAAAATAAAACTCCCAGTTTCAGCACAATCGCTACTGGTGTGAGCAGCAGCTTTCTGTCGGAAGAGGTGCCCTCGTATCTAAGAAGTCGTGGAAAGCTACAGAGGCAGATAAAGCGAAAGTTTCCAGTGCACCCAAGTTGTCCGCCCATTCGTCGTCTATTCCAAGCAACTGATAGTCCAACGATATAAAATAATTTGTTTTGCTAGCTGAGTCACGTGCGCACGCGCTGTCTGCGTCATAATTGTGTCCACCTTCTGAAGGAACAAGTCTTAAATATCACGAAATTCTGCGCGTAATGAAGAACTTCTGGAATGCAAACTGCGGTAAAAAAATTTTCCCAATGTGCTAAAAAGCACACGCTTTACCTCTTTTTTCATGACTTTCTCGGCTGAAACCTCCCGCCAGTCCTCTTGGCCTTCCAGGCAAACTTGTCCGTCCAGCACACAGATTCCTCCTCTAGCTTTGCACTGCTCGTAGCAAGGCTCGCAAAGCACACAACGACATGGCAGAAAGCAATTCCTTTTCGGCACGCACTTGCAAACGCTGCACACTACATTTTCGGGAAGGGGCTTGACGAAACGAAAAGGTATCCAGTCAATTTCTTCAGAAAAGCCGAAGAGAACTTGCGAATCGTCGCTCTGAAACATTGTACATGGAGTGAGAGCCGATCAGTTGGCAACTACAGCAACGGGAACGGCACACCTTATTGTCGCGGCCTGCGTGATTCTGCCAGACTGATAAGAGCCGGCGAGGCGAAGTCAACATTCATCTGACCCTTTATCGCCTACCCGGCCGGCAACAAAAGCGTTTTTACCGGGAACAGATAGAGCGCTATTTATACTGGCTTTGCAAACTACCCTATCGCTTTCTTGCTGAGCCTATCGTCCGCCAACTGGCCCGTCGTGAGTTTCTGCTCCTCAATAGCGAAAACTTTGATGAGTAGGCCTAAACGTTTATCGGCATTGCTCTTTGACAGTGCTCGAAGCCAATCGTCCCGAACAGCTCCTGCTCTAGATTTCAATGCCAGCAGGATCAGCCGAAAGCGACCGACTGATGCCCTCTCGTAACTTTCTTTCGTACTATTTCCCGTGGGCTAGCAATCGCGCCTGGTTTGCGGCTCTGTGGCAAAGTGCTGCTTTGGTGGCGCCGCAAGACGGAAAGCTGACGAAGTTGTGCAACTAAGAACCGCATCAGAAACCAGTCCGAGCCGCCACTCCTCTTCGCAGTTATAATTAATTCCTCGCCACCTAGCTGCCGTCGCAAGAAACAGCGGATTCAGGTCCGGTGCAGTAGCCTACTACTTCTAGGCGCTTGGTTTCCTTTACTCACGCGTTGTAAAACTGCGTCTCTTCTCTTTACTCGGCCTGATGCCGACACATGAAAGCTAAAAAAACGAAAAAAAATAAGGTCGAAGCTCCTTTCTATTATCTGTTTATTCTTGCCGGAGAGTTTCCCCAGTCTCGTTTTAGTGTTCGCCGTTGGCATCAGACGTCCCGCCCGATAGAGCGTTATCAATCGAAAGCCTGAGGATTCAAAGCAAGAAACGTGGCGACCCTGGGTGCGTGTGTGGGAACTATCTCTCGCGACTAAACTTTTCCCTTCACAGTTAGCATAAGCATTCCATGCTATCACGTATTTAATGTAGGAGGATCATGCTGTGTCCACTGTTTCGTTTTTCAGGCGCCGCGTCTTTCACAACTGAACTTCCCTTCGAGCTTTCTGTATTATCTCCAGCTCTGTTTACGTTGATTTGATTGATGATATGCATCTACGTGTAAGTCATAGGCCAAATTTTTTATTGCACTCAATCAGCACGCAGTGCTTCGTTCTGCATGACCTTACGTTAAATCGGTGCTGTATGAAGAAGGGGGCCTACGTAGTTGTGTATAAGTAAGAGACGAGCCGATTAGAGCGGCGGACGTTAGTAGTGGATCAATTGGTGGTGTTGCTAGACTCTGTGGTTAGTCGTATTGCCTCCCCCACTACCCCCCCCCCCTCTCACGCTTACTTCAAACTTATCTGCCTTTGAATCCGCTCTCTTTTTTCCACACGTCTCCAACTGCCCTTGCATCGCATTCCGTTGATGCCTACCCTTCTCGCTCTTGCAAGGACCACATATGACGGAATTGGCACACAGGCGGCAAATCGGTCTGCGCAGGCAGATCAATATTCGTTATTCAGCACGAGCGTAAGACAACCGCTGCGTACAGGCTCCCCCATAAACATTTTTTTACAATATTTTCCTATACCTTGCATGGTGCTCCCTATTCTAAACAAGCTATGGAATACCGTATGATTCGATGCGTACACGGCTTGGCGATCTAGAAGCCGTCAAAGGGAGGTTTCCGAACAAGTTCTCAAAACTACACATTTCCGGCAAGCGCAACCACTTCAATGTTTCTCATGCTGTTACTTAGTGCTTCACTAATGGCGTTACCGTAGCCAGCTGCAGATAAATACCGCGTTCAACCAATCAAGCTGCTCAGAAAAGTCGAAAGTGCACAATATTTATGCGTAATAAGTCCGAAGGAAAGCTGTAGGCTAGTTGCCTGCAGCAGTGAATAAGTGATGAACATATACGTTTGCTTGTTTCCAAAATGCCTGTAGGGCATGGGAACTAGCTTCCCAAGGCGAAGACGCTCTTTATCTCGCGAAAGATCTGGTGTGGCTCACGCTGCTGTCAGGACGCCCCACGCTGAGGGCGACGATTTCCGCGCGGTCATCTGTGTGTTTCTTGAGTCCAGTCAGGATGAAGTGGTTGACCGGTATAGACCACTCCCTTACGACAAAGAACAGCGATTGAATTAAATTGAATTGAATGAATGTTTATTTTGACAGAAACACAAAGGAATTCTGTCGAGGAGGCTGACAAAAAGACAACGAATGCCTAAGTGTCAGTCCCCTTTCGGAATACACAAATCACTCAAGCAACACAGGGTAAGCAAACTACATAAAGTACATACATGCACTTAAAATGGAAGGTACATGCAATAAATAACAGAAACAGTGAAAGCATGTTGCACTTTCAAGGCGACAATCATATCTGAATCGATAACAAGTACGCGCTCACTTTTTTTTTAAGTTTCCTCGAGATGACGATTCGTTTACCATGGTTTGGTTTGGTTTATGGGGTTTACCGTCCCAAAGCGACTAAGGCTATGAGAGACGCCGTAGTGGAGGGCTCCGGAAATTTCGACCACCTGGGGTTCTTTAACGTGCACTGACATCGCACAGTACACGGGCCTCTAGAATTTCTCCTCCAAAGAAATTCCAGCCGCCACGGCCGGGATCGAACCCGCGTCTTTTTGGTCAGCAGCCGAGCACCATAGCCGCTGAGCCACCGCGGCGGCGATTCGTTTACCATAGTCAGAAGGGTAAGATGATTATTTAGAAAATCTATAATCAGTGAATTCCACATTACACCCCAGAAATGAAAGCCGGGCACTGAGCTAAAATCCCGCCACACACCCATATACCTCAGCTATATTTGTTTGTGTTGTGCAGTGTTGCCAGATAGGTAACTTTTTCCGGAGTTGCGAACAGCGTTCCTCGATGCCCGTACCTCTGCTTGCAGTGTGGAGAAAGCGAGTGACGCACCGTTCTCTCCTCGCGGTGCCTTGTTCGTTTAGCCGTCACTGGTCGCTTACTACGCCCTAAGCTTGTGGCGTAGCCCATGAGGAGTGGCATGGCCACAGGAAGTGTATTGCTGAGCTCTAAAAACGCAGAACATGTTCTTTCTGCCGATGGACGTAATCTTCTGGCCGACTGAATTTGTTTTACGCCTGATGCAGGAACTGCGTCTTCACGGTGATGGACATGCTAGGACGGGTTGTCAGGGTCCCCAGTGCACCGGCCGCACTGGAAAGGGGTATCTATTTTGTTTCTCTTAGCATTCAAAATTTAGAGTAGCCTGTTCAACAAAATCAGAAGGATTAAGTCACATTCGCTGCTCACAAGTCTTATATTTTCGAGGGCAGCAAAGAGATTGCGTTTAAGATAACTATTTTTCTACCATTAACATTCCTTTCTTTAAAACGTCTTTCATTGCTGCGTTTTTTATAGCCGCACGCGTGGATAAATTCACGTAATAACGGGTAGTTTCTCTTCCGGACAGTCCGTCGCCACATGGCATTAGATCGGCCAGCTCAGGACGTGTCGGAAACTAAATGGTCTTGTATTTTTCATTGCTTTCATAAGAAGCGCGCTCACTAAGAAAATCAAGCTGTGAGTTGCTTTTTCTTCTAAATGACGCTGAAAAGACGTTGTTTATGACATGATTCGATGTCGTCTTTTTGATTCGTATTTACTACGTAACAAGAGTGGGGGGCGGCTTTACATCCGAAACACAATCCACAGTCTAATGAATATTCGGGGCAGATATAATTCCCCAGCTGTTTTCACAGCACCTCAAAAGTTGGTTACTATGTGCTCTAAGGTAGGCACAAATGAAGAAGAATAAAAAACGCAAATGCAAAATTGCCCACAGAAAGAGGTAGAACGACTGTGACACACGCAAAATTTACAAAATTCCAGTGACATTCACCAAAAATTAGAACATGGCAACACATTGTGCTAGGCACCAGTGCTTCCATTGCTTGCCCAAGCCTGCATATTAGACGCGGCAATGGAAGGTTAGAAAGTGACATTAGAGACGAATACGCAATCTGCGCAGCAGATCCTTAAAGTGTTTTTGTAGCACTTGAATTGCAATAACAATAATAGAGATAGATATATTCAAGAACGGATACAGGCGGCGCGACATGTGTTACATCATGACCGAAAATACGACGTATCATTCTCTAAGATGTACAAACAGGAATTCTTACGTCTATAATAAACGGCTCTGAGTTTGCGGCTGTACTTGTCTGGTTGCTCTATTGGTTTATTGGGGTTTAACGTCCCAAAGCAACTAAGGCTATGAGGGACGCCGTAGTGAAGGGCTCCGGAAATTTCGACCACCTGGGGTGCACTGACATCGCACAGTACACGGGCCTCTAGAATTTCGCCTTCATCGAAATTAAGCCATCGAACCCACGTCGGGATCGAACCCACGTCTTTCGGGTCAGCAGCCGAGCGCCGTAACCACTGAGCCACCGCGGCGCGGGCTGTACTTGTCTGTTTCTTAGCCTGTATCATCGTCAGTAGTGTTGTGCAGTACGTTACCGCGAAGCAAAATGCAGAAGCCGCTAGCCCCTATTTTAGCTCGGCTTATAATAATGGGAGCTAGGCACTTGGAATTGTGTTGAACTTTTCCTTCACTTACTCTTGCAGCTTGTTTGTATGAATGGGCGTGGCCAAGTTTGTCGAAATAGTTTAAATACTATAAAGTGCTCTTTGCCTGGTTGTGCTCTGAAGAAGCTCTAGGGAGGGCGCGCTGAAAACGAGTGTAATGGCATGTAGATTTCGTCAACAGCAAAACAGCAGGAAAAAACACAATACTTCTTTTATTCAAAACCAACTTCTGAACGAAGGTCTAGCTATAAGTCCAGACATTTTGGTTTGGCTCTATAGTAAGTTACCTGCCGTTTTTTTCTCGCGGTAAAGAGGCCTCACAAGGAAGAGCTAGTGCTATTTTTTTCTAAGAGAATCACTAATGTCACACATAGTGTAGAAATAAAAGTTGTGCTTTGGAGATATTTCCGGTCTTTTATTTGTCATCTCAGCTGAGGCAAGAAAGTGATCGGCTGCGAAGCAGGCGGTGACATAACAAGGAGGCCCTTCCACATGAATTGTGCTCACCTTTCACTGCACTGCCAGAATTGCGCTGCCGCAGTTCTTCGAAGAGAATTGATTCCGCCCCTATATTCACAGTGAACTAAGCCCATTCTACAAAAAAAAAAATTCTAGGCTCCTGAAAGAAAGCCACGAAAAGTGAAAAACAATTCAACAAGCCTTCATTACTAGAAGTCGAGGACAGCTTTCTCAAGGTGTCGAACGATTAGATTCCTTTACGGTAAACCTTTCCTCAACTGACTGTAGTTAGAAAATGTAATAGTTTGGTTGCACTTAGTGAGCGAAATTAACAACAGCAGATGAGAAGACACTTCGCAAATGCCTTGTATGTTAACACTAGTATCACCGAAGTCCATGAACAGCAAGCAATGGAGATGAGCGAGCTGCGAGGTGTTTTATTTTATAGTAGGCATCGATGAAATGAGTACAGCTTTCTGTGAGATTTTTTCTAACCAAGGCGTGAAAAATTGGCCGTCTAAGAATTATCTCACAGAATTTCAATTACTGGATCTTCGACAATACACAGTTGTCGGAAAGTGTAGATGATAATGCCATAGCCTATCATATAAGCATGTTGTGGTATGTCCTTGCCATTAAACTTTGAATGAAGCTGCTAAAACCCAAAACATCTTCATTCGGTGATATAGGCAGAAATACAATAGCTCCTTACTCATGACAGAAGTGACAGACGGTGCTAATCACAGGTTAATGATGCGTTATTTTATAGGGTTTGATCGAATTTTTAGGAGATTTGAATCTTAACCCTGAACCCCAGCATTTCTCATTTTCTCTAACTTACGGAAAAAAACTAGCGGATGAAACTGTTGTTGTCCCGTAGTCACAACCGCTGAAAGTCGTTCGTCCAAACACCGCTAAAGGAAGAGAAGAGTTAGGGGAAGAGGTTGGGGCACGAAGAGTGACCGGCGTCGGGGACATAAGGGCGCCGGGGTCTTGCGACGGCCTCACCATGTGTAAGGGGAACTTGACAGGGGGTGGACAAGGGATTGAGGGCGAAACTTCGGCCACCAACTCCCGTTTGAAGAGCTCGAACGAAGGAGAAAAAATGCCGGAGACTTGTGGGAAAATAACCTCAGCTACCGATGCTTGCCGACTTTACACGTACGAAGGCCTCCTCGATCATCATAGGGCAGTGATCGCCACCGCGACAGTCAAAGGCCAAGCCGTGACGAGTCATATCGGGATTCAGTACTGACGAGTAGGAAGTCGCTGTTTTTTGCTAAATTTCCCTGTTTTGACCGAGCTTAAAGTCATCGGCGATGGTTCGGATAATATTAGAAAGAAGGAACTTGAAGGCGCCATCAGATATGAATTCTAGGAGATGGTTCAGCTTGTCGTCGTTCGTCACAGATGGATTGATGCGCTTACCAAATTCAAGAACGTCTTTTATGTAGCTCGTAAAGGGTTCGTCAAGCTGCGCAGCTCAGGCACGGAGCCGCGGTGCATCGTGCGTATACTTCGCGGACAGTAGGAGGGCCGACCATGCCTGTGAAATGACCTTAAAAAAGTCCAAAGGGATGGTCAGCCGTGTGGTTGCAGTACCACAAGTTGGCAACGTCGCTATAACTGAAGAGAACGGTGCGGAGTTTGTTGACACCAGCTCACATCTTTTAGGCGCTCACCCCCTCATAAGACAACAGTCGATTGTCAAAATCATTGTTGTCAGCTACGCTGAAGTTGCTGGGGTCGCGCTGCCGGAGCACTACAAATCAGAGGAGGGTAGGTGCAGGAACTTGGTAGACAGACGTTCAGGCCTCCTCTGCACTGCCGATGTCGGGAGAAAGGTGCCGTTCGAAGGTCAAACTTGAAAGGCAGGAATAGCTGGCGCCCTACCACGTGCAACAGGGAGTTTATTCTATGTAATCACCGTAATCGGAATCATCACTGGTCCAGGCCTTGTGTTCGTTCAGCCGCACTGCACACTTATACGGGGCAACCGTCGCCTTTTACCGAGATAAGAGATTGAGCTGGCTATGCGCTACCAAAAATATTATTAGAATATTTCCTTCCGCTTCAAAAAGTTTTTTGCATAGCTTAAACTGACTGAGAATGGATTGGATAAGTATAAGTCTAAGATTATTCCATGTGGTTATGATGTTTGCTTATAGCTACTACAATTTTGGCCATACCCTCTGTAAGTGCACAAAACCGCAGTCAATACCAAAACAACAAATGTGAAGATGCCATAAGAGCTAGAGGCAGAATACTTTCGCAACTTTTTTTTTTCGCTCCGAACTCTAAAGGGCATAAGGCTGATGTATGTTATGGCCGAATTAACGTTTGCAAGTGACCCAGGGAGCTCCAGATTTCTCTGAATGTCACCACAAAAACTGCAGAAAAACTCGAACATGGAAATTTCTCTTCTGCAGCTTTAGCTTTCGTTTCACAATCAGCAGCTGAATTTTTTTAGAGCCATTTTTAATGTTCAAAGTTAAAAAGGAACAGGACAGCTTAAAGCAAGGGGGTTCAAATAAGTTTTTAAATTTGAGTCATCTGACAAGCTCAGTGAACCTCGGGCGTTTACCCCTTCGTCTTTTGGTCAACTTGCCATTAAACTATTTTAATGCGCTAAGGCTTCATGGCTGCTTGATTCGCAGAACGTTTCCCCATGGGCAGCTGAATATATAAAATATAAATAGCCCAAGGAAGTTTATGGGCATTTCGCAAAGTTATTGTTATTTTCACTTAGCTAGATCTGGCCTCTTCTCTTGTGCCTGTAAAGTAAGTGGATTACTGACATTAGGTATCGCGAGCAAGGCGAGATATTGGGTTTCAGCATTCGTTACGAAATTTCTTGCACTTTCTGGTACGTCGCATTAAAAAACCGTCGCTGGGTATCAGCAGTACGTTCAGGGACTGTTTTGGGTTTCCCTTCGGAGCAGAAATAGTATATTTGTAGCCGTAACGTCATTAGAAGTGGTAGTAGACAACGTAACTTGGTTCTTGTTGTCATGGGATCTACTGGGAGGGTGATTACTATGAGAGGAGGGCATAAGAACTGTACATAACTCCTAAGCGGAACTACCCAGATCAGGTGTTGTCATGGAAAGAGTAGGTTAGAACGAGTGCGAGGAATGTGCAATAGGCAAGTCGCTGTGAAGGGAAGCGGCCGCCGGGTGTGAACTGTTGAAGTAGGAGGGCTTTTTAGAAGTAGGAAAGTGCAGCCAGACCGGGGTTGCCACGAGAACCGCTCTCTGGATTGTTTCTTTGGAATGAGGATGTGGTGACAGGAGTGCGTAACCGCAGTGTGGTTACTACGCGAACCATCCTGAGAGTGGTTATAGTAGAAGCAGGAGGGTATGACGAGAGGGCTGAATGCGCAACCATTGTGCGTTGCCACGGAAGAGATGGGAAAGAGGTGGTGGTGGAAAGAGGAAGACCGTAAGGAAAAAAACAGAGAAAAAATAAAATAGAAGCTACCTATGAGGCAGGCGGGTGGCCTCGGTCACCAAGCCTTGTGGCACCAGCACAAGCGGTCCGCCAGATTCTGCGCAAATTACAATCTTTGGCAGGTGGCAGTTAATTGAATGATCAGTTTAAACAGGCTGCTCTGGAAGAACAACCTGGTGGCCTCCCCTGCCACCGCAAGGCAGGGGTGCGTAACTTAACCTTTGCATTACTGCACCAGGAGTGGTATGAAGACTCTGCGGGATCTATGAATATTAAGCAGAGAATGACCAATTCTGCATATTTCTTTTAATTGCGCAAATATGTCCTTCGGAATAAGAAGGTCTTTCAACTCAGATTTTACACAATTTTTAAAAGTCGATTATTCAGTTAGTGGAGCCTTTTTTTTGGCATAGCATTTTCAGCCGTGTTGTACATCAGAATACAGATTAGACGTGCTGTCAAGCAGGCTGGTTAACTAATGTTTAATAGTTAATTTATTAATTCTTATTGTTAGGCTCATTAATTATCGTGAGGCCTGCAGCCCACTGTAGGCAATACCCATATCATTTTTTAGAACATCGAGAACGCGGTGACCCCCGGCGGTATAACCCCACAGATTCTGGCTACATCAGGCAAAAATACACGCGCTTTCTAGAAGCTTGCTGGCAAAGCAGCCTCTATATTGCAAGTAACTCACTGAAATGGCCAAAATGTGTTGGGCCACAGCGCCGAGGGTAACCGCGTTTTCGAAATTCTAAAAACTGATATGGATAATAACTTCTGCTGGCTACACACCTATCAGTAATTAAGGAACCTAAAAGTCATATTTAAATAGTTACCCATTCTATATCAGTTAGCCAACCTCCGCTTTACAACGCCTTAGCTCCTTAGCTCCAAAAACTGATTTTCAAAATTGTGCAGTCTCCGGTGAAACCCCCTTTATGTACCCTCTTAGCTAAAAGTAACCGAGCAATAAGTTTTTGCTTCCAAACAGAATAATGAAACCTTTACGGCACCGCTAAAGACCCAAGAAAGCGGTCAAGGATTAACCTTACTTTACACAGAATCAGAACTTAAGAGCTCACCAAAATTCCGTTTACTTTAGCCTGGTTACTTTTGGCAAAGACGTAAATGCGCAGGCTCTTATCGGCTATAAATGCCAGCAAGGAACGAAATTCGAGGGCCTGGTGGTCGGCTGGGGTGGTAACCCTGAACACCTTGGTGTCCCTTGTGTGCCGCCCGAAGCCCGGGGAAGTCAGCATGAAGGGGCTAACGTCGCCTCTGGAGCAGAAGCGTTGCAGAAGGGGCAGTTCAGAAGCGGGATCGGTGATGTCCACGAGGCCCTGACCGCAGGCGGTAGCTCAGCATCCACCCGGGTTCACCCAAACGTCACCTTCTCAGGGCGAGTTAAACTGCTCTGGAGGCTGGATCCACGCGACAGAATTCTGCATATATAGTCAAAAATTTCTTGACGTTATAGCATCATACCCTTAAGGTGGACCTTAAGTGTCTCCTGCAGTTTTGGAATGGCGCTGATGGCCATGGCACTGGCGTGCCGGGTTGTATTCTCGACGGCAAGGGCTATGGCTGCACATTCTGCATCGACAGGAGCACGGGTAAAGCCGCTTAGATGGATGTGAGTTGACGCATTTTCAAGCTTTTCAGTTATAATTGTAGCCCAGTAAAATGGTTTGGTTTGGTTTATGGGGTTCAACGTCCCAAAGCAACTAAGGCTATGAGAGACGCCGTAGTGCACTGACATTGCACACTACACGGGCCTCTAGAATTTCTCCTCCAAAGAAATTCAACCGCCGCGGCCGGGATCAAACCCGCGTCTTTCGGGTCAGCAGCTGAGCACCATAACCACTGAGCCACTGCGGCGGCTTCCCAGTAAAATGCTGATGGCTTAGCTTGGTTAAACCTAGTGTGTACGCGAAAGCTTCTCACACAAGACTGCACATGGTAAAACTTAGCGTTTGCTGATGCCCTACTGAATACATACGCTTGCAATCGCCTCTTCATCCATCGCTCATCTGACAAGCGGGCGCACTCTCATGATCACGCTAAAAAGTGAGCGCAGCTGCGCGTGCCTCCGCGGCAAGAGTACGGCGCATGCGAAGTGAGGCGCATTGCTTAGTGATGACATCACGCGCGGCGACGCGCAGGAGACCGGCGCAGCGGCGGCTACGGCGCGCGGCGAACACCTGTGGCTCGGCTTGGGCCGTTTCTCGCCACGATATTTAAATTTTTGATATAAAAAATCAAAGGATCCAGCGTCTGGACTCCTCGATCCCCACACTCAGACCATCTCAAACGTCCCCATAGGGTCCCTGAGTGCCCTTCTCACAAAAGCCGTTGCCTCTCTAGAAGTGGTCCCGGAGGATCCGTGCATGCCTAAGGCCGACATCCAGAACTACTTGGTCATCGTCTGTGCAATGCATCGGCACTTCCAATTATTAGATTAAAACATCATTGAGGGCATTCACAACGAGTACTTTGACACCGAGATGTCCTGAGTGTTTCAATACGACCGAAATGTCAGTTTACTGAAGAGTCGTGTTGCGTTCGCGATCTAATCAGCTACACAAGTCATCCTTGCCGCCGTATCATGGCCGACCGTTGAACACTTGTAAGCCTCCTCAGCGAGTTCCACAAAGCCCTCGATTTCTTGCGGTCCAGAGACCACCGAAAGAAGCGTCCTCTGAAGACCTGAAAAGTGGGAAAGAAGTTGGCCTTGAATGAAAATCACGAATTCGAGCAAGCCATCTACGTCATCTTGGTGCACCACAGCAGTAATAATATGTGCACGCGAGCTCTACCCTTGAGAAATAGCGCCCATTTCTAGACCTTGTCGATGCACAGGAACTGCAACACATATGTAAAGAAATAGAACCGCGCCGCCAGAAGCCTTCACAAGATCTCCGCGTGAGCGCCGTCGAAGTCATCTACCAAACAGAATCATGGAAGTCGCGAGGACTTCTCGATAACCTGCCAGAGCGAGAACAGGGAATAAAGTGTTCACATGATTTGAGAGGAAATTATCCTAGAGAAAATGTTTGATGGCCCAACATGAACTAACGCTGGGACATGAACAGTTTGGTTACGAACTTCTGCAATTTCCTCACAAGACGATGCCTACCGCACCTTCACCTGCATTCCTGACAACGTCAAGCTACAATTTCGAGTGGCTCGTGTGTCAGACCTAGATATTTCTCCGAAGAAACGTAAGCAAACTAAGCCACTTTTAAAACAAATGCAAGACCCCCCAGAGGCTCCCAGGAGCTCTGAATTATCGCCGCCTACTTGCGCATCCACGCCCTCGAGTGTAGTCGGCACCGAGTCGGCGTGCCGAAACATTTATTCATTCACAGATTCCTCGTTTCCGCGAAAAGTTGAAAGCTTTTCTGACATCTCAAAACCTATCCACACCTTTCTGATGATGCGGAAATGCCCCAAAGCCCGTCGGTTGTGCGCGCTGCTAAGGTTCCGATTACCTATGCCTGGCACACGACAACGCTTAAGTGGCACCTAGAGGGCTCCGTGGCCGGCTACAAAGCCACCAAAGAAAGAAAGGCCATTAGCATTACTACTATGTCGTCATTTTCAAATGCTTCTAACATCGACTGTGCCCACCATGTGCTTGAAATTTTGTAAGATCACGGCGTATCTCCTCTACTTTATCAGGGACCAAATTCATCGGCATTCCGAACTTTCGTTATAGAGTAGTCAAACGCAACCGCCTACTTCAAGAACAGAAAGAGTTTCGTACACCTCTGGTGTGGAAACATAACAACGAACCCGGGTCAGAAGTGTTATAGCGTTACATATGGTGCGCATGGACAGAGCTGAACTCACAAAGACCAGAGATTGGGGAAGTCTGCGTTGCCTTGAACAGGAGGTCGAGAACTCGCGGCGAAAGAAGAAGCAAATAGAACCAAGAAATAATCAGGCGCCGGAAGGCCCTCCTGAACCACAGTCGGCATACCTGCCGTACTCTACTTGCAGCTGGCTGCCTGAAATGGTTTCCAGCTATCCGCTGCTACCAAGAGAAAAGCCAAAACTGGCACTAACTGAAGAGCTTCGAGGCTTCTGCCGTTCCGTCGTCTACAAAATCATGCTACCGCTAAGCCTCCTCCCTCTAGCAGTTTCGGTTGTCATTGACTACTCGCCATAGTGGTCATGCGACCGGAGCAGGCACGAGACCAAGGTTGCCAGCAACACCCTGTACGCAAGTCAATCTTGAGTACTACTCCACCAACACATTGCGCCTGCGGCATAATGGTGTCCGCGCCACAAGCATTTTGCTGGCACGGAAGGACGTTAAAAATGAAGAAATGCCGCCTTGTCTCCAGCTAGGCGGATTACGCACGGGCTCGAGCCAGTTTGCTCCAAGGGGCTGCGAAGGCGCGACGGCTTATTCCGTCTCTCGTGTTCTGCAATCCCTTCTTTAGCTTTCCGGCAAGAAATGTTTGTTTGAGAACAATTTTTGCCGAGTCAGGACGTCTATGAGGGCCAGCCAGTGCATTTCAGTACAGCGTCTAGTGGGAAAAAGACCTTGGCTGCATTTAATGGTAACTGAAAGAAAATTCGGTCTGCTGAAGCAATTTTTTCTAAGTTCCGCTCGCGCTCGTGGCATGGTAACAAGAAGCGTCCTTATCGTGTTTGGAGTCATAAAACGCTGGACAGCGCGGAAAGGAAGAAGCGCTTAGGGCTTCATTATGAAGGTGACATTGAGCCGACGGTGAGCCGATGGTTACCGTCGCTGGCTGCTACCGTGCGCTCTAGCCAGCGAGTCGCTGGGAAGGTCCATGCGCCTCACGAATGCAAATGACTCTCCGGTAGGTCCCTGCAGTGAACGCGGACACTGATCCTGATAAGCTCAGCAGCGATCACCCTTTCACCGAGCCATCTCTCTTTGAGAAACGAGCGATTACATTCGGGACACGCGCAACCGCCACTCACGGGGACAAGCCGATCCCTGTCGACAAGATTAGTTGTACTCTCAACGCTTTCGCTACACCTACTAAAAAACCAAACCTTTTTCAGACCATTCGTTTCCTAAATTCAGCACACGCTGAAGCTAATCTGGGTTCATCAGCACGTTAAGCTGAAGTTAATTTTTATCGTGGTGCGTGTCGTCCTGTATATATTCAGCGGTTTGACAGCCATGCAATAAAGTTGATGGCGCTTGTGTGTGTGTGGTACTTCTCGCCCTCGTCATTTGCTCCGTCCATCGCTTAACCGTGTGTTCATCACTTAACCTGTGTCACCAGCTTGACCAAACCATTATGCTTCTCCAGCATGCTGACGCCCCGCGAAGTGAGTGCGCTTTTACCTTCGGCCGGGGCTCCGCTTGATGCATTTACCGACAGCTCCCTTCAATATACATGTTTGTTTCTCTTTTACACGGCTCATTTCCTGTGGCCTGAGGTTTGTACTGATGGTAGAGTCTCTTTTCGGTAAAAGGAATAACCAACAAGAACTTTTACGCGCATGTGGTGACAGGCAGTTGTTCGTCAATACTTCTAGCAGCCTTGTAGCAAAAGTGAGAGCTCAAAGCTCGATATTTCTGTAGAGACGTTGTTTTCGAAATGTCAAAGTCACTGACATTTGATAAGCATGCAAGTGAGGGAACTGTTCTAGAGAATGTTGGCAGCTTGATGGTTTTACAAGACTTCTTCAGAAAAAAATTGCCGTCCCGGGCTTTCCACATTCGTTCCGAAAGGTCAAGTTAGTGCACTTTATACACCGTGTTCACGTGAACATGGGATGAACAGTACACTTTGCTGCGCCGAGAATGCAGAATGCATCCTTTTTCTAACAGAAAGGTCAAGCGCTTATATGCCTTCTTCAGTTTTTCTATGGATGGGAATTGGCCGAGTTAGATTTATTATTTCTCTCCTCAAACTAGAATGCTTACACAGAGAATATAAATTGCTTCGTTTAGTGGCGCCTCCGCTACGTATAAGATTTCACGCTGCACACGATTTTTGAGCCAAAGTAATGTTTACAACTCTAGCACTCCCTGGCGGATGCTGACGACGATGTTGACGTTTGCTTCACGGTCGCATGCAGTCGCGTGAGCATGGTCGCCGATCTGACCGCGCACCTATTGCGATCATTGCGGTAGCCCAAGTCGCAACAACGTCTGTACGTCTGGCAGTCATGTAGGTCTTGAAAGAGCAATGACACGTACATTTTGAACGTAATTTTTTCTTTAGTTTATTTGCTAAACGTTATGTCAGTGTTCCTCGAAGCAAGTTAGTCAAGTGAGTACGTTCTGTTCGCTAGATATTTTTAAAATCAAGTTTGTTTCTTCTGTAAACTATTTGCTGCCCTGGTCAGATTTGGGCGCTAGTGTCAGAAGGACGTACGCATCTTACGTCTTCTGCAGCAAGCTGTTTTCTTTGTTGACGTGCTTGTATTGGTGCCATGGACGACAGCCGATTGAAGATTTTTATTTTAGATCACCTGACAAAAAAAATTAATTTCTATTTGTCGCTTTTGAAAAGCCTTCAGAATAGTACGCCACTTTAGTTATCTGTGGAGAAGGGGCGCCGGTCTTGGAATTGCAAAGGAAGCAGGAATTGATGGGCTTATGCTGTATTATTAAACCATACACGTAAAAGTATATTATCCAAACGTTTTGGGATAGGTCCCCTTTTAGCAGTGAAGTGTCCCCACATGTGAAGAGCTGCAGGTTCCGTGCGTACCCTAGCCTATGTACGCTGCGGAGGGTATGGCTGCGTTGTTGCATTATCGACTACAAACTTCTTTACCCCTGGTCTGTTGGTTTTATAATTAAAAACTCAAATTAGCACATGGTGGTACTATAGTAAATCTGGCGGCATGAAAGCAGCCAAGAAAACTGCCGAATGCGACGGGTTCCTAGCTTCAAGCACGCTGGAGAAGCTATGTGTATGTGCGTATTGAACGAACATGCTATTTTGGCGTGTTGAACCTTTTTGCAAAGCCTAAGGCTACTAGAATGCTTCACTGGCCGCACCAACAAACCGTTGCAGCACATTCCTTTCACTCCATACACATCCGTGCCGTGTGATATCTCCTGAACCCGACTGAGCCAATTTGCTACTCTCTTCTTTTTTTCCCGTGTGGTAAAGTAAAAAAACTCTCTATTTGCGATATCAGGGCCTTAAGGAAATAACGCAGCACTTAAAATTAGTAGTGCCAGCGTGACAATCCTCAGACATGCGCCAGTTACGACAACTGCGTGCCAGCTACTGTTGATTACACTGCTCTGTACCACAGTTAAATTGTGACATGAAACCTGAGGTGCTGTCGCCTTGCTCCAATTATTCACTTCTGGCGCACAAGAGTTATATTTTTTACACATTACAACAACTGTGCAAGGAGCATCAATGACGCAATCGCTTCCCTCGGATACTCGTTGGCAGTCTGGTTGCTGACACCCTTATGTTGGGGCTTCCGCTAATTTTATCTGCTTCCTGCGATGTGAACAACATTTCACTTTCAAACGTTTTACGCGGAAGTACGTTAGCGGAATTTTTACTCATGAAAAATACAGATTTGTGTTTCGCAAGAGACGCCGACGTCTGCTGCATGCCGTAGGCTTTCACTATTGCTAAGCAGACAGTGTCATGCCGTGACCTGCCACTTATTGGACGCGCGTCCTGCGATGTAACGAGTAGTCGATTCGAGGCGAATATGGCCCTTACTACACCTGATGGCAATATTCTTTGGCTAAAACTTCAGAGGTCGCTCTCCGCAATCGACGAATTCGCGAAGACTAACCCCGCGGACTTGCTAGGCCTACTCGACGCGGAAGGTGCCTGGAGGTCGGACCGACTACAATTACAAAATGTGGTAAATGTTTGTTGCTGCTCGGTATTAAAAAGTGAAGGGATGGAATGTAGCCTCTCGTTTTGCATTTTTTCTAATGTGAACGATGTAGAGACAAGCGAAGCTATGCAAGCATTTTGTCAATGGGCGCGAAGGCTCCGCTGAGCAGCCCGCGTTTGTTCGTCGCCGTTGATCTGAAAAGCTGGTACTTTTCGAAGATACGTGGTCACTCAGCGAGCGGGTTGGGCCAGTGTGACAGACCGGTGTGCCGGCGGAGACAAAGACCGACCAGCCCACCGATCGACGTTGTCACATCTGCCTAGTGTGACCAGTCCTTAACAATGCAGATGATACCTCTTTTGCGAAGATATATTTTGTTCATCATTCACTCATGCATGAGGGGTGACAGCTACTTCAATCACCTACGAAAGGACAGAAGAGAGGTTCTTTGAACTCGTAGCCACCATTGCAGAAGCCCTAGCGACGTCACGCGTACATTAGAATATTGCTGTCAATTTCTGGTGGGAGGAGCTTCCCTCTTCAGCTTTCTATTGTTTATTTTTTAACCACAAACTTTGAAAACGGACCCATAAGCAATTTCATGACATATCGAAATACACAGCTGTAATACTTTGAGCAACCATGTCATCGAACCGTCAAGAACCAACGAGAATTACCCGGCAGCACGGTGACAACTATTGCTGTGTTTCCCAATTAAGCAACAAAGCCTAGAAACTTAAAATTTTATTTATAGAAAAATGGCCCGATCGCGCTGCTTCCATAGCAACGGTTCTGTCGAGGAAAATCAGTTTTTCTGGTTCCTGGGTTCGATCCGTGCTGGCTGCGGAAAAGTGCTGACGCTTTGTCTAATTTCCTTGAGTAGTGGGTATGCAATATGGACAGAGAGAAAAATTGCTCATTATAGCTACGATTGACTAAGGCCAATATTTCAGAGTTAGCTGCAACGTGAAAGCGAATAACATTCATTGTGAGAGGTCATTCTATGTTTTCTTTATTATAAAGCAACGGTGAAGGCCTTATAATCGAAAACAGATTTGTCCAGAAACTGTTTGATAGAAGCCTTGGTTTCCCCCTCGCCTGTAGCGGGACGCGTCTGTAGCGCGTGTAGCAGGGCGCTTTGCTTCTACATCGGTAGAACCAACTGGAGGGCATTCGCGATTATGCCAATGCGCCTGCGATAACGTGGCACGAACTGCAGGGGATTGCCTCGGACTCTAACTTGCAGTATTATGCCGCTCAATAGGGTTCAGTTCTGCTTCTGGGGCACGTAAGGCGGGATTGTGGCGTGCTAGTATCTTGCGCTGTCGATATGGGGCTCTGGTGTCTGAATGGCGTGGTATCCTACTTTAGCGACGCTCATGAGATGGTTATTCTATACATGAAGGTTTATTTTTATAATGCTTATACTCACCCGTTAAGTGTGTTGGAGTATCCTACAAGAAGCGTGGTACGCGACTTGCGGCATGAAAGAGAAGTGCTGCAGTGCGCCATACCACAACATCCTGGACAGTCAGTGAAAAGGCTTACAGTCACTCTACACGTCACGGTTTTATAGAGCCCTGTATGTGCTTATTCTGCACAGCGGTGCAAACTAGTGCGACATCGCCCATGCTACGGCGTAAAACAGAGCAAATATCTAAGAGCAGATAACACTGTAGGTGTACGTGGAGATGATGTCAAATTTGCTACGGTTTCGCAGAAAGACAGAGGTATGAGTGCTAATAGTACAATCCAAGCAATGGTTGTATTGATAAAACTGAATCTGAGGATTTAAGAAAAACGGTTTTGAATGACAATTTTTGAGTCACGCCAAAGTTATTAAAACGTTATATGCATTCGATTATCCTGATGCTAAAAACACCGGCCAAGATCCAGTCATTAAAGAGGAAAGCGCCGTCGCAAGTCCAGAAACATTCCTGCATAATGAAGACATAAAACTACTCAGGAGACAGGATACAGAAAAGATGCAGACAGGACGAGCGTAGTCATTTCTTCTACATGGGGCTCTGTTTTATGTCAACGTTCTTTCGAAGAGCAATGCCCTATGTGCACCAGTTTCCTACGCTCCTCCTGTCTGCATCTTTTCTGTGTCCTGTTTCCTGCGTAGTTTTATGTCTTCAGAATGTCTTACCAACTAGCCTCTCATCACACACTCCTGCATAATGATCTCATCTGAGAGGGTAGTATTGCCAGATTGAGTTTCTTTTCCATTCTGCAAGTTGAAAACATCTGAATACGAATAATTTGGCACCCATATTGCAGTTTAAAACAGGCGTGTAAAGATGAAATTCAGGTCTGCTCTTTACTAAATGGGCAGCCTTCAAACCTGCATTATTTTTCTAAGCACGCACACCCGTATCTCAGTAAACTTTTGTATTTAATAGCAAAACATTTAAAACCAGTGAAGTTAGGCGCTCTCCTGCTTTCGAAGCAGGAGAAATATGAATGTTGCTGGTAGGCAGTCACTTCATAAAATGCAAATAACGCTTACAAAACATTTTTTGTGAATGAAGACAGCTGGTAATAATCGACTGAGAAATATATATAATATAAGCATTTACGAAAATTCTTACAGAAAATCGCAATATGTATACTTTAAGCCCATAGGTACACCTAGCATACAGGCCTCAGAACTTAGCTCTAAGCGCTAATATTTTCAAAAATTCATTTACTTTCTGCGCTATAGAAGCTTATTCCATGAAACAAAACAATTGTTCATAGGCAGAGTTATCATAATTGTTTCGCTGCGGAGCTATGCACGCTGCTGCATAAAATAAATCTAGTGAAGATAGTGGTCAGGGCCCAGTGCTGGCGCATCCACCCCTTGATAATAACAGAATGACTAACACCAGCAGAGCTTAAGACCTGGCTAGTTCTTGCCAGCTCCAGCAAAAGAAAAGGAGAGAAGAATAAGGCAAACAAAAAAAACAAGCTCTGCATCGGAAGCACATAAACGAATATTTCCACTAGAACTATTAGAAAAATAACATTTAAAGCTCATTCTTAAACACACAAGTCAGAAGCAGCAATTGACGGAGCCTTACTCGACTGGAAATAGAGCTACTCAGGTGTCGTTTACGCATCGTCTCTTCTCTCTGACGTATTTGGTGCCCAGAATCATGCGCACATATTAATTTGCACTGCTACCATGAAAGGCTGCTTTAAATACTATTTGGCACCCACTCGCGTTCAAGTAAGCCGCTATGTAAGAACCCCAGCCTTCATTCCTTTCATATCTATGAGAGTTCTGCCTGATACAACCGAAGAAGAAGGTCTTGCCAGCCCTATTTGAAACTTTGAGCGAGACACAGATGCAGCTTTCGCCGTTGTTATTGTCCATTTGAAGTTACTAATCTTGCGTAGTGCCGCCGCGGTGGCTAAGTGGGTATGGTGCTCGGCTGCGGACCCGAAAGACGCGAGTTCGATCCCGGCCGCGGCGGTTGAATTTCTTTGGAGGAGAAATTCTAGAGACCCGTGTACTGTGCGATGTCAGTGCACGTTAAAGAACCCCAGGTGGTCGAAATTTCCGGAGCCCTCCACTACGGCGTCTCTCATAGCCTTAGTCGCTTTGGGACGTTAAACCCCATAAACCAAACCAAACCAAACCTAATCTTGCGTAGTCTTTCGCTGCCGAACCTGAAAACAATAGAAATACTGAGGTACTGAGGCTAGCTTTACAAGCTTATACGAGGTGAGTTGCTACGTCGACTCACGGCATTTGGGTGGGGTTGGAACACCATATAATGCTTAAGGTATTACGACAAGACTTGGCGTTTAGCTTTAGGCGGGAGTCAAATTTTTTTCTTCCCGGTTTAGTGCTTCCGAAGGAAGGATACAAAAGCTATCTATATTGCCAGAGGAAATCATTTTGGAAAAATGCGGCCTGCCGGTCTATGAACGGTGCCTGTATTTGGTGCCCTATGATTTTCGGATAGCCCATTAATGCAAAATAACGTAGTGCTGGTCTTCAGAGACTTATATAACACCGACAAGAACGGGTACAACATTTTTTGCACACCTCACGTGGGTTCTAAGATCTCTTAGTTCAGGTGAAAGAACGGCGAAAAATGTTCGTCCCCTAGGTCAGGGGTTCAATATTTCCTGAATAATGAGTGTATGAGATTTCCTTTTTCAAATGACTTCGGCCTGTTTAATTCCGCGGTAGATTCTGCACTTTTTACTCTGGTAATGGCAGAGTACCATTCAACATTCAGTAGGTTTAGCCTTAAGTAGCATTTTGATTTAACTTGGACATTATCTCCGTTGTTTTTACTGTTTTCATTAGAGCGCCTTTTTAAGCGGCGGAGGTTATATGGATTATAATTTCTATTTCGCCTCTGCTTTGTATTAATTGTGGTCTCGGTAATATATTTAATAGGAAAATGGTTTTAAGTGTGTTTAAATGTGTGGCTAGCTGGGCTGGAGATTAAAGCTTTTATAAATGATGGTCTTTCTGCAGGGTAACTGGATCTACCCTTGCCTCTTTGAACTGGAATTCACCGACGCTGAAATGGCTTCCGTTGGGTGGCGGCCTTACGCCGAATGCAGGCTGGATGGTTGGGGATGGTGGCGCTTCAGCAGAGTACATTTGTGTTGGTAAGAGATGAATGGCGTCCTGGATGGTGATAGTGGGCGGGAACAAAGAGGGTAGGTGGATCGCGAGAATCAGTAGGTTGATAGTTTCCCTTCTAAGGAGCAGTGGTGGGGAGATGGCTCGTGGCTGCTTGTTTTAAAGGTGAATACTGGCATCAGTACGGTACCCCACTGTGTGACACCCGATTCCTGGGATGCGGAAGAGGAGGATTAGTAGTATACTGCTTGCCCCGTAAAATGTAGTATACTGTGTTTACAGTGCATAAAAAAGTTAGCAGGAGCAACCGCTTTGTAACCTGAATTCACCGAGGAGTGAAAATGGTAATGAACATACAATTGTTTATTACTTTTTGTCAGGTTCACAGGGTGTTGGTGATGTAATTATGCTCTCATTCTTCACGTACCTCTGCGTGGCGCGTTGCTGTGCTGTTTTACAGCGACACCCTGTGCGACGTGACTGCTTGTTGACCAATCAGCGCGATGCGACGTGGCGCCATAGCCGGCTCCGCGCACGCACAAATGCACCGTAATGTTAACATCGCATGAACGATAACTTGATAAAGAAAGAGCGAGCATGCGCAGTAAAATATTCACAGTAGAAGATGAGAGCAAGGAAGGAACAAAAGCGAACAGTTGAAATTAAAAAATTTAAGCGTGTTCAATATTTGAAGATATTGAAAGGTTAGTGCAGCAATGACGACATACACAGTGGAATATGCCATCAACCACGACTACCTTCAGTAGGTGACGCAACCTTTAGCAGGAGTGTTCTTGACAGTACTGCATTCATTTCAGGAATATACTATGCTTGAGTGATAGCATTTGCATTTTATCTATTCGCACCTTAAGCTTGCATATTTTCTGAACGAATGAGCTGTTTAAATGAAATGTTGGAGCATTCAACGCTACTTAAATGGCATTCTTAGCGCAGCCTTTTCCGTCACTCCTGCTCTGCCAAACTAACATATTCCGTTTAGCAATAACCGGTTGCTGATTTCAACTGGCCTGACGCAGTCACTGCGACGTTGACCCCAATGTGACTGTCCTTTTTACTTAACAGGCATTTAACATCAGCATTTCATGTGATTGAATGTGTGAGAGGGAAAAACTATGTTTATTTTTTATTTCTGATTCCATATGTTCTTGAAGTTAAAAGGAGTGAGATGTCATTGCCCATAAAATGCTCTTAACGACTGTGCGTAAATCAACTCCGACCAAGTAAGGCCACAGGCCATGCGGAGAATGAACGCAGAAGTAAGGATTCTGTTCCTCCTGAAACTATTAGCAATTCAATCATCCGCAGGCAAGTTCAACTATTATCTATATTCTACTCATGCATGTATTTGCTTCAACTTGCAGGAGCCTTATGCTATGCATGTTAAAAGAATACGAAAGCTACTGAACAGAGCCGAATGAAACTAAGCGGTGTGATCACTTACAACAGCGCCTTCGTGTGTTTGCGGAAAAAGATATTTTACTTTTGCATGAATTTCACCAGTAACGAAGCTCCTAACAGCGGTGAATTGAGGCGAAGGCCTCCGTTGTAAAAAAACCGCAAATCCTTTATTCAGCGCCCGCGTTTGTAGCGACGGATGATAACTTCAATGTCGAGCTTTCGTGCGAAGATTTATAGTATAAAACAGCAAGCGTTTCCGCATGCGTTTCCTTTCTTTGAACTTGAGTTACAAAACAACGAAATAAACTAGTTGTAAGAGTTCTAAGAGTTGTAAACTAGTTGTAAATAAACTAGTTGTAGTTGTAAAGCCTTCAGATGGGCGTCTGTCTCAACTTATTAGCTGAAACACTTCAGGGTTTAATCATCGGTAATTTTAGTTCCGAGGATGTACTATGCCGCATCCCACGTCCACCAGATGTGACTCCGGGTTTTTAACTGCGATGACCCAGGCCGCCTTCAAGCTAGGTCGTAAATAAAAACTTCTGGCTTATGCCGAATCGTAGATTGCATACCTAGTTACCAGAGGGGGAAGAAATAGATTCTTGCAGGCTTTTCAGCTGTGAATTATTTAGTGGCTAATGCATTCTTCACCGCATCTATTCGGGAGGTCTTTCTTCCGCCACTGATTGCGGTGTCGACCGGTATTTGCGCCGTAAAAGCGGCGTCTTGATCTGTAAGTCTTTTCCAGGTTGCTTTCTCAACGCTTCTTCTCTGGCCATTAGCTTAGCCCTACTATATTAACTGCAGGATGATAGGCAGTGGTGTACACCGACCTAAGGCCACTCAGCTGTAGAAAAGATTTCATTTCTTCGCTTCTAAACGCTGTTTCATTATCAGAGACGATAAACTCGGAGCAGCATGCGTAGCAAACAGTTTGCGAGTACAAGAACCACTGCCGACGTCTTCAGAAATATCTTGCAAACTGTGGGGCATTACGTACCCAAGGGACAAAGGGATTCTGTTATTTCGTGGAAGGGATTGAATCCCAGTACTCGGCTGATGAGAAGAGCGTGCCAACAACTGATCCACCGCGTGGTTTAAAATCATTAGTGTCAAACTTTCCACTTCTTCCGTGTTTGAAACTGCAACCATTAATCAAAAATCATTATATTGGATTTGCTTCGTGAAATGGATGCGAAAAAAGTTCCACTACTGGCCTTGTTTGACACAGAAATTCCCACGTGGCTTTCAATGTCTTTGACAGTTGCTTTGGGACGTATCACGGTTCAGAACAAACTCTCAAATTCTTAATACAACTGTGGCTACCACATCAGCGGCTTTGGCGACGCAGTTATTGAAATATTATTGTAAATAAAAAGGTGCGGGATATTTTTCTTTCCCCGCCTAAGACGTCATAACTCTGCTCCCAGAGAATTAATGCAGTCGCCTTGCAAGGTCAGTTCTGTTCTCACAGCATGCGCTCTTAAGGTGTTATTTAGCTGCACTGAAGGTCATTCGATTAAAGTCAAGTCTAAGACACAGGAGTGGACTTGATTCACATGCCTGAGCTGCCCGGTGGCCAAAATGCGAATCGCTGAATAGTTGACTGCGTCTTGAGGCAAGATGTGTTCTTGCGGAAGCGGTTTACCGTCGTGACCGGAAACAGAAAATCGATGCAGTACGCCAGTGTTGCCGTTTTGTGCCCATGGACGGTAGTATATTGTGTGCTACAGTCGGATACCAATGAAGAAAGAAGCGCAACAAGCCCCTCTAAGGAAGACTTCCGGACAATACGGGGTTGACCGATTTCGTGACACCAAGGTTTGTCCGATTAACACGGGGTTAGCTCCTTTTCATCTGTCACACCCTGCATTTCACGCTAGCAGGCCCAGGAGATCGGTCATAGGGGATCATCAGTCAACGGGGAGAGTATCGCAACGCAATTGACTGAAGCTGCTCTTTTGTTGGCCTCTTGCCTCTTCGTTCTTGAGTTGTAGCAGACTATGGCATGGGGCCTGCAGCAAAATCAAGAAAAAGCCTACCGGGTGAAAGAAGAACTGCTGTGAGCGTCATAGTAAAGACTGTGCCAGAAGCGTTATGTGATACGTCAAAACTGTGAATGACCGCCCAGCCATGTATTGATGGAACTCCTTGCCGTGATTGCGTTGCTTGGACCCCGGAATAATTTTTGATGGCCATATTCTGTTGCAATATCTCTCTAAAGCAGGTCATTGTTGGCACTGGAGTCAAATTGAAAAGCTTTGTGTGGGCTTGAAAATTTATAACTAAGTTGCTGCTTGGAGTAGCTCGCAGTCAATGAGGGCGACACCTTACTGAGTCCTCTTTGCCACCTATACACGGATGACGTCAGCGGACACTCTGGGAGGGCCTTCTCATTTGGTGCGCCCAGGTAGCGAGAGCGGGATAGGGCTAGATGGAGCATGGAGCGGTACATTCCCGTCTTTTATTTCCTTTTATTATTTTGGTGTATAGCAGTTTGTGAGCTGCACCGGGAGAGCAGAAGCGTAATATTACAGCGCATCTCTTAAGCGCCAGTTCTTGGGTTTCGCCGCGTCGCTGCCGTCAGTGTAACCGAGCTGAACCATAAATAAAAGAAAACGAGCATTGCCGGGACAGGGGTCCAAACCCACGAAACTGCGAACAGAGTAGCGTCACTGACCGCTGCACTAGAGCATTAGGTTATCGCCGCAGTCGATAAGCCCGTAATAAACTACAAAACACTTTCGCGCTGTGCATTGCACATCGTCGTCTCCTCCTACTAATACTGCTATCCAACTAGTATACAGATTTTCGCGCGCAGTGCATTGGACGTCGTCATCTTCATCAAGTAATACCACTAGTTAACTGATATCGTCGCTAGGCTTGTCGATGACCCACTAAAGCAAAAAAGAAATGAGCATACAGGGCCCGAGACACCTACAGTGCTGCGCTCAAATTTCTATTAATGGAGTATCGCAGTCATCCTCAAATTTTTTAACCGATGATATCTTCTGTGTTGATAAAGCTAGCTTACAAATTTTCTGGCGCCACGACGATTACCAGTCGCATCAAGCCAAATGCTGCTGCCGCTGCTGAGCATGACGCCTCATGTCATAACGCATAGAAGTGAAGAAACTCGAGCTGAAATATTTCCTGGAACACCAGTAAGCACTGCCTGGCAATAAAGCACAATTCGCAACCCAAAATTAGCAGTTTTGATAGTGAGCGACAGCATTGACAAACAAAAGTATATATTTTGTTCGTACACTTAATTCAATGTTCGGTGTCAGTCCAAGAAATAACACGGTGTGAAATAGACAATGCTTTTGTGAAGAGCATCACTGGTGATTTTTTTTGTTTTGTAAGCAAATGTTCACTTGCGTCTGCAAAAATAAACCCCCATTGAACGACGATAAGCAGGTAAACCCGGGAACTGCTGGTTACTCACAAAGCCGCCATAGTAAATGATAAATTATTATATAGGGGTGCAACGGTAAAGCACGCAATTTTCTTCGGGTCACAGCATTGATACGAAAGAAAGTATACTGCCCTTAGAACTTTACTTATTAAAGCATTTCGCGACTTTCATAGGGCGTTTCCCGAGAACGCTGATCTCTTTTCATTTTGCAGGTTTTTTTACTTACCCCAGGATTCTGGAAGGCCGAGCAGACGACGGCACAATGGTCCTGCATATTAAAGAAGGTTTCACACTGAATCTAAAAAAGAGCTCCATACTTGCAAAGGACTTTGCCATCGTGTCATCCAAGGGCACGGACTTCGACACAGCAGTTGTAAGCCACTGAGTGTGTCTTTAATACTGGCGAGGAGAGTGAGGGTGGCTTTATAATTAAATGAGAAAATAATAGCCGAGATATTATTTCCACGTTACTCTTTAATTATGATAAATCATGTACTAAACGAAACGTTATTCTTCAGGTTTTGAAGCTTTCCATTGTAATGACGAAAGGATCACGAGGTCAGAAACAGGCAGTTTTTGTGAAGCGCGGCCATAAATGATGCCTTAGCGGAAAATTACTTTAAAAAAGGAGTTATGTTCTAAATTTTTAACAAGGAGTGGATCTTCTTCGCGCAGGTACAGGGAGAGACCATCATGAAAACTCGAAAAAAGGCTTTGCACGGCAAACACAGCGCAAACAGGGCATGGAGAGGCACGCGTTTGGAAAGAGACATATACTGATGTGGCACAGCGGGATACGGTGGAACCTAACACAGCTCATCAGCTTTTAGGTGCTCGCAAGTGTCGCTGAGCCGCACGAGGCGGAGGCTTGTGGTCTTACTCTGTAACCCCGTGTATCTTAGCAAACGGCTTCTTAAAACTCACAGTACGGAGCGGACTTTCGGTGCTAGGTCTCTGAAGGCTCGCAATACCACCAGACTGAAGTCCTGGTCACTTGGACGTTGTTGGGTGACCGACGAAGAGGTATAGTGCTTGAGAAACTGGCGATTTGCTATGAGGTCAACCGAGACCCCCTCATTGCTGTGGCCCGACGAGGCAGCGAAGTAGGGAACGCGAATCTTGCACTGGGGACGGCCATGCAACTTCATTCCAAAATCCGAGCCAATCTGTCGACTTCGTCGCGCGTACCATATGCAAATCGAAGTCTTTATGGCTGGTCCCACCACATGGAGAATGGTAGTGCGAGAAACAGGTCACATAGTAGGAATGGAACAAAGATAATCTGATCGCTGTCGTGGAACTAAAGATGAAAAAAAACAGACGCATATCCACAGTTTCAAACGCAGTACGTGTAGCCTTAATTTACAAGCCTAATCATCATGCAATAGTTTCGAAGCCGTGAACACCTACCCAATAATCAATAACTATCTCCAGTTGGTTTTCCGCTGCAAGCAAATAAAGTCACTTTTCATATACTGCCCTGGGCATCATCTCTCAGTACTATATAAGTTATATTGTTTATATTGTGTCTTCTCAAAAGTCCTCTACTACGCGTTGCAGAATGAGCTCCCCATGTCAGTAATAAAAGAATGAGAAGTAAGGAGCTCTTAAACTTTTCACTGCCTCCCCCTTTAATGAATTGAATAGCACAATGAGAAAATTTAGTAACAGAGACAAAATGAATTTGGTGCCAGCGATGAAACCTCCTTGGGTCGCTATGTTAAAATTTGCAACAGATTAAGCGAGATATTGACAAGCGAAAGTTTTCTTGTGATGAAATGAAATAATCTGGCGGCTGAAGTTGTTTCCGTTGCGAATAGTGCTTTATTTTTGTACGCTTTTATTCGTGTATAAGTTCTGTGCCGTAGTGTATTTTTTAATTGCTCTCTTCTGATTTTCTGTCTATACTTTTGGGTCCCCAGCGTTAATACCCAAAGTGAAGCAGGTATTCAACAGGAAAGATGCATTTTCGCTTTGTCGAAAAAAGAAAAGCCGCATTAGGGCTGTATTTCACGTTGAACAGAGAGACAGACAAAATTATTGATCGCTTGTAGAGCTTAGTAAGGCCAAGGTAGAGAGAGGGTGTGGTTGATGGTCCTTTGCGATCACAAAAATGAACAAGGGAGGGGAAAACCTCAGGTTGCTTGAGCCAACGTTTCGACAAGGGGACTCGTCTTCGTCTGGGCGAAGTAAGGCCAAGGAATTTAAGACTGTGTGCAGTGCGGCTTTTCTCACCCAGGTGAATTGAATCTGGCACCTTTCCCCTTCTTCCAAATTTTATCTCGTACCTAGTTCTGAAACATTCTATAGACCTAAAAATTTATGTCTGGTTATACATCTAAAAATTTTCTTGCTTTCTCTCGACCAGCTCAATGGACCTGAGGTTGAAAAGAACTTGTATGTGGACACGCATCATCGTTCATCCGTTGTTTTGAATATAATGAAGGACAGAGTGGAGGTTGTAAGTACAGTTCAGTGCAAGGATACTTCAAAAAAAAAGATTTAAAACTAAACTTGTATAACGAAGTTCGGCGATAGTTGGAAAAAGTCGCTTTCCATAATTCAATAACTTCCGCGTCGCCGCAATTGCTCAATGATTATGGTGCTCGGCTGCTAATTTAAAAGACGCGGGTTCGATCCCTGCAGTGGCGCTCGCATTTCGATAGAGGCAAAATGTATATACCCGTGTACTGTGTGATGTCAGTGCACGTTGTTGCGACCCGGGTAGCATGGCCGGAGACCGGAGATGGGACAAGGAGGATGGGAGACTGGGTTAAGAGGAAGGTAACGAAAACTTTATACACTTATTTACATTATTTACAAAGAGTGACTGAGAATGACTCTCAGTGGAAGGGAACTTCTTCGTCAACCGTAGTGGACTGGAGCTAGCAGGCTTCTCCCGGCCACACTCATAGCCGAGTTAAATAGGGTTCTGCTTCCCCAGATCCCTGGCTGGGGAATGAAGTTCGAAGAGCACTGTCCAATCGGATGGACAGAAGGGGACGCTGGTGTACCACCCACGGCAGGGGTGGTGCGAGCTCTTCCGCTCTCTCTCGCAGCTCAGTCGATGGGAAGGGGTAGGTGCTGACTAATCCGACACGGCTGGAAAAGAATCTCCCGCAGTCTACCAGCAGGTGAATGAATGTGCTTCCCCGCCGGATGTCCAGAACACGAGTCGGGGACACAGCCGTCCACAATTAACAGCCAGCGTGACTGTGCGTAGCACCCCTCGGTCCTTCGACGACCCGAGGGTATACACTCGACCTGACTGGAGCTGCCACGTCGCGTCCGCTTCCGCGGGGGTTCCCGCTGTCAAATTTGCGCCCTTAAGCCCCCTTCGTTTCATCGGCCTTCGCTGCTGCTGCCGTGGTCCCCTCCGCTCAAGGTAGTCCGCTGCACTAATCCACTTAAGCTAGGAGGGGGGCATGACAAGCACCACACTGCACCACCGCCGTCGCGAGGTTGTCGGCCTCGTCGACTGTTCAAGGTTGCTGCTTGATCGGGCCCACGTGGCCAGAAGTACGATCATGACAACGTCAAGGAACCCCAGTCAGCCGATTTCATACGGAGGTTTCCCCTAGGGCGTCCCTCACAGCGTGATTCGCTTTGGGACCTTAAACATCATTAAAACATGCATTAAACCAAACCAGTCTATCAACATCTATTGTTGCAAATTGCCATCATATCTGTAGTGGATTGTTTACTCATTGATACAGGTAACTTCCGCATAATGTTTCAGCGCTTTTCGAGAAAAATGGTTGAGGTTTGTGTGAGGAAACTCTGAGCAAAAAAGGCGCCCCAATGCGCAACTGTCAGCCAGTGATAAAACATTTCTCTTCTCTTTTTTCCTGGCAGGTATTGCTGGAAAAATAGAAAGATATCGGTTGGATAAAAGCTGTTCCGCGTCACTAGTCCTTCCAGTTCTACTTTCGCATAACTCGAACTAGCCTAGATGAAATGACCGAAACACTGGCTGTGTATTTCTTAAATGCCAGTGGTTGAAATTTCAGGGACAGTAACATAATATTTCCTTATAGCTTTCGAATGCGATTACATTATCTGTCGCATTAGAGTAGTATTAAAACTATTCTGCATTGAATTTTTATATTTGGGGCTTAAAGGGTTTATTTTAAGGCGCCTAAGAATAAGTCTACCAGAAAAAGTGCTTCGTGCAGTTAAGTAGACAATCTACATGCATGTTGGCGATTTATCTTTTGGAATGCAACCTCTTTTTATTTCTGGAAACAGGGAGGCAGCCGACGTTTCAGGGCTAAGCCTTCTTGCAGACATTTTCCAAAGGTTAAGCTTCTGCTGAAAGTTCAAAAAAGTATTCACGTGATTTTTCTGAGGCCAGTATCGCATGCGCACTTCAATGAACTGTGCCGGTGAACATATGCCACTCGACTGGAAGATCGCTGAATATGTGTGCGGTCACAGTGGCATTTCTACTCCTGAAAATGTTAACGCCTCGGAATGACCGCCTCTTTTTGCAGCGTGGCATGATCAATCACGAATTAAGGATTGCTCCGGTTGGAGCCTCCCGGCGTTCCGATGGCTCCGGAGCTCTACACGAAGTGGTGAAAGTCAGTGGGAGAACGCAGCATGGTCTCTTGGATGCGCGTAAGCCATTTACCTGTTTAAAAATTCAGGGGGGTACTTTGTTGACCTGAACTGCGGTGAGGCGAAAGCCTTAAGCGCGGTGTTGCCGCTTGTGTCACTGGTGGTTAAGATGTTAGGTACACAATTGTTTGTGAATCTTAAATGCTGGAGACACTGGAGGGCGTTTGGGAGGCATCCGTCTAATTCGATGCCTTTCTGCAAACTCTCCAGCGTCCTAGACAAGGAGAACTACATATGCGTTGGCAGGAAGTAACGTAGCCATTAGCACGCTCGGCTGCGGAACGGAGGGATGGTGTTTCGAATCCGATCGTGCACAAGGATTTTTTTTCTGGTCTGACTAAAAAAGCGCGACACCTCTGCTGACAACCTTCTGTCGGCAACGATAGGGCATTAAAGGCTTTCGCCTTAAAAGGGTTTGGTGCCTGCCACCCCGTTTCGAGGCTCCATGCTGGTACTTCGTGCGGTGTCGTTACGTCGCTGGCTTAGGTAGGCTCTTGAATACCTTGTACAAATGTTGTAAAATTTCGAAGAACGCAACTCGAAAAGCATTCTCTTCTGCGCCAGCTCCAATACTACACTGAATACGATTAAGGCTTCAGAGCACGGCAACGCCATATTGAAATTACATTAGTGACAAAATTCATTCTCTAAATTCATTTTCAGTAATGCACGTCTTGTAAATTCAGCATGATTGAGAAATATGGATTAAAAAGAAGGTTTTTCAGAAAAATTTTCCCTACTCGCTGGGGAATGATGACTCAGTAGTTTGTGATTATGTGTTCAATATAAATTCAGGCAGCGAGCTTAAAGTGCGATAACATGTTCTTTGAGTGTGAATGGTGCTGCCCTTGCACACGTCTGTTGTTTTCAAGGTTTCGTAGCCACCGTAGTTCTTTCAGTATGACTTTTGGAGTGATCGTGCTTAAAACTGCCGTGCTTTTCACGAGTGGCATGCATTCACAATCAAGCATTAAAAGGTCAGTTTCCAGAAAACGCAGAATATATTAGCAGTGCTTCAAAACCTGATTTCAGAAAATGCAACAACCGTTCAAATTCTCTTTCGCATGCGCACGTTATTCCGCAGTACATTTGCATTGCTTACTGAGTATCACAAAAGTAAACAAATACATTCCTTCCCAGACAATTGTGGTCAATATTAGAATGTGCTTTTTCTTCAATGACATGTTTCCTTTAGTTTTGCATGCTTTCCTTAGATAGATGTGTTTTCTTTCAATTTCAGCATGACTATATGTTCACGCTGTATCGCTTTAAATGAAATGAAAATAGTTATATTTGACCGCTTGGGTTTATATTTCGATTACGCATGCCCGAAAATTCAGGAACAGCGCGTTTTTCGACGAAAAATTGTCTTTGAGCGCAATTTTTTCTTGTACCGCGAGTTTCAGTTTAAAAATTATATATGGATGCTGTCGCCAAAATTTTATACATTGGTTTTCTATGGCAGTCTTATCGGCTCGTTGCGGCAGATGGACAAAATTTAAAAGTTTTTGTTGCGCACCTGAAGAATGGTACATTACCTTCAATATTTCCATAATATAGCTTACAGTGCTACACATTCGCTTCACTGATGTCCAGGAATTTTGTACTTACGGTTCTCGTAGACGGCTTGTTTTGACACTGTCTTTGCATCATAGTACTCTCTTTACTCGACCAACAAGTGTTAATGCAGCTCGCTTGCCACGACTTGAATACAGGACACAAACAGATTTTGTTTGGCTGGCAACAATGTAACTGACGAGAATAAGAAAATAATAGCTTTGTCGGCAATGCCCAGGTCCACCCCGGAAGCCGGAGAAGGTTAGGTTGTAAATTAGGGACTCCATTAACGTGGGGCTTCCATCGGGGATAAATTTTTTAAGATGTTTTTTAAAGTGTCGTAGAGAAGGTTTATTCGAATGAACACGACGCAGTCGAATTTAACTGGCAAATAGAAAATCGTTGTCCAGTTTTTTGGTCTGTATCTCGTTATTTAATTGTTTGTGTGTGCAAGGACACAAAAAAAATCATTGTGTATCGTTAGTGTAACAAAGCAATTTTATTATATAATTATGGTTACAACTTCCGTGGTCAGGGGAACAATGCTCCAGGCTCAATCGTCTGTTCTCTCCTTTTTTAGTGTATGCAGTGAAAGAAAAGGGGAGATCACCGCACGTTAACTCTTCTTCCACAGGTAAGAATTCAGAAAGCACTCGCGTTTCTATTCAAAAATACTTCGCCGACATGAAAAAGACAGAGCGTGGCCCTAACATGCCAAACACAATGTATCATGCATGCAGGAAATTTTAATGCGAGGAAAAGGCGTAACATTATAGCTTTCCAATCGTGCCCCTCACCCAAAGCATACTGTTGGGCATAAGTAAACAGATAGTGGTATCAAGCTACAGAAAAAGGGAATTTATTAGCTGTGTAATGAGACGACACGAACAATTAGTGTGGACTGCCGGTCTTTGTTCAAGCGGTGCTGCTCAGCAGGCCAGCGTTCGCAAGCGCGCACCCGAGCTTCGTCAGCTTCGTCTTCTGTATTCTTTCTCTCCTTCGTCGGCGCTAGCCGCTGGGGCAGCAAACCCCAATTCTCTTTATTACAGCTGATTTAATAATTTTGTTCCCTTGAGACACAGGCACCTATCATCTATTTTGACATTTGTCGGCTTTGTAGTTGCTAGTGCGAAAGAACTTATACTCTCAAGAACATCGACGACGAATCTCGCCTGCGTAAATACTATCGGGGACAAAGGTAGTATACTCAGCGCAGCGGGAGCCGGAGCAACGGAAAACTGCGTTGCAATGCCATCTATAGGCGGAATCTGGGATCGAGACAGCCAGTGCGTGACCTTTATTATCAGCCGGCATGTCGCTTGGATCGTTTCAATGTTCGTACTTTAGCTCACGAAAATGTCGCAGTTTTCTGTAGCTCCGGCTCCCGCCGCGTGGAGTATATCACTTTCGTCTCCGATAGTACGTTCACCGCACCCTATTGTGCCGTTGGCTAGCAACCGATTTGCTCCCCGAGCTTACTCGAGTTAGTCTATGGAGCATGGGTTGTAAATCGGGTAAGGTCGGGTAAGTTCGGAGGAGTTTGCGGCTATTGCGTCACAGGTTGCTCGGAAAGAGCAACATGGGTCGCACGATGCCTACCGGTGGCTGTGACAAATACAGGCACCTGCCAGTGCAGTGGAGCATCGCTTAACCGCTGTGCCACAGTGCTGGTAGTGGTACTAGTACTTCCCGACATCTGGGAGTGTTAAGTAGAGAATGACCAATTATATATACATGGACACTGATCTAATAAAAATACCCCGTTATACCCTTTAGGCGGACCTTAAGTGCTCCCTCAAATTTAAAAATTAACGCCTGCATTCCCACGTCCACTCAGTTTAACTACGTGGAACTTCTACCAATTTTGTATTCTCAATTAACGTCCTACATTTGCATGATTGATAAGGGCAGAAACTTGGGCAAATCGCTATCAGGGATGCATGACACGGAGATTAGCGCAAACCAAGAAGACTGACGGAGGGCGGAACACGGACCACCTTACTTGGTTTTTGCGTGCCCTTTCTTTTTCTATAGTTTCAAATAGCCACGACCAGCCAAAGCAAGACTGCAACGAGACAAATTCGAGTACTGGTAAGCATTTTTATCATTTTCAGCTTGCTCCCTAAAATATCTTCTTTAAGATGGAGGTTAACCGAGGTTGCAGGTAAGCGGCGGTTGCACTTTTTTATCGTTTTGGATAGAACCTAAACCGGTCGCCATATACTGACTGACCAAAAATATGGAAATACTTTACGTAGCAATTAAAAAATAGCTGCGCGTGTCTTGTGTTTAAAGTGTGCGTACGTCAGGAGACGTACGTTGTTGTAACCATCGGCAGCAGATGAGCTGTCATTTATCGGATAGCGGTGAGAACGTGGTAAGAATAGCTTGATAAAGGCAGGATATTTCCCACCAGTCAATTTTCTTTAACTTTTTTAGCTCTGGAGAGCTCACGAGAAGGTAGGCCGGTAAAATACAGAATATAGAGTGAGGTTGTAAAGGACAACCTCTCCTGCTCCACTAATGTACAATCGAAAAGGAGCCAATATGCTCTGCTCATCTGGTACTATAATATATTGCCATGGCTCCCTTCGTTTTAGCTTCATCTGATCGTAGCCAACTGCAGCTTCTCCTTATGACATATGCAATTGAGTATGACGTCGCGGAGATCCTTGCAGAAGCACCTCCATGATGACACTTGCTTTCATAAACGCGTCTCACGCACAAATTTAATGAACTGGAGACGAAATGGAAAGCTGCAGAACGCTTTCCCTGGCCTCAGATTTGTGGTCTCAAGTGCCGCACAATTTTGGCATCTATTGGTGCCCTGGCAGACAGCAGATGATCAACAAGTAATCATTGGTAACGGTAAAGTGCATAGCTCTTTGCCAGACTCGATGGACATTGTCATAAGAATAGAACGTGTTCGATTCGTACATTTTTAGGGAACTTATTTGCCTTCTTTTGTTAGCTTGCAGCGCCAATTTATTTCCTGTTATTACCTTGCAAGCTTTCTAGAAAGTTCGCAATATAGAAGACGTACCGGTCAGTTTGAATGAATGAATGAATAACTTAAAAAGGTAGCTGGTATGTAGGCCTAACAATTAAATTTTCACGGCGGTCTGTGCTCCTTTTCCTTGCGAGTAACCACCTTGTTAGCGTTTTCTTTTCTAGGCCCGTACCTACATATATAACCCATCAGTTGCCTCAGAATACAGCGTTAAACTGGCCGCGGCGCGTCAGTGCTTCCTCTGACGCAAATGATTTACAAGCGGTGGATTATTCGCGGTTTCTTGTTAAAGCTGAATGACACCAGCATACTGGCAGGGATCCTTTTGTTGCGCACTTCCTTGCTTTTTTATCGTTGTGTGATGCAGCTCTGATAGACATGTCAAGAAATTTACTTGGCCCTGGGTGGTCAAGAAAATTAATAGAAAACTTTTATTTTTTTGGCACATAATCTGGCTCGCAGCGTCAGTCGGTTCCAGAGAGCAGAGCTCAGCGCTTGTGTGGCGAAGCAGATATAAGGAAGTCCGTATGCTCATCCTCTCGGTATTCTTGAAACTTCACTTCCGGAGAGTATAGAGACGCGAAATATTTAGAGACAATTTTTTGCATCCTGCCCGTGAGCACAACTTCGTTTCAATTTGGCGACAGTAAGCGCTCAAGACTGTTCGCCGAACTCAGGGCTTAATTTATATGGATGTTGCGCGGAAAGCGAGATGACTAGGCCGCACCTGTATTTTGTTCTGCGTTCATTTCAGACGGCAGAAGCAGAAACATTTTGTATAGAGCACGTTACAGAAATATTTCTTAAGTTTGTCCTCAACCCTACGCAGCACTTTCTGCCATTTCTCTTCTCTTTAGTTGAGCGGTTGAATTCTTTAATTACCTCCGAGGCGAATGGAGTATGGCTTGAACCAAAGTGTTGTAACCGGCGTCGTGCATATTTAGTGAACAGGTGTGTCGAGCACTAAAAAACACGCCACCTGGCTTGCTTCTTTGCTTGGCATGGGGTGCATTCTATTCTTGTCCCGCAGTCACACAGAGTTTTCATACTGGTGAATAAATTATAAACTACCAGATGTGCAGGCTGGCGTCGTTTTTTCTAAGCAAGTTTCTGCTGAACAGTCGATGTCATGAAGCTCCAAGCATAAATGGGAGCCCCAGGAAAGCATGGTTTATAGTTTATAGGGGTTTAACATCAGAAAGCGCATCACGGAGCGGCTAAGGCTATTCTCACCGCGGTATATCTGGACAAAGAGATATCGGAAGGCGTGGCCACCGCGCGCTGTTCCTGGTCGATGGTTACGGTGCAAGCAACTATCGTATCTCGTTGAAGATAGCGCCAGAAGAAGCAGCATTTGACGAGGCTATACTGCGACAGCTAACGATGAAGCTGTTACGGAAGAGAGCCTCGAGCCTGTGACTGAGAACATACGTGAGCTTCTGCAAGTAACACCTGATGAAGAAATAGCATACTGAGAGAGGAAAGACCAATTTTCGGTGCTTGATTGCCCATGCGAGGACTCTCCTTGTATGGCTTTTTAAATCTATCTAAGTTATTAATGGCTGTGTCGCTAAAATAGATGTCCGCCTCAGTTTAACAAAGGCACTCAATTTGCCTTAACCTAACGTTAGTAGTATACGGACTCATTAAGATCGCCGACAGAACCATACCACATTTGGTATTGAATGGTGGCAACTTACGCTGAACCTTCTTTTACTGGGAGAACACTCCTGCAGTTTTGAAGTTAATTTCAAACTAATGTGTTTGTAAAGCTTGCAACCAGTGACGTGTTAACTTTGCATTTTTTGTAGAAACACCGAAGAAGAAAAAAAAGGAGCGTCCTGACAAGTTCATCGTGGAAGTATGTTTTGTGACAAGCATTGAATTCACGTGTTTGTTTAATACGACTAGTGATCTAATACTATATCTTGCGACCTTCCTGAATGCGGTATGCATTTTAGTCATCTTCTTTCATCTTGTACAATATACTGCCGACTGCATAAGCAAATCTGCGCACCACAAACATTTAAGAACATAATCTACTACTTCCCCGGCTGGTAATTATAGGGAAGACAGCTTGTGATACTTTATTAGGGGAGTCAAGAAATAAACACAGTAATTTATTTTTTAAATGTATTTAAAAAGAAGAAGGCTTAAGAGATATAGGAAAGAAACCTTTTAGAACGATGATTATCAGCAGAAAAATATTAAAAATCGATAGTAAAAAAAGTACAATACATGAAGATAATTAAATATTAGAAAAGAGAAAGCTGAAAACAAAAAGGAGGTACAGTCCTGGCTCTACTCTACTTAGATGAATGAAAAAAAAAAACATCAGATTTTACTACAACTATGAACGTACAGCAACATGACCAAAAATAATAGCAATATTTGGCGAGTAAACTAAGAAACGAGAAAAATAAGAAAGGGAAAGATAGAGACATGCTCTCCTCTTCAAATATATCTATCAGGCCTTGTATTAAGCCTGAAATGCCCTTAGCTGCTGAAGTTGTTGGCACTCTGAGGTTGACTTCGCCCCCAGAACGCAGGGAAAACACGGCGCTAAACCTAAATGAAGTTGTGCGAAACTTTGTCTACCCCCTGGTGTGTACATGCTGCTCCGCTACTGAAGCGGCCTTTTCGTCAAAGCGCTATCGCAGTCGTGTGGTGTGTGAAGCGCGGGCTCGGGGCGGAGGATCCTAAGCTCTGTCCAGTAGTCGGAGGGGTGCACGAGCAGTCCTGATAGCTCGCGTTGGATTTATAGGTACCAGCAGCGCGAACACAGAACAGGAAGAAAAAAAAGAAGGAGAAGGAAGGTTGCCTAAGCACATCATTTATCTCACTATATTAAAAAAAAATCACCTTTCTCTCTGGTTTTATTTGATTTACCTAGATTAAAAACTAGGTAAACTAACACACTAACTAGGTAAACTAACACTAAAACTAGGTAAACTAGGCACACTTCACATGTTGCATTTTCGTTCTAGCCGTGTTAATTGTTGGCGCTCATCCTTCGTACCCCTAACCTTTTCATCCTCTTCTCGACTTCTCATGATTTTAAGCGAAATTCGCGGCCTCAACTCTGTTCTTTCATTTTTTTTTCCATCTTCGAGTCATTCGCGCAAACTCAAGCCCATTTTTTCTACTCTCTTTTTTTCTGCATGTCATTTGTGCTTCATTTCATGGAACTGATTGTATAGTGTGTCTTGTTATGTTTTGGTGCCCTGGACGTCGTGTTTGTCCCAGTTCAATCGTACTGGGGTTATGTGCGCGATATCAAGACTTTACGTTGCCCTGAAAGTAACAGCGCGAAAAGAGGTTTCAAGTATTGTTTAATAGGTAGGGCATTATTGATTTTTTTTTCCGGGATTAACACAGCGTGCCAAAATGCGCATAGGGCAAACTGCTATTACGTATTTTAAATATACGGCACACATACAAAATTCGTTATCAAAAGACCACTTCCTTGCATCTTAACGCAGACTAAGCTTAGTGTAATTTGTTTTCCCAGAGCAAACATCTCATTTTCGTGCTTTACTGTGTTGCACTAATAAGCCTCGTATACTGATTCCGCAAATTTTTTTAATCTCTGATGCGATAAATGAAGCAACATTTTATCTGTCAAGGATTTTTTTTTTTGCTAATGAGAAGGCACAGCTGACCGGTTCGTTACGATGGAAATTTCGGTTACTCTTATAGCCATACATGATTTTGACCGTATCCGGCTTACGAACGCAGCTGGAAGTTCCACAAAAAAAATAAAGTTTAGAAACATGCTAAGTCATTACGAACAGAAAATCGCGTTTTTATTCTTGCCTCCATTATGATATTTCTCTAACAAAAACTAGTATTTTCGCTCGTTTACTTTTTCGCAACTCTTTTTCTGTGTCGAACAGTTCCCAAGAGCACAAAAAATAACTAGTCTGTGTCCGGACAGTTGTAATAGATAACCAAGAATGCGGGTAAAGGTGTTGATTACACAGCGTTTAATTCATGCATGATTAACACTGTGTACTTTTGCATGCTTGAAGGCGGCACTCGCATTCCATGACATGACCCACCCAAAGATACGACTGCAACTGAACCAAGTCGTGACGAATGTGGTAAGCGCATTTTCATTTCAGCAGCGTTAATGCTACTGAAGGCATTTACGCTTGCCGCTTACGCTTCTTCGTGCAAAAAAAAAATTGCAAAACAATTGGACAGACAAGGCATCTTCCTGTGTGCTTTCTTGCCTATCATGTTGCTTTGAACTATCTTTCTATCTGGTTAACAACAATGGCGGGCGTTCTTTCAGGCTCAGAAGGTAAGGTTCTTGGTTGTATACGCAGACCACTTGCCGCAAAAAGCGCCTTCATTGATTTAAAATCCGAAACATATCTTATCAGGACCCATCGCGGTGGCTCAGTGGTTACGGCGCTCTGCTTCTGACCCGAAAGACGCGGGTTCGATCCCGGCCGCGGCGGCCGAATTTCGATGAAGGCGAAATTCTAGAGGCCCATGTGCTGTGCGATGTCAGTGCACGTTAATGATCCCCAGGTGGTCGAAATTTGCGGAGCCCTTCATTACTGCGTCCCTCATAGCCTAAGTTGCTTCGGGACGTTAAACCCCATTAAACTAAACTAAACTATATTCTATCAGCCTAAGCGAACAAAAAAAAATACCGGTTACTAACTTGACTAAGTTTACTGCATGCACTGAACAAAATTATATTAGTTTGCAGGTGTGAGCATTAGCAAATTATTCAGTGGCAGAACAGGTCTTGTAAAATTAGAGTTATCGTGAAATTAAATAATGCGGAATCATAAACTGGAACATAGATATTATACCTTAGGTCAGTTTTAGGTAGCAGTCGCTGTCGAGAAAACTAGGAAATCTGCAGATAGTTGCAAGCACAAAAATACACTAACTCACAAATTTTCAGCGTGGCGAGTCAGTAAACATTTGTTTTCCCTGATCCTTACTGTTACTTTCAATAAGCCACATGACATGTTCAAAAATAGTCTGATTGTGTTATTTTAATTATTTTTCGTACTTTCAAATCTCATGCTTTACATTGTTGACAAGATGCATTCTTTTGGTTTTATTTTTATAGAGTGATCAAGTCATTAACAAGACTGAAAACGGAGTGGATATACACACAGCTTTGTACAGTATGGAAGCTCTGGTACACAAAGGTGTCTTCAATCGCTGCGACGTTGGTTTTCTTCTCTCAAGGTTAGGCCTCATCATGCAAGTTTAAGGGATTTGCTTATTTCTTTTTTGAGGGCAATGCACAAGAATGTTCCTAGCAAATGAGAGTGTACCCCGCAACAAAAACCTTTGTTTGCTCTTGCTCAGCAGAAATTTGTGGGTATGCTGCCAGGGGATAAGCCTGTTGGCTGCTTCACGTGATATTTGTAGAGAATGCAACTGTCAGTGTCGGCCGTGAATCAAGCTACTAACTTTTGCAGTGCAACGTAAAGGCACACATACTCTCACAACATTGGGAAATTTGAAAAGTAACACTTGTTTACGCTTAATCAGGCACACAGAACTGTGGCATGTTCCAAGATCTCGCACGAATTATGGATTTCGGATGGTTCAGTCTAGCATTCCACAGATTTTAAATAAATACCACCTCACAACAGAGAAATTGCGCGCACTTTCTAAACTTGACTTGTATTCACTTTTTGTATAATGCTTGCTAATACTTCACTGTTCATTCCAATTCCTTATGTAATAGAGTTGTTTGAATTTGATATCTATTGTTTGCAAACTAGCTTCGTAGTCGTGATAATTGTGGCGTGAATCTGTGCTACTAACCTTTGTCAAAGCGTCCGCTGTGAGTTATTGGGAGGAGCGGCTAGTCAAGCTACTAATGTGTACCTTTTTCCCACCTTCCCTACCACATCTCATGCATCAATTCTTGCTTTGTGGTAAAATAAACTTCAGACTTCAAACGCATCAACGCATCTCTGGATGGTTGTGGAAAACAAGGCGGACAAAACTCGGAATGGCTAGTCTCGACGCAAGTGCCAACGTAAAGGAACCGTTATGTGGAGGTTTCTAAGGTCTCTGTATTTGACCCGATTTGTGGACCAGCGGTGCGCTGGACCGCTTCACTCCTTGAATTCTTTCCACAATAAGGCAGGCTTTGCTGTATTTAGAAATCCTTCCAAGACGCCGCGATCACGGGAGGCCCCAAATGCATGTCTACAAGATTGTCATATGTCGACGCCTTTTGACCTAGACTAGAGCGTAGGGACCACTTCGCGTTGTTGTGTTGTTTTGTGTTGGGTTTAATGGCGCATAAGCGACTAAGGCTATCATGCGCCAAGCTCACCACTTAGCGCTGCTCCTATTTGAGATAGAGGAAGAATCCGAATATGCGAAGCGCGATGCCAGATGTCTCGCGTTTGACGTTGCAGCTAGTCGTTTGTATGTTCCCGACAGGAAACGTGGAAATAGATGATGTTGTTTGTACTGAAAGCAGATGATGAAAAGGCGATGCGTTAGCTATAGAGACACAATTTCGTTGCGCTCCCACTTAGTCATCAACTATACCACTAATGCAAGCTGCTCCAACCTCCCTCCAAGGTTCTCATCCTCGATGCATCCAAGTGCCACGAAATACAGCGTACGAAGGAGGAAGATAAGCGGGGACTTGCCTTTCTATGGAGAGGTTGCAAACGCCTACTTAGCCCTCACCTCCTCCCCCTTATCCCCGCAAGCCACGGTGAAATACTTTATTCAGGGGCTTCAACTCGCGGCTGTCTGGAAGAGCAGAACGCCTGATATCAAATTCTGAGGCTCCCTATTTCGGAGGTGAATATTATGAGGGTCGTAGAACTCTTGGGAGGTCTTTCGTCAAGGGTGCTGGTACGGTTTTTTTGTTTGCTCTGTTCCGGCTTCTTCGCCATTTCTTCCTGCTTTTTAACTCCAGACGGTTAAAGTTCCGTCGTCGTGATGGTAGGCATCGGTGCTGTCGACGTCGTCATCGTTTTGATCAAAAAATACCTGTAGAAGCAACCATTAAGCCACCTACGTCACGAGACCTTGTGACGTCATCAAAATCTGCCCCCCGAATTTTGAGCAAACTGACCAAAGTGGCAGGTGCCAGCTAAATTAAGGATTGATCAATCAGGAAGAGCAACCCAGGCTGCACAAGCCACACCGGTGGCAACACCTGTGATCGCATAGCAGTGGCGCATCACTTAACTGCTGCACCACTGCGTCAGGATTGGTATGATGACCCCCAGGGATTTATGAACGTAATGTGGAGACCTGCCAGTTCCGCATATATGGGCATTAAGTAACTATAACTCACGTCTTCCCTAGATGATGAGCTTAAATGTCTCTTCTCAATTTTTGCTTTGCCTTTGAAGCCTGGACGTGGCGTTCGCGCAAAACTTCGTATGTTTTCCTTGTGAGAAGAATATGGCGGTGATGGAAGCATGCGGTCAGCCGTATTGTGGGTTCGCTGCGCCCACTTCCTTACTACAATTCTTGTTTACCGGGAACCATGGCCCTAAGATTTAGCGCTCTAAGTAGTCAGCCTCATTTTACAGTAGGGTGTGCAGTATGCTTCAAGCAAAAACATCCATTGCCGCTTGAAAATGCCTGATGTAGCCTAAACATCAGTAATTCCTCTTAATAAAATTATTCTGCAGGGCAGTTATAATTTCTTTAACTTTCTACCTGCGGCGTAGTTCACAGTGCAATTGCACGAAAGTTGCTGCTGTGTTTTGTCACCTGACAATAATTAAAACAAGAAAAAATCACACAAGTTTACGGCATCTCATTAAACATGTTCAAAGAATGCTGATGACAAGAAAACATTTTGAAGAATTATTTTGGGCCTCTTTTTTCGCATACAGTGGAGGTGGTGTACAGTATTTCGGCAAATTTTTTTTTTCTGAAATCAAGCAAGTGCCAAAATTTCTCCCACGTTCTAAATGACAAGTATACTATTAGGTTTCACTGCTTGACAAAAATTTCGCTTTTCTTAATGTTGACGTAATTTATCAATGCTAGAAATCTGATGCGTGAACTAGAAAATTAGAATACGTTTCGACCTAAAGCAGGGCCTCACAACACTCCTGCGTATGTGGTCACATACAGCTGAAGAACTTTCTGTACTGGTAATTCTCAGCTTGATTTGTGTTCACTGTGCAGATATCAAGTGCACCTTTTCTTGAAAAAAAAAAAACACGTGTTCAGGAGAACAAAGTTTGTTAACAACCGGAATTGTGAAAATAACCCCACAATAAGTGCAGTAACGAGGCCACCAGCCTGTGCATTCCATCAGCGCTTATGAAATATTTTTTCATAGGGTCACCTAAATTTATACTCATACTTATGTCTTCGATTTTCTTGGTGGAAAACTGTATACATAAGCATGCGATTAAACATAGCGCGTCACAGCGACAAGCGAGGGGGGATAAATACTCCTTCATGGTGGCGATGTTAGATTTATTCTTGTATTTTGATGGAATAAGGTTAACACGTGCCAGAGCTTTATAAAAGTAACCCTTAAAAAAATTATCACAAAGTGTTTTGCTCAAATTTGGTTTTTCAAAAAAACTGCCTGAAGAGTATGTTTTAGAAAACTGTAGGGTTCGCAAAAAGGTTGTTATAGTTATACAAACGATTTAATTGTTCGGTTTTACTAAAGTTTCCACGTTCAACACATCTTCATGAGCCCAATAAGAAAGTGTAAATATTAAAATTCGTTAGTACAAAAGAGGCTCAAATGTAACGCAAAAGGCGCACCGCGCGACTGTATTTCGCGTTGATTTCAGACCCAGAAGTTAAAGCGTGAACTCCAGAATGCTGCCCGTTTCTTCCTGGAACCATAGAAATCTTAACCTTGGCATCGTTGGTTTATCGCACTGTAACATCAGTAGTAAAAACATAATCTGACATTGCATTTTACTGGCAGTGAGTGTTCCAAAGTCAGCAGCGCATTCTTCAAAAAGCCGTTTGCATTACTGCTTTTTTTTATATCTGTCATTTAATTCTTGTCGCTAATTTTCCTCTCCTTTTTTCTTTTATTTCACGCAGCGAAGAAATGTTTCGTGTTATAGGCAATACTTTTATTGAAAGCCGAGTCATGGGTAAGTCTCGAAGGGGGGGGGGGGGGGGGGTTTCGCAAATCGTAACACTAAGAATAATACCTATTAATAGCGGTACAAAATATCTTGCCTTATCGTCTCAAATCGCCGCAGAAAGCGTATTGTTCCCTGTGCCACATATTTTGAGGCAAAAGCCCTACTTAACGGGATCACACGCTACCAAGAATCTTCCGTGAAGTCTCGGAGTAATTCGGGTAAGCTCGGGTTAGTTCGGAGGAGGGTCGCGGCATCTGTAGCCAATGGGAGGAGGGCGTAGCGACAGCTGCCGCCGAGTGGAGACAGCATGTGAAGAATAACAGCTAGAAACAGGGCTGCTTGCACATGCAGATGCCAGAAAAGAGAAGCGAAGAACGAACAGATGCTTTCATTAGTCTACTCGGTTTCGCTACGTTAAAACCTTACCACATTTTCGTTGACGTCTTGTATTTGCATGCGTCCGAACTGATTACATATTAGCTTACTTCTCCGGAGTGCATTGATTCATCGGCTTGTTAACATCAGTTGTAAGTCCAAGCGAATTGAAAACTTAATGCTGTCGAAAAGGGGAGACGGTGGCGGTGGTGGTGGAAAATATTTTTTTACTGATATTTACAGCAGAGATTGGGGAGTGGCCTTAAGGGCCAGCCCCTTACAAATTCTAAGAGTGGTCCCTAGTCCGGGACCGCTGTGAGTTCCGCGGCAGCTCCTGCCCTAGCGACGAGGGCTCTCTGGCTCTCTAACGTAGAGCAGCAGAGCAGGGCAGCCTCCCAACTATCTCAGGTAGGCGAGGGGAAAGGGGAGTAAGCTGGGTTAGAGAGGCAGGCCTACACCATATGGTACACGTCCGATAACGCGCATTCATAATGCGGGCACTCCCCGTTAAAAGCCGGATTAAAATATTGCAGCACTGCCAGGCACAGCACCGTGTTGGCATATAAGCGAAGGAGCCAACGCTACTCGCTTTTGGTTAGCCGTTTCGCAGGAGCGATAGTCGCTTTCATCCCCCTGCGAAATTCAATTCGAATTATTCAATTTTATCAAACACAACATAGTGTTGTGTTTGATAAAATTGAGTAATTTCTTTGTAGGTGACAGCCGGATTAGGTTATGATACATCAGGCGGCGAGTGTCGAGACGATGCCCGGTGGTTGAGCGCGCGGGCTGAATTCGCCGCAGCCTCGTTTCCCTCTTGTCCCGAATGTGCTGGGGTCCAGATGACGACACGTGTGTTCGGGTGGTCCTGGTACTCGCATCTATGTAAAATTGTAAAGGAGGTGGTTGTGCACCGCCGGCGTTGCCTCTGAGAGCGGCTAATTGATTTATTGCGTAGTGAGTGGGAATGTGCCGTGTACTTTCATGTTATGCACGATTTCGGTCTGTTTGTCTGCAAGCCCGCGTACTCATTCTGAATTTTAGGAGCATAGTTTATATTATTCATTGTCATCATCATCATCATAATTTATTACCCCTTAAAGGACCCTAAGTGGGGCATTACATAAGGGGGTATTGGGAGGGGGAGGGGGGTATTACAGTGGGGTATTACATACATGTGGGTATGTAACCCAATTTGGGTATTACCTACATTACGACGGCTCCACCTCGAGCTAGACAATTCCCAAGATCTATTCGCTCTTGAGTCGTTTTGAAGTAATGGGAGCTTGAAACCGCGAAATTGCAAGTAGGAGTGAGCACGAGCTTACTACTTGAAGTTATGCTGAGCTGAGAGCCGCTTTTGAAGACGTAGAACGGTGATACCCACGCAGTTTCGACTACAACAGACATAAGCACGAAGTCCATTGCAGCATTACTCCCGGCAATAAAAATAAGGCAAAGACTCTTGTCAAAGCAATAATGTTAGGTAAGTGAAATTAAAGCAAGTTGTAGAGAAATTATTTGACATGTGGTCGTGACGTTTGCTCGCGTTACAAACAATGTTTTGTCTTAATGCGCGAAGCCATGTTTTAAAGTGAAAACTCTATATTTACGCACTTCCTTGTCGCCTTAACTACGCTAAGCTCGAACTTGTTTTGAAATATATTTTTCAACTACGATGTGATTTTGCCTCATTCTTTCAGCTACGATACGGAAGCGGCAATGCGCTTCCAAACTAGCTTGGCAATCGTGAAATAAAAAATTGTGCGGCTCTTGCTTTCCTCCGTAGAGTCCATTCTTCTTAACTGAGGCTACTTAATATTTTTACATAAGGCTCTTTTATTGCTTGTTCCTTCATTCTGGTTTTGAGCTTAACGTTCATTAGTTTTCAAATATACAGCTATGCATTTAAGTTCACTTTCTAGTGTATTAATTTTAAATATCCGGGTTGAACTTGCCACTTTATTATTTGCTTTTTTATGCACCTGTTCACTGTTGTTTTCTTATCGCTGATGTATCCCGCTTTCTAATGGTTTACGCTGTTATAATACTATTATAAGATTCTATAATATTATAAGCTTAATATTTTTACATTGTTTTAATTGCTAGTCTTCTAGCAAGTGTTCCAGCAAACCTTCGCTGTGCTAGCCAGTATTGAGGCGCATTCGAATTCTTTTCGTTTGCCTGTAATATTTCGTTTCAACCCCACTCCCCTTTAAAATTCTTCAGCTATGGAGAATGCTGTAAAAATAATCATGCAGTCATTCATCATACTGGCACGTAGACGCAGTTCAATTCATTATCTAGTAATATAGCAGAAGAGATAATGTAAGTGACACATTAATATTTACACGCCGACTACAGGGCATCCTGTGCCCGGAATCATACAAGAAACATCAATTTAAGCAAATACTGCAAGCATTCTTCGAGCGTTTCCAAGCTTTAAAATGTACCGGACCCTACTCTCTTCGACCTGTATGAATTGACAAACATTCATCAGGCCTTTCTTGCGCAAACTGCTAGTAAAGCGGCAACCGCAGCAATTAACTATATGTAAAAAATACAGAAAATTTTGGAATACATGTTTCTGTTGCTGGTGTATATTTTTCAGGTATTGCTTTTATGGCTGGCGTTTGCAAAGAGTATAAAGTTGCGGTTGGAGAAGACAAGCCACACACATATGAAGGGGTGTTGACGATGGCTCACGAGTTGGCGCATTTGTAAGCATCATTTACTTTGAATCCCGGCGACGTGACATTGTTTCTAAAAATTAATTTTAAGTAGACTAATTGTTTCTAGATCTACCCTCGGGGATTCAACCCTTTGGTTCTGCCCGTCAGAACCCCAGAACCTTGGGGTGTGGGGTGGCACAGTACCAAAGAACGCTAGGTTCTGAACTCCAGAACCCTGCGGTTATGACAGGCATGAAAAGTGCGTGGTGTTTTGGCACAGCAGTGGAGAGTCATGTTTTACATAACTCCAGCTTAATTCGGCTCGTAATGAATCTTTGGCTGAATGTCCCACTCAAAGACGCCTCACTCATTCCATAAAGACACGACTGGACTTGGAGTTTAGTTGAAAATGCTCATTACTCTTCTTCGAAGCAGAAGTGTTTTTTTTAAATCTAGAACGTACCACGCAGCTACATCGCCGCCAATAAATGTTAAACAAATGAGTGCGACGAGAAAACGGAGCTCATGAATATTGAAAACTAGTTATTATTGCGGATAAATACCGTGTGACATATTCAAACATGATGAGATGAAATATTGCAGCAAAAAAGATTTTTCTTTTCATGGTGGGTAGCAGGAGAAGCCCTTGAATAGCATCGCTGCGCGAGTGAGTGCTTAAGCTCCACGAAACTACCCAGAGAGCTAGTGCATGTAGTGCAGTGGGAAACAATGATTGTCTAGCATGCGAATTTGGTTTCGATCACACAGGGCGTCGAGAAGGTTTTAAAAAGTCTTTATAGCAGCCTTCAACAAGTCTTTTCTTCATGTCGAGTGGCGACATAAAGACGGTCTAGGCATCGAATTTAGCAGTAGAAATTGAAATAGTTCTGGTTGCTTTCATCAACGACGATGAAACCTAGAACTCGCTAGGTTGCACGGCACGCTGAGGGGAACCACGCATCCATGTGGCGAGTTGATCTTAGCGCCAGCAGCTTAATGGGAGTTGTTGTGTAAGTGACTTGCGTAATTCCCACGTGATCCTACGTAAATACCACGTCGGTCGGGCTTTGCCTTCGTCAGGCCGCAAAATTTTTCGAAGGAAAACGCTGCCTCATAATGAAAGAAATGTCGCATGTTAGGTACAACAGGCGAAATGGTGTCCCCTCTAGAAGGCCAGCGTAGTGTTTCTGCCTGCATAGCCACCAGTAATTAGCGCGCCCACAATTTTTTGCGCTGCTGAACGTGGCGAGGTCACAAGTTCTACTTTTAGTACAGCCACCCATGGCCACTTGAATGGCTTTGCACTGTCACATTAGCAGAATCGTTGAATGCGGGTACCTTCACGAGTTCTGCGTTTGAGTGCACTGCTGTCGCGGTGCGCAAGCGCATGGTCACGTCGGACTTTTTCAGATTTCGCGCGCTTTCTGCTCAACGCGCAAAAAGTCATCTACAGTAGACATCAACAGAAAAACTCATGAATTAGAAGTTTCTTGGCTAGCTCTGGGTGCTCGTGTCGAAATTTTGTCGTGAATATTAGCTTGGGTATGTTTTAAATGTTTTATTTAAGATAGCTGGAAGTCCTTTTATATTACATCTGTAATAGCAACAATATGCGCAATTCTGGCATTATTTCTGCTATATCTTCATTTTTTCTTAAAATAATACCTGTATGAAAATCATTTTTTTGGTTATTGCAGCATTGCACAATGGCAATTTTAATATCATAACTTTTTAGGTTCACTGCACTGGTAAGTATCATTATATATCTTAACAATCATTTGGCCCTCTGTTTCACTAAACTAAACCTATGCGTATATCTGTCGGTCGCATAGTAGGCAAAAATTAAGGAATAAATCTAAATAAAAATGTTCATCTATTTTACCATCTTGTTTGAAATAAAACTATGTGAATTTTAAGATGTTCTATTTGAATCTGATTTCAACAATTTTTCCAGAGACAGCTCCCTAATACATTAACAGATATTTAATTGTTTACTTGTTAAGATTACAGTTAGGTGCGCAGGTTCCAGTTGATGACTGGTAGCGGCAACGATGCGCGTTCTTCGAAAGGCCACACGGCGGTCGAAATTTGTTAAGCAGGAGCGCCAATGGCATTCGCGTTTCCGAAATTCTAAAGAGCGACTTGGCTTTCAGCAATTTCTGGCTACGCACATCGAACTGCTGGTAAGCGCCTAAGTGTAATAGTTTAAAACCTGTATTTTGCCTGTTTTTATCTTCGCTTCCACTTAACACTACTCACGTGTTTTCTGGTGTTCGCAAACACTGGCATTACACAGACACCGACACCACTTTAGAGCGAAAAGCTCTACACCTCCATGCTGAGCCTGAAGGTCAACTGGCTCTTAGATTTGATCTCTAACGGAAGAGGCGCCGCATGTGGCTATGACGTCATCCCATGTTAATCGCCAGCGCCACAGCTGCGCGCATGGCAGTCACTTCTGCTGCTGCGCTGGCGGCTGCTGCTAGGCCGCTCGTCGTCGCCAGTTGTGACATGTCATGTGCCACGTGATTCGCTCTTGCGTTGGGCAGCCATGTCCGCCGCTGTGTCGACCTCCACTCTGGACGCTCGCTCTCGTACTTGTGGCACTTTAATTATTCCAGTGCTTGCAGACAGATATTTCGCTGTGTATATCCTGGCTCAGATGAGTTAAGCCACAGCGACTTTTTATGCCTTAAAGCGACTAGGTTTAAAGATTTTCGTCCGTCATTGCTGAACCAGGCAGTACATGTTCTTCATAGTCTGAAATAAACCAGAGAGGGCATCGATTACATTATTTTGAAGAAAAAAATCAAAATAAATCGAATAAGAGCTCAAACAAACAAGTGCGAATATAGCACCCATTTTCCCGCAACCCTGGTAACACCTTCGTCAGGATGTTCATAATGTACGCCCTTTGTTAAAGCACTATACAGGTGATATGTACACCATGTCATTCTGTTTTTCAGACTTGGGGCGGATCATGACAACGCCAGCGGAAGCGATGCAAATATGACGGGCTATCCTGATTCGCACAGCTGTCCATGGGAGGACGGCTACTTAATGAGCTATATAGGCACTGGCAGGAACAAACACAGGCTGTCCAACTGCTCCAAGGAACAAATACGGTTTGTTTTTAAGTAAGAGAACCCATTTTACTAAATATAATTGCATTGAAGTCAATGTATATTCAGCCTTCAGAGACAAAAATGCAGGGAAGGGGGACAACAAGCTGCTCCCAGAAAATCTTGCCTCGGTTACACCCCCTGGTACAGTAGAGTTCTCATCATGATTAATGTTTCCAATTGCTGTCTAGTTACAGCTTGCGTTACTTTAAAAAATTTTTTTACAAAAATTCACATTGCCGTACACTGCACTGAACTCAGCTCTCCATGACTGCGCATATTTTTGTAATTAAAATATTGCTCACTTACTTTACAAGATGGTATTATTATTTCAGCGTATTATATCAGCGGAACAATAGCTTGGTTTGGCCTAATTCGTAAGGGTTTGTTTAAAACATAGCGCGAAAAAGACATGGACGACACAAATGTATACGGGAAAGCCGCTAACTTACAACTTTAGTTTAGAAAACAACGCCACGCCGAATATATTCGGCGTAGCGGCTATAACGAAAATAAAGTCATAAAAGAAAGGCATACAATATAAAGAAAGTCATTGTTTTGTGGTGTTTTCTATAAATTTGTGCCGTACTGACATATCTCACCAATTCGAAGCTTATCTGAAAAGCTTGCTTGAACACTCTGAAGAGCAAAAATGTTCTTTCTATTGTTGCCATGTTCTAAGTCAGGATTCCCAGAGGACTATGCCTCAAGGCGTACTATAATAATTCCGTGCACAGCTATAGAATGCACCGCACTGACATCTTAACTTTCCTTCAAGACTAGACAGAATGTGAACAGCCGTGAGCAGTCCTTAATGAAAGAAACATGGTTGCTGCAAGACAGATTTTGGAGAATGGTAGCCCTATGGAAGATGTTTCTTCGTTGGGTTCTTTCTGCAAAAATTATTTACCATCTCTCCATATGGTTTTTTGTGACGTTCTTTTACTTGTAAGAGCAAGAATGGAAAACTTGTCGGCAGACATTTCCGAGCCCTGTGGGCAGACCCCAATGTTCGAAATATTTGCAACCTTTTGTAACCTCCCTCGTACTTGTGAGAACGTCACAACTGATTCCCATATACGGGCGCCATCTGCAAAAAGATATGCAATAATCATGGAAGTGTGTCGACAATACAGACAAGTGAGAACACAAATCCACCTTGTCCTGGCTCTTTTGAATGTCGGTGAAACTATATACCCATGTCGGGGGTGAGGCTTGAACAAGGCCAAAGGTTTGACTACGCAACGTCTCATCAGAATAGGATTCGGCCACATAGCCTACTAGTAGTCTCTCACTTCCTAACGAATTCACAAGCTAATATGCGGCCCTCACTGACCGTTGGTTGCGTAACACAGGCCCAAGGCGGCCAGAAAGGTGACTCCGGAGACGCTTCTTGCAATCTCTGGCTCCGGACCGGTCGCCTTTGAAAAATGAACCTTGAAAAGTTTGTCGTGGGAGCCTCATCCAGTTAGGTTTTTAGAGCACTGCTTTTTGAGGAACTAGCAGGTAGAAAATCGGACTTCATGGGCCTTAGTGAGGTTAGTGTGACTCATGAACCATGTAGATTGCTCACGAACAATGATATCGTAGTTGAGAGGACACTCAAGAATTGGGTGTGAGATTCTTGATAACTGAAGACAAAGCTGGCAGCATAGAGATAGCATTAACGCGAGGGTGCCAGTTATTATAATTGATGGGATAAGCGGTGCGAATTGAAGCTGTTACAGACTTACGCCCCTATATCTGGACATGACGACTATAGTGTCGAAAGCTTCTACCAAGGCGTGAAAACAGCAATAAATAAAGTAAAACACAATATATTCTACTGGTGGGTGACATCAGTGCAAAAGTAGGCAAGAAGGAAGCTGCAAGTCAAGTAGCGGGCAGCTTGTGCATAGGATATATGAATAGCCTGGGTGCGTAACTAATCGAGTTTGAAGAACCAAATAATTTGCGGACAAGGAGTACCTTCCTCCGCAAGAGGCAGCACCTGAATTTTACGCAAAACAGCAGAGATACAGAGATAAAAAAATGATGTACTCTTCATATTCTGCACTCATCCTGGCATTGTGAAGGGTCTAAAGGTTCGCTGGATGGTCTGATGGAGTGACCGTTGAATGTTAACGTCTCAAATTATACTAGACTTCGAACGAGAACGGAGAAACTATTAAGGAAGAAGCGTATAAGTATCCTAACTTTAAAAACGAGGATAAAGGAATTGAGGATCTCGCTGCGAACAATTATTCCCCTTTTGCTGAAGGCGACGACCTTAGCCCTTAAGAGATTAACCATAATTTTGAATGTCTCAAAAAGGACTGCGCAATAGAGGTTGGCGGTAAGTAATTTAAAGGGTATGCACGCCTATCTCTGGAGAGGACTTGCCTGATTTAGTGCATGAAAGCAACTAACTTAACAGAACGAATAGATCATTCCGTGTTCCGTCTGCCCGGCGTCGTACATAGGGGAAACGAAGAACTTCGCGGAAAGGATGCGCCAACACAGAGCGCACGTCCGTCACATGAATCGTCAACGCAGCGCCGTGGCCGAACACTGTGAAGGGTGTGACCACCCAATTGACTTCGACAGCACCATTGTATTGGAAACGGAAGTTAACCCACGCAGGAGGCTTCTACTCGAGTCGTGGCACATTCAGCAAACACGAGAGAATGTTAATCGTTCCCTGGGGACTCTCCCCTCATCCTACGTCCATGGGCTGCGGCCATTGACCCGGAGGTCCTTCACGCAGGGGCTTAAAAAGCCAAGCTGCGCTCGCCCGTAGTCACACCGTGAAGAAGGGGCCGAGCCGGTCCCGAAACGTCGTGTTTTTTTCCTGTATTTTACTTGGTTGGCGTCACTTACCTTCTCCTAACATTAAATTTCCCAACCAGACAGACTTCTGTCGAATGTTTTCTTTTGAGAGATATCAGAGTTTATAAGCTGATGGTAACCGATATAAGGCAGTAATATATGGAGAGAATCGAGCATAATGTAAACAATGGCTGCAGTGAGAAAGTGGTCAAGAGTAAAGTGGGCATTAGAAAAAATGGCACGTAAGTGCGAAAAGACAAGGAGAGTGATATAAGTACATATATCAATGAGATTGTTAAATTAGCCGACAAGTTCTACACAGATCTATACAGTAGAAGAAGCAATCAGGATGATAACGAGAGGAAGTAGCATAAAGAAACAGGAGGTAACGAAAGAGCAAGTGAAGAAAACTTTAAGAGCAATGCAAATGGATAAAAAAGCTGGCCAGGATCACGCAAGAGGAGGTCTGTACAAGGACGGGGGGGGGGGGGGGGGGGTATGGTGCCAGTAAAACAATCCACACCCTGAACGCGAAATGCTATGACTTCGACTGTGTGCGAATTTTCGAGAATGATAGCACTATCTTGAACCCTATGAAACGGGACGTCAAGGACTTGGAACATTAAAGCACGATAAGCACGATAACCCACTGACGTAACTGCCAATGAAACCAGAAGAGTCTGACTATTCAATGAACCAGAGGACGAGGTGTACTTTCGTAAAGGCGACTGGACAATACCATACTCACAATATAATTCAGCTCATAGGGAAGTGCACAGTACATAACCAGTGCATGTCTATATAGCATTCAAGGATTGCTAGGATCCATTTTAGTTCGTCTAAGCCTCAGCCTTCATGCCAGCTTTATAGAATGTAGGTGCGGAAGAGCCATATGAAAAAATATTGAGAGGTATGTTAGCGGCTGCACAGCTACCTCATTTTCCCATAAAACAATGATAAAATTCAAACAAGTAAGGTGTCACACAGAAAGGAACAGAGAACTGGAGTGGGAACGGTCAGGAATAACAGTTAACAGAACTTACCTCAGGAAACTGCGATTCACTGATGACGTTGCCTTGCCTAGTGACTCAGGGGGCGAATTGCAAAGGATGACCAATGACTAGAGAGTGACAGAAGAGCAGTAATTATGAAAATATTATAGAGTAAAGTTACACAACTTCTGAAATAACGAGTAGACAACGCAGCGAGCTGCGGAAGTAAAAATGATAAGCAATGGACATAAAGAACAGTAATGAAGCAGAATGTATCATCGAGCATGCGAGAGTTGTTGGGATCCTAGCCGAAATAAAGAAGAAAAAAGGGGCTTGGGTAGTTCACGTACTGCGAAAGTAGGAGATACCGCTGGTCATTAACGGTACCTGTATGGAATACAAAAGACGGCAAGCAGATTAGAAGGCTTCAGAAAGTTGGATGACCCGATGAGATGATGGAAGTTTATCTTGGAGATAAGTCTGCCGCAGCTGTCACAAGGTAGGGTTAACAGAAAGATATGGAAGAGGCATTTGACCTGCAGTGAGCGTAGTCGTGCTGCTGTTGATGATTATCTAGGTTACAGCCGCCATGGAAGTGATTCCCGACGCTATGAGCTCCTATTGAGCTCGGTGAACTTTGAGATCGGGCTAAAGATGCACGTGAAATTTTCCACGACTTGAATTGTTCTTCTTCCAGGCCTGTGAAATATTCTCATCCAAGGAATTGTAAAATATTTTTTACAGTTAACTTTCCATGCTCCCACACGTTTGGCTGGTCAGTGTCCATCGAAAGACAAGTATTGTTAAGATATTGAGAAGTGGCGATCGCTCCAGTGGGGCTCTATATCCGAAAGGAATAGTATGCTGCTGGTAAAGCACCGTTAGGCGAAAGCAAAGTCCAGACTCTTCCTGTTAATAATCCTCTTATACATGTTCCGGGGTCATCATTAAGGCATACGTTGTTCTCTATACCACTGAATCTCCAGCTTCATTGCTTGGCTATTTAAAAAAAAAACAGTACTTCTTGGGTGGGGAACCGGATGGAGCGCAAAGTAAACCTCCCGTCGAATGTAAAAAAAAAAAAACATTTGTCAGTATTCATGGTGCGTGGGAGACACAAATCTGAGAGTTAGATTACCTTCTGTTGGTTCCGGTGTCAAGTACATATATCAGAAGCTATATTAATAAATGCAATGTGGGATATCTGTATCGAAATGCACGTACATCACCGTGCCTCGTTGTTTTTCTTGTATGTATAAATATGACCATGGCCATACTTTCTTGTCTCCCCCCCCTTATGTAATGCCCAAACCAGGGCCCTTAAGGGATAATAAATGATGATGATGATGATGATGATGATCGAAAATTTCGTCCGTAGGTATATCACATATTGCAAGAGGCTTTCCTGATTTCTCTATGGAACGTTAGGCTTCGGGTGCCGTAGTGTCTGCTACTCAGGAGCGGTAACGACTGGGTTTACCGTGTCCAGGCATCCGGATAATAGCCTCCATCTCGGCAAGTTCTCGGAAATAGTCATCCTTTATTATCCCAAAATGATCTGACAACCCTAGTGATCATTGGGGAAATCCTTCGCAAGTGCATTTGATATCCTCGGGTGAAAAATCCTAGTAATGTTCACTATCCTGTTATTCTTTCGTCAGAAATACATGGCGTTATAAAGCAGCTGTTAACGTATGAAGGCATTAAGCTAGCACTGAAACCCCTTTAGTTCCCGGTTCTTGCACAGTGATATATTTATATTTCAATACGTGGGAGCCAAGTCTGTAAGCAAGACTTCTGATAACAAACAATACTTCATGGCAAGCTGTTGATGAGTGATGTGACTGTCGAGCGGCATCTTTTCGTTGATTTCGGCGAATCTTTAGTTCAGGTGAAAAGGTGTACTCAAGTTCCGGCAGTGAAGTCAAGCATGCATGATATTACGCCACTATCGAACAAACATTTGTTGTTGGCCCCCAGGTCTTCTAATGCATCCCTCGCAATCAAATTATATTCCGTTGACTGAAATATATGAGCGGTGCTAAAATCCTATCGCAAATTTTTGCTCATTAAGAGAAAAACTTACCCCTGATGATCATAAATGCATTACAAATAGCGTGTCACCGACATATTACGCATAGCGTAGCTTAGCTACATTCGGGAAAGAATAATATAAGAATCCTCAAGACAGCGAACCCTAATTTTTTCGACAGGAGAAAACGTGTTCTTATGCGCCTACCGATGAACACATTTTCTACAGAGAATGCCTAACACTTTTAGAACACTTCTGAGAGAATGTAGCGAATATATTAACTGCTTTCTTTTTGCAGAACATTACCGCGGTCTTGCGTTGAAGTGAGCACAGAACCATTATTTGCAACTACGTCATACCCCGGACAAAATATGACACGAAGAGAATTCTGCCAAACGATGCACAGAGGAAACTTTACTGCAAAGCCATTTCAGGTATGCTACTGACAATTATGCATAATTTTTTTCATGAGCTCTCTCATCGATATGCTATGCCAGAATATCCAATTTTTACTAAAATCTGGAAATCTTGTCTTTTCTATATAGTCAAGGTTAACGGAAATTAATTAAAAGCCGCCGTCTTTATCGTAAAGTGTGCTAGAGTACTACTTTAAAAAAGTACGTACTACTTAAAAGTAGTATTTAGTACAAGTAATACTTACTACTTAAAGTTACTTAAAAGTAACTTTCCAGTAACTTTTCAGTAAGTGCTGAAAAGTACTACTTAAAGAAATAGAGCTACCTCAGCACCTTTGTGGCACCAGAAGTCAAGGTCAGTCTTGCTTTACTCATTTAACCCAAAAGCCAGCAGCCATCGTTGCCTAACTGTGGATTCGCAATCCATCATCCAAACATTAGCATGCTGGCAGACAGCGCTTCCCAGAACAAGGTGCAATACATGATGAACTGTCTGTCCAACATGCCTGGTGGTCAAACTGTCTGGTGTGTTGTCAGAATTTTTAACTTAAACATGCACTTTTTTAGCTCCAGAGATAGGGCGTTAGGGCAACTGTTATAACATTTAACAGACGAGAGAGAACATGCTACAAACTACTAAGCCGGTTAACTAGCTTCCAATAGTTATCTGACAAACTCTCAAAGTTGGACACCCGACTGAAAATAGAAATTTGTAGCTTACTCTTCGTAACACCCCGATCAGTTTTCGTAACTTTGAAGACGCGACTAACCTTGGTATTCTGGGTCAAAGAATGTTTACCTTGTCGCATGTGTTTGCGAAACGGCAGACTGGTGTGCTCAGAGGCGTGTCCATTCAACGCCTCTTGAAGCCAGTACGTTTCCTCTTCATCCCTGTGGGCAACCCAAATTGCCTGCGCCGTGAACGCCAATACCGAGCTGGGGCCGAAATCATGGCCCACAGGTTCTCTCGTGGGATCCAAATTTCTCCCTTTTTTACGACAACGTTTCGTGAGTGTCAAATAGTGTCCTTAGCATTTGTTCAGTGATTACCAAAGCAGAGAAGGTCACTTGGTACGCGTGTCACGAAGTGAACTGCACGCTTGGTCACTGCTTTGCGCACGCCAAAGACGAGCGGTTTATGACCGGTGCGCCAGAAGGCCACGATTTGCTGATCCGCAGCTCCGGAGGTGCCTCCCAATTATGAAATATAAAAATTCATCTAGCAACTTCTAACGGCTCGGTAGTAATCTTTATTTTCAAGCAGGCGCCTAATGCTTCCATTTAAAATGTAAACTACTACAGCATAGTAACCCAGATCAGATGTTAACATGATTCATCTATTTCATGAATCCCGAAACATTGTAATTACTTTTTAAGAAACTAATCTATATTCTTTTAAAAATCATTTTTTAAACTTCGGTGGCAGGCCTCTTGCAATGCCTGGTAATACATGTAAATTCAGTTCTACTGTAAAGCTCGTTTCATGGTATTTTGCATTTCGTTGTTAACAGAAACACCACAAGCGCCACAAGAACTGTCAAATAAAGTGCTGCTGGAGGGGCGAAGAAGGTTGGCTTTGGTGTCAAGAGCACACTATGCCAGAAGGACTAAAATGTGCTCCTGGAAAGGTTGGTAGTGATTAACTTATTACTTTTTGTGCGCTAGAACCGGACTTTTTGTTTTCTGTATGTGCACTCATTTCTCCACGTCGCCACATCAGATCACTGCATGGGGTTCGACTGACGTACCAAGTCAGTGCACTGCGGAGCAGCCGTTGCCTAGACACCACCCTGCCGCTGTCCGCACCGATAACGCAAACCTGATTTGCCTTCGAGACCTGCGGTCTTCATACGAAATCAGCCGTAACATCTGCTCTGTTTATCCAAAATTTCATGCGCATACTTCAATCTCCTCCTTGTATTTCTCGACAACTCCCTCTCTTTTGCTGGGCTCACGTTCGAAGGTGCTGCCGTGTTCGCTGACTTGTCGCTAGAGACATGAACGCAAACATTGTGATACTAAGGGAGCCTGCCATCGAAAATTAGTGGTCTAACAATATTTATGCTTTGAAATGTATTTCTTTATTTATCTTTATGGTTTTTTTACAGACATGCAGGCGTGGCGTTTGCGCTAGCCATAAGTGGGAATGAAAGAGGCCAGGCTGTGCAGAGCTTAAGAGCAAGAATTTCCTGCTCATCATACCGGACGAAGCATTTTCAGCACTATAATTCTGCTCAGTCTGCATGAAAACATGAAAACAAAACACGTTAAGCTCGTGTGCTGTGCCGTCTACAAACACGGAAATGGACTAAACTGAAGCAGAAACTTTTGTGTCGCTTTTTATGTTTCGACTACCTATTTAACACACTTGCTTCTCAAGATGCGATATATGAACAAATAAAGATACTATGTTTGCAATAAAGTACCTTTTTTAAATAAGTGTAATGTTGCGAAAAATCTATATTTGAAGGCTATGCGCGGTTTCGAAAGAGTAAGCATATATTTATGTATTTAAGAAGTTTTTGAGGGCCAATAATTCCAGTGTGGAGCTAGCGCATAGGAGCCTTATTTTCGAACTGTTCTTTCAAGAAAAAAAAAAACAGGCAAAGAACTTGCATCAAGGATTACCGTCTCACATGGGGGTAAAATGTAGCAAAGATGGTCTCTTCATGTGGGGTTGTAATGTTTGATAGACTTGAGATACCGGAATAGAGGACATAGGATCTTTGTTAATTGTCTAAATACAGGTTTGAAACTTTCATGTGTAGGAAAGGGTAACATCACCCTAATAAACTTGGTTTGCATCCTGTTGTCGCATGTCAGCTGCTAGATTGACACTACACCTTTCAGTCCTACAAATCATACAAGGAAGAAAACAGGGACCCAAAAAATAAATCTAGTGTAACTATCTGCTTATATTGACAGAACGCTAAATTTGTGTAGCAACTTAAAGCGGAGACGTTAGTTCTATAACAATTAGGAAAAATAGAATGTTACCAAAGTTGGTTTAGTTTACAGCATGTTACGTGCAGCAACATCAGACGGCACGACTAAGGTAACAACGTTTAATTTATGATTCCGCCGTGCCATACCCAAGATTGAGGCGATGGCGTACGATATAAAGGCTTCTTGTTTATTACTTAAGTGCTCCACGGTGCGAACAAAACTTCCCGACTAGAAATAGTGCGCACTAGGACACTCCACGGCAGTTTCCTTTACCTCCATTAGTTAAGTTTCAAGACAGGGCTAGAGTAACAAAGAGTATTCGTCACACGCAGCACGATAAACCACACTTAAGATGCTTCTCGGACACGGACTCTTCTCCCGTGACTATGAATCCCGTGTGTACAGATTGGACGGAATTCTCATATTTCGGGATCACCTTGACAGAGCTACCCTTATTCAAATTTCTCAGCATATTTTCTCATCACGACAAGCGTTCGCATATACCATGCGCCTTCTTGGGAAACTTCAAACATTAGCTATCAGCCCACAAAAAATTTGGAGTGAATCAACGATATGCCTTCTTTTACCTGCACCTCTTAGTGTTTCTCTGTCCGCAAAAATCTGTGAGCTGAAACTGTTCTTATCCTTTCCTACACAAAGGCCGGCCGGGTTCGTAAGGCCAGGTGTTATCGGTAAATTTTGCAAGACATGGCTGGCTGCACTCGATGCTGTATTGTAGTGTCTTGTGATGGTGGATGTTTCACCTTGAAGTGTTATTCTATGCTTTCTTGCGTTGCCTTTCTTTCCTTTTTTGTTTCTCAGTGTAAAGAACAGCACTTCTCGACCTCCTGTACTATTGCCAAAATGTAGGGGCTGTAGGGCGCCAAGGGCTTTGTGAAAGCTCTCAATGAGCAGCTTTTACTCCGGGCCCCCGTCACCATGTACGGCGTGATGGCCGGATAAAGATTATTATTATCGTCATTGTTATCGTTATTATTATTATATGATGAAATTAATGAGGCAATTTAGTATGAAGTGGCTGGCTTGAGGCAATTTTCCAGTATTGTAATAGGGCATATGATTACCGTGGTATAATGATTAACCATTGCGTTCAGCTACAGGCATGCCAGCAGCAATTTAATGCGGGCTTTCTGTATGCAACGTTGCCGCCAATTATCAGAAATTGAGGAGAACAGTTCGCTCCACAGGATTCTGTCAGTGTTCTTCGTTGAATAAGTTGACTTAAAAACTTACCTCGCTCCATCCTCTCCGTGATTTGGTCAGCATGTGTGCGTCTCTTCTCGGCATCTCATTTGCTGAAGAGGGCACGAACACGAGACGGCATGTCTTCGATGGGGGCTCCGCAAAAGGAGAAAGGACTAGAAGCAGAACAAGCACGGAATGCCAATGCGAACCATTCGCTAGCATTCTAGCCTGCGAAGCGAATCGTGAGGAGAAGCGGAAGCGTCGACGCGCGCATTCGGAAAATGGTAACGAGTATGACAAGGGCTGTAGAATCGTAGCTGTGCAGACTGCAAATATAAGTCCTACAGGTGTTATCGTTCGCTTAAAGGCGAAACGTGATTCACAAATTCTCGTTTCTTTTCTACTTGTCACGGCGTAAATGACTACGTAACACTTTATACTTTATAGGAAATGTACAGTATATAACATTTTCAGACCAAGTTAATAAGACATTTCTCGCTTGAAAATTGGAAGAATAAACATGTCATCCTAGGGCATGCCCATGGGAGGGTGGGTACTTGTAGTTCCGGCGCAGCCGAAGCTAAAGCTCCTTAAAGCCGAAATGCACACACCTGCAAATGCGTACTTCAAAAAGTAAAACGCGGTCACGCCCACTAGTTTATTGATTGACACAGCAGCACCAGAGCCGTCTTACTCACATATGAAATGAGGCGTAAAATCCATATATGCGTCGTTCAACGCTTTGCACGACGTCGTGCAGGCCCACCCACTAACCGAGTGAACCAAATTTAGAGAACTAGCTCAGCTACGTGGGGCTTGAGAGATATAAGCACGGCAGACAACATAAATACGAACATTGTTGGACCGGTGGACATATATTGTAAGCATTGTGTGCGGGTCTCATCTTTATTTGTCTATGTTCATCATCGTCTCTCATCGTCGTCTTCGTGGCATACGCCATTCTCGTCGGTGGCAATAAAGCCTGCTCCAGGTGTTCCCAAGCTCTCACATGGTGGAGCTTGCTCTTTGTCCCCCTGTACATCTCCAATACGGGCAGGCCACTTTTATTTTTCTTTCTTTTAAAGCCCTTTCTAGCATATGCACCTCTCCGAAGCCCTCTGTAGGTCTGTTTCGGTCGCGGTCTTGTCGGCCCACCTGCTGCTTCCCAATATACGCAATGAACAGTGCACCGTACCAAGTTAAAGTATTATTCATGACAGAGAGTTTCATAGAATCTAAAGACACATGCTAACGTTCCTTAAATGAATGGGAGCACACGAGGCTTGAGATGCCGTATAATGTCATAGTAAATTAACTGATGAATTGCGAGCTAAAGCTATCCTTTAGCCCGTAATTAGGAGCATTTTGTCTCCAGCGATGTGTCTGTGGCGTGTGGTCTTCATCTCTTTTTTGTCCTTAGCTGTTTGAATCATTTATTTATTTCAGTTCAATGCCTACATGCAGCTTGCATAAATTCTTCTCCGTATGATCTCAATTTGTGGCGCCTTTTCATTAAAATATATTCAACGAAGTCACCCTGAACTGACGTGGTAAACCAAAGGTGAACAATATAAAATTATACCACAGGAATGAGCTCGTCTTCTGCCGATTGGATCACATAATAGAAGCCGCTTACAACTGCAAATAAATAGGCATACGCAGTACTGTCAAATTTGAGGAAATTCAAATAGCTAACAAAAGAAGTGGGCAGAGGGACAGTACTTGGAGAATTCTTGAAAACACAAGCGCAGTTGTCGAGCTGCAACTGAGCATCTTCACATACTGACGACGGTATGACAGATGCGAACGAAGCCAGTGAAAAATTACTTAGCTTTGTAAGATAGGTTTAAGCTTTTGTAGATGATATCTAACAGGTTTTCAGCCGCGTTTAGCTATCGTCGGAGAACTTAACATAAAATGCAGTTCTGTTGATTTAGCTATCGTCGGAGAGCTTAACATAAAATGAAGTTCTGTTGACGCAGTAAAAGAAGACCGGAAATCTTGAGCGAAATTACAGTATTGATTTAACATTGTAACGACGTAGAGGTAAAGGACGTTCTTCGAAGTAAAGAGACTAAGGTGCACCATATGGCTGCAGTCTTTCAATGTTTTTGGCATTGAAGGACTACGGTACAGCACAGGTCTGAAGTAAAATTTGCGAATTTGCCACGGACGACCCAATATCCGGCCCGGGTGGATCTAATGTTGAAATGCAAACGAGGATGTTCCATTTGTCGCTCCGATGTCAAGGCGGACATGATCGATATTGATTTCAGATTCAATATCATCACGAGGCATCGGGAAAGGGGCAGGGAAGAAGCCGGGGTATAGATGCTTGTAGCTCTAAAATGAGTTAGCCAATCATTCATGGTTCTTGCAAGTATTCTGTTCATCGAAGCCAGGCTATTTATGTTTGTGCTAAAGATCTAAACTGCCGCGAGCCGCATTTAGATTGGATTTGCCGCTCATAGCAGCATTTGAGCGAGATATTGAAGGCTTAAACGAAACACACAGTAATGTAATTTATTTATCAACCTTATACCGTTGAGGAGCTCGTGTTACAGAAAATCCGGCGTCGCTGTCGGCGCCGTCGGCGTCCTTGACCGTGGGGAGAAAGATCCGCGAAACATTCCCAGAGAATCAACGTAGCAGGCAGAATGGGCTCCTAGGTCACGAGACGTTGCGGCGTCATCACAAGCTACCCACCTGGTTTTGAGAAAAATGGCCACCGTGGCAGGTGACAGTTAAATAACTGATTGGCTGCTATGGAAGAACAACCTGGGTCGCACAAGGCCCACCACTGGGAGCACCTGCCATCGCAGGGCAGTGGCACATCTCTTAACCGCTGCACCACTGCGCCAGGACGGGTATGAGGGCTTCTATGGATCTATGAATGTGAAGTGGATATTGACCAATTCAGTTTGTATGGGCATAAAGTCATTGAGGTACCGCATCATACCCTTAAGACGAAGCTTAAGTGTCCGCTCTAATTTTTTTGATGTCGCCATGCATGAAAGTAGTTAGGTGTGATAAAGAACAATGATCACCGCAAGTTAAATTATATCCTCCTTTTTTTGCGCCATGCACAACTCTGTACTTGGCTGTTCCTTGCTATCTAACATGGAAGTCAAACAATGGATATTCACAATGTAGAATTAATCTCGCTATTTGCCTAGTTTGAGCGGGGAATTTACGCAGTACAGTCGTGAATAGAGAAAGGAAGACTTCCTCGCACCATTCATTTGCTGCTAACGTGTCCCCAGGAAAACCACGGCAACTAACGGGAGGTGAACCGTGTGTCGTCTTGACCGACAAGAGGGATGTTTTTTTCTTTCTAATTTCTAAGCAATTACCATTCAGGCATAAAATATTTGCGCACTTATTTCTCACTGATAAACGCAAAAAAAAGATTCGGCTGTGCTTTCCCTAGTTTTGGCGATTGTTGGCTTTCATTTAAGGAGATAGGGCGCGCGTAATTTTCTCTAACTCAGTGAAGAATCTTTTGTTAGCTCAAACTCATAAGTAGTTCAGGATTCCGTTCATTCGCAATGGCAACCAATCATGACGCTACTGCCCTAAAAGATAACGTACACTTTCGCTTGTGTTTCGTCAGCGCCGACGCAGAGCCAGTAGATGGGCGCTTTCATTTTCCAGTAACTCATGCTTGTGGGTTGCATGTTGCTTCGCTTTCTTTTTTTTACAGGCTTAAATCTTGCGCAGATATATGTTTCTATGCTGGCGAGCACTCTTGCGCACCTTTTTGTAGGCGCTAGCTTTCACTGCGATTCTATATACGTACCTACATTTAAGAGTTTTGAGCTTTTAAGGTGCGGTCGACAAAATCCCACTAATTTTGCTGCTTCAAAAAGATGCTGAGAAATGCACTGCGTCTCCATACGCGGGTAAAGAAGCCGTAACCAAATCGCGATAAAAATAAAACTGGTGCAAATGGGCGCCTTAATTCCCTGAGATGTGAAAATTTTTCATACAATAAGTGCTTCGCCCATTCGAATTATAATGGTAAGACATCGTAAAGATCAGGCAGATGCTCTACGAGAAGAATAAAATGAGGCTCACTGGTTGGCCATTGAAGACGAAAGCTGAGGGCACTGAGTTAGTAAGAGTAAAATAAATAGCTAAAAAGATTATCGCCTGTTGTTGCCACTTTATGCACTTTGACTTTCGATTGCGCGGTGTATTTCAGTTATTCGCGTTTGCAATTTTTTAAAATCAAGATCTTGGACTGTTCGAGTATGTGAATTGAGACATTTACCTTTGCTTATATTATAATCACGGATTCTTAATAAGAAAACAGGTCGTGAAAGTCCTTTCTTTACAATGATTCCACAGCGTCTGAATGTATTAGAGAAACACGGATTATTGGTGGAACATTACAAAAGGGCTTGAACGGCTCGCGGGGCGCATTTTTCTGACAGAATAACTTTGACTGTTTAGCACCCATGATGCCCTTAAAACAAACTATAGAGATAACAGTGGCTCAACTTTCCCTCGTCATCACACTTTTAACCTTCCGGCGTGCTATGGCACGCACACTCCTTCTAGCCTTCTTCGGATGTCCAGCAACGCCGCTTCTTGGAATGCTTAAAGCGGTGTTTTCGTCTCTGCGTGAAGCGAAGAGCGCAAATGTGAAAAAATTAAACTTAATGGAAATATAAACTTTTATGGAGGCATTCCGTCTCATCCCATCTCATCCAAATAATATTTCCGCGCATGCGCACAGATATAAAGATGCCCTTATGTTCTTAAGACTGCTGGCCTTGTCTCAACACACCCATTTATATATATTCTTCGCCTTTGAGGCACTCTTGCAAAACACATAAAATGATGCTTATTTTTGGAAATCGGTCTATAGTATGGTTTATGGTTCATGGGAGTTGAACGTCCCAAGGCGACTCTGGCTATGAGGGACGCCGTAGGGAAGGGCGCGGGAAATTTCGGCCACCTGAGGTTCTTTAATGTGCACTGACCATGCACACTACACAGGCCTCAAGAATTTAGCCTGCATCGAAAATCAACCTCCGCGGTCGGGACCGAACACGTGTCTTTCGAATCAGCAGCCGAGTGCTAGAACCACTGAGCCACAGCGGTGGCAAATTGGTCTATGCATTGAATCCACTAAGAACCCTGGCGATTTCTTATTCAATCTTCAATTATAAAATTTGGGCCTGCAATTGAATGCGCTAATTTAGAAGGTCTCTCAACAAAGAACATTTCAGGACTAGTCGGTGGTGCATTGTGCTCTTGAAAAAGTAAACCACAGCAAAATTCTAAGGCGAGGGTAGAGAAAGAACTTTATAGCACAGGCTGTGGTTTCTTCAGGATTATTAACTTCTCGAGGCATTCATCTGTTGAGTGATTACTAACGATATATACCGCAATGTGGCGCACGCTTGCGCTTCTTAACTGCGGTCTGTTATAGGAAGCAACGTGCAATGATTGTAATGTTATGTAAAGAAAGCAGTAGTATTTCTGTGAGGCAGTAGAAGTGTTATGAAGGTACGTTTACTGCCGTGACGTTGATCACCCTTGGAAGCATTATTTTGCAGAACCCTTCGGCTGTCATATTTGTCCCGGGCAAAGCGTCCGTTGAGATGTTCGATTTTCCACTTACACGCCTACATGACTCTGGCAGTTGGCTGCGCAAGAAGAAGCCCATTTTCCATCCCATCCCCGCGAAATTCCACTTCACTCAATCACAATTCGAAACCACGAAATTGCTACATATCACTTAGTGCAAGGTTTATAACGTTAAGCAATAGTGCTAAAGACTTAACGTAGCAAAAATACAAGAAATATTCTTCAAATTTTTGGAAGTTAACTTTTTTCGGCGCAATTAAACTCGCGCTTCGGCTTTATGGCAAGACAGTATCAGGTTTTTCACACAAAAGCAAACATTATGACCAAAATTAGGCCGCAACTCCTTCCCACAACAAATTAATCTAAGGACTGTTCAGTGCAACATGGGCAGGTATCGGCAATGCTGAGATCTTTCATAAGCAAATGATCATCAATTTTGAAGAATGCTTTGAATGAGCGTCTAGTTCAGGTTTCCAAACTCTTGCTGCAGCTAGTCGAATTCCTCCCGGGCGTAGCTTGCTTTCTGTCCCTCGGACGACTAAGGAAGTCTAAAGGTGTTCAATTTGTTAATGTCAGCCCACCTGTTTAGCCACTTAATAAGGTCCATCCCCTTCTTCGCCAACCAGATTTTGGCTAACTTGACTAAGAAAAAGTAAGGTAAAAAAAATTCCCTGATAAACGTATTTGGCCATGTTGTCTTGAACTCGGTGATGGGCGCAAACTCTATCAGCGTAGTATCACCCCCATGTCTTTACTTATGCGCCACAGTGCTTTAACGTAGGAAGTTTATAACGAGGTCCACATCAAATTTGTTTGGGACGATGTGCATAACGAATCTCATCACACCCACACAATAAATATTTCGACTCATTTAACAAATCACTCTTTTCATTGGTCCCCTCTCTACATAAGGTGTTCCTTTCCCTACCTTATACTTCTAGATCGTTATTTTACACTGCTGTGCGCTGCCTGAGTGGCCCTCGTGGTTTTGTGTTCAGCTGGCTGTAGACTGTGTCTCGCAGAATAAACAGCTACTGTAGAGCCTCATATCTATGCTAACATTCGGAAATATTCATAAAATAGAGTCTATGTTTATTCGGCTCGCGCGAACATTGTCCTTGTTGAGAATTTGGTTGGTCGATCTGGGGTGTCCCGGTAAAGACCAATAAAGACAAACATTCATTTAATATTAGGAGTTGTAGCAACGGATGACTGTCTTTTGAAGACTCCATGACGTGCACCTTGCACTTCGGCCATTGCATACAAAAAGTCCAGATATATATGTAGCCCCAGAAAATAACACAAAAGTAAACTAATAATTTAAAACGTCTAGAAAAAGAAAGCAATGAAAAGCACCTATGAATGAACGAAAACGAGAAATGAACTAGGTTCAAATAGTTACGCCCTCATGAACTCTTGGCATCAGAAGTCGGCACGTTGAATCAATGTGTTGTAGGAAAAAGCAAATGTACATTCTATTTTTGAGATATATCGAACTCATACGAAACAAAATTTAAAGCATGAAAAGCATGGCACCTTACTGTTCATTACTGTAGACCTGAGCGCTAGTCCTACGTATTCCTAACGTCTATGGCTTTCGCCCTTGCTAACATCAACGTACTATCACGGAGACAAGTGCCCAGTACGAACCACCGCTGGCTGATATAAATCGGGCCGTCGCCAGCACCACCTAGTGGTCTAAAAATGGCTCGTACAATTCGCGCGCCAATGGGGGGCTGTCCGGAAGCATAGGCTCCGCGTCCCTTGTGCTCGGTGCCTGAAGTACTCCATACGGTGAATCGACAGTATAGCCAGCTTCGCTGCTGTACAGCCACTGAGATCTTTTTTTGGAATGTCCCTGCAGCTCGCTATGCAGGCTGGCGGCGTACCATGGTGAAAGAGTCCATTCCCGTTATATTCCCTTACGATTGTCCCTCAAGCAGAAATTAACGCGGTGCTAAATCTTCGCGGCCAACCAGCTTGTCCTGCACTGTCTCTCATGCTGGGAAGTTCATTCATCGATAGCACAACGACGCACCAGCCGCACTCCTCCGATGCTTATTGTTCATACGCTCATGAAATAACTACGATATTTGAACGAAAGCATTGCTGAATAATAATTCGAGGAGAGTTTATTAAGCTTTATAATTTCTAAATGAGTTATATCGTTCATCTAATCCACATGATATGAGGCTCACCTTATTCTGAGTAAAGGGAAGCGCTGCAGTAAGTACCAGTTACTCGATAAATGTGTTTCTGCCCACGACCAATATGGATATGCACACTACAGCAACAAAACACCCTGAAAGTTATTTTGCACGTTGCCAGTACTCAGAGAATCGTATATATGATTCAGTTTTTTTTTTCAAGATAAAGGATCTCAGGTCTAAAGCGTGTAAATGGAAGGCTCTGCAGCGGAATTGAGACAGGCATATATTCAATAATTTATTTAGTTCTTTAACGTACATCATGTTAGTAGGGATCTACCGCCATACAGTCGAACTGGCGATATACGCGTTCTTAATAAATTGACAGGGAAACGAAATTACACCTCAGGATGACCGTTGTACCTAACTGTTATTGGGAACCAAGTTACTGTTTCGATGTGCTTTGACATGCTTGGTAGACTTAGGAATGTTCAGTAAGTGACAGAGGCTGCATCTAAATGTGCAAATACTCCCTTTCAAATTTAAAGTGAAGGAGAGTGTTGCAATGATCCGTTTAAATTCAATTTGCATCCTCTTACTGCACGTACAAGAGAAAAGTATACAACAGCTGCATGTCACCGGTACTCACCCGCGGGGTGAAAACAAGGACGCTAACGAAAAGAGTTCAGTTTAAGTTAAGGACAACGCAGCAAGCTTTGGAAAGAAAAGTGATAGGCGTAACGTTAAGAGGGCGGAAGCGAGCAGAGTGGGGGAGGGAACAAACGCGGGTTAATGACATCCTAGTCTAAATCAAGAGGAAGAAATGGACTTGGGCAGAACATGCACTGTGAAGGAAAGATAACCACTGGTCCTTAAGGGTATAACAGAGAGGATACGAAGAGAAGGCAAGCGTAGCAGGGGGAGGCAGAAAGTTAGATGAGCGGATGAGATTAAGCTGATTGCGGGTATATGGTGGCCGCAGCTGGCAAAAGGCAGGGTTAATTGGAGAGACATGGGACATGCCATTTACCTGCATCGGGAGTAGTTAGGTTGGAGATGATGATGAGTCCATGTCTGTCGCCAGGTAGACGCGCGTCTTTTAAGGCTCAAAATCAAATGCAGACGAAAACGCACGCCCTGGAAGTTTCAGAAGGGCGTGACTTACGGAAACTATTCATGCACGCTAAATGAGCACAAAACTTTAAAGCGGATACTTTGCTTTTGTCACATGCACAAAATTAGTTTTTCTTATTTCAAACGAAAATCTGTTTACAAAGGTACAATACGCACAATGCTCTAGGACCCATAGCCAGAGGCTAGTTGCGGGTCCATCAGTTTATTCGGTACCGATTATGAATGCAAATAAGCTACATTACAAACTAGGAAAAACGTTCTTACACTTCAGCTCCGCCTTAACGGTATGATACGAAAGAGTTAATGGGTTTCTTCAGGGGCTCTTCTGACTCACAGGCACGGCAACTGATTGTGGCTGCTGCGTACTTTAACGTGGGTTTTCCGGTGGCCGCTGGAGGCCGCGCCACTATGCCAAATCAAGCAACGAGCCTATGAAACGAAAACATGTAGTTACTCGCTTAATTACTATGTTCGTAATTAAAGCCACTCTAATTAAATACAAACTGATTGGCATGCGGTCCTAAGATACCACGTTATGCGAAAAACCACAGAACATGCATATAAGCCCCGCTTACATCCAAGCCGTGCAATCGTGCTGGTGTTGTGTAAGGGAAAGCGTGTTTGCAAACAACCAAAGGGCGTCATGTTTCAAACCGGAATAAAATTCTGCTCTCTTATTATAAAGGAAAGTAAATCCTTTATAACATTACACCATTTGAGACACGAGGCAACAGTTACTTCGCATTACAAGTCAGTTTTTAGAAATTTTATTGCACAGATCCACATGTGACCTAACGCTCCGGCTGACCTCAGAAGTGACGTGAGTCTTGCTTCACTACTGCCTACTGGACAAAACCGTTTTCCCCTTAATGGAACTCTTTACGTTCACGTGTTAAAATATATTAGTGCTTCCGTTGTTTTGTGGAGCAGTGATAGACAGGCAAGTCTTGAGAAACCTCAATTACACGATTCTACTTAGCAATTTACTAGAAGCTATGAGGCACCGTGTAGTGGATCCTTGTTCTTTATCGAAATGAGGCGCATTGTGCATGAAAGCAACACTGAATTTTAAATGTAATGCAGTAGCACATGACGTGAAAGGTGCATTTATCTCCTTATATTTAAAGTCATAACAATTTACAAGATCCTTAAGTGTGCTGGTGGAACGATGGTTACGTAAGATTAAAGCCGGAAACCGAGACACTGCTTGTTGGCGCAAATTTACGGTTCTAATGTAAAGTTCATGTCGAAAAAAGTGCCCGTCATGCTCTGAAATGTGTGACTGGCACCGGCAATTTTTGTCATGTCGCAAAGTGGAGACGGCGGCTACGGTGAACGGTGGAGGCTCTCACGCGTGCAGTGGAATGCGCTAATTAATGGTGGTTGCCACGCGGCAACACTGATGTGGCTACCGTGGTAAGCTTAGGGCAAGGCGGAAAGTGATCTGTGAATAGAAGCGCAGATAGCAAAGAGGCTTGGGGGCGCCAGATGCCACTCTTGTGTTGTATGCGATCCACCTCGAAAACAAAGTCTTGATGGATGCTGGAGATCAGACAGACTATAAGACGAACTGTGCAAGGTTCAAGTGTAACTGTGCAAGTGTAAGGTTGACCAAGAAGACTAAGTTTGCAAAAAAGGTGGAGGTAAATAAAATTTTGAGGCGTGTCCTGTCATGCGAACGGACATTTTAGTCTAATTTTGTGAATCCCCTGTCAGTTTTAGTGCACTACCGCTGCGCCGAAAAGCTCGCACCAATTTGTCTCTCTGGTCCCTCCGCGACGTAGAAAAGCTCGGTGCCAACTACCTGATTGACAGGAGGACCTACCAGGTCACTATGACGTTCTTATGACGTCACAGCGTCCTGCCCATTTGATTGTGAGCAAAGTGCCTGCCCAGGCAAGTGGCAGTTTTAGTTATTGATAGTCGCGAGACGTTCTTCGAGGAGAGCAGCCTGGGTCTCACAAGCTGCACCGATGGCAGCACCTGTCATCGAAGAGCCGTAGCGCGCCACTTAAGCGGTGGGATCTATTAATGTAGAGAATTGTCAATTTTATTGGAGGAAAAGATTAAAATGTTGCACTACCACGCGAATCTTATTCATATGGCATATCAACCAAGGTGGTCATTTAAAAGCTAGCAAAACAGTAGGAAGTTAAAATAAGTCATGAATAACCACGGCTAACCACACTAGGGCGCAAAAATTCGCAGGTAGCATCAAGCAAAACCACATGGTTTTTTTTTCTCTTTATTGTCTCCTTAAAGTTTCAAACCAGGCATATAACCAATACAAGAGCAACATTTCTCTTCCTAATCGCTCTCAGGAATGCCGCCTGTCTTTCTCCGCATATGAAAACAAAAGGAAGTCGCCAAGCAAATAAGAAAAAAACGTGATTGTTCTCGGTGCATGTGCGCTTTCTTAGCTGTAATTTGTTCAGATATGTAATAGGGCGCTTGCACTTGATGCCGCACTCAGCGAGAAACTCGGGGTGCGTTTTGAAGCCTCAGGAACAATTCAGTGGCAGGATGCATGCATGTATGTATATATGTATGCAAGAGAAAGTGACCAGAAATTGAGAAACATAACTGGAAGCAGGATTTAATTCACGACGTTTCGGCTGGAGGACCAGCCGTTTTCGAGATGGAGGTGTCGCAAACGCAAGGTATTAGGCACATGTATATTTGTGGTAACTTGTCGCTGATGCACAGCTGACCCGATGTTTCCTCGGATGACTTCGTTCGTGTGGTGGGCATCGCATATATACTCCTCTATATAGCCCAAATTATGATGTCCAGCAGAGTGGCGTTATTTTCTTTAAACACTGCGTTATGCTTGTCTACTTCACGAAAGCAGACCCTAATGCGGCGCTGTTAAGATTCTCCAGGGCCGTCATATTGAGTTCGCCCGGTCCCTTGCCTTTAAAAGTCTTTGGGGTATAACTAATCATGGTTGCAGGGTCCGCGGTACCCAGTGGTAGGACGGTCATATGACATTCTTAGCGGTAGGTGAGGGCTCCTACGTGGCGTACAACGGCTTCGTCAGAGCAGGCAACTTTGCGATGCCGACAGCATGAAAGAAGTCATCCGGAGCAGCATCGGGTCAGCTGTGGATCAGTGATGCGTTGCAACAAATATACATGCATTGATCACTTGCGCTTGCGACACCTTAGTCTGTTATTCCAGGGTCCACGCAGCCACGAAAGTAGTACAGCCTAATGCCACAGAATGCATAAGGTAAACTGTCCGTAAGGAGGCGCTGCCTGCACATGGCAGCACCAAAAAAGGTGGAACCGATTGGGCAGGCGATGCAAGCGACGTGGCCAACATCGCCGACAAGAATTTCCAGCATTCAAATCGCTGCTTTTAGTTGTTCGACGATTAAGTGCATTAGCTTCGCTTTCGGCTCTGCCCTTATCTCGCACGCATCGCGCTTCTATTTCAGCTTGAAATGCTTTACACAGCTAGAGAACACTGAGACAATGATTTACCTTGAAGGCCATTGGCGCGCATAGATGGCGGTTACTATCTCTGTCAATGCCATCTCCGTATTGCTTTTTTCGGTTGGCGTGTTCTTTCATTGGCAATTTTGCAGGGCTAAGAGATGCTCTTCGATCTCTGCACTTGCTAGAAGCGCCAGGTCTTCAAATTCTTGGAATAAAAGGGGGGGGGGGGGGGGGGTACTAGCAGCGCCTCCATGTTGGCTATGTTATACTTATTCATTGTATCTGAAGCGAGCTGCCATTGCCATAGCATGATTAGACGCTCGCAATAAGCAAGCGTTTGTTGCACATGTGGCTGGTATAAGTGCGCTCGACGGTATTTATATAGGTCACCATACGCAATTTTATCTGTTTGCGCCCGAGAATATGGTTACTGCGCAGTTAATAGGAGCTTGCCACTTGGCATGGTAGACGATTTCTTTGACATCACGAGATCACGTGATTAATATTACGGGTAGACCACCTGTGTCTCCGTTCACAACGCCGCTTCCAGCGATGACAGAGTTCCGGCAGGACAGGAGCCCTGACTTATATCCGTGCACAGAAAGACAGCGATAAACACTGCGCTTTATCCACGCCATGTAAGACACACAGCACACAGAATACATTCAATGTACCACTTTATTCACATGAAATGCCATGAATAACACAGCATTAGCACAATAAACATTGCAATGCAATGGCCACGCTTTGCTAGAACACCAATGTGCATTTCGCCAAACCATGAAGATCTGCCATAAACATTTTAGATTCAAAGGTATGCTGTTAAAGTCATGTTATGTCTTGCGCAAAAGAACTGGCGCGAACTCCTTGACTTTGATTAATATGGGGCGCGTGAAATAAGCCGTTATGATTTAATGGAGCCTCGATCAAAGAGCAGGTTTAAAAATTATTATTATCGGGTTAGAAAAGTCTCTTTAATTAGCGAAGAAATCAGTGAAGCAATGTCGGTGTTTGTCCCATAGCCAACTTCCAACTTTTTTATTTGCATCAAGGAGACCTGCACGTACCTTTATTATACTTCATCATCATCAGCCTGAATACGCGCACTGCAGGCGAAGGCCTCTCAAATGTCTCTACAATTTATGCCACCCTTTGCCAGCTGCGCCCATCGTGTCCCCGCAGACTTCTTAATTTCATCCGTCCATCAAACTTCCAGCCGCACCCTGAAACGGTTGCCTTCTAATGGAATGCACTCCGTTCCCCTTACTGACCAGCGGTTAACTTGCCATCGCATTATTAGATCCGCCCAAGCCCATTTATTCCTCTTGATTTCGAGTAGGATGTCTTTAACACACGTGCACTCTCACCTACACTGCCCGGTTTATGTCTGTTAACGTTACACCTATCATTTTTTTTCCACTCGGGCACCTAAATCCACTTTTCACGCCTCTTCACACCCTTAGGCATTCATGAAATACGCATTCCTGAACGCCATCACAAGCTCATCATGATGGCGATTATTTCACAAATGCTTACTGATGTGAAGAGCCGTGTAAAGCATCTTTCTATGCCGCTATAGAAGAAACAAATTATAGGTGAAACGTTAAGAGACAAGAAGCGGGCAGTGTGGGTGAGAGAACACATGGCTTCCTCATAAGCTGACTCGGTTCGCCGCAGTGGCTCAGTGGTTATGGCACTCAGCTGCTGACCCTAAAGACGCGGGTTAGATCCCAAAAATTTCACACGCCTGTGTACTGTGCGATGTCAGGGTACGTTAACGAACCCCAGGTGATCGAAACTTCTGCAGTCCTTCACTACGGCGTACCTCATAGCCTCAGTCGCTTTCAGACTTAAAACCCCGTAAACCATATGCTCACTCGATATAAACAAAAAATAGATGCAGTTCAACTCCTTTTGAACCTGGATAGAGAGCGAAAGCTACGGCGTATCTGGCAGCTATACGTGGCTTGTCGTCTGTAGCATTGAGCGCATTCCAGACGGTGGATAGGCAGCGCACCCACCCTGACACCCTGGCAGGTGGCAGTTAATCGTTGATCGCGAGAGTTTGCTCGTCCAAATAAAAGGTTTGCCAGGATGGAAGCATGTGACACGTTGTCGAAAACATTGCTGACGTCTAGGCCTAGGATGGCTCGTGTAGCTCGGATGGGGCTCGGATCGAGGATAAAACCTCTCAGAAATGAATGTAGGCACTGGCACTTACAACTTCATCGCCAACTTTATTTATAACCGTGTAGTAGATCATCACATTGTAGACCTCCACAGCGAGAAATTAATAATAGGCAGCCGATGAACACAAGGAGTAACCTACCTCAGTTCATTTTCAACACTACAATCAGAGGGTTCCCTCAACTCCGGAAGACATACTCCCATTAAATCACTCAATAAATGCTGATGACATTACCTTGTCGACCAACTCCGGCTCTCAAAGGAAAATCCAAAGCTCCCTGCAAACAGCAATCGATAAAGTACACGCCTTTGTTCCCTCACGAAGTCCGAATTACTAGTCATCAGGGACAGACGGGTTCACCTGCCCGCCCTGACAAGCAAGAGACTATTGTGCTACAAGTCGACACACATCCCATACCTGCGGTCTGGAGCATCCGCGTCCTGGATATGGTAATACAGAACAACACGCAAAACTCAGATGCTGTTCAGCGTCTCGGCACCGCAGCCAATCATATCAACAGCGACGTCGCCCCCTGCTGCAGAGGTATGAAAGAGGGCGACCTCTGTCGGCTCACGCGAACTTTCCTCTTTAGCAGGATAGTCTGCCCTTACCCCTACTATCACCGTCGCCGGAAGGACGACAATGCTGTGAACAGCATTATACTTTCAGCGTACAAAGCGGCACTGGGGCTACCCTAGTACTCCAGCACACAGCATCTCCTAACAACTCGGCATCTACACCACGGTCCCAGAACTCACAGAGGCACACAAGACCGCCCAAATCCGTCGCCTGTCTCGCACCAAACACGGGCGGTTCATACTTGACCGTCTCAAAATCAGCCCCATAAGCCACGTCCACTCCACGGCTCCCATTCCGATAGAGGTCCATAGCAGCCTTGATATAAAACCAATCCCCAAAAATATGCTACCTGGCCGCCACGATACGTGCCGCCAGCTGAAAGCCCAAGCACTTGATGCCACATACTTGCAGCACGCAATATACGGGGACGCTGCAAAGTAAAATGAAAAGACATGCATGGCTTGTGCAACCATGCCACATTCCACTCTTGTCACCACCGCCACACTACACGCCCACTCTCCCACAGCGATGGAAGAAACCGCCATCGCGCTGGCCATCGCTGATCCACGAACGCGCACAGTCTTAAGCGACTCCAAAAGAGCGATTCAAAATTACTCGGCAGGTGCTATCGGCCACACCGCTGCACGCATCTTTTACGGCTGCACTCCCGATAATAAGATCAACTGGGTCTGGGTACGCACCCACGCGGGAAACTCTGGAAATGAAGGGGTCGACCGACTAGCCCAAGGGCTATCCAACCGGCCGCCCGGCCGCACAGACCAAGACGCTCTTGCCAAGGCTCCCCAGACCTTTGCCGAAATCACCAACCACCAGAGGGAGACGAGACGCCAATTCCTGCCTCCCCATCCCGACTCAAATCTAGCGCAAGCCACCTTGTTCCACAAGTTGCAGACGCTCCATCCTTAGCCATTCTAGACTTTCACTCATCACAGACGGGGAAATACGACCCCGTCTTTCAAAATGGTAGCCAGGGAGAAATCGCCACCCACGCGCCCATCCTCTGTGGTTCTGCAGAAAACCTGCCCCTCGGACCTCACTGCCCGCTCCCTCTGAGGAGGGATGGAACCAACTTCTCAGAAGGCCAGACAAGACCATCCAACTAGCGCACGTTTCATGGGCCCAGGAAGTCGCCCTTACCTGGGGGCCACACCAAGCCAACCTGCCCTAAGTACCCACATTCTATGGCAATGAAGTTGACTCTCTCTCTCACGGAAAGCTGAATAAATGGTGCGGCCTATTTCTGCAGTGTCGCGTGTCTGCAACAATGTGTCAGCGCTAACGCATGCAGCCCACATCTCTCTCACCACCCCAAGTAACTCAAAGCGCGATTCTCCCGTCCACACCCAGGGAGGCAGTTATGCGCACTTTCTGCCTAAAATCATCGTAGTCGAAAACGTTGTCAGCGCCAACGCCAACGAACAAAATGAACGCCGAAGGTCTATGGCTTCAGTGCAGCGATTCTGGTCGAATGTTGTCAATGCGAACGCAAGGAGCGCACATCTGTCACAACCACCACGTAGCTAAAAATTAGTGAAGACACTCTGGAAATTCTAAAGTGTGCTTGGCGAAAGCCTTGTGGTCAACCGACCGCCGCTTCCCTGAACCACTTGGTACGTTGCGGGCTTCCCGCATGTGCGATTTTTATTGTCTTTGGTAACTGTGGTTTCTATTTTTATTGTAGTGTAGAGCGCAGCTCATGGGCGCCCATTTCGCGGCGTCGCCGTCGCCATTGTCCGTTCGGCGTTCATTGTGTTCATAAGCGTTGACGTTGACGTTTACACTCCGATCAATTTAAGGAAAGGAAGCGCTCACAACTGGCTTCCTGGGTCAGTGGACGCCTGAATCGCACTTTTGTGTCGCCGTTGCGGCTGCAAAAGCCGGCGCCTAGAAACCGCCGCGGTGGACACCCGAACCGCACAGGAAGGGAGGCAGTGGAGGTGAAAGCAGAAACACAAAGAGGGGCCGTGGTGAAGAAAATTAAAACTCTATTTGAGGAAAGAAAATTACACAGTAACTTTCTCGCATCTATCGATGGACACCCGTCATCCGTTTGCAGAGGAAGGGAGGAAGTGGGAGTGAAGGAAGGAACAGAGGAGGGCCCGTAGTGAAGATTTTAAAATGAATTTGAGGAAAGGAAATTACGGAGGAGGTTGCGCCGCTGCGCGCAGGAGAGGCCACGGTTGGAACCATTCCAGCGCAAGGACGGACACCGCGAGCATGGACGGACACCGCGAGCATGGACGGACGCCGCGAGCATGGACGGACACCGCGAGCATGGACGGACGCCGCGAGCATGGACGGACGCCGCGAGCATGCACGGACACCGCGAGCATGGACGGACGCCGTGAGCATGGACGGACACCGCGAGCATGGACGAACACCGCGAGCATGGACGGACACCGCGAGCATGGACGGACACCTCGAGCATGGACGGACACCGCGAGCATGGACGGACGGCGCGAGCATGGACGGACACCGCGAGCATGGACGGACACCGCGAGCATGGACGGACACCTCGAGCATGGACGGAAACCGCGAGCATGGATGGACACCGCGAGCATGGACGGACGCCGCGAGCATGGACGGACACCTCGAGCATGGACGGACACCGCGAGCATGGACGGACGGCGCGAGCATGGACGGACACCGCGAGCATGGACGGACACCGCGAGCATGGACGGACACCGCGAGCATGGACGGACGCCGCGAGCATGGACGGACACCTCGAGCATGGACGGACACCGCGAGCATGGACGGACACCTCGAGCATGGACGGACACCGCGAGCATGGACGGACACCGCGAGCATGGACGGACGCCGCGAGCCTGGACGGACACCGCGAGCATGGACGGACACCTCGAGCATGGACGGACACCGCGAGCATGGACGGACACCGCGAGCATGGACGGACGCCGCGAGCCTGGACGGACACCGCGAGCATGGACGAACACCGCGAGCATGGACGAACACCGCGAGCATGGACGGACATCGCGAGCATGGACGAACACCGCGAGCATGGACCGACACCGCGAGCATGGACGGACACCGCGAGCATGGATGGACGCCGCGAGCATGGAAGGACGCCGCGAGCATGGACGGACTCCTCGAGCATGGAAGGACACCGCGAGCATGGACGGACTCCGCGAGCATGGACGGACGCCGCGAGCATGGACGGACACCGCGAGCATGGAGGGACACCGCGAGCATGAACGGACGCCGCGAGCATGGACGGACGCCTCGATCATGGACGGACACCGCGAGCATGGACGGACACCTTGAGCATGGACGGACACCGCGAGCATGGACGCACACCATGAGCATGGAGGGACGCCGCGAGAATGGACGGACATCGCGAGCATGGTCGAACACCGCCAGCATGGACGGACACCGCGAGCATGGACGGACACCGCGAGCATGGACGGACACCGCGAGCATGGACGGAAACCGCGAGCATGGACGGACGCCGCGAGCATGGACGGACACCTCGAGCATGGACGGACACCGCGAGCATGGACGGACACCTCGAGCATGGACGGACACCGCGAGCATGGACGGACACCGCGAGCATGGACGGACACCGCAAGCATGGACGGACACCTCGAGCATGGACGGACACCGCGAGCATAATCGGACACCGCGAGCATGGACGGACACCGCGAGCATGGACGGACACCGCGAGCATGGACGGAAACCGCGAGCATGGACGGACGCCGCGAGCATGGACGGACACCTCGAGCATGGACGGACACCGCGAGCATGGACGGACACCGTGAGCATGGAGGGACACCGCGAGCTTGGACGGACACCGCGAGCATGGACGGACGCCGCGAGCCTGGACGGACACCGCGAGCATGGACGAACACCGCGAGCATGGACGAACACCGCGAGCATAATCGGACACCGCGAGCATGGACGGACACCGCGAGCATGGACGGACACCGCAAGCATGGACGGACACCTCGAGCATGGACGGACACCGCGAGCATGGACGGACACCGCGAGCATGGACGGACACCCAGAGCATGGACGAACACCTCGAGCATGGACGGACACCGCGAGCATGGACGGACACCGCGAGCATGGACGGATGCCGCGAGCATGGACGGACGCCGTGAGCATGGACGGACACCGCGAGCATGGACGGACACCGCGAGCATGGACGGACGCCGCGAGCATGGACGGACGTCGCTAGCATAGACAAACACCGCGAGCATCGACGGACACCGCGAGCATGGACGGACACCGCGAGCATGGACGGACGCCGCGAGCATGGACGGACACCGCGAGCATGGACGGACACCGCGAGCATGGACGGACTCCTCGAGCATGGACGGACACCTCGAGCATGGACGGACACCTCGAGCATGGACGGACACCGCGAGCATGGACGGACGCCGCGAGCATGGCGGACACCGCGAGCACGGACGGACACCGCGAGCATGGACGGACACTGCGGGCATGGACGGACGCCGCGAGCATGGACGGACACCGCGAGCATGGACGAACACCTCGAGCATGGACGGACACCGCGAGCATCGACGGACACCGCAAGCATGGACGGACACCGCGAGCATGGACGGACACCGCGAGCATGGACGGACACCATGAGCATGGAGGGACGCCGCGAGCATGGACGGACACCGCGAGCATGGACGGACACCGCGAGCATGGACGG